>NC_039358.1:54244914-54931773 GCF_003573695.1 Papaver somniferum | reverse complement strand
TAAATTTTCTCTCTCCTATTTACTTGCTTCTCACTCAAAAAAGATCTCTCTCTCCCTCTTCTTTACAACTGAATGACTATTTATAGGGAAATACATAGTGGATGACAACTAATTTGTCCTTTATTTTCGGATATGGTTTGCGACATTCTCGCAACCTTACAAATGTTAATCTCGCAAACTCTCTAATTTTCGCAGGACCATCACATTTTTCTCATGATTTAGCTGACGTCGTTTATTATTTCATTTCTGAAGTTGTTCTGCGACACTGTTGTGTTGTGTTGTGTTGTTAATAATTTCGCTGAGGCATTATTGCTGCGAGATTCTGATCCTACACAAGTCGTGAAACAACTACTCTTCCAGAATCAACTATTCTGGTCTCAACACTCTCTTCGCTTCCCTCCCCAAAACCAACCCTTCTCCTTCACTTTGTGACCAAAGCAAGTCCGGAACGGCCATTTCTTGGTTTAGGACGAATTTGTACAGATTGATCTCTCGAATCCAAAGTACTCCCTTGCAGTACATTGTTTAGGGGGTAAACTCGTTTCTCACCCACACACCCGAAATTACCAAAATCAACAGAAATCGTTTTCACCCTCAAACAAGGGGAAGCACAACAGTAACCAGTATCCTGTCAGACAAATAAAAAATACAAAAAGAAGATAATAACTAATACAAATCGAAAATTTTGCCAGTTAATTATTTAGTTGCCCGACCAATTCATTAGTGAAATTTTGGAGATACATATTTAACTATTAAGTCTCCCAGGCCAATTCATGTTAGATGATAACAAATCTACTTAAAATTCTCGAGCGTGTACATCATCATATAATAAAGATTAAGAAATTTACCACTCATATTTGAATCTTAGATAATAAACATTTTACTGCGATAATAACTTGCTTAGTTGAGGAGATAGATGGAGATCAAAAGTGAATGCATTCTGATACCAATCTATTTAGAGAGGACACCTTTTATATCGATGGAGATTCTTGGAAATACAAAAGTAACAAGAATTGAGGAACGAAAAATAGGGGGTCTCAAATCTTGGATACATATTTGATGGAGACTGCTCAGTGGTTTGTGGTTGTAATGTTTCCACAGATAAGAAATTAACGAGAAGAGAATGAGAAGCTTCTCTTGTGTGAGATAAGAGTTAGTAATGGACAAAAATATCTTCAAGTTTCACGAATAAGAAGAGGAGATAAAAACAGATCATATGTTTTATGCATTTCTAGTGGTGATAGTTGTTACTATTGGGCGATTAATTAAACTGAAACAGTTCTACGTTCTTGAACTCGACTGTGTTTCTAAATAGGTACGCGAACTGATTTAGTTATGTGAACTCCGGAACCGGTGACATTCTTAAGGTTTCCAAACCAGTACACAAACTTAAAAGGTTCTGTTAACTCCGGAATTCGGTTTGGTTAAAAGTTTACAAACCGGTACACGTATTGTGACTGAAATCGATTCACGATCTGCAATAATATGTGTACTTTTTACACCTACTAACCATGTCAATTATATTTTGAAGTGCGTTTAAATTATTTCTATGAGATAATCAGCATTTGATTAATTATCTAAAAACACTAGACTTATTTTGATCACATGTTTGTGACTCAGAGTTTGTATCTTATGTGTTCATGAAAACGAATATTAAGCTTTTAAGTTTAACCCGGCTAGTTTCGACTAACCATGTTGAACATAGTCTTTGTACACGGTTCGGTTATGGTTTTACCTAACCAGAGTGTATATCTTGTGTATGTGAATCAGATTCAAAGATTCATCCGACGGTGGATATTGTTTGCTTGGTTCCATAGCTATCTTAGCTTAAACCTAAAACAACATATGCTTTGAATGTCCATAAAAAGGGACTTCAAGCAACTGGGGTCTTTAAAGCTTGACACTAATTTTTAATGTGTCCTAGTTGTATCTAGAGTCGTCCTCTTCCTAACCCTTTTAGGGTTTAGCAACTACAAACTCTTCAGAGGGATTCGTGACATGATAACTCGTGTATCCTGATCTTAATCGATTATTGATTTATCACTTGATCAATATTGATAGAAATCATCAAAGTTCTCTTCGTCTCAAACTTTGTTGATTCCACAGGTTTTATACTTGTGAGGTGAATAATAATCTAGACAGCACTTCGGGTTGCATAAGTCCGGATTTTGAGGTTAGCTAGACTTCGTCTATTGCCATCGATTTCCACACCTTTTATCATACTATTTGATTATAAACGGAAACCATATATAGGCTTAATTTGTGTGAGGTGAATAATAATCTAGGTTGCACTTCGGGTTGCATAAGTCTGGATTTTGAGGTTATTTAGACTTTGCCTGTTGCTATCGATTTCACACCTTTGATCATACTATTTGATATATAGGCTTAATTTGTGGGGGGGAAGATTTGGTTTAAAGTCTTCAATTGAGTTGAAGCAACTCTTAGTTGGTGTGACGTCAGCTAGGAGAATCAATTGCGCGGAGTCCTATTGGGATTCAAGAGGCGTAAGGAGCGTGATTGTACCTTAATTGGTGGGATACCTTTTGGGGCTCATCTACATTCCAGTATGAAGTTAACTGGTAGTAGGCTAGTGTCTGTAGCGGCTTAATACAGTTTTGTGTTCAATCTGGACTAGGTCCTGGGGTTTTTGTGCATTTGCGGTTTCCTCGTTATCAAAACTTATGGTGTCTATGTTAATTATTTTTCCGCATTATATTGTTTATTTTTATAATTGAAATATCACAGGTTGTGCGTTGGTCAATCATAATAGATACATCCGACCTAGCTTATTGGATACGATATGATTGATTCTTGGGCATTGGTCTTTGATACCATCTAAGTAATCTATTTGTGATTAGGTTCACAGATTTGATTCTGTAAACGTTCTAATGCAAGATAGAGAAAGATATATAACTATAGATATTATTCCTTGAATGAGTTTAACTCTCGGAGTTGTATTAAATTTTTCCATACAGATTTCCTAAGAAAAAATTAGTGGTGTATTTTGGTACCCCCCACATTTTCAATTGGTATCAGAGCATGCAAACACGCTAAGACCTAATACGTCTGTGTTTGAAGCAGTATGACTAGATGGACAAGGGTGAAATCTCGATAAACATGCCGCCAGCATTTAATGGCTCAAATTACTTATGGTGGAAAATTTCTACGCGTTCCTTTTTACAAGCCCGTGACTTTGAGACATGGAAACTTGTAGTTATTGGATACGATGCACCTACAATTAGTAGAGACGGAAACACTGTTGCGAAGCCATTAGGACAATATAGTGAATCCTAGATAAGTTCTGCAAAACATAACTCTAACGGGTTAAACGCTATTATCTATGCCATAAGCCCAGATCTTCATCACTATGTGACTTCGTGTACTAAGTCTAAGATGCTCGGGATATCTTAGAAACCGTATTTGAAGGAGATACCTCAGAGAAAGAAGCTAGGCTTCAAAACCTAAATTCTTACTGAGAAAATATTCGTATGTCTGATGAAGATTCGTTTGATGAATTTAATCAAAAGGTGTCTGGAATTGTTAATGCATCTTATGCGTTAGGAAAGACCATTCCCCAAAAGGACATTGTGATGAAAATTCTGCGATCTTTACCAGCAAGATACGAGTATAACAAACATGCCATCATGGAAGGGAATAACCTTGAAACTCTTTCCAAGAATAATCTTGTTGAAAGGTTGAATACTTTAATCATGAACTGCAATCCAAATCCAACAAGGATATTGTGTTAAGGCACTGAAAAACACTAAAATTCCTAAAAGTGAAAGTGTTGACAACTCTGGAGACGATCTTGTTGATCCTGATTTTTCAGATGAAGATCTTGATAACTCAGTATCATTGATCACAAGACAGTTTAGAGAACTTCTTAGGAAGAGAAATAAACGATTCTGCAGACATAAACCTCAAACGCCAGCTAAGCCACAGAATCGTATTTCTGTCAGAAACATAGATTTTAATAATACTGACGATGAGGATATGCCATAATGCTTCAAGTGTAAAAGGTTCGGTCACTTTTCTAATGAGTGTCCAAATCGTAAGAAATACACTGGCAACAAAAGTCTTGCTACAACAATTGATGAAATATTTGATCATTATGATTCCGAAAAGGAAGATGGTTCAAATGTAGCACTTTTGGGAGAAACTGTCAAATTTGATGGATGTAGCAATACTCTTGTCAATCCTGATAATTTAATTGATGATTCCTCATCGAAATCATTGGAGGATGTAATGGATTTTTTGTATATTAATGAAAAATTTATTAATGTTTCAGGTACCCTATGTTTAGCTGCTAAAGTTGTTCCTGAATCTATCTCCAAACCGAGATGCCCCTATTATACCAGTGAAGGTCACAGACTCACACAATGCTTCAAGTACAAACATAAACTAAGGTATGTCAACAAACTGCAATTGAGGGCTAGTCGTTAGGAAAATATGGTTAAACTTGTTCAAAAGTCCAATCCCGAGGTATTCAAAGTTAACTCTTCTTCTTCTAAAATATTGATTGATTCTAAGGAAAAGGTAAAATATCAGTTAAAGAGGAGAATCTGAACTAAACATTCTGTATTGAAAGATATTAATTCTGCGCAGGAATCTAGCGGTGAGAAATATAATGCTCACATCAAAACAATCTAATTGTGTTGAAAGGTGCATCTTATCTTATGTGCCCTTAAAAGAGATAAGAACTATGCACATCAGGGCTTTGGATCAAAATTGAATATTATTACTTGGATCTCCATCTCTTATATGTGCGTCTTAATGTATGTCTCAAGTAATGGTATTGTAATTTCGATCTACTAAATCTAAAGAAGGATAAAAATGACTTTTTATTCCATTTTAGATTTTATGTATTCTAGTACGTGAACTTTTATGGTTCCGAATCTTGCATGGTAAATATCTTCTACTTTAAGACTCGTATCTCTTTCACAAGAAGCTTTGCCTGTTGAGCCATATATTTGTGTTTCCCAAATCCATTTTGTTCTTACGAATCATGGAGGCTCCAAGCAAAACATATTCTCGTGGATACTATGCTCCAATGGTTGTTGATACTTATCCAACTAAAAAGGAAGAAGAGACACCTTTTCCTTTTGTCTAATCTCTGAAGAGGAAAATGAAGAATCAGAAGAAACCTAGAGAGGATCATTCCAATTAGAAAAGGTTTGAAAATATTCTTGATGAACTTAAGAAAACCAAGAAATAGGTGCAGGGACTGAAGAAGATTCTATAGAAATTTCTCAAACTATAAGAATCTCTTGTTAATCAACAACCTACCAGGTTTGCTGGAACTAACATATTCATTCATGAACCGTATGTTCCTGTGCATGTTGTTGATAAAGAGTTTGGAGAGGATAAAGAATCCTTCAAATATTTTAAGTACTAGGAAACTTCTTGTAAGAATTTATTCTTATTTTTGAAGGATAACTAGGGTTTGGTATAGCAAAATCTGTGATTAAACAAGTTATTTCCAACGATTTTCATCTTTCATTTTTTTATATTTTTTTATTAAATTCTAGAGTTGTTGGAAGATGAACTTGCAGTATGTTGCAAAAGTCTTATGAAATATACGTGCCTTTACGTTTTCGTGAATCGAGCTGATATTTCATGTATGCTCAGAAGTTAAATCTATTTTGTTTTTTGTAAACGGAAAATAAAACAATCTCTTTGAGAATTTTCTCGCAATATTGATCTATTCGTGATCACACTTCTGTGATTTTACTGCTTGACACACTCCGAAAGGTTTTCTTATGTTTCATATCAATCAAAATTATTTTTTGTCCTTAATTGGTGTAGAGTTTATTTTAAGTCAATTTTCGGATACAAATCCATGTGATTTGCTAATGTCCAACAAAATCCTTCTTTTTATAAAGCAAGGTCATTCATGTTGTTCTCCCTGGAATGCCATTTAGAAAAAGCGTGGGTACAACAACCACACCCAATATTTCACTTAGCAATCTGTATGAACAAACTCCAATATACTTTAAGAGAATCAACACGACTCAATCTTAATAAAGTATATAAAAGAGTTATAATATCTCTCTTTCTTGATTCAATACTTACTCAAGCAAATAGAAATCTGCGAGTCTAATTGAATACAAGAGAAATCACTTGAATGGTACCAAAGATCAATGTTCAAGTATCAATCAATTTCAATCAACAACCAAAGGTTGGATTTCCAATTGATTGATTCAAACGCAAAACCTGTGATATTTCAATTATATAACAAAATATAATGCGGAATAGAAATAACACAGACACCATAATTTTGTTAACGAGGAAACCGCAAATGCAGAAAAACCCCGGGACCTAGTCCAGATTGAATATATTGTATTAAGCCGCTACAGACACTAGCCTACTACAAGCTAACTTCGGTCTGGACTGTAGTTGAACCTAAATCAATCACACATTGATCCAAGGTACAGTTGCGCTCCTTACGTCTCTGATCCCAACAGGATACTACGCACTTGATTCCCTTAGATGATCCCACCCACAACTAAGAGTTACTACGACCCAAAGTCGAAGACTTTAATAAATAAATCTGTATCACACAGAAAAGTCTACGATAATAGATAAATATGTCTCCCACAGAAATATCTACAAGTTTTGTTCCGTCTTTTGATAAATCAAGGTGAACAGGAACCAATTGATAACCCATACTTATATTCCCAAATAACAGCATAGTATTATCAATCACTTCACAATAATCTTAATCGACGCGGCGAAAGAAGATATTGTGGAATCACAAACGATGAGACGAAGATGTTTGTGACTACTTTTATATCTTGCCTATCATAGATATTAATCTCAAGCCAATTGTTACGATTGTACTCAACAAGATCAGATCACACAACAACAAGAAAGTAGTATCGGTCTGGCTTCATAATCCCAATGAAGTCTTCAAGTCGTTAACCTACAGGGTCTCGAGAAGAAACCTACGGTTAAAAGAGAATCGACTCTAGCTTATACAACTAGTATCACGCAGGAGGTATGGGGTTAGGTTTCCCAGTTGCTAGAGTTCTCCCTTATATAGTCTTTCAAATCAGGGTTTGCAGTCAACGTTAGATTAGTAACAAAGCATTCAATATTCATCGTTAGATGAAAACTTCTTCTTCACCATAACTAGTTCAAATGACTCAAATAAACAATTTATAGAGTTGTTCAATTGTATAAATCTTATAGAAGTATACAAGACATAATTGAACAAAAACGATTTGATTCACTCGAATCGATTCATGAACTTTATATCCACGATTCGCAAATTGCATTCCCTAGTTAATATAAATATAAGTTCACAAACAATCGTCTTTAGATATAACCAACTCAAGTACGCGGACTTATTTCGCGAACTTAAGTTCCCGGAAGGAGTTCACAAACTCCAGCAGATATTCTCGGGATGAGAACCTCCGCCTATACGTGGACTGGTTTCGCGGACTGAGTTCACAACTCTTGTTCCGGTTTTCCTGATCAACAAAGTACGCATACTTTGGTTCAAGGAGTAAGGACTTATACATATATGTGATGCCACATAATGCTTATATCCAACATTGGTTATATAATTTAAACTCTCATTTCAATCATTGAAACATTCTTAGATGATGTTATATAGTTGTTATTCACAAACCATTTTTCGTCAAAGCCATTTTCAAAGTGATTGAAACATAACATGACTTTCGTCACTAGGTAAAGATGAACTTGGACAAAGCGAAAGCTTACCAACACGTATTTCGAGAAATAGATAAGCGAGATAAACTCAACTCGGAATAGCAAATGTGTATAATCAAAGTCTATATAGCAAAACGATTTTTGTCTCAAAATAGGAGATATAATAGATATACTTTTGAGTGATAGATAAGTTCAAGTATGCACATACCTTTTAGTCGATGAAGTTCCGCCAGTTCCTTGAGTAATTCTTCGTCTTGTATGATGATTGCCATGGAGTTCTTGAGCTCAACTACACTTATATACTAGTCTGAGACTTAGCTATAGTAGACTAGAAATCAAGACTTATAGTTTTGATCACTAATATCGACAAACATGCTTGAGATAGCAACGCATGCGAGTTCGACCGAGCAGTGCTCTAACACATCTAATGGGGGAGAGTTCTTAAATGAAATTGTGCTTAATTGCTATATCTTTGTGGGGTGTGTGGTTGTGGAATTTGAAAGGGGATACATGTATGTTAAATCTCCTATGAGCGCTAAGTATTTTCTTACTATGGGATATTGTTAGAGCATATCTCGGTCAACCTCTCATGCGTTGCTATATCAAGCATGTTTGTCAATGTTAGTGATCAAAACTATAAAGTCTTGATTTCTAGCCTATTACCTAAGTCTCGGACTAGGATAGGAAAAGTGTAGTTGAGCTCAAGTATTTCATGGTGATTCAACGACAACGACGAAGATCTACACCAAGGAACCGTGGAACTTCATCAACAAAAAGGTATGTGAAGACTTGAACTTATCTATCACTCGAAAGTCTATCTATTCTTCTCTTACTTCTTATGAGACAAAAGTCGTATGCTATATAGACTGGATCATATACACTTGATATTTCGAGCTGAGTATTCATTGCTTATCTTTTACTCGAAATTATGTGTTGGTAAAGCGTTTCGCTTTGATCAGGTTTATCTTCACCTAGTGACGAAAGTCATGAAAGTTTCAATCACTTTGGAAATTGCTCTGACGAGAAAGGTCTGTTGTTCTTCACGACTGAACATCGCCCTCTGAGAATATTTCAATGATTGAAATGAGAGTTTAGATTACATAACCATGTATTCCTTGAACCGAAGTTTTCGAACTTTGTTGATCAAGAGAAATCGGTAGGATTATGGAATTGGCTTGCCAAGTCCGCGAACCCAGTCCGCAGACTCAGTCCGCGAACTGACGGAAGTTCTCGACCGAGAATTTCTGCCGGGATTTCCAAAACTCGTTTGCGAACTCAGTCCGCGAACTGGCGGAAGTTCTCGACCCGAGAATTTCTGCTGAGTTTGGAAAACTCAACCAATTAGCTTAAGTCCGCGAACTTGTTTGTGAACTTAAGAGGTTATGATCTAAAGATGTGCTCTGAACATGAAACATTAATTATTAAGGAATGTTTTATGCAAACCGTGGCTATAATGTTCATGAGCCGATTCTAATCGAATCGAATCATCTTTGTTTCAATTGTGTCTTGTGTAGTTACATAAGATCTCATAGCAATTGAACAACTCTTAACTAGTTCATTTGAGTCAATTGAACTAGTTATGGTGAAGAAGAACATGATTAATATGAGATGCTCATATTGTTGACCTTTTGGGTTATCATGTTGAACCGACATACGTGTACTCGTTTGGGCATGGTTTTTCTCAAACCCAGTAAACGTGTACCCAAGTGTGTGTGACAAGCTATGTATTTCGATCGAACGGTTGAGAGATATTGGCTTGAATCTAAATTAGGTTTTCATCTAACGGTGAATAGAGTTTGCTTTGTGCCTAAGGCAAAACCCTGATTTGAAGGCTATATAAAGGAGACATCTAGCACTGAGCAAAACTAATCCCCACACGTCTATGTGCTACTAGTGCTCTCCCTAGAGTCGATCTCCATTAACTCTTGAGTTTCTTCTCTAAACTCGAGTTAACGACTTAAAGACTTCATTGGGATTGTGAAGCCAGACCGATACTACTTTTATCGTAGTTGTGTGATCTGATCTTGCATCTTCTATCGTACGAGTACAATCGATTGATTGGCTTGATATCGTGAGAGTTCTCCGATAGGAAAGATAAAGAAGTCACAAACATCTTCGTCTGACTGTTTGTGATTCCTCGACAATCCGCTTGTGTAGTCAGGAAGGATTGTAGAGAGGTGATTAATTAATCTAGGCTGTTCTTCGGGAATATAAGTCCGGATTATCAATTGGTTCCCGTTACCTTGATTTTATATCCAAAGACGGAACAAAACCTAGGGTTTATCTGTGGGAGACATATTTATCCTTTCGATAGACTTTTCTGTGTGGGACAGATTCGTTTGTTATCAAGTCTGTGATTTTGGGTTGCAGCAACTCTTTGTTGTGGGTGAGACCAACAAAGGGAATCAAGTACGCAGTGTCCTGCTGGGATCAGAGGCGTAGGAGTACAACTATACCTTGTATCAGTGGGATATTGGTAGGGGTTCAACTATAGATCAGTCCGAAGTTAGCTTGGAGTAGTCTAGTGTCTGTAGCGGCTTAATACAGTGTGTATTCAATCTGGACAAGGTCCCGGGGTTTTTCTGCATTTGCGGTTCCTCCCTAACAAAACTTCTGGTGTCTGTGTTATTTCTTTTCCGCATTATATTTTATATAATAGAAATAATATAGGTTGTGCGTTCGTGATCATCAACTTCTGTAATCCAACTTTTAGTTGTTGATTGTAGTTGATTGATCCTTGGACATTGGTCTTTGGTACCGTCCAAGTTACCTCTCTTTGATAAAGACTCGCTATTGATTTTAGCTTGAGTAGAAATCAAATCGAGAGATTGAGATAATAACTCCTTGAGATACTTTTTATCTAGATTGAGTCTGATTGTCTAGTTGATTCTCTAGCAAAGTATTTCGGAGTTAGTCCATACAGATTGCTAAGCGAAATATTGGGTGGTGTTGTTAGACCCCCGCTTTTTCAATTGGTATCAGAGAAGGCAAGCACGTTAAAGACCTCATCAGTCTGTGTTTGTAGCGATCTGACTATATGGACCTTAATGTCTCAACCGACGCTTCACTAGGAGATAAAAATAATCGGAACACTTTTTCCATGGATACCTCTTGTGGAAAAGTGTTAGTTCATGATCCAGGTTCTGTTTCTACCTTTGGATTTAATGTTTGTAGGATCAGAATCTCGCAACAATTATGTCTCAGCGAAATTATCAATGGTACAACACAATAGTGTCGAAGAACAATTTCAGAAACGACGTCAGCAAGGATCATGAGAAAGATATGATAGTCCTACGAAAATTAGAGAGCTTGCGAAATTAACATTTGTAAGGTTGCGAGAATGTCGCAAACCATATCCGAAAATAAAGGACAGATTAGCTGTCATCCATTATGGATTTCCTTATAAATAGTCATTCGAATTGTAAAGAAAGGAGAGAGATCTTTTTGAGTAAGAAACAAGTAAATAGGAGAGAGAAAGTTCAGAGCAGAGATCATTCTTGACTTCTTTATCTTTCTTGTAAGAACATTTTCAAAAGTTAATCAATAAAATTAAGAATAAAAACCTAAAAATGAGTTGATCAACAATGAAATCATATGAGGGGTGTAGTGTAGGATTTCCTGCAACTACATAATGGCGCTAGAAACAAGGAGATTGAAGATCGAAAGTTGAAGATTGTTGATTGAGAATATTCAAATCAAGAAAGTGATTAAATAAATCAGTGAATCAGTTAGAAGAAAAATGAATATAATTAATGAAAATGGCAAAAGATTGGAGTGTAATATGATAACAAAAAGCTTGATCAATGAATTCCATGAAAACATCAAAGGAAGAATACATAAACGAAATTTTGAAGGAAAGAAAGTTATGGCGGTAGAAAAAACATCACCCTTGAAAGATTGGGAAAAGCAAAAAATTGCATTCATGGCGGAAGAAATACCAAAAGAAAATTTGAACCATACATCTTTGTTGGTCATCACAGTGCCTATTACACGAAAAGAGAAGGAGACAACAATAAAATCCACAGGAGAATGGATGTTGAACAGAACTTTAATCGATAAAGGAAGTTCAGTTGATATAATATTTTATCATGCATTCCGGGGAATGAGATTTAAAGACGAAGAAATGTCCAGTCCAACATACTTTGTTCACGGCTTTGGAAAATCCACAAAAAAACCTAAAGGAGAAATAGTGGTACGAATTCCACTTGGAGAAATCGAAACACATGTAACATTGTGCGTGGCGGATATGGAATCGCCATATAATATATTATTAGGAAGATCTTGGATACATGAGATAAAAGTTTTGGTATCAACATTGCATCAATGTATTAAATTCCCCACTCCAAATGGAATAGGTGAAATCAGAGGAGATGTTGACAATGCGAAATTATGTCATCAAATTGAAGTAAAACATTATGAAGAACAAGCAAAAAAGAAACAATTTCGCAGAAAATTGGCAAAAGAAGCAAAGAAGGAAGAATAATTTAGAGTATATATGATAAGGGCAAAAGAAGGCAAAGGAATACCTAGCGAAATTTCGGAAGAAGGAGAAAGACCCATAAAAGCAATAAAAGAACCAATACCAATGGGAGAACCTAAACCCAGTTACACTGCCGCAGAACCAACAAAAGAAATAAACATTGGGACTATAGAGGAGCCTCTAATGTTGAGAATTGGAACCAAAATGGATATAGAAGAAGAAGAAAGAACTGTTAACTTGTTGCGAGAATATAAATATATTTTCGCAGGAAACATGGATGAGATACCAGGAATAGATCCATCAATTGCATGCCACAAATTGGAGATTAACAAAAATGTGAGACCATTTAAACATAGAATAAGAAAAATTGCAACAACTTACCATTCCCAAATAGAAGAAGAATTACAGAAAATGCTTGAGGCAGGAATTATAAGAGAAGCTAAATACCCAGAATGGATAGCAAATATGGTCATTGTCCCAAAGAAAAACAAAGGAATCAGGATTTGCATAGATTTCACTGATTTAAACAAAGCTTGCCCCAAAGATAGTTTTCCGTTACCAGATATTCCTCAAATGGTGGAATCCGCGGCGAGAAATGATAGGGTATCATATTTAGATGGGTACAAAGGGTATAACCAAATCCTTCTCGCTGAAGAAGATCAAGAACATACTGCTTTCTTTTCCCCTAGAGGTTTATATTGTTACACGAAAATGCCATTTGGTTTGCGAAATGCGGGAGCGACATATCAAAGAATGGTAGAGAAGGTGTTTGCAAAATGGATACACAAAACATTAGAAGTATACGTGACGATATGTTAGTAAGAGTAAAGAAGCTAAAGACCATGTACAAGACTGAGGGAGATTTTTGAACAAATGCGGCAGTATAACATTAAATTGAATCCTGAGAAGTGTACTATTGGAGTTGCATCGGGAAATTTTTAGGCTACATTGTATCAAAGGAAGGAATACAGGTTGATCCAGAAAAAGTGCAAGCAGTTCGTGACATGCCAACACCAGCAACAATAAAAGATGTACAGAAGTTGAATGGGCTTCTAGCTTCGCTGGGGAGATTCATTTCGCGATCATCAGACAAATGCAAATATTTTTTCGATATACTCAAGAAGGGTGCAAATTTAAATGGAGTGATGAATGTGAAAAGGCTTTTCAAGGAATCAAAGAACATCTTATGAATACAACTATTTTACAAAAGCAGAACAGGAGAAGAATTATTGATTCTTGCGACAACGTCGCATGCATTAAGTGTTGTGTTATTGCGAGTAGACGCAGGAGTGGAGAAACCCATTTATTACATTAGCAAAACTTTTAATATCCGCGAGAAGAATTACTCAAAGATTGAAAAGTTAATCTTAGCATTAGTTTATGCATCATTTAAGCTCCGCATATACTTTCAAGCACACAAGATAAAGGTATTAACAAAAGTACCAATTGAATCAGTGATTAAGAATTCTAAAAGATCAGGAAGGGTGGAGAGATGGAATGCACAAGTAGGCCACTTTGATATTAAATATGACGTTTTGTCTTCACCAAAATCACAAGTTGTTGCGGATTTCTTGGCAGAATTTCCTTTAGAAGAAGATGAAGCAGTAGAAGAAATGATGGATGTAGAGGAAGAACATGGAGATCCAAAAGATTTATTAAAAGAACCAAATAGATGGGAAATATTGGTAGATGGATCATCAAATGGAGAAGGAAATGGAATTGGAATTGTTTTAATTTCGCCAGAAGGAATAAAGATGGCTTTTTCATTCAGATTAGAATTTGCATCCACTAATAATGAAACAGAATATGAAGCTGTGATACATGCCTTAAAATTCGCAATAGAAATGAAACTAGAAAATGCCAGGATCACTAGTGTTTCACAGCTAGTTGTTCGCCAAATAAAAGGAGAGTATACTACAAATGAACCATCCTTGAAGAAATAAAAGAATTTGGTTGAAGACTTATCAGCGAAAATACCAAAGATAAAATGGAGGCATATTTCAAGAAAGGATAATAGACTCGCAGACGCATTTGCTTTCATCTCAAGCATGATGACAGATCCAACTGCGAGATGCATAAAAATATAAACACTTCTGTCACCATCAATAAATAAATAAGAGGAAGATGTGGATGTGATGATAATAGATAATGAAAAAGAAGAACAAATAAGCAATGTCGCAGACTAGAGAATGAAACTTCATGCATATATGGCGAAAGGAGAAACACCAAAAAATAGATTGGAAACACACAAATTAAAAAGCCGAGCAACGAATTATGAATTAAGAGATGGGTTGCTATACCGAAAATTCTTTAGTGGACCATCACTTAGATGTTTGACACAGAGGAAGGAGAAAAGGTGTTGAAAATGTTACATAGTGGAGATGCTTGCAATCATAGCGGAGGAAGATCTTTGGCACATAGAGCAAAAATGCAAGGTTATTACTGGCCATACATGCATGAAGATGCGAAACAAATATCAAGACGTTGTGAAGATTGTCAGCGGCATGGAAAAAAAACACATGCACCAGGAGTACCATTGTCATTTTCAACCAGTGTGTGGCCCTTTGGAAAATGGGGCTTAGACATTGTGGGGCCATTTTTACCAGGAACTGGACAAAGAAGATACTTAATAGTCGCAACATATTATTTCACAAAATGGACAGAAGTGAAGGCAGTACAACATATTCGCGACAAAGATATCTTTACATTCATATTAGAAAATATCATTTGCAGATTTGGAATTCCTGCACAATTGGTCTCTGATAATGGGAAACAGTTTGAGGGGCAGAATATAGAAATGTTACTTAATGCATTCAAGATAAAATGTGGAAATTCCACTCTTTTGTATCCACAAGCTAATGGGAAAGTAGAAGCAACAAATAAAACAATTGCAGATATATTAAAGAAGAAATTGGAAGGACATCACATATCATGGTGCGAACAAGTACATAATGCAGTATGAGCTTATAATACAACTAGAAGAGAAGCTACTGGAATGTCACCTTTTTGTTTAACATACGGAGTTGAAGCGGTGTCACCGACAGAAGTTGTTATTCCGACAACAAAAAGAGAAGCTTGGGAGAAAAATCTTAGTTCGGGCTTAATTTTAAACAAACTTGATAAATTAGAAGAAAGAAGAGAAAAAGCTTTACAACATATGGAGAATTATCAGCGAAGATTAGCTCGAGAATATAATAAACGTGTCAAAATACGCGAATTTCAACCAGGAGATTTAGTTCTGCGAGAAACACCAATATATCAGCGAGAAAATGGTGGAAAATTAGCGAAAAAATGGGATGGACCATACATCATTAAGGAGATAGTTGGAACAGGAGCTTATAGATTAATGGATCCAGAAGGAAGAGATGTTGGTCATAGATTAGACAGACCATGAAACAGATTGTACTTAAAAAGATATTATCTGTAAGAAGCTTTAAGAAGTTATGAATTCTGAATGAATAATTGCAGGATTATTTATATCAAAACAAGATTATGATGTGCGAAATTTTCGCAGAGAACAATGACATAAAAGAAAGGGGCGAACCTTTATGGCGTACACCCTAGTTCGCGAATAAAATTTCGTAAGAGGCAAATGTAAGACCTAAAGTACGTCATATTAAGGGGTACCTATTACATGGCTCAGGGAAAGGCTACACCGCCACCGTAACCTGAGTCATGGAGATTTGGGGTCAATAAAGCCCATCCGGGAGAGGCACCTTGGATTCTCAACTTGAGCATATGACTTGGGTTGGGCGACTAAGGTAATAAGGACTCTCCCAAGGAGTGCAGATCTGATCAAGGCGCCGAGGTACACGGTTGAGTCAAGAGTGCCGGGGGAGTTTGAAGCGTCCTTGACATTCTTGACAAGTCTTGGCTTATACTGCACTGGGCCTGAAGAAAACCCCATTTAGGGTGCAGTCTCGTAACCATAATCCCTATAGGTAAAAGGGGTAAGAGGCTGCGAAAACAACTGGTTGTTGTTAAGACTGGATGGGAGGATCTAACCTTGTATGGTAGAAGTACGCCTCCTTGAAGTGGCAACCAGGGGGGAGATAAGGGCGGCACCCTCCATTAGGGAGATGATAAGTGTCTTAAGACGCAAATGTCATGAGGTTTTTTATTCGCAAGGATATTAAGGCTTGTCATATTTGTGCAACAATCCTGAAGAGCAATAATACAAAATAAAAGGATAAGACGAGATCAATGGGTTTTCGCATGAAAGTGCGAAGACGTCCTGCGATGTCGTCGCAAGACGGCAATATCATGGGGCTTTATTTTCGGAAGAGGCTATAATACAAAAGAAAAAGTTAAGGCAAGATCAATGGGTTTTTGCATGAAAGTGCAAGGACGTCCTGCGATTTTGTCGCAATGACAAGAGGTGGAATAATAAGACCTTTAATTAGGAAGGCAAAATAAGACCATATGATAAAACAAATTAATTATAAGTATTCATAACAGATTATTTTTTGCAAGAAAGATAATGAGAGACAAGTATGGGAATCGATACACAAGAAGCATTATCTTCTTATCAACAAAATATTAAAAGGAAAAGATGACTCCAAAGTCGATTGAAAAATGTAACTCTCAAAAGTGATAAAAATAATACAGTTCAAGAAGACAAAGCTAGATAAGAAGCTCAAGCTTCAATATTAATGTCAGTAGCAGGAGATGACAAAAATTCTTCGCCAATATTCTCGCAAGCATCTCCTTCATTTCGTCTTTGGCCTTCGCCATGACTAGCATCTTGATTATCGCCAGCAATTACTTCTTCAGGAGAAATTTCTTTCTCATTCTGATTAACACCAGCAGATACTTCTTTATAAGGAACCTCTTCTTCATTTTCCAGGAAATTATCCTATGCACCGCTTTCGTAATCATAATCACTATCAGCAGGACGAGGAACTTCATCATCATCTACTTCTAGAGGATCAATTGATGTAGGAGGAAGAGAGTTGGACAGTAAGATGTCATTTACAAGGACTTCATCCCGGAGATGAACTTGGCGAAGAAGTGTTCTTTGATGATTCCTATCTTGAATATCCTTAAAATAAGCAAGATAATCAAGTCTTCTTTCTGCTCGGTCGCGAGAACCAGTAAGGGTAGAGAAGAGCAATGCATTTTCTTTGCAATTTTAGCATATTTAGCCTCCAAATTAGAAATAGAAGAATGAAGATTCTTCTCAGACTCTGCGAAAAATAGAGTACAAAATTTTATTAAGATAAGGAATTCAGAGAGATATGACAAAGAAAAGATAATTAAGGCAGTCAAACTATTATGACTACCTTCCTTTTGCGAAATAAGGTGTTGAATCAAGGATAGACAACTATTCTCCCAATGCTCCATTGCGTCATCAAATTTATCTCCAACAAAACCTTTAAGTCGAGACTGAAGATTTTTCTCTTTAGAAACAAGAAAGGCATTTTTCTTCGCAAGAGAAGAATAAGATTCTTCTAATTTGGAATATTGTTCTTTAAGATGATTTGCTTTCACACTTAAAGCTATTCAACCTTGAATGAGTGTATCTCTTTCAGCGACAGATGATTCTGTTACTTCTTTAAGCTCATTTCTCAAAGAGCGAAGAGATTGCTCTTGGTCAGCACATACTTTTTGGAGAATATTAAGTTGTTGCGAAGAAATCGTCATCTTGTTTAAATAAGTTCGCTTCTCTTGAGATAAGGTTTTATTCTCATCTGATAAAGTTTCCATCCCTAAATTAGCTTTAGTTAAATAATAAGAAAGATGAGATACTTCATTACTTAATAGATCTTGTCTTTGAACTAATTGGGTATTTTCATTGGTAAGATTATTTATCTGATCAAAAGAATATGAATAGAGGTTATCTAATTGGTTATATTGATCCATCAAGATTTCTTTATCAACACGGGCTTCTTCAACAGCAGATTCAAATTGATATCTCTCCATTATTCGTTTCTGATTTAATGCTTAACATGCGAAAGAGGGATTTAAAGGATAATTAAATATGGGAAGGATAAAACCATCGAAAAGGCAAATTAAAGACATAAATAAGGAACTCATATCTCTTAATTCATCATTCTTCTTGCGAAGATTGTCACGATCCAGCAAAACATTCGGAAGCTTCTGGTTTTCAAGACGAAGAGCATTACATTCTTTTTCTAAAGTTGTCTGCGAAGCAGCTCTACCAAGACCCAAATGCTTGCTCAGAATTTCGCAAAAATTAGACTTGGTGGGATCAGTAGAAGACTTCTTGCCATCATCCAGAGTTTCAAATAAAACTTTGAAAGCAATATCTATCCCTTCCACATTTTCTTTCGACAGAGAGAGACTTGGGTAGAGAGCCGGTAGAGACAGAAGGTTGAGAAACATTCTCAATGGGAAGAGAAGATGTTTCATTCGTAGAAGGATCCAAAAGGGGAATTTCAATCATAGAAAGGTCAACTGAAGAAATGAAGTCAGAAGCAGCATTTTCGCGAATTGGAGATAAAAGTTTATCTTGCGAAGATGTCGCATGGGATTTGGAAGAAATGAGTAGGTGGAAGGGAACAGAAGTTGGAACAGTTTTAAGGTGGCGAGATTTCTTGTGAGGTTTATGAAGATCTTTATCACCCTGCGAATTACAATCTAGATAAGAAACAGAGGCAACAATATTGTTATTAGAAAAAGATAGTGTTTCTTACTACCTTCTCATTCGCAGACTTTCTTTTATGTGCGACAACCTTATGCTGTGATTTAGGATTGTTAGGGTTCTGAAATGTAAATTTAGTGTTGGAACCTCTTTTGCTGAAATAACAAGAGTATGGGAATCACATAAACAACATCAAATAAGGCAATAAACAAGATTAGTTTCAAATATATCAATTTCAGCAAAACTCATAAGGAAGAAAAGAGAAGACTAACCTTGATGAATCCATGAAAACTGATAGCAGGGAGATTGTCTCTAAGAAGATCACGAACTATGAAGATCTAGTATGAAGATGAAGAAGAACTTAAAAAAGGATGAAGAGGAAAGAAGAAAGGTTGCAATAATGGAATTTGCAGAAGAACGATGAAGTTGTAGAGAGAATAAAAAAAAAAAAAAAGAAGAGAGTGAAAAGGAATATATATAGAGGGAATTTTTCCTCGAGAAAATAAACACGGTTGATACGGAAAGATATAAGTGGTTAAAAAGTAACGGTTACAAAATACGTGTCGAGAAATAAATGGAAGAAAGAATACGTGTGATAAATGCAGAATATGAAGAGGAGAACAGTTGCGACATTTCTCACATCATTCTCTACTTTGCAGAGAAGATATGAGAAGAGGCAAGATGTAGGATCAGAATCTCGCAACAATTATGTCTCAGCGAAATTATCAATGGTACAACACAATAGCGTCGCAGAACAATTTCAGAAACGACGTCAGCAAGGATCATGAGAAAGATATGATAGTCCTGCGAAAATTAGAGAGCTTGCGAAATTAACATTTGTAAGGTTGCGAGAATGTCGCAAACCATATCCGAAAATAAAGGACAGATTAGCTGTCATCCATTATGTATTTCCTTATAAATAGTCATTCGAATTGTAAAGAAAGGAGAAAGATCTTTTTGAGTAAGAAACAAGTAAATAAGAGAGAGAAAGTTCAGAGCAGAGATCATTCTTGACTTCTTTATATTTCTTGTAAGAACATTCAAAAGTTAATCAATAAAATTAAGAATAAAAACCTAAAAATGAGTTGCTCAACAATGAAATCATATGAGGGGTGTAGTGTAGGATTTCCTGCAACTACAATGTTGTTTCCGAAAAAAGTAAATCCTCAAACTTGTCATGGGATGATGAGTGTTGTTGTATTGGTAATCGGTTTAATAAACCATGGATAACAGAAAGGATCAAGGACTTTGTAAAAGGGAGTTTTAGTTCTGACAAACATCTCCAGTCAACTGTTGTTTCTAATGATTCTATGGAAGAAAAATCTCTATGTGTCAACACTTTAAATGCATCTATTGGATGTGATAAAATCACAGCTCTTACGGCAGAAACATCCACATGCTCAAGGTCTGATTCAGAGATTGAGTTTGACATAGAGATTTTTGAATTCTTGAATAAAGAGGTCCTTCAAGAAAATCTTCAATTAAGAGCTTCATTGAAGAAGCTAGAATCACTGATCCAAGTGAAAGATCTTGAGATAGATTGTCTTAATGATCAACTCACCAGAACCATTGTTCTAAAGGAAAAAGAGATTAACACTCTCAAAGATGATCTTCAACGATTGTCTGGAAGTTCTGATAAAATCTTAGCAATGTTATTTGGTCAGAAATCCTTTGGAAACACTAATGGTTTAGGATTTAAAAGCAAGACTGCAGGTATCGTCAACTCTGTTCCTAAGTTTCGTGGAAAGACAAAGGCTGAGGGATCACCGTCTTGTTCGTTTTGTGAAAATGCAAATCATTTTCAAAACTTGTGTTGGAGGTTCAAGCATAAGAACAAAAGAATTTCTAAAATACAATAGAACATGCAAAAGCTGAATCTGGATAATCAAAGGTTGTGCAAAATCAAGGTTTCCAGAAACAAAAGGAGGAAATCTGTTCATACAAAAATCCTTGACAAGCAAGGGGAGCATATGGCTCACTTTGTCTCTGATTAAGCTCGGAGACGCCTGCATCCTCATCCTTAGCTTGAGAAGTTGAGGCTATGCATCTTGTGACTCAAGTATGTATCTATATTTGTAAAGAAGATATTCTGCTAACATTATTGATTGTGGATCCTTAAACTATGGAAGACTGTGTCAAAGATTAGGGCTTGACATTTTTAAATCCTATTATCTTCTTCTTTCCTCTCTTACATTTTCATGGCTCCTGTAACTAGAAGTTCTTCTAAAAGTAATGCAGTAGAAGCAGTCAACGTACACCTATGCAAAGGAATCACTTCCTCAAGGATGATAAAGAAGAAGTCTACAATCAAGAGAAAAGGTTCTTCCTCTAACTGTCTCTTTTCTGTGTGTCGTGATGATAATCACTTTAGAGAAATGGTGAAAGACTTTATCAATAAGCGAAATGATTTAAAATCTCAAATCATTTCCTCTGTGGAAGAAATAACTCACCATGAACAAAGGTTGTCTCTAACCAAGAATACCTTGCGTGATCTAAAAAGGGAACTTAGTGAGTTAATTGATGTTTCTAAAAATTTGGAGGAATTGAACGATCCCATTATCAAAGAACTCTTCAATAACGAGATGGGGCTCTCTGAAGAATTTTTGGAAAAGCTCATTAATACCTAGTATGTCTTCTTTTTGGAATTAGATGGAAGAATAACTAGAGTTTTAAATAGCGAAGATTGTGACTACACATAGCTATTATTTGTTTTCATCTTCTTATGTTATTTTTTAGGTTTATTGGTATTAAATTCTAAAAATATTCGGAGAATGATGATTATTGAAGTATTTTCTTGGTTTGCTATATTGCAATATTTTTATGGGATATGTATTCTTTGCGTCCGTGAACTTGAAGGTCCCATATTGCAGTCAAAAGTAAAGTCGTCCATGAATTGGTATTCGTATTGATGAAAGGACGAATGGACTTTTGACACATACAAAATCTATGCCTATGCAATCATGTATTTGATGGAAAATAGGATTAAATCTTTTGTATGACAAGGATAAAGTCTATTATGTTGTTATACATATAATGATGCAAAGATAGAATAGATCCTTGTATGTTATCCACGGTATTGATCTTCATTGGTCCATCTTGCTATGTTTTACCGTGAAGGCTCCATTGTGTGTCTTATGTTGAGCACCTTACAACTAAGTAGATTAACCTTGGCTTTGTTGGTTGTTCCGTAAGATGCTATATGTTGAGCATTATGAACTAAATTAATCATCCTTGGTTATTTAGTTTTGTACTCCATAAGTCTTCTTTCTTATGTTGAGTACATGTACGGTTAAGGTTGTCATGTCTTATGATAATCTTAGTCGGGGTTCCATAATCTCTTATGTTGAGCCCAAAATAATTAAATTGATTACCTCGGTGATTAGTTTGGTTATTTGTTTGTATTTCGATTAGATTAATTATAGGTTCTCTTATAATTAATCTAATTGAGTTTTCGTATATTCTACAAGTTCTTGTGTTGAGTATATGAACGTCTACAATATCATGTTCTATTGGTTAATGTAGTCACGTATTCCGTAAGGTTTTTCTTATGTTGAGTACTTGAACGATTAAGTTAGTCACCTCCATATGATTAACTTAGTCGTAGCCTGTTGCTCCGTGAGTTTACTTATGTTGAGCACTTTCAATTAAATTAATCACTTTTGTGGTTTTGATTTAATTGCGTATTCCAATTAGAATATTCATGGGTTTACTTGTGAGTATTTTAGTTGAATTTTGGATATAAAAAATCATTCACATGGTTTTTGGTGTCCAAATAAAAATCCTTCTTTTCTTTCGAAATTAAGGTCGCTCTTGTTGTTCCTTTGGGAATGACATCAAATGGGGGAGAGTTCTTTTGAACTTGTGCTTAATGGTAATATCTTGCGGGGAGTGCGGCTGTGGAATTTCATAGGGGTTATCTTGCGTCATAAAACTCCTTGATGAATGCTGTTAGCTTCGGCTATAAGATTGCATCTAAATTAAGATGATATGTTGTATTTATTTTGGTCATGAAATGTCTCTTGTGGAAATTTCACTATGAACCCGTTCTTGTACCTTTGCCAATTTTAATGACAAAAATGGGGAGAAATATTGTAGTTCACACTACAAATACATATGGTTTTCGGATCATTGTGTAAGGGGGAGTGGTTTCCATGATAGAGATGGAGTATTGACTAAGGGGGAGTGATAAATACCACCATATTATTATTGCTAAAGTCGTGATGCAATTGGACTTTGATGTTCATAATAATACTTTGACACTGTATAATAATGATCGAGAATCTCGATTTCTCTCATTGTTATAGCTACGGATCTTCAACAACAATGATACTAAACTTACAACCTTTGGGATCATTGGAGTACTTGGAAGGACGAAGACTTCAAGGAACGTTGAATATTGGACTATGGAATAGGAGCCACTAAAGTTTATCTTTTTTGTATTCCATATGTATTAATAGTTTTTTCACTAAAATTGACAAAGGAGGAGATTATTAGAGCATAGCTCAGTCAACCTCGCATGTGTTGCTATATCAAGCATGTTTGTCAATGTTAGTGATCAAAACTATAAAGTCTTGATTTCTAACCTATTATCTAAGTCTCGGACTAGGATAGGAAAAGTGTAGTTGATCTCAAGGACTTCACGACGACAACGACGAAGATCTACACCAAGGAACCGTGGAATTTCATCAACAAAAAGGTATGTGAAGACTTGAACTTATCTATCACTCGAAAGTCTATCTATTCATCTCCTACTTCTTATGAGACAAAAGTCGTATGCTATATAGACTAGATCATATACACTTGATATTTCGAGCTGAGTACTCATTGCTTATTTTTTACTCGAAATCATGTGTTGGTAAAGCGTTTCGCTTTGATCAGGTTTATCTTCACCTAGTGACGAAAGTCATGAAAGTTTCAATCACTTTGGAAATTGCTCTGACGAGAAAGGTTTGTTGTTCTTCACGACTGAATATCGCCCTCTAAGAATGTTTCAATGATTGAAATGAGAGTTTAGATTACATAACCATGTATTCCTTGAACCGAAGTTTTCGAACTTTGTTGATTAAGAGAAATTGGTAGGATTGTGGAATTGGCTTTCCAAGTCCGCGAACTGACGGAAGTTCTCGACCGAGAATTTATGTTGGGATTTCCAGAACTCATTTGTGTGTTAAGTCCTCGAACTCAGTCCGAGGACCCAGTCCGCGAACTGACGGAAGTTATCGACCCGAGAATTTCTGCTGAGTTTGGAAAACTCAACCGATTAGCTTAAGTCCGCGAACCTGTTTGTGAGCTTAAGAGGTTATGATCTAAAGATGTTCTATGAATATGAAACATTAATTATTAAGGAATGCTTTATGAAAACCGTGGCTATAATATTCATGAGTCGATTCTAATCGAATCGAATCATCTTTGTTTCAATTGTGTCTTGTGTAGATACATAAGATCTCATAGCAATTGAACAACTCTTAACTAGTTCATTTGAGTCAATTGAACTAGTTATGGTGAAGAAGAACATGATTAATATGAGATGCTCATATGGTTGACCTTTTGGGTTATCATGTTGAACCAACATACGTGTACTCGTTTGGGCATGGTTTTTCTCAAACCCAGTAAACGTGTACCCAAGTGTGTGTGA
The DNA here is from genome assembly GCF_003573695.1 of Papaver somniferum. Classification (NCBI taxonomy): domain Eukaryota; kingdom Viridiplantae; phylum Streptophyta; class Magnoliopsida; order Ranunculales; family Papaveraceae; genus Papaver; species Papaver somniferum. The sequence goes on along the minus strand of NC_039358.1, from coordinate 54,907,380 downwards.
CAAGCTATGTCTTTCAATATAACGGTGGAGAGATATTGGCTTGAATCTAAATCAGGTTTTCATCTAACAGTGAATAGAGTTTGCTTTGTACCTAAGGCAAAACCCTAATTTGAAGGCTATATAAAGGAGACATCTAGCACTGAGCAAACCTAATCCCCACACGTATGTGTGCTACTAGTGCTCTCGCTAGAGTCGATCTCCATTAACTCTTGAGTTTCTTCTCTAAACTCGAGTTAACGACTTAAAGACTTCATTGGGATTGTGAAGCCAGATCGATACTACTTTTATCGTGGTTGTGTGATATGATCTTGCATCTTCTATCGTACGAGTACAATCGATTGATTGGCTTGAGATCGTGAGAGTTCTCCGATAGGCAAGATAAAGAAGTCACAAACATCTTCGTCTCACTGTTTGTGTGTAGTTGCAGAAAATCCTACACTACACCCCTCATATGATTTCATTATTAATCAACTCATTTTTATGTTTACACTCTTAATTTTATTGATCAATCTTCGAAGGTTCTTACAAGAAAAGATAAAGAAATTAAGAATGGTCTCTGCTCTAGACTTTCTTTCTCCTATTTACTTGTTTCTTACTCAAAAAAGATCTCTCCTCCTCTTTACAACTCGAACGACTATTTATAAGGAAATACATAGTGGATGACAACTAATCTGTCCTTTATTTTCGGGTATGATCTGCGACATTCTCGCAACCTTACAAATATTAACTTAGTAAACTCTCTAATTTTCGCAGGATTATCATATCTTTCTCGTGATCTTAGCTGACGTCATTTATTTTATCATTTTTGAAATTGTTCTGCGACGCTGTTGTGCTGTGTCATTGATAACTTCGCTGAAACATTGTCATTGCGAGATTCCGATCCTACATCTTGCCTTTTTTCATATCTTTTCTGCGAAGCAGAGAATGATGTGAGAAATGTCGCAGCTGTTCTCCTCTTCATATTCTGCATTTATCACACGTAATCTTTCTTCCATTTATTTCTTGACACGTCTTTTGTAACCGTTGCTTTTTAACCGCTTATATCTTTCCATATTAATCGTGTTTATTTTCTCGAGGAAAAATTCCCTCTATATATATTCCTTCTCACTCTCTTTTTCCTTCTTTTTATTTTCTCTGCAACTTCATCGTTCTTCTGCAAATTCCATTATTGCAACTTTTCTTCTTTCTTCTTCAATCTTTTTAAGTTCTTCTTCATCTTCATACTATTTCTTCTGCAAATCTTCATAGTTCGTAATTTTCTTCGAAACAATCTCCCTGCTATTTTATTCCATGGATTCATCAAGGTTAGTTTTATTTTTTCTTCTTTATGAGTTTTGCTGAAATTGATCTTGTTTATTGCCTTATTTGATGTTGTTTATGTGATTCCCATACTCTTGTTATTTCAGCAAAAGCGCCTCCAACACTAGATTTACAGTTCAGAACCCTAACATTCCCAAATCGCAGCATAAGGTTGTTGCGCATAAAAGAAAGTCTGCGAATGAGAAGGTAGTAAGAAACACTATCCTTTTCTAATAACAATATTGTTGCCTCTGTTTCTTATCTGGATTGTAATTCGCAGGGTGATAAAGATGTTAATAAACCTCTCAAGAAATCTCGCCACCTTAAAACTGTTCCAACTTTGTTCCCTTCCACTTACTCATCTCTTCTAAATCTCCTGCGACATCTTCGCAAGATAAACCTTTATCTCCAATTCGCGAAAAAGCTGCCTCAGACTTCATTTCTTCAGCTGACCTTTCAATGATTGAAACCCCCTTGTTGATCCTGCTGTGAATGAAACCTCTTCTCTTCCCATTGAGAATGTTTCTCAACCTTCTATCACTACCAGTTCTCTACCTAAGTCTCTTCCTCTTTCGAAAGAAACCGTGGAATGGATAGATATTGCCATCAAAGTTTTATCTGAAGTTCTGGATGATGTCAAGAAGTCTTCTATTGATCCTATCAAGTCTAATGTTTGCGAAATTCTGAGCAAGCATCTAGGTTCTGACAGAGCTGATTCGCAGGCAGCTTTGGAAAAAGAATGTAATGCTCTTCGTCTCGAAAATCAAAAGCTTTAGAATGTTTTGCTGGATCGTGACAATCTTCGCAAGAAGAATGATGAATTGAGAGGTATGATTTTATTATCTGTGTCTTTAATTTGCCTTTTCAATGGTTTTATCCTTCCCATATTTAATTATCCTTGAAATCCCTCTTTCGCATGTTAAGCCTTAAACCAGAAACGAATAATGGAGAGATATCAATTTAAATCTGTTGTTGAAGAAGCCCGTGTTGATAAAGAAATCTTGATGGATCAATATAACCAATTAGATAACCTCTATTCATATTCTCTTGATCATATAAATAACCTTACCAATGAAAATACCCAATTAGTTCAAAGACAAGATTTATTAAGTAATGAAGTATCTCGCCTTTCTTATTCTTTAACTAAAGCTAATTTAGGGATGGAAACTTTATCAGATGAGAATAAAACCTTATCTCAAGAGAAGCGAACTTATTTAAACAAGATGGCGATATCTTCGCAACAACTTAGTATTCTTCAAAAAGTATGTGATGACCAAGAGCAATCTCTTCGCTCTTTGAGAAATGAACTTAAAGAAGTAACAGAGTCATCTATCGCTGAAAGAGATACACTCATTCAAGGTAGAATAGCTTTAAGTGTAAAGGCGAATCAGCTTAAAGAACAATATTCCAAATTAGAAGAATCTTATTCTTCTCTTGCGAAGAAAAATGCCTTTCTTATTTCTAAAGAGAAAAATTCAGTCTCGACTTAAAGGTTTAGTTGGAGATAAATTTGATGACGCAATGGACCGTTGGGAGAATAGTTGTCTGTCCTTGATTCAACACCTTATTTCGCAAAAGGAAGGTAGTCATAATAGTTTGACTGCCTTAATTATCTTTTCTTTGTCATATCTTTCTGAATTCTTTATCTTAATGAAATTTTGTATTCTATCTTTCGCAGAGTCTGAGAAGAATCTTCATTCTTCCATTTCTGTTTTGGAGGCCAAATATGCCAAAATTCGCAAAGAAAATGCATTGCTCGTCTCTGCCCTTACTGGCTCTCACGACCGAGCAGAAAGAAGACTTGATTATCTTGCTTATTTTAAGGATATTCAAGATAGGAATCATCAGAGAGCACTTCTTAGCCAAGTTCATCTCCGGGCTGAAGTCCTTGTAAGTGCATTTTATTGTCCAATATCTTTCTCCTACATCAATTGATCCTTTAGAAGTAGATGATGATGAAGTTCCTCGTCCTGCTGATAGTGATTATGATTACGAAAGCGGTGCAGAGGATAATTTCTTGGAAGATGAAGAAGAGACTCCTTCTAAAGAAGCATCTGCTGGTGTTAATCAAAATGAGAAAGAAATTTCTCCTAAAGAAGTAATTGCTGGCGATAATCAAGATGCTAGTCAAGGTGAAGATCAAAACCGAAATGAAGGAGAAGCTTGCGAGAATATTGGCGAAGAATTTCCGTTATCTCCTGCTACTGAAATTAATACTGAAGCTTGAGCTTCTTATCTAGCTTTTTCTTCTTGAACTGTCTTATTTTTATCACTTTTGCGAGTTACATTCTTCAACCAACTTTGGAATCAACTTTTCCTTTTATATTTTGTTGATGAGAAAGATAATGCTTCGTGTATTGATTCCCATACTTGCCTCTCATTATCTTTCTTGCAAAAATAATCTGTTACGAATACTTATAAATATTTTGTTTTATCATATGGTCTTATTTTGCCTTCCTAATTAAAGGTCTTATTATGCCACCTCTTGTCATTGCGACAAAATCGCAGGACGTCCTTGCACTTTCATGCAAAAACCCATTGATCTTGCCTTAACTTTTTCTTTTGTATTATGGCCTCTTCAGGAATGTTGCGACAATATGACAGGCCTAAATATTCTTGCGAAAATAAAGCCCCATGATTGTCGTCTTGCGACGAAATCGCAGGACGTCTTCGCACTTTCATGCGAAAACCCATTGATCTCGTCTTATCCTTTTCTTTTGTATTATTGCCTCTTCAGGATTGTTGCAAAATATGACAAGCCTTAATATCCTTGCGAAAAAAGCCTCATGACATTTGCGTCTTAAGACACTTATCAGCTCCCTAATGGAGGGTGCCGCCCTTATTCCCCCTGGTTGCCCCTTCAAGGAGGCGTACTTCTACCATACAAGGTTAGCTCCTCCCATCCAGTCTTAACAACAACCAGTTGTTTTCGCAGCCTCTTATCCCTTTTACCTATAGGGCTTATGGTTACGAGACTGCACCCTAAGTGGGGTTTTCTTCAGGCCGAGTGCAGTATAAGCCAAGACTTGTCAAGAATGGCAAGGTACGCTTCAAACGTCCCTGGCACTCTTGACTCAACCGTGTACCTCGGCGCCTTGATCAGATCTGCACTCCTTGGGAGAGTCCTTATTACCTTAGTCGCCCAACCCAAGTCATATGCTTAAGCTGAGAATCCAAGGTGCCTCTCCCGGATGGGCTTTATTGACCCCAAATCTCCATGACTCAGGTTCCGGTGGCGGTGTAGCCTTTCCCTGAGCCATGCAACAGGTACCCCCTAATATGACGTACTTTAGGTCTTACATTTGCCTCTTGCGAAATTTTATTCGCGAACTAGGGTGTACGCCATAAAGGTTCGCCCCTTTCTTTTATGTCATTGTTCTGTGATTATCTCTGCGAAAATTTCGCACATCATGATCTTGTTTTGATATGAGTAATCTTGCAATTATTCTTTCAGAATCCATAACTTCTCAAAGCTTCTTACGGATAATATTTTTAAGTACAACCTGTTCCATGGTCTGTCTAATCTATGACCAACATCTCTTCCTTCTGGATCCATTAATCTATAAGCTCCTGTTCCAACTATCTCCTTAATGATGTAAGGTCCATCCCATTTTTTCGCTAATTTTCCACCATTTTCTCGCTGATATATTGGTGTTCTCGCAGAAAAATCTCCTGGTTGAAATTCGCGTATTTTGACACGTTTATTATATTCTCGGGCTAATCTTCGCTGATAATTCTCCATATGTTGTAAAGCTTTTTCTCTTCTTTCTTCTAATTCATCAAGTTTATTTAAAATCAAGCCCGCACTAAGATTTTTCTCCCAAGCTTCTCTTTTTGTTGTCGGAATAACAACTTCTGTTGGTAACACCGCTTCAACTCCGTATGTTAAACAAAAAGGTGACATTCCAGTAGCTTCTCTTCTAGTTGTATTATAAGCCCATACTGCATTATGTACTTGTTCGCACCATGCTCTGTGATGTCCTTCCAATTTCTTCTTTAATATATGCAATTGTTTTGTTTGTTGCTTCTACTTGCCCATTAGCTTGTGGATACAAAGTAGACTTTCCACATTTTATCTTGAATGCATTAAGTAACATTTCTATATTTGTCCTTCAAATTGTTTCCCATTATCAGATACCAACTGTGCAGGAATTCCGAATCTGCAAATGATATTTTCGAATATGAATGTAAAGATATCTTTGTCGCGAATATGTTGTACTGCCTTCACTTCTGTCCATTTTGTGAAATAATCTGTTGCGACTATTAAGTATCTTCTTTGTCCAGATCCTGGTAAAAATGGCCCCACAATATCTAAGCCCCACTTTCCAAAAGGCCACACTAGTTGAAGATGACAATGGTGCTCCAGGTGCATGTATTTTCTTTCCATGCCGCTGACAATCTTCGCAACGTCTTGATATTTGTTTTGCATCTTCATGCATGTATGGCCAGTAATAACCTTGCATTTTTGCTCTATGTGCCAAAGATCTTCCTCCACTATGATTGCCAGCATCCCCACTATGTAACATTTTTAGCACCTTTTCTCCTTCCTCTCGTGTCAAACATCTGAGTGATGGTCCATTAAAGGATTTTCGGTATAGCAACCCATCTCTTAATTCATAATTCGTTGCACGGCTTTTTAACTTGTGTGTTTCCAATCTATTTCTTGGTGTTTCTCCTTTCGCCAAATGCATGAAGTTCCATTCTCCAGTCTGCGATATTGTTCATTTGTTCTTCTTCTTCATTGTCTATTATCATCACGTCCACGTCTTCTTCTTCTTTATTGATTGATGGTGACAGAAGTGTTTGTATTTTTATGCATCTCGCAGTTGGATCTGTCATCATGCTTGAGATGAAAGCAAAAGCGTCTGCGAGTCTGTTATCCTTTCTTGAAATGTGCCTCCATTTTATTTTTGGGATTTTCGCTGACAATTCTTCAACCAGCTTCTTGTATTTCTTCAAGGATGGTTCATTTGTAGTATATCTCCCTTTATTTGGCGAATAACTAGCTGCGAATCACTAGTGATCCTGGCATTTTCTAGTTTCATTTCTATTGCGAATTTTAAGGCATGTATCACAGCTTCATATTCTGTTTCATTATTAGTGGATGCAAATTCCAATCTGAATGAAAAAGCCATTTTTATTCCTTCTGGCGAAATTAAAAAATTCCAACTCCATTTCCTTCTCCATTTGATGATCCATCTACCAATATCTCCCATCTATTTGGTTCTGTTAATAAATCTTTTGGATCTCCATGTTCTTCTTCTACATCCATCATTTCTTCTACTCTGCTTCATCTTCTTCTAAAGGAAATTCTGCCAAGAAATCTGCAACAACTTGTGATTTTGGTGAAGACAAAATTTCATATTTAATATCAAAGTGGCCTACTTGTGCATTCCATCTCTCCACTTTCCTGATCTTTTAGAATTCTTCATCACTGATTCAATTGGTACTTTTGTTAATACCTTTATCTTGTGTGCTTGAAAGTATATGCGGAGCTTAAATGATGCATAAACTAATGCTAAGATTAACTTTTCAATCTTTGAGTAATTCTTCTCGGCAGTATTAAAAGTTTTGCTAATGTAATAAATGGGTTTCTCCACTCCTGCGTCTACTCGCAATAACACAACACTTAATGCATGCGACGTCGTCGCAAGATAGATCAATAATTCTTCTCCTGATTCTGCTTTTTGTAAAATAGTTGTATTCATAAGATGTTCTTTGATTCCTTGAAAAGCTTTTTCACATTCATCAGTCCATTTAAATTTCGCACCCTTCTTGAGTATATCGAAAAAATATTTGCATTTGTCTGATGATCGCGAAATGAATCTCCCCAGCGAAGCTAGAAGCCCATTCAACTTCTGTACATCTTTTATTGTTGCTGGTGTTGGCATGTCACGAACTGCTTGCACTTTTTCTGGATCAACCTGTATTCCTTCCTTTGATACAATGTAGCCTAAAAATTTCCCGATGCAACTCCAATAGTACACTTCTCAGGATTCAATTTAATGTTATACTGCCGCATTTGTTCAAAAATCTCCCTCAGGTCTTGTACATGGTCTTTAGCTTCTTTACTCTTTACTAACATGTCATCCACGTATACTTCTAATGTTTTGTGTATCCATTTTGCGAACACCTTCTCTACCATTCTTTGGTATGTCGCTCCCGCGTTTCGCAAACCAAATGGCATTTTCGTGTAACAATATAAACCTCTAGGGGCAAAGAAAGCAGTATGTTCTTGATCTTCTTCAGTGAGAGGGATTTGGTTATACCCTTTGTACCCATCTAAAGATGATACCATCATTTCCCGCTGCGGATTCCACCATTTTAGGAATATATGGTAACGGAAAACTATCTTTGGGGCAAGCTTTGTTTAAATCAGTGAAATCTATGCAAATCCTGATTCCTTTGTTTTTCTTTGGGACAATGACCATATTCGCTATCCATTCTAGGTATTTATCTTCTCTTATGATTCCCGCCTCAAGCATTTTCTGTAGTTCTTCTTCTATTTGGGAATGGTAAGTTGTTGCAATTTTTCTTATTCTCTGTTTAAATGGTCTCACATTTTTGTTAATATCCAACTTTTGGCATGCAATTGATGGATCTATTCCCGGTATCTCATCCATGCTTCCTGCGAAAACATCTTTATATTCTTGCAACAAGTTAACAGTTCTTTCTTCTTCTTCCATATCCATTTTGGTTCCAATTCTCAATATTAGAGGTTCCTCTATAGTCCCAATATTTATTTTTTTAGTTGGTTCTACGGCAGTGTAACTGGGTTTAGGTTCTCCCATTGGTGTTGGTTCTTTTATTGTTTCCATAGGTCCTTCTCCTTCTTCCGAAATTTCGCTGGGTATTCCTTTGCCTTCTTTTTCCCTTATCGCATGTATCCATGGTATTCCTAATAACATATTATATGGTGATTCCATATCCACCACACACAACGTTATATGTGTTTCGATTTCTCCAAGTGGAATTCGTACTACTATCTCTCCTTTAGGTTTTGTTGTGGATTTTTCAAAGCCGCGAACAAAATATGTTGAACTGGACATTTCTTCATCTTTAAATCCCATTCCCCGGAATGCTTGATAAAATATTATATCCACTGACCTTGCTGTATCGATTAAAGTTCTGTTCAATATCCATTCTCATGTGGATTTTGTCGTTGTCTCCTTCTCTTTTCGTGTAATAGGCACTGTGATAACCAACGGAGATGTGTGGTTCAAATTTTCTTTTGGTATTTCTTCCTCCATGAATGTAATTTTTTTCTTTTCCCAATCTTTCAAGGGTGATGTCTTTTCTACCGCCATAACTTTCCTTCCTTCAAAATTTCGTTTATGTATTCTTCCTTTGATGTTTTCATGGAATTCATTAACCATTGTTTTTGTTATCATATTACACTCCAATCTTTTGTCATCTTCATTAATTCTATTCCATCTTTCTTCTAACTGATTCACTGATTTATTTAATCACTTTCTTGATTTTGAATATTCTCAACAACAATCTTCAACTTTCGATCTTCAATCTCCCTGTTTCTAGCGCCATTATGTAGTTGCAGGAAATCCTACACTATACCCCTCATATGATTTCATTATTAATCAACTCATTTTTAGCTTTACACTCTTAATTTTATTGATCAATCTTTGAAGGTTCTTACAAGAAAAGATAAAGAAATTAAGAATGGTCTCTGCTCTAGACTTTCTCTCTCCTATTTACTTGTTTCTTACTCAAAAAAGATCTCTCCTCCTCTTTACAACTCGAACGACTATTTATAAGGAAATACATAGTGGATGGCATCTAATATGTCCTTTATTTTCGGGTATGGTCTGTGACATTCTCGCAACCTTACAAATATTAACTTCGCAAACTCTCTATTTTCGCAGGATTATCATATCTTTCTCGTGATCTTAGCTGACGTCATTTATTTTATCATTTCTGAAATTGTTCTGCGACGATGTTGTGCTGTGTCATTGATAACTTCGCTGAAACATTGTCATTGCGAGATTCTGATCCTACATTGTGATTCCTCGACAATCCGCTTGTGTAGTCAGGAAGGATTGTAGAGAGGTGATTGATTGATTAATCTAGGCTGTTCTTCGGGAATATAAGTCCGGATTATCAATTGGTTCTTGTTACCTTGATTTTATATCTAAAGACGGAACAAAACCTAGGGTTTATCTGTTGGAGACAGATTTATCCTTTCGATAGACTTTTCTGTGTGAGACAGATTCGTTTATTATCAAGTCTGTGATTTTGGGTTGCAACAACTCTTTGTTGTGGGCGAGATCAGCAAAGGGAATCAAGTACTCAGTGTCCTGCTGGGATCAAAGGCGTAGGAGTACAATTGTACCTTGTATCAGTGGGAGATTGGTAGGGGTTCAACTATAAATCAGTCCAAAGTTAGCTTGGAGCATGCTAGTGTCTGTAGCGGCTTAATACAGTGTGTATTCAATCTGGACTAGGTCCCGGGGTTTTTCTGCATTTGCGGTTTTCTCGTTAACAAAAATTCTGGTGTCTGTGTTATTTATTTTCCGCATTATATTTTATATAATAGAAATAATACAGGTTGTGCGTTCGTGATCATCAACTTCTCTAATCCAACTTTTGGTTGTTGATTGTAGTCGATTGATCCTTGGACATTGGTCTTTGGTACCGTCCAAGTTATCTCTCTTTGATAAAGACTGTCTATTGATTTTAGCTTGAGTAGAAATCAAATCGAGATATTGAGATAATAACTCCTTGAGATACTTTTTATCTAGATTGAGTCTGACTGTCTAGTTGATTCTCTAACAAAGTATTTCGGAGTTAGTCCATACAGATTGCTAAGAGAAATATTGGGCGGTGTTGTTAGACCCCCGTTTTTTCAGATATCATCTAAACAAGTTGATATGATGAGTTGCATTTTAACTATGTTATAATGTGGAATCTCAAAACTTCCTTAAAACTTGACATATCTTTTGGTTATATTCATTACGATCACGTGATTTTCGTACCTTTGTTAATTTTATTGACAAAAAGGGGGATAATTATTTAGTAGTTTCATAATACATATATATGGTTTAAGGATCATTATGTAATGGGTAGTGAATCAATAATCTATAGGTTTTACCTATTACGCAAAATATGTAAGTATTGATTAAGGGGGAGAAACATATCATCGTAGCATTACGTTAGAGTTGGAATACTTTTGAACTTTGGAGAAGGAATGATATTATGTTTCTGGATAAAGACGATTGAGAATATTTGTTTTCAAAAGTTGTTATCCCTATGAAATCAGTTCTTCAACAACAACGATGCTGAGTTGAACACTTTCATAATCATTGCAGCTTGAAATTACGAAGAGTTCAAGGAGTTGAAGAATCCAAGGGAATCAAGACATATTGGATTCTATAAGTTGACGAAGCTTTATTTTTTACCCATATGTATTGATAGTTTTTCACTAAAATTAACAAAGGGAGAGATTGTTAGAGCATTGCTCGGTCGAACTCACTGTTAGAGCATTGCTCGGTCGAACTCGCATGCGTTGCTATCTCAAGCATGTTTGTCAATGTTAGTGATCAAAACTATAAGTCTTGATTTCTAGTCTACTATAGATAATTCTCAGACTAGGATAGTAAGTGTAGTTGGGCTCAAGGACTCCATGGAGATTCACCATACAAGAAGAAGAACTACTCAAGGAACCGGTGGAACTTCTCGACAAAAAGATATGTGGAGACTTGAACTTATCTATCACTCAAAAGTTTATATATTCTATCTCCTACTCTTTGAGACAAAAAGTCGTATGTTATATATATATACTACATTATACACATTTGGTATTTCGAGCCAAGTATACCTCGCCTATCTATATCTCGAAATATGTGTTGGTAAGCTTTTCGTTTCGACTAAGTTTATCTTTACCACCTAGTGACGAAAGTCATGATATGTTTCAATCACTTTGAAAATTGCTTTGACGAGAAATAGTGTAACAACTATATAACGTCCTCTAAAAATGTTTCAATGATTGAAATGAGAGTTTAGATTACATAACCAATGGTGGACATAAGCATTGTTGTGGAAACACATTATGTATAAGTCCTATTCCTTGAACCGAAGTTTTCGAACTTTGTTGATCAAGAGAACCGGAAGTATGACAAGTGCCAAATCCGCGAACTCAGTCCGCGAACTGCGAAGTTCTCAAACCCGAGAATTTCTGCTGGAGTTGACAAACTACTTGCGTGAGACAAGTCCGCGAACCCAGTCCGCGAACCGGCGAAGTTCTCATCCCGAGAATTTCTGCTGGAGTTTGTAAACTCTGTCCGATATCTTAAGTCCGCGAACCTCGTCTACGAACTTGAGAAGGTTATATATCTAAAGATGATTTCTGAACTTAATCTTAAAAGACTAAGGAATGCTTTTGCAAACCGTGGCTATAAAAGTTCATAAACCGATTCATGTGAATCAAATCATCTTTGCTTCAATTGTGTCCTGTGTAGTTACATAAGATTTCCTTGCAATTGAACAACTCTCTAACTAGTTCATTTGAGTCACTTGAACTAGTTATGGTGAAGAAGAACATAATTGATATGAAATGCTCATATGGCTAACCTTTTGGTTGACTATTGGTGAACCAACAATACACATGTTTGGGTACGGTTAACAAACCTAGAAGCGTGCAGTTCATTTTTGTATAACAAGCTAAGTTTTCGATCTAACGGTTGAGAAATATTAGCTTGAATCTAAATCAGGTTTTCATCTAACGGTGGATATTGATTGATTTGTTACCAAGGAAAAACCCTGATTTGAAAGACTATATAAGGGGACATCTAGAAACTCTGCAAAACTAATCCCCACACCTTACGTGTGATACTAGTTTGCGTGCTAGAGTCAGTTCTCCTTTAACCTTTGGTTTTATTCTTCTAAAACCAGGTTAACGACTTAAAGACTTCATTGGGATTGTGAAGCCATACCGCTACTAATTTTATCGTAGTTGTGTGATCTGATCTTGCATCTTCTATCGTCTGAGTACAATCAGATTGATTGGCTTGAGATTGTTTGATTTCTCCAATAGGAAAGATATAAAAAGTAATCACAAACATCTTCATCTCATTGTTTGTGATTCCGCAACATCTTGTTTCGCTACCATACGATTAAGATTGTTGTGAGGTGATTGATTAGTCTAGGATGTTCTTCGGGAATATAAGACCGGATTATCAATTGGTTTCTGTTCACCTTGATTATTTTCAAAAGACGGAACAAAACCTTTTAGGGTTTATCTGTGGGAGACAGATTGATCCTTCGATAGACTTGTCTGTGTAAGACAGATTTGTTTATCATCAAGTCTTCGACTTTGGGTCGTAGCAACTCTTGGTTGTGGGTGACATCAGCTAAGGGAATCAAGTGCGCAGTATCATGCTGGGATCAGAGGTGTAGGGAGTACAACTGTACCTTGGATCAGTGGGAGACTGATTGGGGTTCAACTATAATCCAGTCCAAAGTTAGCTTGGAGTAGGCTAGTGTTTGTAACGGCTTAATACAATGTGTATTCAACCTGGACTAGGTCCTGGGGTTTTTCTGCATTTGCGGTTTCCTCGTTAACAAAATTTCTGGTGTCTGTGTTATTTCATTTTCCGCATTATATTGTTTATATTTATAATTGAAATAATACAGGTTGTGCGTTGAGACCATCAATTGGTATAATCCAACCTTTGGTTGTTGATTGTCATTGATTGATCCTTGGACATTGGTCTTTGGTACCGTCCAAGTTGTTCCTTGTGTTTGATTAGGACTCGCTGATTTCTATTAGCTTAAGTAAATCAAAACAAGAGAGAGATATTAACTCCTTGAGATACTTTTACCTAGATTGGGTCTGACTGTCTAGTTGATTCTCTAGAAAGTATTTCGGAGTTAGTCCATACAGATTGTTAAGTGAAATATTGGGTGGTGTTGTTAGACCCCCGCTTTTTCACTCACAAGTGTTGTTATCTCAAGCTTGCTGTCAAATTTAATTGTCAAAACTGTATATTTATTTCTAGTCTACAATTAGTTAAGTTTCCGACTATGATAGAAACGTAGTTGAGAAATAGTGGATCACGGCAGTCATCACTGCGTTCTATCATTTGAAGGCGAAGATCAACTGAAGCTTTTGGAGAACTTCATCAACAAAAGGTAAGTGAAGATTGAACCACCTATATCTCAAGTTATATTCACTTTTCTCTCATTTGAGATGATGTCGCATAACTAATTAGACTAATATGCATAGACAAGAATTTCGAGTCAAGTTTATCTTGGTAATTAGTTCACGAAATTTAATGACTAAACTTAATGAACATTTGTCCATAATTGATGAATTTCGGTTAAGGATAATTTATTGTTCGGAATCAAAATCATGATTCAAGTTATCGTTTAAAAATATTCCAGAACAGTGATATGTGTCATTGATGTTATTCAGGAATGCTTCGAATCAATTTTTAGAGAAATACAGAACTACTATAGATTCAGATACAAGACAATGATATCGGTTTTACAAACTGGGGAAACTGTTATAAGTCTGAACCCGTATTACATGTACTTGCACAAGTAGAAGAGTAACTATATATTTCGACTAACAGATTTGTGGTACGCATATTCTTATACACATTATATAAAAATCTGTTTGACTCGTGAACCTGATTAGTTTCCAAACCGGTATGCAAACTGAAACAGTTATGTGTTCCTGAACTCGGCTGTGTTTCCAAACCGGCACGCAAACTTAAAAAGTTTTATTAACTCTGGAACTCGGTTTTGTTAAAAGTTTACAAACCGGTACACGTACTGTGACTAAAACCGATTCACGATCTGCAATAGTATTTGTACTTTGTACACGTAATAACCATGTCGATTATATTTTCAAGTGTGTTTAAATTATTTCTAAGAGATAATCAACATTTGATTAATTCTCTAAAAACAATAGACTTATTTTGATCGCATGTTTGTGACTCAGAGTTTATGTATTATGTGTTCATGAAAATGAATATTAAGCTATTAAGTTCAAACCGGTTAGTTTTTTCTAACCATGTTGAACATAGTCTTTGTACACGGTTCGGTTACAGTTTTACCTAACCAGAGTATATATCTTGTTTATGTGAATCAGATTCCAAGATTCATCTAATGTTGGATATTGTTTGCTTGGTTCCAAATCTATCTTAGCTTTACCTTAAAGAAACCCATGCTCTGAATGTCTATAAAAGGGGAACTTCAAGCAACCGGGATCTTTGATTCCCGTCACTACTTTTTAGTGTGTCCTAGTTGTATCTAGAGTCATCCTCTTCCTAACCCTTTTAGGGTTTAGCGACTACAAAGTCTTCATAGGGATTCGTGAATCCAGGTCTTGTTATCTTTCCTTGATAACTCGTGTATCCTGATCTTGATCGATTATTAATTTATCACTTGATCAAGATTGGTAGAAATCATCAAACTTCTCTTCGTCTCAAACTTTGTCGATTCCACATGTTTTATAATTGTGAGGTGAATAATAATCTAGGTTGCACTTCGGGTTGCATAAGTCTGGATTTTGAGGTTATCTAGACTTTGTCTGTTGCTATCGATTTCCACACTTTTGATCATATTATTTGATTGTAAAAGGAAACCATATATAGGCTTAATCTTTGGGGGGAAGATTTGGTTTAAAGTCTTCAATTGAGTTGTAGCAACTCTTAGTTGGTGTGACGTCAGCTAAGGGAATCAATTTCGCGAAGTCTTACTGGGATTCAAGAGGCGTAAGGAGCGCGAATGTATCTTAATCGGTGGGATACCTTTTCGGGCTCAACTACATTCCAGTTCGAAGTTAACTGTAGTATGCTAGGGTCTGTAGCGGCTTAATACAGTTTGGTGTTCAATCTGGACTAGGTCCTAGGGTTATTCTGCATTTGCGGTTTCCTCGTTAACAAAACTTCTGGTGTTTGTGTTATTTCTTTTTCTGCATTATATTGTTTATCTTTATAATTGAAATATCACAGGTTGTGCGTTGATCAATCATAGTAGATATATCCGACTTAGTTTGTTGGATACGACTTGATTGATTCTTTAACATTGGTTTTTGGTACCTTTCAAGTAATCTCTTTGTGATTAGGTTCACGGATTTGATTCTGTAAACGTTCTCATCATAAGAGAGAGAGATATAACTCTAGATAATATTCCTTGATTGAGTTTAACTCTCGGAGTTGTATTGAGTTTGTCCAGATTGAACACCAACTAAGACAATATAAGACAGTTACAGTATGATTCATGTCTTGAATGAAGATATATACATTCCTTTGCATGGCATCAATGTTAATAGTGGCGGGCAAATTACTCGTTTGGGACTGTTCAATACTTGAATTGCGTGATAAGGGAATATATTATAATTTTATCTCAATTCTATTCAAGAAGAAGCTTAATTACTGGTGTAATTTTTATTGTGTTTAATGTTTAATCTTCGTGCGATTATAATCTTGGAGAGATTTATCGGAGGTGAGCTAGTGGTATAGAGAAGCTTGGTGCATTGTTGGAGATCTAAATGCTCTGAGAAGTGAAAATGAAAGAAACAAAGAAGGAAGTGATGTAAGAAATACGAGGCTGCTAAATGATTTTATTTCCGACAGTGAATTGATAAATATACCTCTAAATGATGGGACTTACAGTTAATGTGACAAGCAGGATGATCCACTCATATGCACGCTGGATAGTTTTTTGGTTTGTACTTCTTTTGATTTTGCGTACAACAATGCCACTCAAAAACTCTAGTCAGATTTATTTCTGACCGAAGTCTGTTGATGTTAAAACTTTCTCCCAATATAATAGAATACTTCTGGTTTCAATATAAATATTTCCACAAGAATATAGAGCTGTGGTGGGGTGTGATGAGGTTTACATGCACTGTTTTCTTTAGAAAATTACAAAATCTGACAATTTTCTTAAGGGCTATTTAACGGATGGTATCCAGCAAATGACCAACATCTAAGTTTGATACCCAACATTTCGAAGATTAAGGGATGGCAAATAGACTGACGGTTGAAGTTTCCATTTGACTATATTATTATCTATTTTTATAATTTTCTTTCAAAAAAATAGTTTGAATTTACATATTTACCCTCGGTGAGAAACGTTATGTTCTCCCCCTCTTCTTTAATTTTTCGTTCATCTCCTTCCCCAAAAAATCGTCGTTACAAACCTAGATTCAAAACCGCAACCGAACATTGTTATTATTATTATCTGAAACTAAAATCCCCAAGAAAACCTAATTGAACCACTTTAAACCCCATTTGAACCTGTAGTGAACCCCAACTAAATCCAAGTTTTTGAACCCTATGAACTCTTTTGAACCTTGATGGAATCCCAATTGGTTATGAAACCTAATAAAAACTAGTTAAAATCCCGTTACCATCATCAACAAGTAATCATTAAAAACAACCGATCTTCAATCTTTATAACAACAAAGATAGTCTGTTTTTTTCTTGCTGTGAGTTCGTGTATGATAATCCCCTTTTTAAATGATTCCAAATCCCGTTACCATCATCAACAAGTAATCTTGTTAAAAACAACCAATCTTCAATCTTTGCAGCAACAAAGATAGTCTTCTTTTTTTTCTCGCTGTGATTTCGTGTATGATAATCCCTTTTTCAAATGATTCCAAATCGACAAATTAACATCAACAAAATCAGATCCACCCCATCAAATCTCCTTTTGATCAATCCAATCCAATCCAAGCAAACAAACAAACCTATTTCCAACCTTATTAAAAAAAAAACAGAATTTCACGATCTAAATCAATGAATGGAACCAAAAAATCATACATCATAATCAGGGAAAGATGTTTGTTTTGGTTTGTAGAGAAAGATGAATCGTGACCTCAATTTGTAGAAGAAGTGAGATGATTTCCTTCCATATCAACGTTTTCCACGACATCTTTCATCTGGTTTTTCGATTTCTTCTGCTTGGTTTGTTTAGGTTCGAAGAGAACAGACGGAAACAATTAAAACTATATTATTTAGAGATAATTAAGGGTAAATTTGTAAATTTAAATTTTTTAAATGAAAATTAGAGAAAAATAAAAAGAATACAAGCAAGGTAGTTAATATCGTGTATCGGTATCATATCCGTCGGGTCCTATATACCTATACAAATGATAATATCTGTTTTTATAGGTGATACATTATTAAGATTTTTTTTTTAATATTTATTATTTATCAAACAAAAAAATATATTGATATAACCATAATAGAAAATAATAATTATAGTAAACATACTTCAATCTTACAAAAATAAGAGGTGGTTGATTAGAGCCTTATACTATCAACAACGAAACCAAGCATTGAATGTCGGTTAGCCCATCGACATCACATTTTCGGTAATTACATTCACCATAATCATATATGAAGCTAGCAAAATTAGTGGAGTTACTTTCTTGAACTTTAGTTCAAGAAATCATAAGCAAAAGACAAAATACATTAGTGATATATCATTGTACAAGTGAAACCTATATTATCAGTGTACAAGTGAAACCGATATATCGGTCCGTGCAAGACGATACACGCGTTTTTATTGTATCGCCGATATTTTCAGTATCGTAAAGGTTTTTTCCGATATCCTATAAAAATCTTTTAATATCGGCTTGTACAACCGATATTAACTACCTTAAATACAAGTCAAACGTAGTCATCGACGGACAACTATTTGTCCAGATACCATCCCTTAATATTTGAAATGTTAGGTACTAAACTAAGGTGTTAGTCATTTGCCGGTACCAGAGCTTAAATAGTGTTTTCCCTAAAATCTTGGAGCAAGGACTAAAAGAAAGAAAATGAGCTAACTGAAAACATAAATAAGTTGAATTTGATAGAAGAAGATGTTATCTTGTCAGACCCGCAAATGAAGAAATGGCAAGAGATAAGAGAAAATAAAAGTAACAAGAAAAAGAATGTCGTATCAAAAGGCAGAAGTAAAAGTTTTCAAGGAAAGCGATAGGAATATGCATTTTTTCAATAGAATTACTAATGCTAAAAAGAAAAGGAATTGTATCAGAAATCTAAAAAAGAAGAGGAGTCGTATAACGAAGAAAGAAACTAGAGGGGAAAACGTTTTTATCTAGGAGATGATTAGGCAGAAAATCCGATGGCATTATTCTAATATTTTCACTGCCCATACAATCCAAGCTTTGACAATATGAGGTTTGATGAGATTGATATGGAACAAAGAGATTGGATGAAGAGAACGTTTTTCGAAGAAGAGGTCCATAATGTTGTAATGAGTTGTTGGACCTGAAAACACAGAGGGTACCAAATACACTTTTCGTTCGGAAACTTGTATGGACAAAGCCTAATATTTTTTTGTTCGGCATCCTGCACGGACAAAACCTAATACAATTGCAAGTAGACCAACTTAATGATCCTTGACAATATATTATATGAAGTTTATATCTATATCTCTTCTGAATCAGTAATATAGACAAACGAGTGCCTGATCCTGATCGTTAAGAAGAGTACCTGGATGATCTAAAAAATCAATATCCAAGATCAATCTAGTCGTATCCAAATAATCTAATCAGAATTTTTCCAAGTAATAAATTTGTTATCTATCTTTCAAGTTATGTATTCTACAAGAAACAAGTCTCATAATCGATCACAATTAGATGGACGTACCTACTAAGATTGAATACGTACTACTTTCGTAAATCATATTATAAAGATGAACAATATAATACAAAAAATGAAAAACACAAGACACAAGAAGTTTTGTTAACGAGGAAACCGTAACTGCAGAAAACCCAGGGACCTCTTCCATATTTGAACACAGAACAATATTAAGCCGCTACAAACAATATCCTACTATCAAACTTCAGATCAAAATGTTGTTGAGACTGAATCCACCCTCCAAGCGATTCAGTTATAGTTGCGCTCCTTACATCTCTTGAACCTCACAAGGTTCTACGCAATTGATTCCATTATCCGACGTCCTTTACAGCCTTAGAGTTGCTTCAACCTCAATGAAGACTTTTGATACCAATATGCCTCTGACAGAAAGCCTATTTGATTTCCCTTAAGATAAAATATCAAGGCTTGCAAATCTGTTTGCAGTTAACAAAGCTAGCAAACCCTTACAATACGGAAAACTTACACTCACTTAGATGAGAAATATGGATCTTTTATCACCTCTCAAGAACAATCTTCAAAAAAACACTTAAGATTAATTTTCATATATTTATCTTGAGGAATCACAAAGTCTGAGACAAAGAGAACTTTGCGATTTTTATCTATCTTGCCTGAAAGAGATTACGAGAACCTCAATAACAAAAGAACAAGATCGGGATACATGAACTATAAAGGTAAAGATAGTCGGACCTGGCTTCAAGAATCCCGAAAGCAAATTCTTTTATTCGTAAGCCTAATTATGTTTTTCAGAGGAAACCTAGGTTCATAGAGGACCACTCTAGCTATCAACTAGACACAAAATATCAGAGATTTAATTTCCCAGTTGAAAGAACATCTTTATTCATAGTTTTTCAAAGCCAAGGTTTGCTTAGAATTCAAGCTAAGATAATTTGAGAATCAATCAAACACTTTCTTTGTTTGAATGAAACTCTAATTAGGGTTTCAATTAAAACATGTGAGAAATAATATTGAAAATACAATAGAAGAATAATATTTCATGAGTTTCTCTCTTATGATGTTTGAAACATTCCCAAATGATAAAATCTCCTATATGGGAGATTTTCAATTGATCCACAAATTAATTCTCGAATAATATATTGTTTCGAACTAATGTTGTTAAGGACTTTTGAACATCCATGCTAGAATCATATTTCGAGATTTTTAACAAGACAATCTTGACTGGGAACTTCTTTTTTGTAAATATACTAGAAGTTATACGACATAGTCTCAACAAATAGAATGATAAGATAGTGACTTAAATAGAATGGTTCAGTCTTCATATACCTGATAAAAGAAGTTCTCCAAATGCCTTTGTCGATCTTCAGTCTTCGAGGGTGATTTATGATACTCAACTACTAAATTCTTAGTCCGAGACTGGATTTAGTATACTAGAAATCAAGAAATAGTTTTGTTCGTCTAACATTGACAACAAGCTTGAGATGGAAAAACTTGTGGGGTTCAACCGAGCATTGCTCTAACATGACCAATAAGGTCCCAAGACCAGACAGATTTACCATATATAATTCTATAAGTTTTTTTGGAACATCATCAAAGAAGATTTAAATAATTTTTTTTGAAAGGCAGGGAAGATTGGAGGCTAAATATGTCTTTTATAAAACTTATTCCTAACAAAGAAGACTCGATTACAGATAGAGATTTTAGGCCTCAAAGTTTGATTAACATCTTCTACAAAATAAATTCGAAACTTTTGGCTGAGAGACTGAAATCTATAACGCCAAGACTTATACCACTCAAGGTGCCTTCGTTAAGGATAAACAATCTTGGATGAAATTATGGTGGCTAACGAATACACAGACATCAAATTAAAACAAAAAATTCAATGCTTATTTTGAAAAAAACATTCAATAATGTTAACTAGAATTTTCTCTTTGCAATTTTTGGAAAAGAATTGTCTTGTCATACTTCAATGAAGTGTTAAAAAAAAATCTATTTGATCACCCACATTCAATCCTATCCATCCGTATATCGATTAGATGTTCGACCGGATGCAGATACAAACTAGAAATCCGTCGTATATCGGAGTGGATGCGGATGAGGCTAAAACCGATCGATGTAAACCATGCTTACTCCTGGCTCGTATGGGCACTCGACATGGGCAGTCAATAAGCAATAAACGATTTTTTAGGGACCATGGTTTTTTTGAGGGGTACCATGG
This sequence comes from Papaver somniferum, assembly GCF_003573695.1. Lineage (NCBI taxonomy): Eukaryota > Viridiplantae > Streptophyta > Magnoliopsida > Ranunculales > Papaveraceae > Papaver > Papaver somniferum. Next base: position 54,886,263 of record NC_039358.1, on the reverse strand, counting down.
TTTTATTAGGCCACCTTCCCTATAGTTATAAGGGGTGTCCTAAAGCATTGAAATGACTAATCTACCCTTAATCTAATTTAATTTAAAACCAACCCAATAACCACCTATATATATATATATATATATATATATAACCACCACCACCTCCCACCATCGCCGATTACCACCACCACCACCACCTTCGATTATCACCACCACCAACCACCGATTACCACCACCACCACCGCCCACCACCGACGATTACCACCACCACCACCTCCGATTATCACCACCACCAACCACCGATTACCACCACCACCACCTCCGATTATCAGCACCACCTCCTCCGATTACCACCACCACCACCACCACTATATATATATATATATATAGCTTAATTTAAAACATTAACAAAGATATTCTCACAAACCCATTACTTGTCATTCGTTTTTGGTTGAATAAATGAGAAGTAATCATTCAAATTAGTTGAAAATGGAAGTTGCAGAGAGGTTTAATGGAGGATTTTCTTTCATAAAAAAGTTCGGTTATCACGAGTTAATTTTTTCTTAACCGAACTCAGAGTTCGGTTGATTCGCAAAAAAATAATTTTAACCGAACTCCTTGTATTAGAACAACACAAGTCCATAAGTTGGGTTCCTTCGTAAAATAAGGATATCACCGAACTTTAGTTTAAAAAAATAATCAGAAGTCCACAAGTTCGGTTCGTTCGCAAAAATGTTAAGTTTTCTTTGTAACCGAACTCTACCTTTGAAACTTCGTAACCGAACTCTACCTAATTCGCCAAGAAATAAATTTCGTAGTAACCGAACGTTTGCCTAATTGCATATATGCATATATAAGCCCAGTTCGGTTGATTTCCAAAATATGTTGAAGTTTGCGAACCAACCGAACTTCTAACACTAGGTTACTTTTAACCTGCAGTTCGGTTGGGAACTTGGTTGCGTTGAAGTTTGCTAACTAACCGAACACATAATATGTACCCAAATAAATTGTTAAGTTCAAAGTTCGGTTACCTACCATTTTATCCTAGGTAACCGAACATTACACTGTACGACCAAAACCTCCATTAACGAGCGAGTTCGGTAACCTGCGTGTTTGGAAAACATAACCGAACTACACTTTCAGGTGTGTTCGGTTACATGTTCTTGACATATGGTAACCGAACTGGCCCAAATTTACATAAAAAATTTCATTTTTTTTTGAAAGTTTGGAGCAATTCAACCAACATTATCTAAGTTTGAAGCATACCTGGGTACCCAAATACCCTTCCTCCGGTTGTGGTTTGTAAAATCCATCGTTTTTCATGTTTTCCTTCTTCATCTTCTCTAACTTTACTCTCTCAATAATTTTACTTCTTTAAAAAAAACCATCTGATTTTTTAATCTCACTAATTATCTTTAACTTAATCATCTCACTAATCATTACACTAACTATTATTAACACTAACTAATCATCACCCAAAATTAATCTTTTGTTTAGGCAAACATCAGACCTACCACTATAGTTCTTAGATATAATAGCCAAGTTTAAGGCTTGAAGATTTTGGGTTCTATGTAAAAGTTTAAGACCTGTTAAGACAAAAGTCACAGGATTAATGCTTAAAACTGAAGAGGCACTCAATAACTGTTTTCCCTATGGTAGTTTCTGCTAAATCTTCCTTTGATTGCTTTGATGTAGAAAGCATTGAAGTGTTCCAGGATGTCAGTGGTTTCAGCATGTATTTCAATGTTCATGTGTTGCTTGTCCTTTGCCCATGCAAACGCCAAGTCTGCTCCTCATGTGGCTCCTCCTGCTCCCTATTGGCATGTGTGTCCTCTTCTATCAACATAGTTGCCTGCAAAATCAGTTATAGTCAGAGCTGAAAAGTACTGAGAACTGTTAGGATCCTGTATAGTGCAGATTTTGATTAAGTAACCATAATTCTGTTGTTGTGGGTAAACCCCAACATGGATTCCTGTTGGTGTTATCTGAGGATCAATATCATAATTTTGGCCCCGGGTATTCAGAGCATGATGGTGCATGTTGTGAACTCTGTTATATTCATAAAGATGTTGTTTGATGCTGAGAGAAGTATTCTTAGCAATAGGAGTGATGTTTTGGAATACTAGGTCACATCTGGCCTTCCAAATGAACCAGCAGGTGGTTGCATAAGTGCAATTATTTCCATTATTACTTGGATTGTGGAACCAAGTATTAAACCAATCCATGAAGCGAGTGTGATGGTCAAAGAGACCATGATTTTCACCTAGCATTTGATGCCAAACCTCAACCGCAGCAGGGCAATTGAGGAACAAGTGTGTCATTGTTTCCTCCCCACTATTGCAAATTTTGCATATGGGATCTATGTAGTGTAGAATGCTTGCATTTTTAGCATTAGTTGGGAGGATTTCATGAGCACATTTCCAGAGGAATATTTTGATAGCTGGTGCCACTTCCATGTTCCAAATAGAACTCCAATTTCTTGTGTTGAGATCATTCATGTACAAGTTCTCTATTTTGGCTTTGTACAAAGCTCTGACAGAGAATTTTCCTGTGTTGTTGAGATTCCAGTGTATGTTGTCTTCTTCTCTGAGGTGGATATCTAGATTATTGATGTCTTGAGCAATGTCAGGGCTGAAGAGTTGTTGGATAAACTGCATATTCCATTCCTTTCGGTTTGCCATTAAATGAGCTAGAAACTGAGTATTATTTGGGAAGTTTGCAGGTTTTGAAAGCTTGTCTGTTGACTTAGGTAGCCAGAGGTCTTCCCAAATATTAATTTTTTTGCCATTGCCTATCCTCCAGACACAATGTTGTTGAATGTTTTGGATACCTTCTAGAATTCCTTTCCATATCCAGGAGTCTCCATCTTTGGCTTTGGTATCCATGTTGAGTACATTTCTTCCCAGTAAATAATTGGCATCCATCAATTGGTACCATAGAGAGTCCTTATCTTGTTCTAGCCTCCACCCTATTTTTTTTTTATCATGGCACTATTGAAGAGTTCCATGTTCATGAATCCAAGACCACCAATATCTTTTGATTTACATATAGTTGTCCAAGCTTTTGGATAGTAACCTGTGGGATTTTCTAAGTTTTTACCCCAGAAGAAGTCTCTTTGAAGCTTGTTCATATCTTGGAAGATTTGCTTTGGAATTATGAAGCAATTCATTTGGTAGATGCTGGCTGTGTAAGTAACAGATTTGATGACAACCTCTCTTTCAGCTGGGTTTAAGGGGGAGTTCTTCCAACTTGAAAGATTTATCTTCATATTTTCCACACCTGGCTTGAAAGATTGAATTTTGCTTTTATGAGTAAAGAGAGGAGAGCCTAAATACTTGTCATTTATAGGAAGAGCTTGAATTCCTAGAAGATTGCAGATGTTAGGCGTAAGAGCAGGATCAGTATTCTTGCTGAAGAAAACACCAGATTTGCTGAAATTTATAAGTAGACCAGAAGTATTTCCAAAGAGGTTTAGAATATCCTTAAGATTTTGGGCTTCAGAGAGATTAGCTTTGCAGAAAACCATACAATCATCAGCAAATAGAAGATGGTTTATAGAAGGAGCATTCTTGCAAATTTGAACTCCAAAAATGATACCCAAGTCTTCAACATGTGATAAGGTTCTAGACAAAGCTTCCATGCAGAATAGAAATAGGTAGGGAGATAGGGGATCCCCTTGTCTCAGCCCTCTAGAGGGATTGGAGAATTTATCAAGAGAACCATTTATTAACACAACAGTGGAGGTGGTTGAAATGCACTGTATAATCTTGTTGCACCAGTCAGAGTTGAAGCCAATTTTTCCCATAATAGTAATAAGAAATTTCCAGTCCACTCTATCAAAATCTTTTGCCATGTCAATCTTAATTCCCATACTTCCTTTATTGCCTTTTTGACCTCTTCTGGTTCTCATGTAGTGAATGGTTTCATGGGCAATGGCTATGTTATCCAAAATTTGCCTTCCAGGAATAAAAGCAGACTGGTAAGGGGATATGATTTTGTTGAGGTAAGGTTTCATTCTTTGGGCTAAAAGTTTGGATATGATTTTGTATGTGGTGTTGCAGAGGCTGATGGGTCTGAAATGACTGGGGTTTGACGGATTCTCAGTTTTGGGTATCAGTGATATGAAAATTGAATTCATTTTCTTGAGAAGGTGCCCAGACTTGAAGAAATGCTGAACCATTTTGATTAGATCCTCTCCAACAATATCCCAGTTGGCATGGAAAAAACTAGGGGGAATCCATCTGGACCTGCTGCTTTGTCTTTGGCCATACTAAAGAGAATACTTTTGACCTCATGATCTTCAAGAATTCTGTTGAGATTGTTGTTATCATCAATGGTTATAGTGGTGGGGATGAGATTGATGATTTCAAGGTTCATTTCAGGTGATTCAGTAATAGCCATCTTAGAGAAGTGTTTAGTGAAGCAGTGTTTTATTTCATGGTAGTCTTCAATCCAGTTTCCAGCACTATCTTGAATAGAATCTATCTTGTTTCTTCTTATTCTGCATTTTGTGGTTCTGTGAAAATAGCTTGTGTTCTTATCTCCCAACTTGATGAATTGATCCCTGCTTTTAATCTTCCAGAATTTTTCCTCAATGTCTTTCCATTCTCTAAGCACTTGAGTAGCAGTTTTTAAAGCTTCACTTCTGTCCTGTTTGAAGTAGTGTTCTTGTAAGAGAAAGTCTTATGGTGGAAGAGTTCCATCTTCCATCTTCCATGCCACCTCAGCATTTGGAACCGTGGATGGAAGTGCAAGTGTAGTGGTGGAATAGTGAAAACGCTATTCTTAATAGCGCTAAAAAACGCTATTAAGAATATCGTTTTTTTCTCAGCCGTTAGATTTCAACAACTCATCCTAAATCTACGGACAAAAAAAAACACGCTATTCTTAATAGCGTTTAACGCTATTCTTATTGGCGTTCAGATGGATTCCACGAACCCTTCCACGAAACAGTGGAACCTTGCTTGGATTTTCTGTGGAAAACCCCAACTTGGAAGCCATTAGACTTGACATTCCATGGTTTTTCCACACTTGGAATAGGTTGGATTCCACCATAAGACTTGCTCTAACCAATTTAGATTTTTCTTACTTTCCTCTATGTTTGTCTTAATGTTGCCATACACCTCTTTGTTCCAAACTTTGAGTTTCACTTTAATGTCTTTGAGCTTTCTAGTAATGAGAAAAGCACTAGAACCAGATAGATTCCTCTGCCAGCATTCAGTGACAATGTCCTTGCAGTCCTTATGATCCAACCAAGGACCAAAGAACTTGAAAGGTATTTTACCAGTACGCCAATTGGGTTTGGTGTTTAGAAGAATGGGGTGGTGATCAGATCCAATGGCTAGAAGATTTGTTACAGTAGAGTTTGGATGGAGAAGCAACCAAGGTTCATTGGATAATCCTCTATCCAGTCTCAGTTCAGTAAGAGCAGGACCACTTCTCTTATTAGACCAAGTGAAAGGACATCCAACACTGCCCAAATCATTTAGATCCAAATCCACAATTTTGTTGCTAAAGATATTAGCTTCAATATTGTCCAAAGGTTGGGTACTGTACTTTTCATTATCATGTAAGATGAAATTGAAATCTCCAATAACCAACCAAGGAAGGGAGCAATTGAGAGCTGAATTTTCCAAAACTTTCCAAGAGCTAAGTTTACTATCAGTATCATAAGGACTGCCATAGTAACCAGTAAAGAGCCAAGAAGGGCCACTGGTATGCTTGATTGTAGCATTGATATGGTTAATGGAGAAATCCATAATTTCAACATCAAGATTGTGCTTCCATATCAATACTATCCCTCCAGCAGTACCACTAGCCCCTCCAGGATTAACATGCCAGAAGTTCTGAATATTAAGCTGTTGCATAATGTTTAAGAGTTTTCCATTTTTCTGCTTGGTTTCAAAGATAAAGCAGATGTCAGGATTGAACTTGGTCAGCATATCACTAAGGTATTTCTTGGTATGTCTCTGCCCAAGACCTTGACAATTCCAAGCTATAGAGATAAAGAATTGCCAAAAATATGAAACTGGGGGGTATTTTGAGGTTAGTCTTCTAGTTATAGGTTCATAATAAACTTGAATGCACCAATAAATACAAGCATATGAATGGTTCATGGGGTAGATTATAAGAAAAGATAGGATATGTACCTCAGAAGCTGAAGTTGGTGAGCCAGAATCATCATTAGTCCTTGAGTCCAAAGGTTCAACATAGTTGTCAGAGTAGTCCTTGAATCTTTTGATGTTATCAGTATTGGTGGTTTCCATAGGAACAACAGCAGAAGTTGATTGTTTCCTTTTTGATAAAGCTTTAAGCTTATCAGTATCATTAATAGTATCAGAATCTGAGGGATGGTGTTCTTCAGCAAAAACATGAAATGTCTTTCTAGCCTTCCAAGCCTTCTTTTTAAACTGATCAGTTTCAGCATCCATCATATCTTTGATTTCAGAGATTGTTGGTATGGTTTGAGAGGGAATGGCTGGAAAGATACCAGTAGGATCTATATTATGATTTGGGATGGTGTTGGCTTGGGTAGGGTGTTTGAATCTAGCAGCATCCTTGATCCTTATCTTAGCTTGATGTGCCTTATAATTGTTAGATATTTTCTTAGAAAGCTCAATTTTTCTGTTTCTTAATTGACTAGCTATGACATCTGGGTGGGATGAGTTGGGATCAGCTCTAGTGGAAGCTCCAAAGGTGAGGTGTTTAGAAGTTAAGGGAGCAATTTTTGCTATTGTCATTTCTAGTTCTTTCTGCTTAGCATTTCTCATCTTGATTTCAAAAACTTGAGATGCATCAGCATCAGTGTAACCTCTGTGAATGACATTTCTTCCTTCTTGAACAGTTTTTTGAAGGGCAGTTTGTGGTAGTGGTAAAGGCTGGGGTGTTGGTAGGATTTTGTAGTGTGAGTAATGAGATTTTGAAGGTGTAGGTGGAATGGGGCAGGGTGGAGATGGGTGATCTAGAATTCTACAAACTTTACAGAATTTGATACCATTGAGAGCATAAGCAAACTCAAGCCAATGGGAAACAGTTGGTGTTTCAAAAGCTTCAATACCAAACTTTAAGGGCTTATTAACATCAATGGTAAGCTTAACTTCTAGGTTTTTCTCAAATCTGTCTCTTCCATAAGGCTTCTTGGCATTTTGATATACTCCAACTGGTTGTAGAATGTTGTGGATGTCTGGTATGATGTGTTTGGGGATTCTTTTAATGAGCAGCCAGATCATTACCTTTGTGAATTGTTCTTCATGGATTAAGTCTGGACCCCCCAAAGGGACACCAACTAGAACCATAAGTTTATCAAAAACTCCTCTAGTTCCTCCATTTCTTAGAGTTTCATAGTCCGCTTCATGAGTGAGTCTGAGAATAAAATAGTTCCTTCTCCTGTTCCAAATTTCTAGCTCCACTCTGCCATTGAATTTCTAGTTGTTGTTGATGAAATTACTGACTCTAGTTGTTTCAAAGCAGATATTACTGCAAAGCTTCCCAATAAAGCACCATTTCCAATCTAAGACTTACTTGGTTCTAATGTTTTCAGGGTTTAAGAAGACTTTGAGGTATAAATCTGCTTCTGGCATATTTATAATTTTGTTCATTTGAGCAACTAGATTTTCTATGGATGGGTTGGGGGGGTTTGAGGAGGAAGCCATTTGGTAACAGGAGAAAATGTAGTTAACATAAATCAGCCAGTAGGTGTTTTGGTCACTATGTATTATGAGGTGATAAGGCCAGTGGTGGTATTGAGATGTATCTAGCCAACCTTTAATTTGAAAAAGATTCTTGATAGTGTCAGTGGTGCAGGGGTTTTGGAAGAGACAGTGGGTTTCCCTCAGATTAGTCCAAATTTTTTCCAAGGATGCAGACAAGATATTGTACTTGTGATAGCTGTTGACGTTATAGGGGACTAATGTGATCTGGCTCAAGTACCTGCAAACTGAGAAAATTTTATTGTTATCTAGAGATATGAGAGTTTTACCTTGTCCTTCCCATTGAGTGTGGTTTATGATGGTAGCACAAATTTCGTACATACTGAAAACGATGTGACTAACTTTATTTTGAAAAATAGACACGGGTAGGTTTGGTTTTTTGTCGTCGAGGCAAAGGTTGTTTTTGGAGTGGTCATTGTATTTGCATTCATAGCTGATTAAGATAGAGTTGTTGACTCTGGCTAACAAGGTGTGCAGAAGAGTCATCCAAAGCCTGAACAAAAAGAGCCAAACCGGTAGATTCGTCCCATGTAATCGTCGAGCCTTAAGCGGTCTTTTTAACCGACGAGCTTGCATCTTAATGATAAGAAGAAATTGAGTCAGATTGGTTAAGAAATTTAGTTATGAGTGGGTGCGTATATGGTTTGTCATCGGGTTGGTTATGATGGTTACGATCCGCTTTTTGTGCATGGTCTGACCCGAGTTAGCAATTAAGAGTTTCATGCCAAGTGTTTTTTGCCGCTTCCCATGAGCCAATGGTTGTGCCTTGCTTGTGCTAGGCCAAGCATAATTGTGAGTAGGCATAAAATAAAGCATCAAGTTGCACGTGCTATCACTACGGGAAAAATATACATCTACAACTGGAGATTTACAACACTTCGCTATACATCGTAGAAAGTCCTATGTTTTACAACTGGTTTCAAAGAAAGAGTTGTCGTATATCATCACTAACAACCCTTAGGAACAAGGGGTTACGCTAAGAAAACAAACGACAACTCCTTTAGCAAAACTGTTGTGACGACATTTAGGTATAACAACTTTGTTTCATAAGTGTAGTGACTTAGCCTATCACAATTCTCACAAGTGTTGTTGAAGAACATAAAAATATGATAATGAAAAATACGTTAGAGGGGAGATTCGAACATGAACCTAATGCATGGATGTATAGCTCATCAACCATCCTTACAGTTCACAAGTTTGGGTTTTTTTTTTTTTAATAGAAACGTATAACGACACTTATGAGTGTTGTTGAAGTTAAAATATAGAATGTGGGAAAAAATTAGGTTTGGGGGATTCGACCCTGAGCCTCCTATATGGAAGTCTACACCACTAACCATACCTACACTATCACAAGTTCTGTAAAGTTGGTGGTTCTTTAATATACTATTATGACAACCCTTCATAAGCGTTGTAAAACAAAATATAATGCGCAAAGCCGACTGAGCCACAAAGAGCGCGAAGCATTCTCTGTAACCATATACATTCTTCTCTGTAAATAATCACATACATTCTATAAGACCACCCGCTTTAAGCAAAGCATGCAACTGGGGAATTATGGCAAAAGTATACCATCAAACAAACAAATATTCTGAAAAACATTACCATCTTCAAACCGATATTCACACACAAATGATGATAACAAAAGCATCCCTGAATTATCAACAATAGAACATAGAGTTTGATAAGTGATAAATACACAAGCCAATACAGAACTAACACTCAGCTGTAGCAAGAAACTTGAGAATAGCAGGAAACTCATACAGAACTACACACTCAGCTGTAGCAAGAAACTTGAGAATAGCAGTTGAAGTAGATTACTGAGAAGGCAAATAACACCAAATATTGCTAAAGTAAGAATACAATACCGTAAAAACAATAAACTACTGATCTAACTTGTGAACTTCTTTTTCTTCTTCTTTTTGTTCTTCTTCTTTGTCGGAACCACTATGGTATATTCCCCATCTTCTCTTAAGTAACTCTCGTTCTCGTCATCCATTTGGAAACCAAGAGTTGAAATATCCACTGGTTGGAAAATTGTGTCATGCTTTTCGTTGTATTCCTCTAATTCATGGAAACCCCTGGGCGGTGGTTTCACCATCACATACCAGTTAGATGTATTTGACTCTCGAGAATAGAAAACTTGTCGCGCTTGCTTTGCTAAAATGAATGGATCGTTACAGTATTGGTTCTTATGCTGCTTTAAATTGACTAATGTAAAGCCATCTTCTACCTTCACACCAAAATTGGTGTGAGCCCAATCACATTTGAATATTGGAATTTGAAACATATGATTGTAGTCCAACAATAGAATTTCTTCTAAAACACCATAGAACCCACTAGTTTCTGACAATCCTGCAACTAAGGTTGTTGATTCAATTGAAACTCCACTGTTTTGTGTGACTCTCTTAACATCCTTCGTAATAAACCTAGTGTTATTGATAAGCAAGCCTTTATATGATATGCAGTTTTCCAACGGCCCATATGACAACCATTCTACCGTGTGTGATATTGGCATGCCTTGTTCAATTTGCATCTTAACCTACAAATGTATAATCTCAGAACATAAGAATATAACTAAATTTGTTATCTAAGCATAAGAAGTTAGATTTATATGATGGTGTGCCGAACATGGATTGTTCTATGTGATAGAATGAAACATACCTTTTGTTGAAACCAATCTGCAAATGTGTCAGACTGTATGGAATTGAGTTGGTCTTCACCAGTAATTTCCCTCCCAGCAGGAGATTTTAACTCGTCCATATGCATTCTAAGACAAAATTAAAATTAGAAAATGAAGTATTAAGTGACAGACCATTTTAATAAACGTGAACATCATACTTACATCATATATGGGTCAATTTCGGGTGTGTTAAAAAGCACATATCTGTGAGCTATCTTTAACTTCTCACCATCCATACGCACTTGGACACCTTTAGAAAGAGGACGTGCTGCCGGTGTGGAACCATTTTGAGTGTTCTCGTTACGCCTTTGCTCTACTCCTGTTTCAGCTGCTTGGGCCTTACGAATATCAAAATACCTAACACTCTCCATTCCAAGATAACACTCGGCTATACAAGCTTCAGGTTGTGCATAATTCTTTACATATTCTTTGAATGTCTTCATATACCTAGGAAAGTCGAGTATGCAATAATTACTAGTTAATTAAATATTAGTATCTCTAAGATACAAAGGGCATAACTTTCTACACAAAACCAAAAAACAGAAGTAATATAAATTAAATTGGCATACCTTTCAAATGGATACATCCAACGATATTGTACAGGTCCACATAATCGCACTTCTCGAGCTAGGTGAATTGTCAAGTGCATCATGACATCAAAAAGTGACGGAGGGAAGTACCTCTCAAACATACACAAAGTCTCAACAACTTCTACTTCAAGTTCTATTAATCTATGGAGATCAACTGCCCTTTGGCATATTTCGTGAAAATAAGAACATAACCTGAAAATTTCCTCCCTTGGCCCTACAGGTAAAAGTCCTTGCAAAGCAACGGGTAATATTTGTTGCATAAGAACATGGTAATCATGAGCCTTAAGAACACCTAAGCAACCATCTTTTGAGAAATGCTTTCTAAGATCAGAACTAAAACCATATGGAACCTTAAAATTTCTCATCCTGTTATACAATATAGCCTTTTCCTTGTCATTTAAACAGTATGGTGCTGGTGGAAGGATCGTTTTTCCATTTATCTCTACTGGATGTAATTCTGGTCTTATTCCCATACTCTTCAGATCATTGCGGGACTTTAGACCGTCTTTTGTTTTGGACTTTATATTCAATATGGTACCAATAATACTCTCGCAAACATTTTTTTCTGTATGCATAACATCAATATTGTGCCGTAGTAATAAATCCTAGGAAGATGGAAAAACCCAACATTAGTAATTAATTATATAAATAAATAATAGATCAGACATTTAATCTATGTGAAAGTTATAATGTCATGTTGTCGAATCTTAGGTAAGTAATTAATTCTATTATAATGTCATGCTGGAAAAAACAGAAACAAAATGCTCATTATACTGAAAATATACTATTATGTGTCAATTATGGTGCAATCAAACTGATGCTGCCGATGCTTTATCACATTGGGAAAAGTACTCAGATGCATTATACTTCCCAAACACTATATCAAAAGAACGAGTGTGTCATTTATATTGCATTTGTTGATAATGTGAAGTTTAGAGGCTAACATGGTGCAAAGCAGAAGAACCCATAGCCAAATATTAACAAGTAAGTTTGAAGTTATGGAACTAACCTTCCAGTAAGGCAAGTCGAAGAATATTGACCGTTTGTTAAACACCCGAAGTTCAGTTTCATCATCATTTGCACCAGAAATAGCCGCATCAGCAACAACATCCCTTTTCCGCTTCCCACATTTAGAATTACCCACATTTGCACTTGCTGCCGCACTACTCTTGCCCTTATTCTTCTTCTTTTGCTCTTTCTTTTTCCTTATCTCCTCCTCGTTCTTCTCCGCTTTCCCAAAATCATTTGTAATACTATTCTGACATTCAAGTGCCGCAGCACCAGACATAACAGGTGGCTTTTCCTTCCTCTCAATCTCTCCATTAAACCAGTCTTTTTTCTGCCGAAGAGGATGATTATGACGAAGAAATCTCCTATGATTCGAGTAGACAGTTTTACGACTAAATGCCAACCAGTTTGAAAGAGTTACTTTGTTTTGGTAAGAAATCTTCTCATGTTACTTTGTTTTATTTGTGTGTGCTTGAAAAAGTCAAAAATATCTGATGTTTTACACGCTTACACAGGAAAAACTTGAAAAAGCTCGAGAAAAGTATCATGCTGATTGTGGATCATCCGTGACAGATGATATTCTTGCAAAGGCCTTTGGTGAGGACAAAAAAACTAAAGGGAGACTTAAAGGAATTGGTTTTGGAGCGACACGTAAAAAGGTTGTTGCGCAGTCCCACTATAAGATGATGATTAAAGAGTGTCGAGAATCCTATAAAGCATTGAGTGATCGAGTGGTGCAGCTAGAGGTGAGAATTTAACTTGTATTTTATTAGGTCTCCTTTTCTTGATAAACTCAAACTCGATAATGCCCCTCATACTGCTGTTTGGTCTTAATATAGTGAACGAAATCAAAATGTGTCTGCAATGGAGTCTTACCCTCTCACATGTTAAGTCCCAGCAACAATCATGAGGCTAGCACTAGCAGAAATGTTATCTGTAATGAAAGAGTCTCAACAGATACCACTCCAAGTCATGTCAGGAAACAAGATGAGGTTCAAGTGCCAAAGAGATTCCAAGTTTGCAAGTTGTTAAGCTGGTACAAGGAGGACGAGGTGGTTGCAGAGGCTGAAATTGCTGAAACAGATCCAAGTAAGCAGATACATGGAAAACCAATCGGTCTTGGAGCCTACACTGTATGTGTGAAGGTTTCTTATGTTGATGATGCTCTTGTCTACCAAGCTACTTCAGAAGTCATAACTGTTCATGATGTTGTTTCAAATTTTATCACATGGCCCAAAGATAGAATAATCTACCAATAGACTTCTTAATCTTCTGTGATCTTTTTGGAGACTTAACTTTTGGTAACAAACATATCACTGCCACTTTTTTGTATGTTTTGTGTATATCACATTGGTATGTGAATGCTTTAACTCTGGGTTTGGTTTAATTTGAATGAATATTTCAGTTTAATCCAATTGTTTATTTACATTTCAGTTTAATCTAGTTGTTTCTTTACATTTCACAAATAGTAGTGACAAAAGTGAAATATATATTCTGAAATATGGGTTTGATCTTATTCACAAGTATTGTAAAAGATAGTCCTACTACACATAGTATAGTTGTATCAAGGTACTTCTACAATGCTAACAAGTGTACTAACTGTAATATTCACAATACTAATAAGTGTTGTGTTAACAGTTTCTGCTACCCATGACAATAATTGTAAAACAAATGTTCTACAATGCTAACAAGTGTACTGACTGTAATATTCACAATACTAGTAAGTGTTGTGTTAACAATTTCTACTTCATACCATAATCATTGTAAAATGAAATCTTGCAACATCAGCAGGTGTTGTTCAGAATAGTTATACAACTCAAGGAAGTGTAGTGAGAAGAGTATTCACAATACTAATAGACATCGTGAAAAGGTTTTCAACTACATAAACTAGATATAGTGAAACAGTTACTTTACAACATAAGGTCTTTGTTGTCCAAGATAGTTCTACAATTCATACAGGTGATGTGCAAATATTATTCATAATACTGGTAATTGTTGTTGCATATGTTTCTACGATATGCAACTTATGTTGTCCACAATTGTTCTACAATACAAGCAAGAGTTGTGTTAGGTTATCAAAAAAATTGGAAGAGAATCACAACATCGGCAAACTATTGTTGAACCATGAATCACATCACTCTTTACAACACTTGTCATCCATTGTAGAAAAACTTGGACTTTCTACAATACCCCCGTTCCACAATGCATGAAATGGAGTTGTCGTAGGGGTACTGCAACTCTTATCTTGTGTCGTCAATGATGATTTTTCCCGTAGTGTATCTTCTAGGCTATGTATCTGATGGATCCCCAGCAAATTAGACGGTTGAGATTTGAAGACTGTTACTCTTCTCAGATCGATTTGACTCTCAGAAAGGCTAAATATTTTCAGTTTCTTACTCAGTTTCCTTTGCGAAGAAGCAGTTGTAGGAAAATATTCTTGAAAAATAACTTCCCTCACCGAGAGAGAATTTTGCAGTACCAAACCATGGATGCAGAGAAAAATCTCCAGAGCGAGGGAAAGAAACTCAAGGCAACTGAGCATAGTGATCAGACAAAGGAGCATAGCGCCCAAGTCAGCCCTCAAATGATGCAGGTTTGCTTCTCTGAACATCAATCTAATTTTTTTTGTTGTAAATTCAAAAATTAAGGATGAGGTCAGGTTAATAAAATATTGAAAAGTTGTGGGTAACTTTTATAGGATGATGCTGTGAAGATAGTTGAAGGCTTTTCTGGTTATAACATGCATGAGCTGTACCAAAGGGGTGACATATCTGGGTCTAAGGAGAGAAAAATAGGTAGTGAGAGGATTGTGCAGGAAATTGTCCGGAGGAGAGATCCACCACAAAGGATTAATCAGGGCCGAATTGAAAATGGAGAGTTGGTGGGCGTGAGATATGGACGGGTTCTGTTTGTTGTGCATCCATTGAAAGGCCGGCGAGCTATAAAGGAAGGTATTGTGTTGGTGGATGATGAGAGGATTGTATGTGGGGGAAAACAGCAGGGATTCTTTGCAGCTCCTATACCTCAACATACCAAGGACCAAATTCGCATCAATGCAACAATTCCACCAACTCCTGGCCAGATATCCTTCCCTAATTTGTTTATGCATGCTCCAATCCTTAGACAGATGGCACATGATGTTGTTGAAGTATCACAAGCTGGAGATGGAGAGATTACCCATCCACTCGAAATTCCTAGAGATGAATTTGTGGTTCATGGGGTTGATTCTAGGCTTGTGGGCCGGATATACAAAGCTGAAAAAACTAGTGCTAAGCTTGGTGAAGAGCCCCAACTGCCTGAGTTGCCTGCTGTTGACACATTGCCACCTGGGGTTGACGCAATAGCTGTGAAGCAAGTATACAGGAATGTGATGGCTAAAGCTGTAAAGGATGCTGCTATTGAGACTAGACAAGCCAAGAGTATCAAGCCAGGTATGCTTAATCATAGTGCACAGAGTGATGTTAAGGAAAACTAAGCCACATCAACAAGTGTTTATTTTGTTTTGAAACAAATCAAAAAGAATGTATGATAACATGTGAATAGGTTTTATAATTTGTTTATCAGAGTTTAAGTTTCTTTGCACAAAATGGGTGTGAGTATTTGTGAACTGAATGCAAAGTAGGTAAAACTTATGAAAGAGCATGAGGACAGTAGTGCAAATCCTTCTAGTGTGAATGATCTGGGTGTTAACATGTTTCCGATCACAGCTAGATCTAGATTTTAAAACAGTGTTAATAATCTTAGAAAAGTGTAGACTTTGAAATTGTATTAGAAGGAGGGTTTTGTAGCCAGTAGACAAGAGTTTCAGAGACTTACTTCCTGTTAGATAAACTAACCAAGAGAGTTGGAGCATACCAGTGATAGAAGCAGTAGGTATCCATGTGATTTCCCAGTAATCAAGGTAAACAAGATACCTCAGAAATAGGGATTGGCGTAAAATCTTCAAATTTGTGTCTTCTTTGACTTTGATAAGCATCCATCTAAAGGTTAGAAAGAATTTCCAATAGATAACCCAAGCAGCAGTATCAACTAGAGGCCTCACAGTTGGAGGGAAAAAACCCTGTGTTTCAAATTGAGTTTTGCTAATCATGATAAATTGGGGGAAAACTTCAGGTCTGAAATTTATTCTCAATCCCTTGATTTGAAGTGATAACTTCCTGAGATAAACTTTCCTCTCCTTGGAATTCAGACAAATGGGTGTCATGTTTCATCAGTATGCAGTTGAATTTTGTGATTTTTGTTTTTTTGGTAACCCTTGTGATGTGTGATTGTTGGAATGTTGGTGAAATTTGTGATTTCTGTGAATTCTGTATAGTCAGTGATTTCTGGGAAGTCTGTAATTTTTGTGACTTCTGTGATTGCTGGGGAGTCTGTGGTGAGGTGAGTTATAGTGATGCAAGATGTTGTAATGGCTGCCATCGGAGAGAGGGAAAAGAGAGGATGAGAAGATCAGAGCATATAAAAAGAACACAGAACCAAAAAGAGACTGTTAATGGAGTGAAGCAGGATCAGTAGCAAACATAGGGTAAAGAAGAGGGGTGAGAAAAGTAGGACCCTGTGAGAAATGAAAGTTCCGGTGAGAGGTCCGGCGAAAATTAGCCGTTAGCATAAGCAAACACTAACCAACGGCTAGAAAAGGTCGGACAGAGGAGGAGGTCAGGTAGGGAGAGAGGGGAGAGCTTCATTTTCTTGCATATCATTTTGTTAATCAGGAGGGTAATTTATGTATTAATATAAATATCTAGATAAGGGGTGACCTAGATTTACTTCTAATATCTTTACCCAAAATAAAATCATGGTCCCCCAAAAAAATCATGGTCCCAAAAAATCGTTCATAATTAAGCATGCTCTGGAGTTAGGCCCATAACAATTGTGAACGATCCATTATGGCCTTAGAGCAACTGCAGTGGTGCGAGTATAACCAAAGATCAAAGACCAAAAAAAACGACCAAATTTGAGTTTAGTCTGGTGTGTGACGCTACGGGTGGAAGACTAAATTTGATCGAGCGTAACACTGTGCATTCGCCTGATGTGGGGCGTGTGACTATACGTCCGCCCGTTGTTTTATAAAAAAAAAAAAAAAAAAAAAGAAAATTGGGGCGGAGGATTAAATCTCCGCCCGTCCCACTAATATTTCAAAGTCATCTTATGGGGCGGAGGTGTAAAGCCCCGCCCCATACAAAATTGAAAAAAAAATGAATCGCGCGGAGATTAAAAACACGCCTGGTGTGGGGCGTAAACTAAATGTACGCCTGGTGTGGGGCGTAGCCTTCAGGTCCCGCGCGATCAAATTTGGGTTTAGTCTTGGTCCCAGACCAAATATAGTCTGGGATTTAATCGATGGTCAGGATTTAATCGATAGTCCGTCCCACTACGTCTCGTTAATAAACCAAATATTTGGGTTTAGTCGCCCACTGTGGATGCTCTTAGGCCTACATAAACTCTTGATTTTGTGCCCTACTATTTTAGAATGATTTTTCAGGGACCATGGTTTTTTTTGGGGACCATGGTCTTATTAGGCCACCTTCCCTATAATTATAAGGGGTGTCCTAGAACATTGAAATGACTAACCTATCCTTAACCTAATTTAATTTAAAACCAACACAATAACCACATCTTTCTATATATATATATATAACCACCACCTCCTCTCACCACCACCTCCCACCACCGCCGATTACCACCACCACCAACAACCACCGATTACCACCACCACCAACCACCGATTACCACCACCACCACCCACCACCGCCGATTACCAACACCACCACCAACCACCGATTACCACCACCGCCCACCATCGCCGATTACCACCACCACCACCTCCAATTATCACCACCGATTACCACCACCACTTCCGATTACCACCACCACCACTATATATATAGCTTAATTTAAAACATTAACAAAGATATTACAAACCCATTACTTGTCATTCGTTTTTGGTTGAATAAATGAGAACTAATCATCAAAATGAGTTGAAAATGGAAGTTGCAGAGAGGTTTAATGGAGTTTTTTTTTTCAGTAAAAAGTTCGGTTATCACAAATTATTTTTTTCTTAACCGAACTCAAAGTTCGGTTGATTCGCAAAAAAAATACTTTTAACCGAACTCCTTGTATTAGAACAATACAAGTCCATAAGTTCGATTCGTTCGCAAAATTATTAAGTTTTCTTTGTAACCGAACTCTATCTATAAGCCCAGTTCGGTTGATTCGCAGAATATGTTGAAGTTTGCGAACCAACCGAACTTCTAACACTAGGTTACTTTTAACCTGAAGCTCGGTTGGGAACTTGGTTGCGTTGAAGTTTGCGAACTAACCGAACACACAAGATGTACTCAAATAAATTGTCAAGTTCAAGTTCGGTTACCTACCATTTTATCCTAGGTAACCGAACATTGCACTGTACGACCAAAACCTCCATTAACGAGCGAGTTCGGTAACCTGCGTGTTTGGAAAACGTAACCGAACTACACTTTCAGGTGTGTTCGGTTACATGTTCTTGACATATGGTAACCGAACTACACTTTCAGATGTGTTCGGTTACATGTTGTTGACATATGGTTAATCGAACTGACCCAAATTTACATAAAAGATTTCATTTTTTTGAAAGTTTGGAGCAATTCAACCAACACTATCTAAGCTTGAAGCGTACCTGGGTACCCAAATACCCTTCCTCCGGTTGTGGTTGGTAAAATCCATCGTTTTTCATGTTTTCCTTCTTCATATTCTCTAACTTTACTCTCTCAATAATTCTACTTCTTTAAAAAAAAAACTCATCTGATTTTTTAATCTCACTAATTATCTTTAACTTAATCATCTCACTAATCATTACACTAACTATTATTAACACTGGCTAATCATCATCCAAAATTAATCAGGAGTGTAATTTAGGTATTAATATAAATATCTAGATAAGGGGTAACCTAGATTTACTTCTAATGTCTTTACCCAAAATAAAACCATGGTCCCCAAAAAAAAATGATGGTCCCAAAAGATCGTTGCTATTTTAGTACGGGATTTTGTGTGCGAAACAATAGTCATTTTTCTACATTCTCTTTCATTTACTCAACTAGGGTTTTGTGTGTGCTCTCAGCTCTAATTCATTCGACCTCTCTCTAAATTACCCAGCTAGGGTTTTGTGTGTGCTATCAATCATGGCCAAAACTCTACCATCAGACATCATACTAAACATCCTCTCACGTTTACCTACTGAATCACTATCAGAATGCTCCTTAGTATGTAAACCTTGGCAAAATCTCATCTACTATGACAGATCCTTGGCTCGTATGCTCTCACGCCGGATTTACGATCAGGATTCTGTTGATGCTGTCACTTCTGGTAAGGCAAGCTTTCTTTACTTGTTTAATTCAGTAAAAGGGCATACACTTTTGAAACATTTGGAATATGATGATGAGAAACGTGAAAAACCCCTGAAATTTGAAATAGCTAAGTTCATACCTGTACCTGATCATGCCCCTGTCGAGATTATTGGTTCGTGTAACGGCCTGGTCTGTATTTCTGTGTTTTCCAAGAAAAATGACACTATTCAGGATCCTATCTATATTTGCAATCCCATGACTAGAGAATTTGTGTACCTTCCGAAATTGACTAACAAATTCAGCCGTGGAGATTATGTTGTGAGCGGGTTCGGTTACCACCCTTCTACGAATCAGTATAAGGTTGTCCGAATCTATTGTCATGCAGCAAGCAAGAAAAAACCCTTTGTTGGATGTGTGCAAGTATATACTCTCGGAAGTGGCGAAGGGTGGAGAAATTTAGAAGATATCACCTATGAGTTGCATCCATCTGTCTCTAATGAGATTCTTGTGAATGGAGCTCTTCACTGGTTAGATGAAGATGGGCAAATCGTGAAATTTGATCTATTCGATGAAACATTCAGTGTCCTCCCAAAGCAAGAAGATATTGATTATAACTGGGACTGTCATAGGAGAATTATTAAAGGTCAGAGCGACATTTTCTGGGATTTTGAACTTAGGGTCTTAGGTGGATGCTTGCGCGTTATTAAACATGGCAAAAGAGCAGACACTATATGGTCATTCAAGAAAAGGGACGGCCAATTGAGTAAAGACGAGAGCATTGGTAAGCAAGATATAAAGGAGGAACATTGCAATTCATCCTGGGGTTGGGTGGAAGAATATTTTGACTGGAATGCCGTGGATTATGATACATGGACTAAGACAGTTTTCCCGCTGGCCATTCTGAAGGACAGTACCAAAATTGTATTTCATGATAATATTCGCTATTATTATCGTCAAGACCTTGCGGGATATCGTTATGAGCTGATTGCAGATGATCATCTTCCACATCATGCAGTTCGGTTCGTCAAAAGTTTTGTTTCGTTGAAAGCTCTTGGAGAAGAAGAAGCAAAGATAATGGAATACAGTGAAGGGGCACAAGAGCTACCAAGGGCTGACTTGGATACAGATAATGAGTGGAAAGATCAGAAGCCTCGGACTGATATTGACCCTAAATATCGTTTTATTCTTTAGTTATTATGGAATTTGGCAGAGTTGCATACTATTGGTCTGTCAGGTTGGAATTTTAACAGTTCCAAAGTTACTTTTGTTTTTATCCTCTTCTGGTATTTACTTTCATTTTGCTAGACAGCTCCCTTAAGGATTTTAATTTACAGATGCTAATATGCTATGAACTTATTATAATACTATTTAGGTTTAAATATCTTTTATATCGTCTGTTTTTTGTTTCTTATTTTTAGAATCTATATTGTCTGGTTTGATTAGTGATTTCACATATTATGTAGAGACTTAGGGGTTTCATCCTTCTCAACTATGTATGAACGATTTTACTCCTGAAGAAGAAGCCGAAGTTGGAGCCGAGAATCAGTGGGCATTTGATTAGTGATTTCATATAAAGTAAATAGGGATTTAGGGGTTTCTTTAATAATCTGCCAATTGATTTTAAGAAATTACCAAATCAACAGTAAGTAGAGATTTAGGAACTTCTGGATATTGATTTCTTGTTACACTACTACTTCTGTTTATTAGGGGGAATGCTTATTGAGTTGTTTCCATCTTTAACTTATGAACTTCTGACATAAATCTCTAATGCTAATGCTTATTGAGTTATCTCCATCTTTAATATATGAACTTCTGATATTAATCTCCGATGACATTGTTGCTTTAATGGTGGTTTGCTTGTCGATTATGTTTTTGGGGATTTTTCTTGTGTGCATAAGTTATTATGTATTGAACTTTTGGACTTCAATTAGATTTCCTACTTGAAATTTTTTGTGATGAAATAGTTTTTGGTCTCAAGTGACCTGTGGCCAGTCGGAGTTCAAGATTAGATCATTTATTTGGCTTTCTTAGTATTGAAGCCTGAGCTGCTACACACCAAATTGTAGGGATCGTTTAGTGTGTTACATGTATACCACCACATGACGTTTGAGCCAGATCAGGGGCTAACCAATCGGCTCTTAAAGCCTACGTATGCATATTTTGTCTAGTTTTAGTTTTGCTGAAATTTAAAAGTATTACGAACCTTGAGTAATTGTTGATCTGGATTGAACAAACCCTAGTTTCGGCCTCTAATTTCAGGCTACTTTGTAAATCAGATAACGAGTGGAAAGATCAGCAGCCTCAGACTGATATAGATTCTCGTTATAGTTTTATTCCTTGGTTAAAGTGCAATTTGCAGGAGTTGCTACTGATGGTCTGTCAGACTGAAATATTAACAGTTTCCCAAGTTGCTTTTGTTTTTGTTTTCTTCTTCTGTAGAACTTTTACTTCCATTTTACTAGTAAACTTCCTTTGGAAATAATATTTTACAGAAGTTATGAACTTAACACCATTTCAGGTATTTTACATAGTGTCTGGTTTAGTAGAGTCTATTGCTGGTTGACTTGCCATGCATCCTATGACAGGGAAAATAAATTGATGCTTGTCAGAGCTGGAAACTGATATCTCAGTGCTACAACTCTGATTTATAAAGCTCCGGTATCATGTAACTTAGTTCACCCATGCTTTCTAGGACACTCTAAAATACT
This sequence comes from Papaver somniferum, assembly GCF_003573695.1. Classification (NCBI taxonomy): domain Eukaryota; kingdom Viridiplantae; phylum Streptophyta; class Magnoliopsida; order Ranunculales; family Papaveraceae; genus Papaver; species Papaver somniferum. Next base: position 54,864,264 of record NC_039358.1, on the reverse strand, counting down.
GGTAGAATTGGAATTGCATTGATGTAGTATAAGTACTTGAGTTTTTTTAAGCTCATGTTCATCTGTTTTTCTTTTTGTTTTGTGGTTAGAACCTGGAAATTCAGTAAATTTAATTGCATATAGGGAAGTTAGGGTTTTGATCTATGGAACAATGTTGTTAAATTATGAGATTAATCTGTCTTTATCATACTTCAAATGCATGGAATATGCTAGTGCTTCCACTGGATTTCTGTAGAATTCTTATGCTTGTATTTGAATAATTTAAGGAGCTGTTGTCGCTTTTATAATGATGATAGTTTCCCTGAAATGGTTGACACTGTGCGACTTTTAAGATAGTTGATTCTTACAGTGATGATGGTTGCTTCTAGCATCTAGTCATAGTCTCTTTAGAATGTGGAACTTAGATATATTCAATGGTTGTTGAACTCTGGCACTGAACTTCAGCTTGTATATCGCATGACTTGATCACTTGCACTTGAATATTTGTGATTACAGTTTTTGTTTTCGTCATATCACAACTTATCACACTTCGTTTCTAGTTTCTACGACCATAGTGCTGTGTGCTGTGTAGACTCTGAAAGTTGAAAGGTTTTTATATGCCTAAGACTCTGCACACAATGAGCTACCATATTTATTTGGGTTTCTTTCTGATTATTCTACTGAGAACTCAGAGGCCCAAGTGCTGGTATAAGAACTTTTACTTCCACTTTATTTTACAGGTGCTACGAACTTGGCACCATTTCAGATTATAAGCCAAATTCAAGAACTGAGTGGCTTAGATTATGAGCAGAAGTTAGAGCAGAGAATCAGTAGGCATTTGATTAGTGATTTCATAAAGTAGAGATTTAGGGGTTTCTTTATTAATCTGCCCATGGACTTCAAGAAATTACTGTAAATACATAAAAAAAAAATGAACCTGACGTGAATCGAACAGGTAACTTTCTGATCTGGAGTCAGACACGCTACCATTACACCACAGATCCTGCTATTGACCATTCAACCATACTGTATCAAAATACTGCAATTTTTTCTTCCACAAGTCACGACGCGAAACCGGCCAGCAATAGGCATCCTCAGGTCGGGAGTCGGGAATCATGCCCATAAGACCTGTGAATAAACTCTTGATTTTGTACTCAAAAATATTCAAGCATCATTCAATCTCTCCCTCAGCTAATCAACTAGGGTTTTGTGTGTGTCATGGGAAATTTCCTACCAGTAGAGATTATAACAAACTTCCTTTCACGTTTACTTACTGAATCGCTATTGGAATGCTCGTTAGTTAGTGTGTAAAACTTGGCGAAATCTCATCTATAATGGCAAGCTTTTTGCTCGTAAGCACTCGCGTCTGATTTACGATCACGATTCTGTTGCCGCTGTTTCTTCTGCCAAGGCAAGCTTCGTTTACTTGCTTGATTCAGTAAAAGGGCATACACTTCTAAAGCATATGGGATATGATGACAATCGTGAAAAACCACTGAAGTTTGGATTAACAAACTTAATACGGGTACCTGATCACCATGACCTTAACGAGATTATTGGGTTTGATTTGTATATCCGTGATTTCCAAAAGAGGCGTTGAGGATCCGATCTATATTTGCAATCCCATAACTAGAGAATTCGTGTACCTTCCAAAGTTGACGAAAATGTTCCGGCCTGGAGATTATGTTGTGAGTGGGTTCGGTTATCATCCTTGCACGAATGAGTATAAGGTTGTCAGAACCTATTTTCGTGCAGCGCACAAGACAAAACCCTTTGTTGGACGTGTTCAAGTATATACTCTAGGCAGTGGAAAAGGGTGGAGAAATTTGGAAAACGTCACCTACATGCTGCATCCATCCGTTTCTAATGAAATTCTTGCTAATGGAGCTCTTCACTGGTTAGATGAAGACGGGAAAATTGTGAAACTTGATTTATCTGACGAAAGTGCTCCCAACACCGGAACATGTTGGTCGAATGTGGAAATTTCATAAGAAATGTATAGAAGATGATTGCGGGGAAATTTTCTGGGATTTTGAGCTTAGGGTCTTGCGCATTATCCGACGAGACAGTAGATGGTACGATATATGGTCATTCAAGAACAGGGACGGCTTGTTAAAAAATAAAAAGAAAAAAAGAAAGCCTGACAATGAAAACAAGGGCAAGCAAGATATAGAGGACTATATAAACTCTTGATTTTGTACTCAAAAATATTCACGTATCATTCAATCTCTCCCTCTCAGCTAATCAACTAGGGTTTTGTTTGTGGGTGTCATGGGAAAATTCCCTATCAGTAGAGATCATAACAAACATCCTTTCACGTTTACTTACCGAATCGCTATTGGAATGCTCGTTAGTCTGTAAAACGTGGCGAAATATCATCTACAATGACAAGCTCTTTGCTTGTATGCACTCAGCGTCTGATTTACGATCACGATTTCGTTGCTGTTGTTTCTTCTGGTAAGGCAAGCTTTGTTTACTTGTTTATTTCAGTAAAGGGGCATACACTTCTAAAGCATATGAAATATGATGATGAGAATCATGAAAAACCCCTGAAGTTTGAAATAGCCAACTTTATGCCCGTACCTGATCATGACCCTGACGGGATTATTGGTTCATGTAACGGTTTGATATGTATATCTGTGTTTTCCAAAAACCAAAGTTCCGGGTTGGAGATTATGTTGTGAGCGGGTTCGGTTATCGCCCTTCATGCGGCAAGCAAGAAAAAACCCTTTGCTGGACGTGTCTATGTTTATACTCCCGGCAGCGGCAATGGGTGGAGAAATTTAGATGATATCACCTACAAGTTGCATCCATCTGTTTCTAATGAGATTCTTGTGAATGGAGCTCTTCACTGGTTAGATCAAGCACAAAATTGGTTAAAAAGACCAAAATCAAGAATTCCTGGGTGAAAAAGACTTGTACATTTTGATACTGTTCAAATGGACAAAAATTAAAAAGATAATGTTCAAATGGACAAAAATATAAAAATAGTCAGGATGTAACCAGTTTCATCCTCCCCATTTTCAAATATTTTTTCTTATTTTTAATTTATATCAGGATGCATCCAGTTTCATCCTTGATATTTTTTAAGTTTAAGCCGCGATGAATCTTGTTTCATCCTTGCTTTTTTTTTTGACCATTTCACCCATACTAATTTTTACTCGTCCATTTGAACCATGTTTTAATTTTTTTTGGACAAATGACCCATTTTCCGGAGATGAAGATGGGAAAATTGTGAAATTTGATTTATCTGTCGAAACATTCAGTGTCGTCCCAGGCCCAAAATGTATTGGTGATACGTGGGATTGGTATATGAAAAATATAGAAAATGGTTGCTGGTAAATTTTGTGGAAAATTTGAACTTAGGGTCTTGGGTGGATGCTTGTGCATTATTGAACGAGGCAGAAAAAGAGAATACAGTATATGGTCATTCAAGAAAAGGGAAAACCTATCCAAAAATCTTAATAATATAAAGAAAACTGGCATTTTTGGTAGGAGACCCCCTAAATTAGTTAGTTATCCTCATTTCTTACATATTTACAGAAATATCATTGTTTTAAAAATAGATTAAAATTTTTTAATACTTAATATCTTTCAAAATATATACTGGATTTTTATAAAATTTATATATTTGAAAAATTCTTTCAATTATCTGAGTACAAATAAGAATGGTAAATTTTTATTTTACGCACAAAATTTCATTACACATTTAGTATTGTTGGATGAATAAAATTCAAGCATGTGCATCGCACATATGTCCTTACTAGTAAAAATAAAAGAAAGCGGATGTTTCCTGATAATGAGAACAATGGCAAGCAAGATATAGAGCAGGAACATTACAAGTCGTCATCATGGAGTTGGGAGAAAGAATCTTTTAACTGGTCAACCTTGGCTAATCATGAGCGAACTAGTTCAGTTTACCCGTTCGCCAATCTAAAGGAAAATTCCAAAATTCTATTTCATGATAATAATTAATAAGTGTTGTTATTACCGTCAAGACCTTGCGGGACATAAATATGAAACTATTGCAGACCGTCATCCAGATTATTCAGTTCCGTACGTGAATAGCTTGGTATCATTGAAAGCTCTCGGAGAAGAAGAAGCAAAGATAATGGAACCAAGTGAAGGAGCACAGCAGCTACCAAGGTCTGACTTGGACTCGGATATTGAGTCCGAGTTTGACTCGGATAGTGAGTTTTCAGCCTCAGACTGATTTACCCTCTCGTTATCATTTTCTTATTTAGTTATTATGCAATTCAGAGGAGTTACGTACTGATGGTATGTTAGGTTGAAATATTGACAATTTTCTAAGTTGCTTTTGTTTTTATTTTATTTTCTTTTGTTCTGAAGCTTTTACTTTCATTTTACAAGACAAGTATGCTCGGTATTTTTTTCTTTTTTTTGATCGATCAAGAGGAAAATTCATTGAAAAAAGGTATTTAAGAGGGGTACCTCGACCCAATAAAAACAACCTAAACAAAAAAGGAAACTTTAAGGAGTTTCGATCACCTAAAAAAAAGAGAAAAGAACAAATAAACCAAGAAGGTCTTGTGACCTTGCTTCTCAAAATCAAATTCAATGAGAATGATAGAAATTCGTATCCCACAATGCTATCCCCAATTTATTTTACAGATGTTATGAACTATCATTAAGAAGCTTAATGCCTTCCTTGTTAATATCTAAGTATTCAACACATTCTACTATAATTAAGCATAACCAGTTGGTTTCATTAGAAAAGAAAATTTCTGGAGAAATAAGAAACGTGAAACCAAATCTTGATTTCATTAGAAAATACTCCCTACGTCCCAAATTAGATGAGCTAGTTGGTTTTAAATTTTGTCCCATAATAAATGAATTATAATTAAGAGGATATTTATAAAACGACCTTTTTAATTGATTATTCGTTATGTAGGTGTTTTAAAATCCTTTTCAACGGTATAGAGTTTACGAAAAACCGTGGTATAGTTTAAGAGATAAATCATTCTAAGTTTTACTAGAAATGGAGACATGATATACTTTTCTCTAGATTGAGTCTGACTGTCTAGTTGATTCTCTTGAAAATATATTGGAATTTGTAAATTCAGATTGCCAAACGAAATTTTGGGTGTGGATGTTAGACTCCCACCTTTTCAAGAGCAATAAAGAAGAAGAAACAAATGAATGAGAATAAGAGAGTAAATGCAGGAAGGATCCTTGATTAGCCGGAGAAGAATGTGAACGAGGTAGGAGGAATTGAATAACAGAGAAGATCATGCGTTAGTGGGGAACGTGGGGTTTTGAATTACCAAATCGTCCTCAACGATCAGAGTAAATCAAGGGGCAAACTGTAACTGCAAAATATATATTGTAAATGTGACATGATCTCACGACGGAAGTAAGAGAAGTATTATGTGACGGAAGTATGGAATCATCTTTAAAGTTACTTTCCAACTCTCGAGACAAATTCGAAAGAGCATCTAGGAGGCATCCACGTGTTGTCGAAGCAGTGGGGCCGCTGTGGAGAGCCGCTACACGCGTACGAGAAGGATCAACTCAGCATTTAATGCGACCAACCAGCCCACCTAACAGTATTCAATGCACCCGGGAGTCCCTAGTCGAAATATCAGGAAGAATGGAGTAATAGCGACTACGATGAGCGACTAGAGTAAGGCTTAGGTGGGACCAGGTTGTTTGTCTACAAATAGCAGATCCACCCAAGTGAAAAGAGGTTGGTCTTTTGGGAGAAGAGCAGAGCTAGGGTTAGAGAGAGAACACCAAACAATTGTATTTTCCCTTCACTTATCAGCTCATCGAGCATTATAACACCCATACATACATAGTAAGAACTTCAACTCGTTTACCCCCGTGGATGTAGGCTTCGGCTGAGCCACGTAAATCTCTTGACGTAATTTATATTCTTAGTATTTATATTCTCTGCAATTTCATTTTTAATATGTCGACTTACTTGATTATGATTGATAAAGTGTGAAAAGATAGCTTACACCCGAAAGTCGATTTCGATGATGCGTACTGCAAATCCGGCCAGATCCACTAGTTGGATTTTTAGCGGTTACCACATCTTTACCATGTCAATGGTTTTGGTAAAAGTTGCAGTATCGTTGTTAAATATGATGCCATTTCTAACATTCTAAATGGTCCAAATGATGGCTGCAGGAAGTATTTTCCAAAGAGATCTAACTACAGAATGTAAGCTCTTCACTCTCCGACCTTTGATGATTCTGTCAACACAGTTGGGCATAACCTATTAGAGCTTCACAAATGATAGAAAATACAACCAAGTATCTCTTAAACATGCAGTGGAAAAGAAAATGGGAGGCGGATTCTCCCTCTTGACAGCACAAAAGGAATCTATTGATTATTAGCTTCCCTTTCCAATAGAGAACATCCATGATAGCTATATTTTTATGATAAACCTGCCAAAGAAAGAAACCCATCTTATGAGGCCAAGATCTCGACCAAAAACTAACATTTTTAGGCTCCATTTGATGCTCTTTCTCGAATCACGAATAAGCAGATTTCACTGTGAAGGAACCACTTTCATCGACTGTCCACACGAAAGTGTGTTGCTCAGAACCCATCGATAAGTTTTCTATTAAGCCAAGATGAGAAGAAACTTCGTTTATTTGTATATGAGAGAGTCTTCTGTCTAGACCAATATGATTAAGATTGTTGCTCTTATCTGTGCAGGTTTAGTCCATACACTAAAGCCAGGGGTGGATGTATACACATGCTTCCCATGGCTTCAAACAATTTTTTTTTTGAAGGTACTAAATGATGGATTAATTTCGTCAAACCCATCTACACATAGTATCAAGCCAGGGTAAGAATATGCTGCCAAGCCAGGGTAGTGAATTTTGTTGAGAATTTTGTTGGTGTTGGTGTTGATGGTGGTTTTTAGCTCAGGGCTAAAATTATAAAATCCGGCATTTAATATGCCATCACGCTGCAAAAGAGACAGAGCCATGCAAAAGTGATGAATGTTCAACCTCTTCACTGGCACATTCATTTGAGCAACTCAATATTTTCTTATGAAATTTACCCAGAATGGTGCATGTAGCAACAATCCCAAATATTCTGTATATTTTGGCACCTTTCCTATATTCACTTAATATAAGTTTCTTTGAATGCTTTCTGTGCTATGTTCCCCAGCTGAACCTTTAATGTTGATATGGCATGACAATTTGTGTTCACCTTTCCTATATTCACTTAATATAAGTTTCTTTGAATGCTTTATGTGCTATGTTCCCCAGCTGAACCCTTAATGTTGATATGGCATGACACTTTGTGTTCACTCGCAGCAGAGTAGCACGAATTTCCAAGTATCAAGGATAAGTTCTTTGCATAAGGTATTCAATCAGAAAGCATGTTGCTCTCTGGCAATGAACTTAAAAGAACTCTGCGTCAACACATAGAATTCAATCAATTACCCTGACTAATTTGTAAAAGTTAGGGTTTTGCGCCTCGCGCAGTATATCAGACCTTGCTTGTCGAAATTAAGCCTAGGCAAACTAGGTGATTAATCTGCCATGGATTAGTAGGTGCAAAATCTTACCCAGAATCAGAAAACAAGGAAGCCGCAGGAAAGGAGCAGCAGCAAAGGGAGGCGTGGCCATGCCTTAAGCCAGCCAGCGCCATTTGCCATCGGCCACGCCCCATCCTAAACCGGCTTATTTCCCTCGACCAAATAGGCCGCCTTAAACTCGCCACACACACATAAGTTGTGGTTGGGCCCATACTTGCCGGCCCCATTTCCCATCGACCAATCAGGTCGCTCTAAAGCCTCCACACTCACGCCAGAAGTGTAGCCACGCCCATGCTTGGACGACCCTCTTTTTTTGACCAATCAGGTTGCTCTAAACTTGCCACAGTGTTAAAAAGGGGAAACTGCGCCAGATGGTCACGAAGCCAATTGGCTTTCCAAAAACCGCGCCAACATGCCGAACGTACCATGTTGCGCCAATGAGATGAGCGACATACCAACATGCCACTTTGTGGCAGCATGCCAAAACATGACATAAATAACGCCCTGCGTGCTAACCTACCTCATGTTCGTGGTCAACGCCATGATAAGCTTAAATTAGGGTTTTCTAGTCAGAAGCACGACTCTGTATTAACCAAAGACCTAATTATGCCACTTCGACTCCACAACATGCCACGAGCCGTGTGGGACCCAGGAAGCCCTAGGAATGGCGTCATATCATAGCCACCCACGACAATCCTTACTCCTGTGGCCGTTTCCACAACATGGCCTTGCTATAGTTCCTTTGGCACAACTATGGCACCGTTTTCACAAGAAGTATCGCCATGCTGCGTCCGCATGCCACACACACTAATTAGGGTTTCGGCATGCCAAACCCTAATTTAGACAAAGTTGTTACGCCAACCAAGCCAAGTAACGTTCCCTAGAGCATTGGGATTGATGTGGCAACAAGGCCAATGTTGTCATGCCACATTTCAGGTCTAACACCAATGTGCGAAAACCTAGCGGCCATGGCTACGCCAGGCGCTACTTGCATCATCGTTCCGCTGGCATGCGCCAGCTATGTCATCCACGCCACCGTGCCGCAGCGCACGTGGTAATTAAGGTTTCGATACGCCAAACCCTAGTTTATCTAAAGTCGTCATGCCAACTAGGTTAAGTGATTCTCCTACGGCCTTAAGTTTAACTTAGCAACATGTCCAATGTTGCCAGAGCCATATTTGGGTCTAACACCAATATGCCAAAACAGCTGCCACGGCTACACCACTGGCGTGCCGCTATGTCATGGCTACGCCAGGCACCACTTATACCACCGTGCCACTGGCATGCACGATCTATACCAGTCATGCCGCAGTGCCACTGGCATACACCAAAAACGCCATTGTGCCATTACCAGGCGCCAACAGAAGGTAGCCATAATCAACGGCTACCCTTCCTCATGAGATGCAATCTCAGCTATCCAAGTTCGCCACCGAACTGACGGACTTGTGGCAAGTTTTAGGCGACCAGCCAAAATGTGCCTAATAGCATCACATGCTATTTTCCTGCATCAAGACTCTCGACTTTGACTTGCCACACAAAGCAACCTGCTACACGTTTTCCACGAAAACACTCGAGACATCAAACATGTCACAAACTGGGGGATACTCATCAGGGTATTAGTCTGGCGGTTTACAGCGTGCGGCATGCAATATGCCCGTTATAAGAAAGTCTCATGAAGCGGGACAATTAGTAGCGGCAAGAAGTAGCGGGTGTAAACGGATCCACTTCCTTCATCATGGAAGCATGGGTTTCTGACGGTTATACGTTACTCCACTCTTCCATCACCCAATCGTTCCCACTTCCTACGAGACCAGGGTACGTTTAAATATGACTTGTATAAATATGCTTCACCTATTTCCACCAAACAACAAGTTTTTGGTCGGCAACAACATAGTATCAAGAATTCACCAAGAAGTGATAGCTTTTCATTCTACAAGCCAGTTCCACTTTCTGATACAAGTCATAAAACAAGCCACATCTTCAGAATTAACCATTCTGCTCTCAACACTCTCTTCGCTTCCCTCCCTAAGACCAACCCTTCTCCTTCACTTTGTGACCGAAAAAAGCCTGGAACGACCATTTCTTGGTTTAGGCCAGGATTGTACAGATTGATCTCTCAAATCAAAAGTACTCCCGTGCAGTGCATTTTTTAGGGTTTAGATTCATTTCTCATCCACACACCCAAAATTACCAAAATCAGCAGAAACAGTTTTCACCCACAAACAGTTGGCGACCACAGTGGGAGGTTAATCTCTCGGTTGCAAATTCAACTCTCAATTCCATCATCCTACCAGTGAATGCAATGCTTTGAAGCGCATCGTCTAAGAAAAGATGGATTCAGGAGAATTACGTCTAGGGGACTAGAGATTCTCCGCCTTACCGCAGATCGACATAAAGATGTTCCACAGACAATAAAGAATGACAGGGGACTTCTCGCAGCAAGGAGGGCGTCACATAAAGACTCGGATTTACTCCCTGAAGATTCAGTTTTGGTGAAAGACCCTAAAGTGAGTAAGTTTTGTCAGAAAATGTTTACACGATCTATTGTTTGGGTTTTCACATTTACAATGGAAGCCGATAACCCAATCATCCCAAGATTTCATATCTTTTCTTTTCTCATGCAACATTCACGGTTTCACAATTTTCCCGAATGACTTTGCTACTTACATTCGCAATTCAGATTTTGACATATCGATTGATCAAAGGGCCATTATTTCAAAAACTCTTATAAGAAACAATCATTTGTCAATCCAAAAACCAGAAAACCAAACCATAAACTAGGCGTTCTTTTGCCTTTCAAAAAAAAAAAAAAAACCCAAGAAAAGGAAGTTCAGAAAACAAAAACATTCAAGGAAAATTACCTAACAATGGCTCGTTCTTCTTGGAGAAAATGTCCTTCATGCTTTGAAGAGCCGCCTGTTTCAGCTTCAACTCCTGGGATAACTTATCGGCTTCTGCCTCCTGTTGATTAATCAAATCCGCGGAAGGACCATCAACCGCTTCAGCCTGCAGCCTTTGGATCTCGGAAAATCCCTCACAGAACCAGGAGGCGTTAAACTCAAAGTTTACACACATATCCTGGTGGAACTTCCAGCTTGAGATTACATCTCCAGAAACAGTGTGAGCAGTCACGTTGCACATATCATGATTGAAGATAATGTTTCTTCCACCTACTTAACCAACGCAAACCGGCTGGTGATCTTTTTGGTTGTTGCGATATGACCATACCTTTCCCATATTCTGGTATACAACTCCGCATAATTAGCTGGTATACTGAAACCTCCGATCAACACATGATCTTAATGAGGAGTCAAAAAAAGGAGGGCCGAAAGGCGCCTGCAATTGATTCCGCGACCAGCAGGGATTCCTTGACAACAATCGCGCCTGCAGCCATGGGAGCGTTTTCTGTCATCTGAAACATATCAACATCTTCACGACGATCAATCTCCATCTCCGGGTGGATAGAAGGTACGACTTCCATGATTGGAGACAAAACCACATCTTCATCACGACGAATCTCCATCTCAGGGTTATCTTCGATGGCCTCTTCATGTGATAACACCGATTGAGTATTTATTCCGAATAAATAAATGGCCTAAAAAAGTGTGGAAAACTCACCGACTCATTTGTGGGCCCACTGGAAGAAGACTCGTTGTTATATTCAGAAGTGCTCTTCTCGCCACCGGATCTCGAGCTTTCTTCCTCTTCGGATTCTTCTTCAAGAGATTCAGTCTCGTCGCTTCTTTTCTCAAGATACGTCGTCTTTTGGCCGTGGGCAAGTCTGGCAAAGACATTCGATTTGCCGAGACCCTGAGTCAAAAAAAGGAAAAAGAGTCAGCAGCGAAATGGAGAATCTATGAGATTCGACCAAGCCAGAAAGAAGATCATACATACTTGCATATTGAAAGAACTGAAAGTCACAAGAGCCGTCGAATCCGATTGGAAGCCACCTGCACGATTTTTCGACCTTGGCACCCTTTCCTGGGGACTTTCTGCATCCGAGCTACAGGATCTTCGCTTGCCCGAAGGAAGCTGTTTCAACAATTTATGCTTTACTAGAACCGCATAGGAAGGTTTTCCACGTGGATTTGTCACAACATCCTGCACGAACTGATGACTTGCGAGAAACTCATCTTGCCAGAAGACATTATATTTGGGAGTCGTCACAAGTTTTCGTTCTGAGAGAAAGAAGGGAAGGCTTTTATCCGGTGCAAAGACGATGTAATCAAGAATGACGGGTAGCAATTCATCTAGAGCTGTCAGTGGGCGACGGAATAGGAATCCCTATTCGAAGCCCATATGTCGAGCAACCCTGTCAATGTTGTAAGAGACTATTCCATAAGATCCTCTGAAAAAAGATGGCACATACCCAGGTATGCAGCTTCGCAAGAACACCGTTTTTCCAATGCTCATATTCCCGTCAGCAGAATGCAATATCACATTCGGTGCGGAAGCAAAAGTGTCTGGTTGAACTATGGAGGCATGGACCGGAGCCCAAGGACGAAAGTTAACTGCATGCGCGTTGTCAAGAAAATCAATGAGCTTTGAGCCAGGTCTTGGACGCCTCTCCAACCAACGGAGTATCCTAGAACCGCCATATGTATCCGGAAATGAGGTTTTCGGGTTAAGAGAGTAATTTTTGAAATGCTCCCACAACCATGCTTGGAGAAAGGCGACATGGATATACGAGTCTACTTTCATATACCCATTATAGACGTACATGTCTATTACTAAGTGATCCAGATGGGTGTACAAAGATCCAAGAAACAAACTGCCGATGGGAAGAGCAACACCTTTCGCTAGTTTGATAGCAAATTTGATGAGCTTCTGCCTTATCTCCTTCTTGCCAGAGCCATCATCAAAAATGTCTCTGGATAGCCACAGAACTAAAAATGCAGCAACATGGAGTGTATCATCCAGCACTTGATCCGACTCCGGCTCATCAGGGAACCACTCAGACACCCACCAGTTATAGAAGCACTTTTTCTCATAATTCTTTCAAACATATCCTGTTGCTTTCATGACCAAAGTGGCGTGTATTTCTTCGTCTTCCTCAGACAAGACAACGTCAAGTTTCCCAATTATTGGAAGACTCAACAGAACGGCTACGATTTCCAAGGAAATAGTCATCTCACCCCATCTACATATAGCTGTGTGAGTTTCCGGACACCATCTGGAGATAAAAGTAATCAAGCCTGCAACTTCTTTCCTGATTTGAAGTATTGCAGAAGCTATGACAACATTCACGATTTGCGCCCCAATCAGATTAGCTCTTACATGATCTCGGCTCATCATGAACTTCATCCATTCTCATAAGAGCGCAATGGACTATGACAGACTTTGAAGTCTATGGGAGAAGCCAGATACTCTTTTTTCTGAAGGCAAAACCTCATTATACGCCCTGGATAGACTGATTGGACTTCTCCATCATTCTATGAATCAGTCAGAAGAGTTGCCACGAATTTGGGATGGGTCCTTATAACCGTAGTAGACTTCGTAAAAAACTCATCATCTGTGTTCAGCTTGGAGTTGTTAGCACTTCTCGATGCGGCGGCAGAACTGCTTTCAGGTGACATCTTAACAAAATTCCTTATGCTTTTAAAGTAACTACAGTGAAGCAAAAAACAGAAAAGTTACTACTTTGGAGAAAACCGTGCATGAAGGTTTTGTCAGAATCAAGTACGATGATCAAAAATACACAGCAAGTTTTCTATGGGAACTTTGTTTGGCCACAAGTCTTAGCACGCATAGCCAAAGGAGTGGGGAATGATACTCGCTTCAACAAGCCATATTTTGCCGCGGGAAAACGCGCCCCTAGCCAAAACCGTGTCTCGCAGCAGGAAGTATACTCTCGGCCAAAGGAAGTATGTGTCCCATCGCGTAAATTGTGTGCACGACCACAAAAGGAAAAGGGAACCCTAAAGCTAGGTTTTTATGGGAAAAGAATTAATGGCAGCCACCCATCCGTGCACGCCTACTTTGCATAATAATTGGCTTCCTTACTATCAATGTGATGGCTAATATTACTACAATACTGTTATCAGAGAAGAATCATTCGTATGGAAGTATCTCTGCCAGGGTTGCAACGCCTTCCACTGTTCCACGAACCAAAACCACTGGCACCCTCTTTGCCATTCTTTGGTTGGGCCACCCAACAATGTTATCATTATTGTTCCATGACTAAGGTAGTAACTTCAGCATTAAAGGTTCATGGAAGAAGTTGCAGCGCCAAGATTGGGACTACAGGGCCAAGCTAGAAGTATGTCAAGCCGCCAGCGCAAAGATTATGGATTCCTCATGCCTCCTGCCAAAGGTCAGCCGAATTTTCTTAGCCATCTCTTCATGTATGGCCCTTTCGATTTTACTCTTGTCTGTCACCATCTCATGCTTACCCCGGAACAATGCCACTGTTACGTGCTAAGCAGGGGACTTAATGTTGATGGTGGTTTTTAGCTCAGGGCTAAAATTGTAAAATCCGGCATTTAATATGCCGTCACGTTGCAAAAGAGACAGAGCCATGTAAAAGTGATGAGTGTTCAACCTCTTCACTGGCAAATTCATTTGAGCAACTCAATATTTTCTTATGAAGTTTACCCAAAATGGTGCATGTGGCAACAATCCCAGATATTCTGTAAATTTTGGCACCTTGCCTATATTCACTTAATATAAGTTTCTTTGAATGCTTTCTGTGCTATGTTCCCCGGCTGAACCCTTAATGTTGATATGACATGACAATTTGTGTCCACTCGTAGCAGAGTAGCACGAATTTCCAAGTATCAAGGATAAGGTCTTTGCATAAGGTATTCAATCAGAAAGCATGCTGCTCTCTGGCAATGAACTTAAAAGAACTCTGCGTCAACACATAAAATTCAATCAATTACCCTGACTAATTTTCAAAATTTAGGGTTTTGCGCCCCGCGCAGTATATCAGTCCTTGCTTTTCGAAATTAAGCCTAGGAAAACTAGGTGATTAATCTGCGATGGATTAGTAGGTGCAAAATGTTGCCCAGAATCAGAAAAAAAGGAGTCGCAGGATAGGAGCAGCAGCAAAGGGAGGCGTGGCCATGCCTTAAGCCAGCCGGCGCAATTTGCCATCGGCCACGCCTCATCCTAAACCGGCCATATTTCCCTCGACCAATCAGGTCGCCTTAAACTCGCCACACACACATAAGTTGTGGCTGAGCCCATACTTGCCGTCCCTATTTCCCATCGACCAATCAGGTCGCTCTAAAGCTGCCACACTCACACCAGAAGTGTAGCCACGCCCATGCTTGGACGAACCTCTTTTTTTTGACCAATCAGGTTGCTTTAAACTTGCCACAGTGTTAAAAAGAGAAAACTGCGCCATATGGTCACGAAGACAATTGGCTTTCCAAAAAACCGCGCCAACATGCCAAATGTACCATGTTGTGCCAATGAGATGAGTGGCATGCCAACATGCCAAAACATGTCATAAATAGCGCCCTGCGTGCTAACCTACCTCATGTTCGTGGCCAACGCCATGATAAGCTTTCTAGTCAGAAGCACGACTCTGCATTAACCAAAGCCCTAATTTCCAGTCGTGACACAAATTATGCCACTTCTACCCCAGAACATGCCACGAGTCGTGTGGGACCCAGGAAGCCCTAGGAATGGCGCCATATCATAGCCACCTACGACAACCCTTACTCCTGTGGCCGTTTCCACAACATTGCCTTGCTACAGTTCCTTTGGCACATCTATGGCACCGTTTGCACAAGAAATATCTCCATGCCGCGTCCGCATGCCACACACTATAATTAGGGTCTCGGCATGCCGATCCCTAATTAAGGCAAAGTTGCTACGCCAACCAAGCCAAGTAACGTTCCCCAGAGCATTGGGATTGATGTGGCAACAATGCCAATGTTACCACGCCACATTTCGGGTCTAACACCAATGTGTGATAACCTAGCGTCCATGGCTACGCCATGCGATCATCGTTCTGCTGGCATGCGCCAGCTATGTCATCCACGCCACCGTGCCGCAGCGCACGTGCTAATTAAGTTTTCGGTACGCCAAACCCTAGTTTATCTAAAGTCATCATGCCAACTAGGTTAAGTGATTCTCCTAAGGCCTTAAGTTTAACTTAGAAACATGGCCAATGTTGCCAGAGACATATTTGGGTGTAACACAAATATGCCAAAACAGCTGCCACGGCTACACCACTGGCATGCCGCTATGCCATGGCTACGCCAGGCGCCACTTATACCACCATGCCACTGGCATACACGAGCTATACCAGTCATGCGGAAGTGCCACTGGCATACACCAAAAACGCCATTGTGCCATTACCAGACGGCAACATAAGGTAGCCATAATCAACGGCTGCCCTTCCTCATGAGATGCAATCTCAGCCATCCAAGTTCGCCACCGAACTGACGGGCTTGTGGAAAGTTTTAGGCGACCAACCAAGACGTGCCTAATAGCATCACATGCTATTTTCCTGCGGCAAGACTCTTGACTTTGACTTGCCACACGTAGAAACCTGCTACACGTTTTCCACGAAAACACTCGAGACATCAAACATGTCACAAACTGGGGATACTCATCAGGGTATTAGTCTGGCGGTTTACAGCGTGCGGCGTGCAATATGCCCGTTATAAGAAAGTATCATGAAGCGGGACAATTAGTGGCGGCAAGAAGTAACGGGTGTAAACGGATCCACTTCCTTCATCATGGAAGCATGGGTTTCTGACGGTTATACGTTACTCCACTCTTCCATCACCCAATCGTTTCCACTTCCTACGAGACCAGGATACGTTTAAATATGTCTTGTATAAATAGGCTTCACCTATTTCCACCAAACAACAAGTTTTTGGTCGGTAACAACATAGTATCCAGAAATCACCAAGAACTGATAGTTTTTCATTCTACAAGCCAGTTCCACTTTCTGATACAAGTCATAAAACAAGCCACATCTTCAGAATTAACCATTCTGTCCTCAACACTCTCTTCGCTTCCCTCCCTAAGACCAACCCTTCTCCTTCACTTTGTGACCGAAGCAAGCCTGGAACTGCCATTTCTTGGTATAGGCCAGGATTCTACAGATTGATCTCTCGAATCAAAAGTACTCCCGTACAGTGCATGGTTTACGGTTTAGATTCGTTTCTCATCCACACACCCAAAATTATCAAAATCAACAGAAACAATTTTCACCCACTATCAGTTGGATATTGTAAATTGGATGTTATGTTGCTAGTGTTGATTGATTGATAATCTTTGAAAACAATCAAGTGATATTAGATTTTTAAGAGTTAATGAATACTTCCTAGTTGTCACTTCGTGAATACAGGTTTGTTTGATCCATCAATAGCCAGTACTAATCTAATGTTACTGATAGTTTATATCTTTGGATTGATCCCATTTGATTTTGATATTGGCCTTCTTGAGATTCCAAATTTTGTTACATTAATTACAGTTGTAATTCTTCATAATGTTGAGAACCTACTCTTAGGTGATTCCTTTAAGTATTCAGATGTCGCTGGATTATTATATGCGAACTCAGTATATGTAATAATGGTTCACGAGTGATGTTTTTCTATTGAATGCACTCGTACTGTTTGACAAAATTACTCTTCCAAATATTTTTTCTTTGATACGTAAATTTGTTTAAGTGAATTACAGTTAAAAACGCGTATGTACTTGACATGATATCATTTTTTCTATTGGCAGAAGCGTAGTCCTTGAAAACACGGAGAATATAAGCCCTCTGCCACTACTATGAGGGTGCTTATGTTATTGAGTCTACTGCAACTGCGATATTTGTATCTGTTTTAGGGTTCCTTGTGGTTTGATTTTGATGATTCCTTAGTTTTTTTTGTTGATATTCGATTCATGGGTTTGGTCCAAAATTGCAATTTCATTATGGTTTGCGTAATTGATTTTGTTCTCAAAATCGTAAAATAAGCCGCAATGTTCGCATTTTTGGAGGACCAAGTCGATTCGCGGATGTCACTTTCTTGAACATCATGTTTATTAGGTTTTGAAATATGTTAACATTTTTGTTTCATGGGTACCACAGTGGAGAACTTGACTCAATTAAACTTCATATTCTAGGGTAGTTAATATTAGTTGATTGAGGGAAGTTGAGGAGATAAATTTTCAGCATTTTTGTTGGGTTCCTGATAATTTTTTTGTCCATTAAGAAAACATTGAGGAGCTACTGTCCATATTAGCTGGAAAAATTGTCAAAAAGGGACATGATATATGATTTTTCTATTTCCAATGTTCTTTGAATAAAATTGTCAAAAAGGGACATGATATATGATTTTTCTATTTCCGATATTCTTTGAATAGGTATTAGTTTTGCACGGCAAAATAAATAAATTACAAGTGCATAGCTTTCTTTTTCAAGCCACCCAGCCTTTAATCCTGATTCCGCCACTGACTAAAGCACTTTAGCTTGTCATTTTTGGTATTTAGCTTGCACGACCATTGTGGATGCTCTGACCGATAGAAAAATAAGTCCCTCCCCAAAGAATTACTTTGGACAGTTTCCAAATTTTCATTTAAAATTTTTTGACCGTTGAAATCTCAATCTGTATGAACCCTTCAAAGTTCAAACCAACCACGAGCGGTTGATAACAAAACAGACAATCCATATAAGTTAATATAAACCGTTGATAACATTTCACGATCCGCATGAAGCATTTTAAATCAACAAACACCATTGATAGCAACAGAAAAACCAAAGATCGAGATTATGTTCCCCAAATATCTTCCTCTCTATAAAATACAGATTCCAAAATCTCACATTTACATAAAAAAAATCAGATCCAATTCTCCTCTCTGAAAAAACTAAATTAGCTTCTTGCATTTGCATAAATCTGAAATGGCTCGTACTAAGCAAAAAACAAGGAAATCAACAGGAGAAAACGCTCCAAGGGAAATTAGCAACAAAAGCAGCACAAAAATCAGCACCAGCAAATGGAGGAGTGAAGAAACCACATAGATTCAGGCCAGTAACCGTAGCTTTAAGAGAAATTAGAAAGTATCAAAAGAGTACTGAACTTTTGATCCGTAAACTTGGATTGAGAAACTGCTCAAGATTTTAAGACTGATTTAAGGTTTCAAAGTTCAGCAGTTGCAGCTCTTTAAGAAGCTGTTGAAGCTTATCTTGTTGGTCTGTTTGAAGACATTAATCTCTCTGCAATTCATGCCTAGAGGGTTACCATCATGCCCAAGGATATTCAACTTGCAAGGAGAATCAGAGGTGAGCGTGCTTAAAGAATCAAATTGATCTAGCATTTTGGCTAAGATGAATGATTTTAATCAAATAGAATAGATTTGTATCAGTCATGATTATCTTGACTGTTTAATTAGTGCTCCCTCCGTCCCACATGAGCTAGTTATAGTTTGCACAATTTTTAAGGCATGGAGGAAATGGAGTATGTTTAAGCGGGGGTCTAACAACCACACCCAATATTTCGTTTGGCAATATGAATATACAAACTCCAATATACTTTCAAGAGAATAAACTAGACAGTCAGACTCAATCTAGAGAAAAGTATATCAAAGAGTTTATGTCTATATCTCTCAATTCAATCTGCACTCAGGAAATAGGAATTTGCGATCCCGATTGAATATAAGAGAAATAACTTGAACGATACCAAAGACCAATGTTCAAGGATCAATCAATTTCAATCAACAACCAAAGGTTGGATTCCCCAATTGATTGATTCAACACACAACCTATGATATTTCAATTACATAACAAAATATAATGCGGAAAAGAAATAACACAGACACCAGAAGTTTTGTTAACGAGGAAACCGCAAACGCAGAAAAACCTCGGGACCTAGTCCAGCTTTGAACACCATACTGCATTAAGCCGCTACAGACACTAGCCTACTACCAATGAAACTGTAATGTAGTTTAGCCCTAATCAATCTCACACTGATCAAGGTACAGTTGCGCTCCTTACGTCTCTGAACCCCAGCAGGATTCTACGCACTTGATTCCCTTAGCTGATCTCACCCACAACCAAGAGTTGCTACGACCCAAAGTCGAATACTTGATAAACAAATCTGTCTCACACAGAAAAGTCTATTGGAATAGATAAATATGTCTCCCACAAAAATACCTACGAGTTTTATTCCGTCTTTTGATAAATCAAGGTGCACATGAACCAATAGATAAACCGGACTTATATTCCCGAAGAACAGCCTAGTATTATCAATCACCTCACAATAATATTAATCGTATGGTAGCGAAACAAGATATTGTGGAATCAGAAACGATGAGACGAAGATGTTTGTGAATACTTTTAATATTACCTACCGGAGATAAATTTCAAGCAAATCTTAGCAAAGATAATACTCAATCACGATAGTAAAACTAAGATCAAAACATGCAACTACAGAGAAAATAGTTGGGTCTGGCTTCACAATCCCAATGAAGTC
Source organism: Papaver somniferum (assembly GCF_003573695.1). Taxonomy (NCBI): domain Eukaryota; kingdom Viridiplantae; phylum Streptophyta; class Magnoliopsida; order Ranunculales; family Papaveraceae; genus Papaver; species Papaver somniferum. Next base: position 54,844,344 of record NC_039358.1, on the reverse strand, counting down.
TTCAAGTCGTTAACCTACATGGTTTCGTGAAAAAACCTAAGGTTAAAGGAGAATCGACTCTAGTCACAACTAGTATCACATAGAAGGCGTGGGGATTAGGTTTCCCAGTTGCTAGAGTTCTCCTTTATATAGTTTTCAAATCAGGGTTTGCAATCTAAGTTACCTTGGTAACAAAGCATTCAATATTCACCGTTAGATGAAACCTGATTAGATTCAAGCTAATATCTTTCAACCGTTATATCGAACTTATCTTGTTATACACAAATGAAATGTACCCTAATTTAGGTTTAATTAACCGTACCTAAACGTGTACACCATGTTGGCTCAACAATAGTTAACCGAGGTTAGCTATATGAACACTCTCATATCAACCTAATTCATCTTAACCATAACTAGTTCAAATGACTCAAATGAAACTAGTTAAAGAGTTTTTCAATTGCTATATTCTCATAGAAGTATACAAGAACACAATTGAAGCAAAATCGGTTTGATTCACTCGAACCAATTCATGAACATTGTAGCCACGGTTTGCAAAGAATGCATTCCTTATTATATAATGTTAGAGCATTTCTCGGTTGAACCCACTAGCGTTGGTATGTCAAGGTAGTTGTCAATTTTAGTTGTCAAAATGCATTCTTGATTTAGCATACTAAAGATAATTTCGGACTAGATTAGGTCTAAGAAGTTGAATCGAAGCTATCTTTAAAGGATGAAGATTGAAGACTACAGGAAGACATCAAAAAGTACTTCATCAACAAAGGTATGTGATTGATTTCATTTGGATTCTTGTTCAATTCTAGCTTTCTAATCTATCGAGATAAATGCTCACTCTATGGAACAATTTCTATGACGGTAAATGTACATTTATGTATATATACTTGAGGCTATTTGAGCCACGACTTTTGTGACAATAAACTTTATCCCAGGAAAGGTTCTCATGTTATAGTGAATGATCTTACGAATTCAAAGAGCCAAGAATCACTCGATTTTGAGTTATAACGATGAAGTTATGAATGATTTATTAAAGTAACAGTTATAAATGTTGCTGTAACTGTTATAGTTCGTTAGTAGGAAACAATCCATGGACTGCTTGTAACGGTTCACGAACTTGGGCCCAGTTACATGACTAAAGGAATTTTTGGTCAAGTTGGTGATGTTTCCTTATCTAGGAAAAATGGTTATTAATCCAAACATATTTGATTACCATATTAAAGTGTTTGTGATAACTTTAAATTCCTGCCTAAGTTAAAATTTGATTTATTCACATAAGTACAATATTTGCTAATTAATTATTTAATTATTTTGGCAAGAGTTGTAACTTAGAAAGACTCCCAAAATTAGGAGAGTCTTGAAAAAGGAAAATAACTTTGCTTAGTTTTCAAGCTATGTTTCACTATAAATATAGAGTTCGTGAATGCTACACGTTTTTGTCCCATTTGGAAAATTGGTGTAAGCTCATAAGGTGGTTTTCCATGTCTTTTGTTCTTCGTGAACAAGAGTGAGATAAAAGTATTTGTATTGGGGATCACAAAGCCGAGTTGGATTAATCTTCCTGATTGATTATACAACTTGTAATCTAGGTTTTTCACCTCTTGTCTATTCTAAGGTTTTATCTTCTGATATAAAACCATTCAAGAGTTGTTGATCATAAACCCTAGTTTTTGATAGATTTCAGTTTCCGATTGTATACCAACAATTGTTAGTCGAAACCGGAAGCCAGAAAGAAAACTTCGATTAAGGCATCTCGTAAAAATCCTTAAGAAATTTTAAACAAGATATCTCTAGATTTATTCTAGTTGTTGTTGTGGTAGAATAATTAGGTTTCTCTTCCATTATTGAAGAGTATAATATTCCCTAATATACAAGTTTGTTTTGATATTACTTTTACCTTGTAATTGTTTTTATCAAAATAAACAACAAGATTTCCAAAACCTTGATTCACATCTAAAGGGAAATCAAACCGGTGTTTTGTGCAAACAAAATATGGAATCGTATCAATCGTGTTGTTGTATCTTCTAAAGAGAGCCTTGGGTTCTGCTAGAAGATTTACGAGAAGAATTCCTAAAGACAATCGGTGTTGTGCTAGGAGTTTTATTTGTGCTGAAGAAGGTATTACATGTACTCTGAATAGGTAGTAGGAATTTGGTGTAACATCTTATAATCAGTGTGTGTTTATTCTGGACTAGGTCCCGGGATTTTTCTGCATTTGCGGTTCATTCGTTAACAAAAATTTTGGTGTCTGTGTTATTTCTTTTCCGCATTATATTGTTTATCTTTATAATTGAAATATCACAGGTTGTGCGTAAGTTCAATCAATTGGGAATCCAACCCTTGGTTGTTGATTAAATTGATTGACACTTGGATATTGTTTTTTCATACCGTCCAAGTTATTTCTTATATTCAATCGGGCTCGCAAATTCCAATTTGTTTGATTGCGGATTGAATTGAGAAATTGAGATATAACTCTTTGATATACTTTTCTTAATTTTGAGTCTGACTGTCTAGTTGATTCTCTTGAAAGTATATTGAAGTTAGTCCATACAGATTTCCAAACGAATTATTGGGTGTGGTTGTTAGACCCCCGTTTTTTCAATTGGTATCAAAGCAGGCAAACACGCTAAGACCTCATAAGTCTGTGTTTGTAGCAATCTGACTCTATGGACATAGGTGCTATCTATATTAACTTACCACCAGTCTTCGATGGCTCTAATTACTTATGGTGGAAAATTTCTATGCGAGCTTTTCTTCAAGCACATGATTTTCAATCATGGGTATATGTAGTTAATGGCTATGATGCTCCCGTTGTGGCAGTTGGAGATGTAAATCTTCCCAAGAAAATTGGTGAATACAGTCCTGCCGAGATACTTGATGCAAAGAAAAATTCCGATGGTTTGAATGCCATCATACATGCCATTACCCCAGATCTTCAGCACCACGTGACTATGTGTAATAAGTCTAAAGATGCTTGGGATATCTTAGAAATCGTATTCGAAGGGAATGTCGCAGATGAAGAAGGAAGGCTTCAAAATCTAGCTTCTGACTAGGAAAACCTTCGCATGTCTGATGATGAAACCTTTGATGAGTTTAACCAAAGAATTTCTCAAATAGTTAACTCCTCATTTGCGTTAAGAAGAACTATTTCGGAGAAAGATATTGTGTGCAAAATTCTCAGGCCTCTACCATCAAGATACGAGTCTAAGAAACATGCCATTGAAGAAGCAAAGGATCTTTCTACACTCTCCAGAAATACACTTGTTGGAAAGTTAAAGATCTTTGATAATGAACGCGCATCTAGAAAAGAGGTGATTTCTCTTAAAGCTGTAAACATTTCTAAATCCTCTAAGGAAATTTGGTTCGCCAGACACTAAGGATGTTACTCCACGAAAATTTAGAAAATTCATGAGAGACAGAAAAAAAAGTTTTTCTAAAGGTGCAACATCTCTTAATGATGATGTACAATGCTATAACTGTCGTGGATTCGGGCATCTTTCTTCAGTATGTCCTAGCTGGAGCCGTAGACAATCGGCATATGCAGCATCTTTGCATGCTCTTGATGATGGAACTGAATATTATAATCCCCAAGAGTACGCAGGAGAGGTTGCATTAGCTTCTGGAAAAATTATTTCGGATACTGATTCTGATTCTGATGAAGAAGTATTCCATGATGATCCAGTTGCTAATAATCTTCTTAAAGAATGTCATCAGAAACTCTCGAAAGATGAAAGCACCATTTCCAGTGAGAAAGTTAAATATGACAGATTTCGTAGTCGAATTAAGACTTGCAAGATCAACTTGATTCTAGTGGTGCAAGAGATTATCTCAACGAAATACGAAAGCTTAAAGACGAAATTGTCGAAGGTCGAGATCGGAAAATTACTCTTCAAGCAAAGATAGATAACTTGGAGAACATTGAGATGAACTTGTTATTTGATTTGGAACGAGAAAATCTCAAAGTTCAATGTGAATCATCCAAGAATGATCTAGTTTTTCCACTTGAAATGGTCAAAAGGTTGGAAGAAGAAAACTCAAGCTTTAAACAGAGTTTGTCTAGAAATAGCATCTCAGATAAATTAACCTCAATATTGGGAGCATGTATAATTCATCGTGATACATGAGGATTGGGATATGAAGGAATAGATGCTCTTGGTATTTGCAAAAAGGTAAAATTTGTCAGAGCTAAGGTTTCTTCTCAACCAAAAACTTCCACGGTTGACAAAAGTGAAGTATCTCTACCAACTGCCGATGACAAAAAGAGGAAATCTGTCAAGTTCCAAAGCAAGCACATACTCATTTAGGTAACACTAAACATAATTTTTTCCATTATACTAAACATTGTTTTAATTGTGGAAAACCAGGTCACTTGCAAAGGAATTGCAGATATCTTAAACGAGATACAACCATATTTGATTCTGTTAAGATGACAAGATTTGATGTTCCAAAATGGAGAAAAACTGAGTCTCATAATATCAGTTTTTCTAATATTCCCTCTAAGAAATTTCATAATTATATTGGGGAGAAAAAGAAATACATTTCTCCTAAAGCTACTCAGAAATGGGTACCAAAGAAGATCAATAAAGCAACAAGTACTATTAAGAAGGATCTCCCAGACAAGAGTTCGACAAGGGATAACATCTTAAAAAGGTATGTAACAGTTATTGAAAATTTCGAGGAAGTTTTTAAATTCCTAGAGTTCATACTTGATTTTGTTTTAAATACCTGTGGTTAGAAAGATTTTGTCCACCTCAACACAACCTGATTGTGTTGGAAGTGCATCCTTACCAAGAAGCCCTAGTAAATGCGGTGAGGATTGCAAAAGAATTGGGGCGCACATATTGTGTTGGGTAATTTTTGAATATGTGGAACAATTTATTTTTTCGAGCTGAGTCTAACTCGCTTACATATCTCTCGAAATATGTGTTAGTAAGCTTTTGCTTTGGCCAAGTTCATCTTTACCTAGTGACGAAAGTCATGTTATGTTTCAATCACTTTGAAAATTGCTCTGACGAAAAATGGTTTGTGAATAACAACTATATAACGTCCTCTGAGAATGTTTCAATGATTGTATAAGTCATGTTATTTTAATGAGAGTTTAGATTATATAACCATTGGTGGATATAAGCATTGTTGTGGAAACACATATATGTATAAGTCCTTATTCCTTGAACCGAAGTTTGCGAACTTTGTTGATCAAGAGAAACGGAATGGTGGCGTGAGCCAAGTCCGCGAACTTGCGGAGGTTCTCGAACCGAGAATTTCTGCTGGAGTTTGTGAACTCCTTCCGTGAACTTAAGTCCGCGAACCCAGTCCGCTAACTTGAGTTGGTTATATCTAAAAACGGTTGTTCTTGAACTCATGTTTACATAAACTAAGGAGTGCTTTTGCAAACCGTGGCTATAAAGTTCATGAACCAATTCGAGAGAATCAAACCGTTTTTGCTTCGATTGTGTCTTGTGTATTTACATAAGATCTAAGTAATTGAACAACTCTCTAACTAGTTCATTTGACTCATTTGAACTAATTATGTTGAAGAAGAATATGGTTAAATACCACGCGTATGATTCTTAATTACCTAACTTGATGTGTGATTGAAATTCTTATGTACAACAGGTTAGAAGCAATAATCAATGACATTGGATGTTGGTTTTTATTGTCAAAAAATATTTTTCATACTCTTATGGTAACCATTCTTGGTGTAAATTCTTGAGAAAAAGGTTATTCTTCCTTCTAAGCATATCAATTCTTGTTTATACAAGTGTGTATCTTAGAAAAGATGATCAGAATACATGATCTTCATGATTATATATTGTCTATTATTACCATGAGATAGTTCGATTGTTTCTAGTAACATGATCTCATGACAGACTTTCAATGATGAGTTCTTAACTCTTATCTCCTTGTAGGGTTTCTAAATCCAATATATAAATCCTTCTCTCTGAGTACGGTCACTCTTGTTGTTCTTTCAAGAATGACATCTATGGGGGAAAGTTCTTAAATGAACTTGTGGTTAATTGCTATATCTTTGAGGGGAGAAGCGGTTGTGGAACATGTAGGGGTTAACTTGTATCTTAATAAACTCCTTGATGAAGTCACTAAGTTTCGACTATGTGATATCATCTAAAATAAAGTTGATATGTTTTTCTTTTGGTCAAGAAGTTCCTTTATGAAAATTTCATTAGGATCCGGCTAGTTTTCGTACCCTTGCCAATTTATATTGACAAAAAGGGGGAGAATTATTTTGTAGTTCATACTACATTTACATATGGTTTACGGATCATTATGTAAGGGAGAGTGGTTTTCATTGTAAGATGAAGTATTGACTAAGGGGGAGTGATACATATCACCATAGTATTATTGTCAAAGTTGTGATAAAATTGAACTTTGATGTTGTGTAATAATACTATGATGGATCTTCAATAAGTACAGGATGAACACATGCATAGTTGAAGAACCAAGGAAATCAAGCATGTCGTATTTTGGAGCGTAATGCTTTTAACAAGTACAATCCATATGTAAAATGGTTTTGTCACTAAAATTGACAAAGGGGGAGATTGTTAGAGAATTGCTCGTTTGAACCCACTAGCGTTGGTATGTCAAGTTAGTTGTCAATTTTAGTTGCCAAAATGCATTCTTGATTTAGCATACTAAAGATAGTTTCAGACTAGATTAGGTCTAAGAAGTTGAATCGAAGCTATCCTTAAAGGATGAAGATTGAAGACTAAAAGAAGACATCAACAAGTACTTCATCAACAAAAGTATGTGATTGATTTCATTTGGATTCTTGTTAAATTCTACCTTTCTAATCTATCGAGATAAATGCTCACTCTATGGAACAATTCCTATGAGGGTAAATGTACATTTATGTATATATACTTGAGGTTATTTGAGCCGTGAATTTTGTGACAATAACCTTTATCCTTGGAAAGGTTCTCATGTTATAGTGAATGAGCTTACGAATTCAACGAGCCAAGAATCACTCGATTCCGAGTTATCACGATGAAGTTATGAGTGATTTATTAAAGTAACAATTATAAGTGTTGCTGTAACTGTTACAGTTCGTTAGTAGGAAACAATCCATGGAATGCTTGTAACGGTTCACGGACTTGGGCCCAATTACATGACTAAAAGGCATTTTTGATCAAGTTGGTGATGTTTCCTTATCTAGGTAAGATGTCTATTAATCCAAACATATTTGATTACCATATTAAAGTGTTTGTGATAACTTTAAATTCCTGCCTAAGTTAAAATGTGATTTATTCACATAAATACAATATTTGCTAATTAATTATTTATTTAATTATTTTGGCAAGAGTTGTAACTTAGGAAAGACTCCCAAAATTAGGAGAGTCTTGAAAAAGGAAAATAGCTTTGCTTAGTTTTCAAGCTATCTTTCACTATAAATATAGAGTTCGTGAATGCTGCACGTTTTTAACCCCTTTGGAAAATTGGTGTAAGCTCATAAGGTTGTTTTCCATGTTTTCTGTTCTTCGTGAACAAGAGTGAGATAAAAGTCTTTGTATTGGGGATCACAAAGCCGAGTTGGATTAATCTTCGTGATTGATTATACAACTTGTAATCTAGGTTTTTCACCTCTTGTCTATTCTAAGGTTTTCTCTTATGATATAAAACCATTCAAGAGTTGTTGATCATAAACCCTAGGTTTTGATAGATTTCAGTTTCCCATCGTATACCAACAATTGTTAGTCGAAATCGGAAGCTAGAAAGAAAACTTCGATCAAGGCATATCGTTAAAATCCTTAAGAAGGTTCAAACAAGATATCTCTAGATTTATTCTAGTTGTTCTTGTGGTAGAATAATTAGGTTTCTCTTCCATTATTGAAGAGTATAATAATCCCTAATATACAAGTTTGTTTTGATATTACTTTTACCTTGTAATTGTTTTTATCAAAATAGACAACAAGATTTCCAAAACCTTGATTCACATCTAAAGGGGAATCAAACCGGTGTTTTATGCAAACAAAATATCGAATCGTATCAATCGTGTTGTTGTATATTCTAAAGAGAGCCTTGGGTTCTGCTAGAAGATTTACGAGAAGAATTCCTAAATACAATCGGTGTTGTGCTAGGAGTTCTATTTGTGATGAAGAACGTATTACATCTAGTTCGAATATGTAGTAGGAATTTGGTGTAACAGCTTATAATCAGTGTGTGTTTATTCTGGACTAGGTCCCGGGATTTTTCTGCATTTGCGGTTTCCTCGTTAACAAAATCTCTGGTGTCTGTGTTATTTCTTTTTCGCATTATATTATTTATCTTTATAATTGAAATATAACAGGTTGTGCGTAAGTTCAATCAATTGGGAATCCAACCCTTGGTTGTTGATGAAATTGATTGACAGTTGGATATTGGTTTTTGATACCGTCCAAGTTATTTTTTATATTCAATCGGGCTCGCAAATTCCTATTTGTTTGATTGCGGATTGAATTGAGAAATTGAGATATAACTCTTTGATATACTTTTCTTAAGATTGAATCTGACTGTATAGTTGATTCTCTTGAAAGTATATTGAAGTTAGTCCATACAGATTGCCAAATGAATTATTGGGTGTGGTTGTTAGACCCCCGTTTTTTCAATTGGTATCAGAGCAGGCAAACACGCTAAGATCTCATAAGTCTGTGTTTGTAGCAATCTAACTCTATGGACAGAGGTGCTATCTCTATTAACGTGCAACCAGTCTTCGATGGATCTAATTACTTATGGTGGAAAATTACTATGCGAGCTTTTCTTCAAGCACGTGATTTTCAATCATGGGTATATGTAGTTAATGGTTATGATGCTCCCGTTGTGGCAGTTGGAGATGTAAACGTTCACAAGAACATTGGTGAATACAGTCCTGCCAAGATACTTGCTGCAAAGCAAAATTACGACAGTTTGAATGTCATCATACATGTCATTACCCCAGATCTTCAGCACCACGTGACTACGTATAATAAGTCTAAAGATGCTTGGGATATGTTAGAAATCGTATTCGAAGGGAATGACACAGAGAAAGAAGCAAGGCTTCAAAATCTTGTTTCTTACTGGGAAAACCTTCGCATGTCTGATGATGAAACCTTTGATGAGTTTAACCAAAGACTTTCTCAAATAGTTAACTTCTCATTTGTGTTAGGAAGATCTGTTTCGGAGAAAGATATTGTGTGGAAAATTCTCAGGTCTCTACCATCAAGATACGAGTCTAAGAAACATGCCATTGAAGAAGCAAACGATATTTCTACACTCTCCAGAAATACTCTTGTTGGAAAGTTAAATATCTTTGATAATGAACGTTCATTCAGAAAAGAGGTGATTTTTCTTAAAGCTGCAAACATTTCTGAATCCTCTAAGGATAAATCTAGTTCGCCAGACATTAAGGATGTTACTCCACGACAATTTAGAAAATTCTTGAGAGACAGAAAAAAGAGTTTTTTTAAAGGTGCAACATCTCCTAATGATGATGTACAATGCCATAACCGTCGTGGATTCAGGAATCTTTCTTCAGTATGTCCTATCTGTAGCCGTAGAAAATTGGCATATGCAGCAGCTTCGCCTACTCTTGATGATGGACCTGAATATTATAATCCCCACGAGTACGCAGGCGAGGTTGCATTAGCTTCTGGAATAATTCTTTCGGATACTGATTCTGATTTTGATGAAGAAGTATTCCATGATGATCCAGTTGATAATAATCTTCTTAAAGAATGTCATTAGAAACTCTCGAAAGCTGAAAGCACCATTTCCAGTGAGAAAGTTAAATATGACGGACTTCGTAGTCGAAATAAAGACTTGCAAGATCAACTTGATTCTAGTGGTGCAAGAGATTATCTCAACGAAATATGAAAGCTTAAAGAAGAAATTGCCGAAGGTCGAGATCGGGAAATTACTCTTCAAGCAAAGCTAGATAACTTGGAGAACATTGATATGAACTTGTTATTTGATTCGGAACGAGAAGATCTCAAAGTTCAATGTGAATCATCCAAGAATGATCTAGTTTTTGCGCTTGAAAAGGTCAAAAGGTTGGAAGAAGAAAATTCAAGCTTAAAAGAGAGTTTGTCTAGAAATAACTGCTCAGATAAATTAACCTCAATATTGGGAGCATGTATAATTCATCGTGATACACGATGATTGGTCTATGAAGGAATAGACGCTCCTGGTATTTGCAAAGAGGTAAAATTTGTCAGAGCTAAGGTTTCTTCTCAACCAAAAACTTCCACGGTTGACAAAAGTGAAGTATCTCTACCAACTGCCGATGACGAAAAGAGGAAATCATGTCAAGTTCCAAAGCAAGCACATACAAATTTAGGTAACACTAAACATAATTTTTTCCATTATACTAAACATTGTTTTTATTGTGGAAAACCAGGTCACTTGCAAAGGAATTGCAGATATCTTAAACGAGATACAACCAGATCTGATTCTGTTAAGATGACAAGATCTGATGTTCCAAACTGGAGAAAAACTGAGTCTCATAATATATCAGTTTTTCTAGTATTACCTCTAAGAAATTATATAATTATATTGGGGAGAAAAAGAAATACATTTCTCCAAAAGCTACTCAGAAATGGGTACCAAAGAAGATCAATAAAGCAACAAGTACTATTAAGAAGGATCTCCCAGTCAAGAGTTCGACAAGGGATAACATCTTAAAAAGGTATGGAACAATTATTGAAAATTTCGAGGAAGTTTTTAAATTCCTAGAGTCCATACTTGATTTTGTTTCAAATACCTGTGGTGAGCAAGATTTTGTTCACCTCAACACAACCTGATTGTGTTGGAAGTGCATCCTCACCAAGAAGTCCTAGTAAATGCGGTGAGGATTGAAAAAGAATTGGTGCGCACATATTGTGTTGGGTAATTTTTGAATATGTGGAACAATTTATTGTTTCGAGATGAGTCTAACTCGCTTACATATCTCTCAAAATATGTGTTGGTAAGCTTTTGCTTTGGCTAAGTTCATCTTTACCTAGTGCCGAGTTGGATTAATCTTCGTGATTGATTATACAACTTGTAATCTAGGTTTTTCACCTCTTGTCTATTCTAAGGTTTTCTCTTCTAATATAAAACCATTCAAGAGTTGTTGATCATAAACCCTAGGTTTTGATAGATTTCAGTTTCCCATCGTATACCAACAATTGTTAGTCGAAATCGGAAACTAGAAAGAAAACTTCGATCAAGGCATCTCGTAAAAATCCTTAAGAAGTTTTAAACAAGATATCTCTAGATTTATTCTAGTTGTTATTGTGGTAGAATAATTAGGTTTCTCTTCCATTATTGAAGAATATAATAACCCCTAATATACAAGTTTGTTTTGATATTACATTTACCTTGTAATTGTTTTTATCAAAATAAACAACAAGATTTCCAAAACCTTGATTCACATCTAAAGGGAAATCAAACCGGTGTTTTGTGCAAACAAAATATCGAATCGTATCAATCGTGTTGTTGTATCTTCTAAAGAGAGCCTTGGGTTCTGCTAGAAGATTTACGAGAAGAATTCCTAAAGACAATCGGTGTTGTGCTAGGAGTTCTATTTGTGATGAAGAAGGTATTACATCTAGTAGGAATTTGGTGCAACAACTTATAATCAGTGTGTGTTTATTCTGGACTAGGTCCCGGGATTTTTCTACATTTGCGGTTTCCTCGTTAACAAAATTTCTGGTATCTGTGTTATTTTTTTTCCGCATTATATTGTTTATCTTTATAATTGAAATATCACAGGTTGTGCGTAAGTTCAATCAATTTGGAATCCAACCCTTGGTTGTTGATTAAATTGATTAACACTTGGATATTGGTTTTTGGTACCGTCCAAGTTATTTCTTATATTCAATCGGGATCGCAAATTCCTATTTGTTTGATTGCGAATTGAATTGAGAAATTGAGATATAACTCTTTGATATACTTTTCTTAAGATTGAGTATGACTGTCTAGTTGATTCTCTTGAAAGTATATTGAATTTAGTCCATACAGATTGCCAAACGAATTACTGGGTGTGGTTGTTAGACCCCAGTTTTTTCATATAAATGTATTTGTTCATGACACAACCGATTTTAGAACTTTAACCACTCAAGTATGCAAACGGGTACGCATACTTAAGTAGGCGTACCAAGTTTGGTTTTCGCCAGTATGCGAATGGGTACGCATACCTCCAAACCCAACAAAATTTTCCGGACTCAAACCCTTCACCAGTAAGCAATTTTCAAGATATTTAAATAATCATAATGAAACATTACAAGGCTACACCAAATGATTGTATCACACAAACCATGTAAGATGTTACTCGGCTATTTTCACATGATCATCTTTTGAATTTCGTCAACAATATAAGATGAACTTGGTTGAAGCGAAAGCTTACCAATACATATTTCGAGAAATATGTAAGCGAGTTAAACTCAGCTCGAAATCTCAAATGTGCATAATCGAAAACCATATATTAATACGACTTATGTATCAATATAGGAGATAAAGTAGAAATAAACTTTCCGTTTGATAGATGAGTTTTAGTCTCCACATACCTTTTGTTGATGAAGTTCCACAAGCTCTCCTTAGTAGTTCTTCGTCTTCAATGGATGAACGCCGTGAAGTCTAATGCTCAACTATACAATCTATCCTAGTCTGAGACATCATTATAAGTAGACTAGAAATCAAGGCTTATAGTTTAGATCACTAACATTGACAAACAAGCTTGAGATAGCAACGCTTGCGAGTTCGACCGAGCAGTGCTCTAACAGCTCTGAAAAACATTCGCCTCATTACTTCATCTGACTGAAGATCCAGACCATTTCTGCACCCTCCCTGGAGATTTGTATTGTCCATCCAAATGTCGTGCTTTGGTTCTTCGACTATAAGTATATCTTCCTAGCAACGTTCTGGTTATAGCCGAAAAACCTTAGGATCTCCTCTTTTTGCTTATTTTGTATTGAAGTTTCCCCATTTGTGATACAAGTATCCTTCTTATATATTGCTAGTTCTACTAGGAGCGGAGGTCGTTCTAGCAGGGATCCAGCTGATCCTCTTCTTGTTCATCCTCCCGATAAGACCTTGAAAACAAGTAAGGGTTCTAAACCTCCAACCTGTAAACCGCCTAAAGGAAAAGTCGCTACTGATGATCGAAACCAATCGTTGAAGGAATCCCCATCTAGTCGCTTCAAGTCTGTAGTCGTAACCGAAACAAGAAGGTACATGATTCTCCAATTTCTTCATCTCCTTCCTCTGATCATCCTCGTGATCATCCTGCCTATGTCGTCGCTGGTCTTGGTAAAAAAGTTGGTAAAAAATTATGTGTGTGTTGCACAAGGTCTGTTTCCACATCTTTGTTTTTCACAAACAAGAGTGAGATTTTGAAGACTTTAATTGAGAATCATAAAGCACATGTAAGCTATCTTTATTTTATTATAGTTATGGAACATGTATCTAGGTGATTGCAATAGTCCTTGTCTATTCAAGGTCATTCTCTTCTGCTATAAGGCCATTCAAAGTTTATTTATTATAAACCCCAGATGTGATAGATCAATATATCTCTAGAGTATTTCTAGTTCATCTTGTGAGGTAAAATCAGTTAGGATACGAAACGTGTAAACCCTAATTGTTGAGGAGCATATTCTAAAGAGAATTGACGTTTTTATATAAGATTTAGATGGCAACAATAATTTCCAAGGAGAATCGGTGTCCTTCTACGAGTTTACATGTGCATGAATACAAATTAAGTGAGGTATTACATCTAATTCGAAATATGGTAGTAGGTAATTGGTGTAACAATTTAAATCAGTGTGCGTTCAATCTTGACTAGGTCTCAGGGTTTTTCTACATGATTGTAGTTTCCTCATTAACAAAAATTATGGTGTATGTATTATTTGTTTTCCGTATTATACTTCGTAATTGAAATATCACAGGTTTTACGTCGTTAAATCCAGATAGTCTTAGCTCAACTTTAAAGAACCTATACGACTCGTTCTTATTGAATTCGTGTCTTGAAATATGAATTACAAAACTTGTTCTTGTTGGAGTTTGGTTCTACTGCAGTTTGGTTACATAGTAAAGCAGTTTTGTATACATTTTTGTAACCGTTGCTCAGGACCACATCCATCTGCTTCCCAAAAACATATAAATTGTACAAGGATAGTTCATACCGATTCCTGAATAACAAAAGTTGGTGATATACTAGTTACCCTCTCCTCTTTACTAATATTAGAGAAACCCAATGAAATTATTTAGGTTATATAGCTGCCGACCATAGATTTCCAAGGGGGTTAATTAGAGCTTAAACTTCATCATTAATCAAGAGGAGACAAATTGTGGGAATTTAGTTAGTCAGTCTAACCTAGATAATGCTAGAGCTTTGTTGGATAATGTTAGCCTTCACACAATATGCCTTACACATATAACTCATATACTTGGACTAACAAAAGCCTGGGAAGGAGCTCATTCTGGAAATATTTAGATAGATGTGCTGCTAATATTGCTTGGTACAATAACTAACCCAAAGCGGTTGTATGACCTTGTCCTCATAGCTAGTGATTATTGTCTCATTCTCCTAAATACTGCTAGGAGTGAGTCCAATAGTCAAAAACCCTTTAGGTTCAATGGAACCTGGTTTAGACGTATCTTGTAAAAAACTTATTACTAGTAAATGATATACTGATGTGGTAGGGTCTTAAATTGTAACATCCAGAGGGAAACATGAGATGGTTGCTCAACATGGTGGGGATAATACTGCTTTTTCCCATGCAAGTATGAGGATCAAAAATGCTATATATAAGTAAGAGGATAGTATAGGGAATGTAGCTTATAGCAAGTATCAAATTGCTGATATTTTAGTTTCTCACTTTCAAAAGAAATTTGAGTATCATCGAGCAGAGGTAACAAAAGATATTTTTGATGTCATTCTTAAAGTGATTATCGATGAGGATAATGAATTTCTTGATGCAAAAGATAGTAGTAGATCGACTTATGTTGTATCCAAATACTCTATTGGCTTACCTTGTAAAGTAAAGTGGAGCTCAACCTTACAACAATAACTTATGGATTGTATCCATTCAGATTGTCTTTCTTTAATATTAATTTAATTCTTTTTCGTATAAAAAAAAGTCGAATATTGTCACGACTCTCGGTAGGGTTGTAAAAAAACCAGAAACCCGGCTGAAAAACAGAAACAAGACGAAACAAACATATTTCAGTTACGATAATGACACCAGTTTCCTGAAAACGACATATACGATTTCGGTTATGGTGGATACCCTAGAAACGGTAAAACCGAACAAAAACAGTCCATAATTAGATCCTACCCATTCATTCAGAGTATAAAAAACAACAACTCTATTTTTCTTCTTCATTCTCCTTCAATATGCTTCTCTTTTTATAAATGCATTCCCTCCCCTCTCACCTCCAAAGTGCTACATCATTTCCTCAATCTTAACTTTCTTCTTATTGTTCTGTTAAATCACTTTATTACTTTTTTTCCTTGTTCTTCTCGGATTGATAAAAATTATTTGTAAATACTATATATATTTTTTTAGATAATTTAGGTTTAGGATAAGTATATCTTTTTAGGTACTTGGCGGTTGAACGATGTTTTGATTCTGAATCAGCTATTTGAGAAAAAAGAGATATATAACGTCTTCTTCATTAACTTTGTCTAGTCTTCCTTTGCATGGTTACTCACTTTGTTAGTCTTTAATTTGTAGAGACGTTTTTAGTATAGGAGTTGTATTTGAGGATTTTGTTAGTTTAGTATTAGTAATATTTGGGTTTTTACGTTCAATGGTATAAGCTTATTTCTGATTCTGTTATTTATGCGGTTTAATCAATTCTGTATATGGATTTCTATAATTTAAATGATGTAGGAAAAGAGAAATAAGGAGATGGATTTATGTGACATATGATCTACGATAATTTATGTTATGTTTTGAGTTGAATTTGTTGTTCAATTTGAATATAAAATACAGAAATCTAAGAGTCGTTTAGATTCTAAACAAAACTAACCACACAAAACTCAGTTGGTTAGATTCTAAACACAACCGATTTAGATATGGCGTGGTTTCGATATCAAAACCAAAGAACCGAATTTCATGATTTCGGTTCTGGTTTAATAGAAAATCGAACCAAACCGCACCATGTACACCCGTATGGGTACGTGTACTCGACATGGGCTAGCAATAGGGGAAATTAGGGGGAGACCCAAAAAAAATAATATTCTCATTCTCAGGCCCACAATTAATTTTGTATACCGTGACACTCATAATTATATGAAATTATTATATGAATCAATACATAACTGGTTATGCATACTATCTTTTCAGGCATAACTCGTTACACAACCTAATTTTTCAGGGGTATAATTGCCAGTGCAACTTGGACATAACATATCTAAAAATCCGCGCCTTAGAATTTTACAAATTTTATATCGTTGGAAATCTTTTTAAAAGAGCTACGCAACGAGTACAAACAAGAATATCAAATTTTTGTTTTTAACGAAAAAATCGGAGGTGATCCTCATTTTAGGGAAATTTTTTGAAAACTTGATACTTAACCATTATGCAGTCACCAAAAACGATGCATAACACATTCTGCAGATGCATAACGAATTATGCAACCATTTTCTCCACTGCATAACAAATTATGCATTTGGATAACAAAATTATGCATCTATAACAAGTTATATTACCATTTTTTTGGTTGATTTTATCCGTACATATAAAAAATTGATGCATAATGCAGTATGCGTATCAGGTTATGCATCTATTTTCTCGATGCATAATGCATTATGTAGCCATATTTTCGGACGCATAACAGATTATGCAGGTTTTCTGGACTGCATAACAAGTTATGCAACAAATTTTGTAGATGCATAACAAGTTATGCATCCATTTTCACGAATGCATAACATGTTATGCAGACAGTTTCTCGACTGAATGACATGTTATGCAGTCATAACCACATCATCATCTTCTTTCATGTTTCATTAACTCCCACGCAAACCATTATCTTTCAGTTATTCGGGGGCTCTTGGTCAAAATCATGTATTTACACCATCATCTTCTTTCATGTATTTACACCATCATCTGCAATTAAACCTTCTTCACAACTCATCCAGTATTGCTTACTCCAACTCAATTCACGACTGAGAGTTTCATAAAAATCTGAAATTCATTTCAAAATCTTCATTGAAAACAAGTTTTGATCATAAATCTATGATGACCAAACCGTGTTCTACAACCCATTTAGGGATTTTTGCTGCTACCATTAATAACAGTACTGAATTGAAATTGTAATGAAGAGAATCGGTAGTAAGAGGGTTCGTCGTTAATTCGAAGAAGAAGACGATTTGGTGCTGTTGTTGAGATCAATCGAATTTAGGCATGAGTTTGTTCTCGAAATCAATCGAATCTCTCCCTTTTTCTGAGATCTAGGTATAGTGGAGAAGAAGAAGAAGAAAAAAAGACGAAGAAGAAGAGAAAAAAAAGACAGAAACATAATTTTATATATTTTGGGTTTGAGAATAATTTTCTTCCATAATTTGGGTGCGCGTCTGTAGTTTTGGGAACGTGGGTTTCACAGTAGAAACATCAGGGAGTCCCATTCTCCCTGTAGTTTTCACCTAGCAATAATCATGCTCAGGAGTCGGGACCATGAAAACTGTGATTGGTCCATCGTGGCAAGTACATAGACCCTTAGCTAGGGATTTTGTGTCCGAAACACGAGTCATTTTTCTCTCTCTCTTTCAATTGCTCGACTAGGGTTTCAGTGTGCTCTCTGCTGCCTCCAGTTCATTCTCTAAATTACTCAATTAGGATTTTGTGTGTGTTCAATCATGGCCAAAACTCTACCATCAGACATCATAATAAACATCCTCTCACGTTTACCTACTGAATCACTATCAGAATGCTCCTTGGTATGTAAACCTTGGAAAAATTTCATCTACTATGACAGATCTTTGGCTCATATGCTCTCACGCCGGATTTACGACCAGGATTCTGTTGATGCTGTCACTTCTGGTAAGGCAAGCTTCCTTTACTTGTTTAATTCAGTAAAAGGGCATACACTTTTGAAACATTTGGAATATGATGATGAGAATGGTGAAAAACCCCTGAAATTTGAAATAGCTAAGTTCATACCTGTACCAGATCATGTCCCTTGCCGATCAAAAAAAAAACCTGTACCTGATCATGTCCCTGTCGAGATTATTGGTTCGTGTAACGGCCTGGTCTGTATTTCTGTGTTATCCAAGAAAAATGACACTGTTCAGGATCCTATCTATATTTGCAATCCCATGACTAGAGAATTTGTGTACCTTCCGAAATTAACTGATAAGTTCAGCCGTGGAGATTATGTTGTGAGCGGGTTCGGCTACCACCCTTCTACGAATCAGTATAAGGTTGTCTGAATCTATTGTCATGCAGCAAGCAAGAAAAAACCCTTTGCTGGACTTGTCCAAGTATATACTCTTGGAAGCGGCAATGGGTGGAGAAATTTAAGAGATATCACCTACAAGTTGCATCCATCCGTTTCTAATGAGATTCTTGCTAATGGAGCTCTTCACTGGTTAGATGAAGACGGGAAAATTGTGAAATTTGATTTATCTGATGAAACATTTAGTGTCCTCCCAATGCCAGAAGATTTTGATCAGTTGTGGGACTGTCATAGGGAAATTGTACAAGGTCAGAGCGACATTTTCTGGGATTTTGAACTTAGGGTCTTAGGTGGATGCTTGCGCATTATTGAACATGAAAAAAGATACCACAACATATGGTCGTTCAAGAAAAGAGACGAGAACAATGGTAACCAAGATGTGAAGGAGGAACATTGCAATTCATCTTGGAGTTGGGAGGAAGACTCTTTTGACTGGAACGAGGTGGATAGTCATACATGGACTAAGACAGTTTTCCCGTTCGCCATTCTGAAGGACAATGCCAAAATTCTATTTCATGATAATATTCGCTATTACTATCGTCAAGACCTCGCGGGATATGAATTTGAAATTATTGCAGATGATCATCTTCCACATCATTCAGTTCGATATGTGAAAAGTTTTGTTTCGTTGAAAGCTCTTGGAGAAGAAGAAGCAAAGATAATGGAATCAAGTGAAGGAGCACAGGAGCTACCAAGGTCTGACTTGGATACAGATAATGAGTGGAAAGACCAACAGCCTCGGACTGATATAGACTCTCGTTACCGTTTCTTTGTTTAGTTATTATGCAATTTGGAGGAGTTGCATACTATTGCTCTGCCAGGATGAAGTTTTAACAGTTTGTAAGTTGCTTTCGTTTTTATTTCTTCTGCTTTAGAACTTGTACTTTCATTTTGCTAGACAACTCCGCTAAGGAATTTATTTTACAGATGCTATGAACTTATAACCATTTAGGTTTAAATATCTTTTATACTGTCTGTTTTTTGTTTTTGTTCTTTTTTAGAATCTATATTGTCTGGTTTGATTTCTTAAAGTAAGTTGAGATTTAGGGACTTTCATCCTTCTCAACCATTGAATGATTTTACTCCCGTAGAAGCAGCAAAAGTTAGAGCAGAGAATCAGTGGGCATTTGAATAGTGATTTCATAAAGTAAAGATTTTAGGGGTTTCTTTATTAATCTGGCGATTGATTTTAAGAAGTTACTAAATCTTGGTGAGATTTTGTAGCGATAAAAGTGTTTATTGTGGAAATTTAGGAACTTCTAAATATCGATTTCTAGTTACACTTCTACTTTTGGTTTCCTAGTGATGATGCTTATTGAGTGATCTCCATCTTTAGTTTATGAACTTCTGATATAAAATCTTTAAGGATACTGTTGCTTTAATGGTGGCTTTGCTTATCTTGGGGATTTTTCTTGTGTGCATAAGTTATACTGTATTGAACTTGATCTATTTGGAGTTCAGTAAGATTCTAAGCTATTACTCGGAAATTGTTGTGATGAATTATCTTTTGGTCTCAAGTAACTGATGGCCAGAGTTCAAGATTAGATCATTTGTTTTGCTGTAACTTGGTATTGAAGCCTGAGCTGATACACACCAAATTGTAGGGAATGTTTAGTGTGTTACCCGTTTACCACCAGATGACGTTTGAGCAAGAACAGGGGACTTGCCAATCGTCTCTTCAAGCCTACGTATGCTTATTTTGTCTTGTTTTTAGTTCCGCAGATTCCATCTGGTAATGATTTGGATTATGTTTATGTTTCTGAAAGATTTTTTTAAGGTTCCTAAGATGTTTATGTTTTCATGAGATAAATGAAGTAAACATAATACCTGCTTAAAAAGTTCAGTTTTTAAGGTTCTTAAGATTCACTGCAAATTTAAAAATCTTACAAACCTTCGCTAATCGTTGATTTGGATTTTGTAGCCTGGCTTGATTTAACAAGCAAGGCTTGCTCTAGCGTTTGTAAGTTGCTAATGAGTGAAAATGACTTGTTTTGGACAATGCACCTTCAGTAATGCTGGCATTTAAAACCAAGCCAAAGTTGAGAATCTACTGCTTTGTCATGGGGGACGCGATTTGCCTATTTCTCTAAAGAGGTTTTGCACAAACAAGAAGCATTGTATGCTAAACCCCCTTCCTACGCAGCAAGCTGTTTGTGCGTTGTAGAAAAAAAAAAAAAAAAAAAACAAAAGAAAGAATGAACCTGTGTAAAAAAGAAACAGAAAAAAGAAAAAAAAAAAACAAAAGAAAGAAAGAATGAACCTGACGTGAATCGAACACGCAACCTTCTGATCTGGAGTCAGACGCGCTACCATTGCGCCACAGATCCTATTGGTTCTTAAACTGTATTATTTGGTATAACTAAGGTTCTGGATTGGGAGTAGTCCTGAAGTTGTTTGGAAGAGTTGAAGTTTAACAGCTTCTTCATCCTTCTCAGAATCTCAACCATGCATGAATGAATGTTCTCTAAGAATGGAAAAAGGAATTTTACAAGAAAAATTCAGTTGACACTTGACCACCTAAGCCCTGAAAGTCTCAACCAATTGGTCTGCTCATTATCAACACCTATGGTACTGATGTAACTCACCGACTATAAAAACACGAAACGAAGTTTCTAGAGCTGAATTTGCTTGTTTATCTAATGGGATTCCCATCAAAATGCTTAAATGCAACAACTTTTTTTAAGTTAGACCACAAAATCTGATGCTAGACAATGAAAAATTTGAGACCCATGCAGGCCCTGCGCGCTAATACGTAATAGGAAAGCAAGACACTAACCAATAGGTCCCGTACTAATCAAATAATAAAGTCAATTTATTTTACAAAGTCATTCCTCTAAGAAGTTTTCCCTCCTCTAAGAAGTTTTCCCTTAAGGGCCATGAGCGGCACACCTTGGCCTACATATAAACCCTGGATTTTATATAATCTTTGCCTCGACTAATCAATCAACTAGGGTTTTGTGTGTTTTATTCGTCATGGACGATTCTCTACCTGTGAACACGCAGATTAATGTCATCCAAGTATTCACAAACAATGCGCGCAGAGTCACGATAATACAGTAAATAGGCTGCGCCTGAAGGGAATGGATTGGTAATGTCGAATCCTTGACTCAGAGTTCTAATAGTCTTCCTCGTCTCATCAACTACAATCATTGTCCTTGGCTCATACAATAAGATAAATAGTGGACGAAGTATAAAATGTACGAACATGATATGCCATAAGTAACGAATTGAATATATAAAGTACAGATGCATGAACATAGACGAAACGATTAACTTATATGATTCTCACTCAGATCTCTGTCTCCGGGATTGGGTTTTTCATTATATGTGTGAAGGTTACAGAAATAGTCAAATGACTTTGAGACCAATATAAGCCTGCGTAGCAGGAGGAAACTCACTTACACTTTCTCTATTTCTCTCTCTCTCTCTCTTATTCTCTTCTCAATGTTCCTCCTCTCCCCTCTTCACTTGGGAGAGGGGTATATATAGGGTGGTTACATGGGGTCCACTTCTGAGGCCCGTTATAACCTTATCCTCTTGTGTCTTGTGCCGCTTACGCAGAGGTCTTCGTGTTCTTGGTCTTCTCTGCGCAGAGTCATGAATATTCAGTGTTATCTGCGCTTCCTCCACAGGCTGACTGACACGTATGCTGTTTGAGGGTATTTAATGCGGGTAGTTGATATGTCTATCCGCAGTAGACAGCTTTCCTCTGCCCCTGTCTTGTCTGCGTCAGTCTGACTATCCTCAGCCGTAGATCTTAAATCTTTCTGGGGATAGGGTAAAGTGAATCTTGGGTTATCCTTCAGTGCTTCTCAGTGTTCTAGTGCTTCCGTCTTCCTCGATCCTCTACCGTTGGATCTGGTGGGTGGCGACGCTATCTTGATAAGGCGCGTCTCTTGGCTGTCCACGTGTGATATCATATCTTGATGTTCTCAGCCGCATGTCCTCCACGTGTGTTTTTGTGTACACGTGGCGGAAGATGAAATGTGTACCTACAATTTGCCCCTTTTCATCCTACTGGGCGGTTAGTCGAAGTGGGAAGAAAAAACGTGTTACTCTCTTCATCTTCTCTTTGTTATTTTCCTAGATTTTAGGGCACGTTCCCCACTATTTGCAATAACTTCTTCTTGGGTAGTGGGGCGATTTTATTTCTCTTTGTATATATATAGAGAAGGAATATGGAAATTCTCTCATCATAAATTTCATTCCTTCTCTTTCCTCAGAACTTTTGTTTTCTGCTTTTGTTTCCTTGTTATTAATTGTTGTTGCTGCTGCTGTTGTTTTTGTCTTTGTTGCTGCTGATGTTGTCGTTCTTCGGAGCTTTTCTGCTGTTGCTGTTGTTGTTCCTCGAAGCTTTCTTTACGACCCCGATTTTTCCTTTATAGGTAAGTGATTCTACTGTGTTTGATTATCTTTTGAAAAATATGTTCATTTTCTGTTGCTGCTATATGTGTTTGTGATGAAGAACATGTATATAGATGTGTGTATGATTGCCCCTGTTCGTCATTATAAACAGTAATAATATCGTCCTTCGTGCATGGTTTCCCCTATTTGTTATTTCCTCTTTTTATTTAGGTTTTGTTCTTATTTTCCATCTGGTTCATGATTATGAAGAACTGGATACAATTGGGTTTTTTTGATTTTCGTTTTGTATCCGCGGAAATCTGAAACTTGTTTGTGTACTACGCAGACATGGCTGATCATCCGCGGGTTTCTTATCAAACTCCACCGCCTAGTCCGCGTAGATCTCCTCTGCGTAGGGATCCTGATGTTTCTCCGCCTGGTGGAGGTTCGTCTAAATATTCCCAAGGTGATGCCCGCGGTCATAGGGTTTCGCCTTCTTCTGGTCAGAGGCGCTTAACTTCTAAGAGGAGCGAGTCGCATAGAGGGAATACATAGAAGGGGGACCGGCCAAAAGAGACTCCTGGCTCCCGATATGTTGTTTCTCGTCCCTCAGCTAATCCGCTTGATGATCCTAAGAGAACGCAGGATTTCCTACCTCTTCGGTCAGTGGCGACTCCTTCCGCGTCTCACCAACATCCTCTACCTCCCTCTCCAGTGTCTCAACCCAAGGGGAGGTCTTCGAAAGAATTGATTTCGAAGACTGATGCATCTAAGGTTCAGCCTAAGAGAAAAGCTTTCGATAGAAACCCTTCGAAGAATTCTGCGCCTGATCTCGTGGAGGAGGAGGATATTTCTCAGGAGATACGCAGAGTCGCTGTTGGGGAGAAGAAAGTGACCTTCAAACATATTTATCTGGAGGTTTTCAAGGAAAAACATGGTCTTCAACTATTCGATGTTCGTTTTTACGATGCTGATGATGATATTACTTATGAGATGATATCGACGTATAAGTTTGATGAATTTCATCTGCTGACCACGGTGGGGGCCTTTGAAGCGGGTCTTATGTTGCCTTTGTACAAGTCTGGGGATTCTTTTTATTATGATGTGCTGGCCGGTCGAGAGGGTTCTTCGAAGAATACACACTGTCGCTCTATTTCCCAACTTCATGGGAATTATCTTCGTACACTGAGGGAGTGTTATCTTCGGAGCAAAGGAGAGACAATGATGACTCTTTATGTTCCCAACCCTGAGGAAAGTGAGTGGTATACGCCTGAGAATTTTAACAAGTCTTTCAGTGACTATGTTAACAGTAGGAATCGTAAACCGTGGAGTGTGAGTCTTCGGAATATTGTCGCTCCTCGTGGTGAGATCCGCCTTCTGAGTGAAGTAAGTGGTGCTAAGGTGAAGTACGTCCCGGGTACGGAGAATTCTACTAACAAACTGGTGTTTCCTACTCGTGAGCGGATCAAGCGTGATCATGACTATGAATGACACGCAACTGTTATTGAGGTTGTTGGTCCCTGGGCTTGGGGGTGGGCTCCAGGTCCGCAAGGATGGCGTCCTACCGCAGATAGCCAGATACGTACGGCTCCTCCTGCTCGTTTTGGAAATTTCCGTCCTTGGCTTTTGAATTTTGAGGGCATGAATTTCCAATATGCCCTCGATGTTGTTGATGGAGATGACGAAGAGAGTTCCGATGCTGATCTTCAGGCGAAGAATGCTGCGGTTGTCAAGGTAAGATTTTTATATGCCTTGTTCTTTAGTTGAGGCAGTTGGTGACTCTCTAAAAGAGTCACAAACTAATACCGCAAGTGCACGGTGTCGAGGTGTAGAACAATGCAAATACGGGTCGATCCACAGGGACAAGGTGTGTGTAGTTGAAGCTTAGAGTTTCACTAAAACTGAGTTGTAACAAAGAGTCTTGGTTGTGTTAAAACACACTTGAGATGATGGCAGTGACTGAACTGAAAAACAGTAGAATGTAAAGCAAGTAAACAGGAACATGCTAGGGCTTTTGAATCCACCTCTAACTCACACTGATTATTCATCACTGACAGTAACATTGTTTTTCTATAACCACCAGCAAGAGGGATGTCAATCCTCTATATAGCAAGGGTCATTTTGATATGAAATCTCCTATCACAACTAAGGTATCTTCCCTAAGTATTAACTGTCTGTTTAAAGTACAATTAATCAAAAGAACAATATATAAAATTAAGCATGAGTTGCAGTTCAGCAACACTAGATGATTCTAACTACAATGGATGCCTGACATCCAATGTGAAAGACTAGTGTTGAAGCCCTAAGATGGAGTTTTACTATGAGCATTTACACACATCATGGCTACTGACAAGAGCATGAATAACAAGCAATAAGCTAGGGCTTCATCTCAACCCTAGCAGAACAGGTTAGAACATAATTGACAGTGCAAAACAATTGAAAATAACACAAAACAGTTGAACTAAAAACAGGACATGAACAATTGAGGAACTGGCTAGTCCAGTCCTCTTGGTGGTGCACTGGCTAGTCCAGGCATGCCCATTACAACATCCCAAAGCATCTATTTATACTCAATTACACTTTACAAGCAAAACCCCCAAAACAGTAAATTAGGGTTTCTGAAAATTGAAATTCAGTTTACCTAATCTTTGATAATGGCTTCTGTACGTCGACCCATTCTTCTTCTGACTCTCCTGCTCCTCTCCATGCCTTCCAATTGATTTTCTAACTCGACCTATTCTATTGATTTCTTACCTAGGGTTTCAGAGAGAAATTAGGGAAGAAATCGAGAGAATAGATGGCTAGAAGTTTAGGGGAATGATGGGTTTCGGTGAGGGATAGCCATGATGGCTTTTGGTGGTTGATTGTGGTGGTTGAGGCAGTGGAGTTGGCGGAGTTGGTGGTGAAGGTGAGGCTGTTGCAGACGGAGGTGAAGTCGATGGAGAAGAAGGAGGGGAGTGTTTGGTTGATGGGTATAGGTATTAGGTGCTTGAGTGTTGAGCGGGTGCAGCAAATTTTGATGAACAACGAAGATGAGCATTGGATTGTCACTTCTGAAATGGATCTAACGGCAAGATGGAAGCAGGTCTTGAGCGACCGTTGGATGCCTGATACAACGAAACTGACGGCTCAAGATGGAGTTAGGTGCTGTAGTGTGAAGCAGGATCTTCAGATTTTGATGCACGACGATGAGGCGACCGTAGGATGCTGAGATGATCCAATCTGACGGCTGAAGATGAAGGCGGGTATGGATATTGGAAATGGGTTTGGGTGAGGGGTTTGGGCCTTGGGTATGCCAAGCCCATATCTTCTTTAAGAACAATTCCCTCCTTGTTGAGCCCATTTCTAGCCTTTTGGTCTTGCGCACAACATTCTTCACAGCTTCCTTGCGTAATTCTTCTCGGCTTCCACCACTTTTCTGCTCTTTTCGCTCCGTAATTCCATCCAAACTTTATTTAGTACCTAAAAATGCAAAATTAATTAATAAAAATATTTATTCTTGAAAACAAAGAAAATACAGAATATGGGATAAAATGTAGAATTAATGCACAAAAGATGAGTTAATTGCCAAGAAAAATATATAGAAATATGCACTTTTTAGCACTCATCAAATACCCCCAAACCTGAATTTTACTTGTCCTCAAGTAAAACAAAACTAAGGAAATCCTAACTATACCACTGTCGCTGGTCTCTCGAATGCATTTAGCGTATGCACTAAGCCTTTTAAACCACCAAGTGTCCCTAGTGGACGAGTGAAGTCTCGTGAAGGTTTGCTTAGAACGTACCTACAAAGTTCTAGGACAAAGTATAAGCTCAGATTCCATGAAATGTGACATGTGCAAGTCAGTTTAAGCTCACAGCAAAATGGAGATGTCAATCTAGCTATCAAAGGCACAATCCTAGCACTGATAACAAATAAAGACATGTGATAAGAGTGTAAAGTGTATCTACACATGTGTAAAGAAAGATCGGATGTTATGACTACTAATCACCAAGAGATAGTTTCTCAGGCTAAGAACCAAGGTCGAAATCTAGCTAGCTGTCCGGACTTTACGAGAATTGTGAATGAGTTGGAGGTGTTTCACAATTACTCGCGTTGTACATCAATGGCATACACCCTCCTTGCTTATTACAATGAAACAACAAAAGATGACTCTTTACATGACTCTTATTTACATTGACTACTCTCTTTTATTTTTGGAACAAGAGAGGATGGAATTGATAAATACTTGATTGATTTTTTCATTTTTCTTTTTTTTTTCTTTTTTTTTTTTAACAAGCAAAACTTTTGATACATAACAAAAAGAAACAAAAAATTACATGACATTTTGCAAGAGATAACCCTTTTTGATGCACCCAGTTAAATTTGATGGTTGTTTTTCTTAATGTAACCTCCACCTTCTATCCCAACCAACCAAAGAACAAGCTAGTCAAGTTTCGTTCAGTATTCTAAAGTGATTGGCAACTAAAACTTCCGATAGAACACCTCAAGGATGAGGCTATACATGTATTGGTAGATCGTGCGCGTGCAAATTTCTTATCACTATGTGAATTGTGCTAGAATCAGGGTGCCTAAATATCTAGACTAAGACTCCTAAAAATTACATATTTGCACAAGAGTCAACATTTCAAGGTAAATGAGCTCCATTTTTATGTTTTTTTATCATTTTTTAATTTTTTTTTTTTGGAATTTTTAAATTTTTTCAAAAAGAAGGAGTTATTGTTTTCAATTATGGCATATTATCATGGTATCTACTCTATACCCCCAAACCTAAACTAAACATTGTCCTCAACGTTTCAAAATATGAACAAAATTATAATACAACATATGAAGAGGATCATGTTGAGTAGAGAAAAAGGAAAGAGAATACCCGATTTCGGCGAAAGCAAGATTAGAACTCCGTTATTCAAGGCAAGAATCCAACATATGTCAGCCGAGATCATATTGGATTAGCAAAATATATACAAAAGGATTTTTAAAATTTTTATCTACTGGATTATATACAAAAAATTCACCATACACTAACAATCTAAAGAGTTGAGGATCAACCCAAAAGACAAAGTGTAGAGGTTTCAACAGCTTCACACAAATATAACAGGAAATAAACGCAAGTGAAACTGTGAAACAAAATGAGCTACCCCCAAACCTGGATTTTTCAACGGATAAAATTTTGGAAACAAAATCTCGCAGTTTTGGGAGTTCATCATGTACAAGGTCTAACTCAAAGTGAACTTTGCTAGGGACGGGCAAACATGCATATCCTAACTGTGGCTCCTCGAAAGTATTGTATTTAGATGCAAAATAGTCCAAGAGGACTTGAGAGGCACACAGTTCCAGGCTTAGATTAGGTATTCTCATGAAAATTGGTTTGATAATATTGTTACAAACCAAATCTAGGTAGGATGCAAGGCTATCAGATTGTGACTTAGGCAAGAAAGTGACATCTAAGTGTCTCACATGCATGAGATCAACAGTATCAATATTATCAGTCACATCAGCATTATCTAAGTCACACTCAAGATGTGTAGCATGCTCATCATCACAAAAAATTTGCACAAGTCCTAATTCAGAATCATGGTTATCCGATATATTCAAATTATCATCAACTATGGAATCAATATATTGTGGCTTAAGTATGGAATCAGGCACATCAACTATGTTTTCATGCATAAGATCATTAGTGTCAACAGAAGATTTACCTAAGTCATGCTCTTCACAGGATAATTGCACAATATCTAAATCAGTATCAACATCACATGCATATGAAATACTAGAAGAAATATCATTCATGAAGGTCGGGGCAGAAAAGCCTAATGTATTTGAAACCAAAGGTTCCACAACATTTTCAGCATAGACATGTTCTTCTAACATAACATTATCATCATCATCATCATAGTAATATGCATACTTGTCCCTATTAGCAGTTGTGGTGTTATTAGTCAACTCATGTTCCTCTATATTAGGTTCATATTCAATATCATACACATGAGAAGGACTAGACATGCTATTTCCAAAGTTCAATTCATTACCACCTATATCATGTGACAGTGTCTCAGTTTCCCTAATGCATTCCCATTGACGGGTTTTCTCTGCAATCTCAACTAAAAATTTCCATGCATCATCCACAGTTTTATCAAGAAATTCACCATTACACATACACTCAACCATGGCTCGAGATTTAAAGTCTAGTCCCTCATAGAGGATAGAGACAAGTCTCCACTTCTCAAATCCATGGTGTGGACATTCGCTCAACAAATCATTAAAACGTTCAAAATAGTCAAAAACAGTTTCCTCATCCAATTGGACAAAACAATTGATACTTTGACTAATAGCGATGGTCCTATGATGTGGAAAGAATTTTTTGAAAATTAGATCTGTGAGTTGGTCCCAAGTGTTGATTGATTGTGGTCTCAAACCGTAAAACCATGTTTTGGCCCTTTCCTTTAGAGAAAATGTAAACAAACGCAATTTCAGAGAGTCTTCGGACATATGTTCAGGTTGCATAGTCCGACAAATTTTTTCAAACTCTCTTACATGAGTATAGGGGTTCTCAGTATCGAACCCTCGAAATATAGGAAGTATTTGTATCATGCTTGCATTTATTTTAAAAGGGTTATTGGTTTGAGGTAAGACAATACATGATAATGGAATTTTTATTGTGGGATACATGTATTCATGGAGAGCACGAGGTTGTCCCATATTGAAAAGACACAAAGCCCACTATTTGGTTTTAATGGGTTTTCAAAAATTTGGTTTTTTATGGGAAAATTTTGGTTTTGATGGAATGAAAAACATTTGGTTTTTGATGGGAAACATTTGGTTTTTATGGGTTTTGAAAACTCCTTTTGGTTTTAATGGGATGAGGCCCATCTAACTGGTTCAAATTTTCTGTGGGACAAGCCCAGCGAAAGGCCTAGAGATTTGAGTACACGGCCCAACTAACGAGTTCAGCAAGCCCAGAAACTAACGAAGCGCAGCTGAGTTGGTAGGTTCAGTTAACCTTGTTTAGGTTGTTTGTAAGGTTTTTGAAACCCAAAATTTTGATAGGGACAATCCCACGGTTAAGCTCAAATACAAACCCAAAAATTAACTTAAATTACAAGCCCAACAAAAAAAATGGAAAAAATTATTACAAGCCCACAAATTAAAAATGGAAGCCCACAGGTTGGGTTCTTTTAATGGGTTTAGGCTTACCATTGAAGCACAGCCCAGCTGTTCAGTTTGGTTGCAAAAGCCCAGTTGGGCTTTGGATCATCCTAAGCTTTGGCTTCAACACTCAAGGCCCAGTTGGGCTTTGGTCTTTCTTCTTTGGCTTGTATTACAGACCAGTTTGGCTTGGTACAAATCAGCAGCCCAGTTGAGCTTGGGTTCTAGCTGCAGCTTTGGTTCAGCAAGTTTCAGCCTTAGCAGCACAGCAACAGGTGCAGAAGGCAGCAGCAGTTAGCAGCAACAGGGGAAAGTAACAGCCTCAGTTCCACCAGTTCACCAGCAACAGCAGAGGCAGTGCAAGCAGCAGCAGCACCAGGGGCAGATTCATCAACAAAGGTGCAAATGGGCTAAGCAGTTCACAGCAGTGCACTAAAGCAACAGGCAAGAAGATGCTCTGATGCTGTGCAAGAACAGCAAGCAAACAACTAGATGAAGATGCAAACAGCAAGAATGCAATGTAAACAACAAATGATGCAAGTGCAGCTGCAAGCTAAGAGCAACAGCAAGCAAATGAGCAAGGAAAGAAAAACAACAGAAGCTGTTAAGAACATCAAGAACAGCAAGGGAAAATGATGCAAAGATGAAAAATTATGCAAAGATGAAAATGCAAGTTATGATGAGCTAAATGATTATACTAAATGCAAGATATGCAAGTGAAAGAAAGCAAGGAAAAACAACAACCACACAATGCCAAGTCCCCGGCAGCGGCGCCAAAAACTTGATAGCTCTCTAAAAGAGTCACAAACTAATACCGCAAGTGCACGGTGTCGAGGTGTAGAACAATCCAAATACGGTTCGATCCACAGGGACAAGGTGTGTGTAGTTGAAGCTTAGAGTTTCACTAAAACTGAGTTGTAACAAAGAGTCTTGGTTGTGTTAAAACACACTTGAGATGATGGCAGTGACTGAACTGAAAAACAGTAGAATGTAAAGCAAGTAAACAGGAACATGCTAGGGCTTTTGAATCCACCTCTAACTCACACTGATTATTCATCACTGACAGTAACATTGTTTTTCTATAACCACCAGCAAGAGGGATGTCAATCCTCTATATAGCAAGGGTCATTTTAATATGAAATCTCCTATCACAACTAAGGTATCTTCCCTAAGTATTAACTGTCTGTTTAAAGCACAATTAATCAAAAGAACAATATATAAAATTAAGCATGAGTTGCATTTAAGCAACACTAGATGATTCTAACTACAATGGATGCCTGACATCCAATGTGAAAGACTAGTGTTGAAGCCCTAAGATGGAGTTTCACTATGAGCATTTACACACATCATGGCTACTGACAAGAGCATGAATAACAAGAAATAAGCTAGGGCTTCATCTCAACCCTAGCAGAACAGGTTAGAACATAATTGACAGTGCAAAACAATTGAAAATAACACAAAACAGTTGAACTAAAAACAGGACATGAACAATTGAGGAACTGGCTAGTCCAGTCCTCTTGGTGGTGCACTGGCTAGTCCAGGCATGCCCATTACAACATCCCAAAGCATCTATTTATACTCAATTACACTTTACAAGCAAAACCCCAAAAATAATAAATTAGGGTTTCTGAAAATTGAAATTCAGTTTACCTAATCTTTGATAATGGCTTCTGTACGTCGACCTATTATTCTTATGACTCTCCTGCTCCTCTCCATGCCTTCCAATTGCTTTTCTAACTCGACCTATTCTATTGATTTCTTACCTAGGGTTTCAGAGATAAATTAGGGAAGAAATCGAGAGAATAGATGGCTAGAATTTTAGGGGAATGATGGGTTTCGGTGAGGGATAGCCATGATGGCTTTTGGTGGTTGATTGTGGTGTTTGAGGCTGTGGAGTTGGCGGAGTTGGTGGTGAAGGTGAGGCTGTTGCAGACGGAGGTGAGGGAGGTGAAGTCGATGGAGAAGGAGGAGGGAAGTGTTTGGTTGATGGGTATAGGTATTAGGTGCTTGAGTGTTGAGCGGGTGCAACAAATTTTGATGAACAACGAAGATGAGCGTTGGATTGTCACTTCTGAAATGGATCTAACGGCAAGATGGAAGCAGGTCTTGAGCGACCGTTGGATGCCTGATACAACGAAACTGACGGCTCAAGATGGAGTTAGGTGCTGTAGTGTGAAGTAGGATCTTCAGATTTTGATGCACGACGATGAGGCGACCGTAGGATGCTGAGATGATCCAATCTGACGGCTGAAGATGAAGGCGGGTATGGATATTGGAAATGGGTTTGGGTGAGGGGTTTAGGCCTTGGGTATGCCAAGCCCATATCTTCTTTAAGAACAATTCCCTCCTTGTTGAGCCCATTTCTAGCCTTTTGGTCTTGCGCACAACATTCTTCACAGCTTCCTTGCGTAATTCTTCTCGGCTTCCACCACTTTTCTGCTCTTTTCGCTCCGTAATTCCATCCAAACTTTATTTAGTACCTAAAAATGCAAAATTAATTAATAAAAATATTTATTCTTGAAAACAAAGAAAATACAGAATATGGGATAAAATGTAGAATTAATGCACAAAAGATGAGTTAATTGCCAATAAAAATATATAGAAATATGCATTTTTTAGCACTCATCAGCAGTTTTAATTCTTTTCAAAGTCAGGGATTTTTATTCTTGTGCCTTGTCTTTTTAGGCGACGAAGAAGAGGAGGATAAATCCCAAGCAGTCCACCACCGCAACAATCGAGGAGGCGGAGGTTTATGAAAAAGTTAACAGTCCTGTGACTGAGCTTGGCGAGGATGAAGATGTGTCTGACATAGAAGAGCGTATTGATACATGCCCTCCCGGTCATGATGATGATGAATTTGTTGAAGGGAATACTACCGCTGGTGGCAGCGGTTTTGGTGGTGAGATTAATCCCACAGGGTGTCATGATGCTTGTGCTGAAGCAAATCCTGCGGGTTGTAGTGATGCTAGTGATGATAGCACTGGCCTTGGTGATGAGGGTGCTGGTGGTGAAATTCCTGCTATGTCTCAGGAGTTTTCCTTTGGTCGTATTTATTCTGCGGAGGATGGTTTTTACATAAACGCTGCCCTGGGCCTGGCTTCTGAGTTCAATCTGCTTTCCCCCAATGATGATTGAGATGTTCTTGGTAATTCTAACAAGGTGGAAGGGAAGGGTAAGGGAGTCGTGGATGCTAGTGATGTTCCAGTGGGGAGCGGTGCTAGAGACCTTCCAGATTTGGACGCAGGAGTGTCCTCGAACTCTTCGGGTGCTAAATTCACGGACGTGGGTAAGGCCTCGGTTGGGTCTTCTGGAGATGATTTTCCTCAGTCACTGATCCTGGAGGGTGATGATGCCATCTTAGCTTGGTTTAAGAAGAAGAACTTGATGTTCGTACCCAATCCAGCTCCTGTGGTGGAGGGTGAGAAGAAATCTGGCGCCTATACCCGTAAGATGATGCAATTGTTTCCCGAGGACCAGGTTGCAGTAGCGTGGGATAAGAATCTTCGGGCCTTGGAGGCTGCTCTAGTAGTCGACACTCCCTCGACTCTTGCCGATATGATGGCGTTGGCTGATGGGTATCAGTATGGGTTTCCCCAACAACGGATGTTAGAGGTGAGTTCTCTTATCATTTTTCCTGGTATCAGTTTTTAGCAATTTTTAGAGTCAAGGTGTTCTAATCTTCTGATTCGCAGATGATGAGGAGTGAGCACTGCAATCACATGTTGTACCAGTTTTTTAAGGCCAAATCCCTTAAGTTGGAGGCTAAGCTTCGTCTTCGGGAAGAGGAGCTTACTGCGGCTGAGATTGTCAGTGTTGATAGGGATATGGAGATATGTGAGTTGAAGAGTCTCCTCAAGGCTAAGGAGCAACAAGGAAAGGAGGAGGAGAAGCTTCGTAATGATCTTGCTATGGTTCGTAGTGAGTTGGAGGAGGCCAAGAAGAACTCTTTGGCTGTTACAGGTTTGATTATTTTTTCTCTTCCTTGCTGTTGTCCTTTACCGTAATTAGTGTTCTGTCTGAGTATCCCTCCCCCACCCTATCTTCAGTGGGTGGATTTCCTGAGTTAGTATGGCTTCGGAAAGAGCGGCACCGTCAGAAATCTCGCATCGCAGAGTTGGTAGAGAGGATAAAGAGCGAAGCTGCTAAGTGAAATGCTCGTGCCGATGAACATAATTCTCTGGCAGAGAAGTGGCGGGTCAGACGAGTCCAAATGATTGATTTGCAGAACCAATATAACAATGATCGTCGTTTGTTTGATGGAACGTTGTTGTGGACGCGTGATAATCTTCGTGAATCTCGAGAACAGGTCTCATCATTGGAAGCTAAAATCAATCTCTTGGAAGAAGAATTGCGTTAAGCTCGTTCTTCTCAGTCTTATGATGTTAAAGATTACCTTCAGCGTCTTGCTAGGGAGAGAGATGACGCTAGGGCTGAGGCTGGTGCTCTCAGCAAAGTTTTAGCTGCGTCTAGGGCTGATGTGGTACGCCAAGCTGAGGCTGAGAGGAATCTTGAAGTAAATATGTATCGGCTCAACAAGGGTCTGGAGGGTTTAAACAATGAGGTCAATCATCTTCGATACTTGGATTCAATGAAACAGGTAAAATTAGATACGAGTCAGTACGCCCTTTTAACCCTTCAAGCGGATTATAAGAAGTTGTCAGATGAGTATGATTTTCTTGGTTATGCCCGTGATGCTGCTGTTAACAAATATGAAATAGCTTCGGCGAGAGTCGAAGGTATATGCTTGTATTATCGAGTGTGATTCTGCAATTTCCTGGACCTAACCATCTGCGTTTTTCTTTTCCTTGCAGATCTCTAGGGACAGCTTCGTACTGCAAATGAAGAGCTTGCGGAGGCTCAATCTCGATTAGTGCATCAGGAAAGTCATATTAATTATCATAAAGGTTTAGCTACAGCAAGGGACGAGGCTGCCCAAGCCGCTTCGAAGGAAGTGAGTCGCCTTTCCTCGTTGTTGTCAAAGGTTGAGATGATGAATACTGTTATTGCGTACAAGGCTCGGTGTCATCTAGTGGAAGAGACCAACAAAATTCTGGATAACATTGAGTATGATCTGAAGACCGAGCATGGCCTTATCAGGAACTATCCGCGCCGTGAGAAACCCCTGCCCCCTGCATATGGTTCTTCAGGCCCTTCCTCGGGTGGGAGCGTACCTTCAACGCAGAAGGGGAAAATTGCTAAACCTGCTGGTGGGGTTGAACCATCCAAGTAGATTTTTGTAGAGAGTTGATCTTTGTTGATTATGAGGCTTCGTGAGATTTCTATTGTATTTTCTTGTTTCCGCGTACCATTGCCAAGCATGTAATCAACTTTTAATGGATTGAAAATTGTTATGGTTAATTTGGAATATAACTGACTGTAATCAGGGATAGTGAAGTGTTTGGTGCGAACCCGAAGATATGTGTCTCGTGAACGTCTTGAGACCTGTCACCCCGCTGGCTAATCCTGGGCAGAGGATTCCCAGACGGTGGGGGTCGGGGCAGCGTTCTAGGATATGAGTTGTTTGGAATGTACGTTCATTCCGTCGACCCGCTGCCATAAGTGTAAGTGAAGTGTTTGAGTGCGAACCCGAAGATATGTGTATCTTCGTGAACGTCTTGAGACCTGTCACCCCGCTGGCTAATCCTGGGCCAGAGGATTCCCAGACGGTGGGGGTCGGGGGGCAGCGTTCTAGGATATGAGTTGTTTGGAATGTACGTTCATTCCGTCAACCCGCTGCCATAAGATTGGTTGGGTATCTCTTTCTTGGATGCCTTCCCCATGGTCCTACACTTATAGACGCTGATAGGGGAGTCCCGAGAGATTGTAGGTGACTACTTTCCCCAAGTAAAATAGAACAACAATTAACACCAGTGTTTACGTGGTTCGACAGCAGAGTGTCTACGTCCACGGGTGAAAGAGGGTTAAAGTGTCTATTCAGTTTGTTGAGTTACATTTAAAGAATTCCATTGATGGAACCTCTGAGGTAGCAAATAGTAAAAAACAGGAGGATGAAGTATTGACGCGGAGGCTGTATTTACAGGTGTAGGGTTCTCGTGAGGTGTTATATTTACACGCAGTCGTCTTGTTATATGTTGCTCCATGTATTGACTATTTTTTGCCAAAAGTTTGCTTGATTGATAGGTTGAGGTTTGCTATTCCTCTCTCAGAGATAGAAACATGTCGATCGCAAGCGTCGTTTTTTCTTCTGGCGCTCTTCACGTAGATGCAGGTCTGCGTTGCCCCTACGGGTGTATGGCTTGAGATATTTTGCATTCCATGGGTGTTTGAGGATCTCCCCTTTTAGGTTGCGCAGATAATAAGACCCATTTCCTGCAACATCATGTATGACGAAGGGTCCCCCCCATGTTGGTGCTAATTTGCCCCACTTCTTTTCTCGTTGGTATTGGGGAATGGTCCTCAGCACATACTGTCGTTCTACGAAATTTCTAAGCTTAACCCTCTTATTATACTCCCTTGCTAGTTTCCTTTGATAGTTTTCCATTTTTTGTAGTGCTGCGTCCCTGCTCTCTTCTAGATCATCCAACCTTTCCAACATCATGTCCGTTGTGAGGTTCTTTTCCCATGCTTCAGTCTTCGTAGTTGGAATGATTATTTCTGTTGGGATAATAACTTAGGCTCCATAGGTGAGTAAGAATGGGGATTCTCCCGTGGATGATCTTCGAGTTGTCCTATAAGCCCACAAAACGTTGTGTAGTTGCTCACACCAACGCTTCTTGTATTCGTCCAACTGCTTTTTGAGGATGAGTGCGAGGGTTTTGTTTATGGCTTCTGCCTGACCATTGCTTTGAGGGTAAATTGGTGCTGAATTGTTCTTTCGAATTTTGAAAGTATCGAAGAGTAAGTCGATGTTTTTTCCCTGGAATTGCTTGTCATTGTCAGATACAATCTCAGCTGGTATGCCAAACCTGCAAATGATGTTTTGAAAAATGAATGTGAAGACATCTGCGTCTCGAATCCTTTCCAGGGATTTAGCCTCTACCCATTTGCGGAAATAGTCTGTGGCCACTATCAAGAATCTTCTCTTCCTTGATCCTTCGATGAGGGGACCCACGATGTCTATGCCCCATTTTGAGAATGGCCAAGGGCTGTCTACTGGATTTAACATTGTTGTTGGTGCGTGGATTTTTTTGGCGAAACGCTGGCATTCTTCGCATCTTCGTGACATTCTTGCAGCGTCTCGTATCATTGTTGGCCAGTAATATCCTTGAGTTTTCGCCTTATCTACTAGGGATCTCATTCCGCTGTGATTGCCTGCATCGCCGCGGTGTATGTCTTTCAAAATCAAATGTCCTTCAGATCTGGATAGGCAACGTAATAATGGTCCGAGAAAAGATTTTTTGTACAAAATTTCTTTTCTCGGATCATATCTTCCTGCCTTTGACTGTATTTTTCTGGCTTGCTTTAGATCTGAGGGTAGAATTCTTTCTTTTAGGAAAAGATGAATCTCAGATCTCCAATCTTCTTCTTTGCTGAAGTCTTCATCTTGAACTATCTTGGCCATGATGTCGTCTTCTTGGAAATCATCCGTGATGAATTCTCCCACGTCATCATCTGCAATATCTTCTTCTGCGTGGTTCCTCTGCTGTGCAGCGCAGAGTTCTTGAATATCAATTGAAGGCTCTTAAATCCTGGTTACTTTGATTGCTTTGACGTCCTCGTTTCTGAGCATCGATGATATGTAGGCCAGGGCATCCGCGTGCCTGAGTTCCTTCCTTGCCAGGTGTCGGAATTTGATGTTTGGGATTTGTGATGCAAGTGTTTGCACCAATTCCATGTATGCTGACAATGTTCTATCATAAACATTATATTGCAACCCTATTTGTCGGATGGCCAGCTGTGAATCGCTTGTCAGACGCACGTCAGTTATGCCCATTTCTATTATCAACTGAAGGGCATGCACCAGTGCTTCATATTCAACTATGTTGTTGGTATGCCCCTTGAATTCCAACCTAAAAGCATGTATGATCCTGTCTCCTGTTGGGGTGGTGATTACGATGCCTATCCCCTCCCCTTCTTTATTTTTCGACCCATCTACGAAGACTTCCCATTGCCTAGGATTTTTTGGTTCCAAGATGTCTATAGGGTCTTTACCTTCGTCTATTTCTGGTAGTCCTGCTGCCTTTCGTCCTTCGATGATGACTTCTTCGCAGTTATCCAATGGTAAGTCTGCTAGGGAATCTGCTAATACTTGTGACTTCTGAGAGTGTTGTAGTTCATGGATGCTATTGAATTGATCTAGGTGAGTATTCCATTTTGCAATTCTGCCTACTTTTCCTGCGTTTTTAAAGACTGCTTCTAGTGGAGCTTTGCATGGGACGCGGACGTAGTGAGCCAAAAAGTAAGTTCTGAGTTTCAGGGTTGCCCATACTAACGCCAAGATGAGCTGCTCGATCTTCGTGTAATTTCTTTATGCTGCGTTCAGAGTCTTGCTGATGTAATAGATGGGATGCTCTATCCCCGTGTTGGTTTTAACCAATACTGCGCTGACTGCATCTTCTGTTGCTGTTATGTATAGTGCCAACACTTCATCAGGGTCTGGTCTTTGTAATATAGGGATCTCAACCAGGTATTCTTTGATATTTCGAAAATCTTCCTCGCACTCTGTCGTCCATTCGAATTTGCTTCCTTTTTTGAGAATGTTAAAAAAAGTGCTTACATCTGTCCGAGGACCTGGATATGAACCTGATGAGTGCTAAAAAGTGCATATTTCTATATATTTTTCTTGGCATTTAACTCATCTTTTGTGCATTAATTCTACATTTTATCCCATATTCTGTATTTTCTTTGTTTTCAAGAATAAATATTTTTATTAATTAATTTTGCATTTTTAGGTAATAAATAAAGTTTGGATGAATAGCGGAGCGGAAAAGAGCAGAAAAGTAGTGAAAAGCCGGGAGGAATTACACAAGGAAGCCGCGAAGAATGTTGTGCACAAGACCAAAAGGCTAGAAGTGGGCTTGAAGAAGAAGAATTGTCCTTAAAGAAGATATGGGCTTGGCATACCCAAGGCCCAAAACCCTTACTCAAACACATTTCCTCTATCCAAGCCCGTCTCGGATTTCAGCCGTCAGATCGAAGCATTTCAGCATCCTACGGTCGCTCCATCATCGCACATCAAACTCCGAAGCCCCCGCTTTACATCGCAACGCCCATCTCCATCTTGGGTCGTCCGTTTTGCTACATCCCTTCATCTGACGGTCGCTCCACGCTTACCTCCGTATCGCCGTTGGATCCACCTACCATCTTCCCATCCATAGCTCCTTGTCGCAGATCATCAAACCTCGCTGAACCCGCCTAACACCCAAGTATCGAACACCCTATACCCATCGCCAAACACACCCTTCTCCCAAAACCATCGAATCCATCTTCTTCCCCTCTCCGTCTGCAGAACTCGTACGCCATCACCACCACCTGCTCCTTCTGCCACCACCACATCCACCACCAAAGCCATCATGGCTCCTACCAGCTAAACCCATCCCCTATATCACGTCCTATATCCCTTTCAGCGACTAATTTCACCCATTTTCACACCTCTAATCCCTAGCTGTGGAGTTGGTGAAATAAGTTGATGAGATGGATGTAATTGAAGCATGGGAAGGAGCAGAAGACGTTGAGGAAGCATGGGTCGAGACTATTGGGAAGAAATCAGAGCTGTTAGGTGAGTAATTTCAATTCCTATTTCTCAACAGGAAACCCTAATTTACAAATTGGGGATTCTTAGGAATTGATGATTACAACTAGAAATAGAGGCATGGGTGAGTGTTATTGAGTAGATTCAGTGACATTAGGTAGGATTATTTTGATTTAATTTTGATTTTCACCAAACCCTAATTTTGTAATTTGGGGGAAAACCCAAATTGGGTCTGTGGGTATAAATAGAAGGGACTGTTGTGTTGTGTAGGGGATGCTGGACTAGCCAGTGTCCAGAACTTTGTTGTTCTGTATATGTTCTATTCTTGGTTTTCACTGTGTAATGTTCATGTTCTGTTTATGTTCAATTTTTGAATTCATGTTACAATTATCTTGTATGATGTATGTTAGTGTTAGCATGTTAGTCATGAGCTAAGTCTCACTAGCTGAGGCTCAGATGAAGCTTTAGTGGACTGTTAGGTAGTGGAATGTTAGGTTAGAAGCCTTAGTGCCTGTTTTGCTTGTGCAATGGGAAGAAATTAGTGCTCTGGTATGCCTGTGATTGACTGTGCTGTCAAAAGACAGTCAATACTAGGGGCATATCAGTGATCAAGCTGATTTTCCTCCCATTCTAGATGTATGCATAGGATGTTCAATTCAACCTAGGATCACATTGCTTGGCTAGGACACAAGGGTGGATTCAAAGCCTTAGCTTAGCCCACAATCTGTTTTTACAGTCACTTGCAACTCTAATTCTGTTATTCTTATTGCTCAGTTGAGTTTTCCTTGCTGTTTTATTTAGCTTTTGCACTTCACATCTTGCTGTGCACTGAAATCAGTGCACTGCCTGCCATTGCCCTTGGCTTAGGCCTTGGTTCTTTCTCTTTGCTTCATTTCCATTGCCATCCTCACTGCCATTTTCACCATTTCCTTTTCTTTTCTTCACTATCACTCTCCACTGCCACTGTCACCTGTTTTGTGTTTTGTATTTGTATCTGTTTTCTTGTGTTTATTGTTGTATCATCCATTGTCTCATTATTTCACTACCATCTTCATTGCTTTGTAAACATCACAGCTTCACTGCCACTATTTGCTCTTTCTTCTCATTTGTTTCTCCTGTTCTTGTTACAGCATTCATTACCTTGTTTTACAAAAGCCCATTGTAATCTGTTTAAATCCCTAAAGCCTAGTTCATAGCTCAGAAGCCTAGCTAATCTAAAGGCCCAGCCAACTGAGCCCAAGGCTCAGTTCATTCCAAAAATCAAAGGTCCAGTCCACTGTGGACTTAATCAAAGCCCAGGTGAAAAGCTAAGGCCCAGTTCACTGTTAGCCCAAGGCCCAGTGCAATTCAAAGAACCAAAAGCCCATAAGTTCACAGTCAATCCAAAAACCCACTAAGCCCAAAGCACAATTAGAAGCCCAATAGCAATTTAGAGCCCAAATAATTAGAAACTCCAAACACACCCAGTCTCTGTGGATCGACCCGTACTTGCACGAGCTACAACTGACGACCGTGCACTTGCGGTATTACTGTAGGCCCGTTTTCATTTCGCTTCAATTTTATACGCTTTCCCGGGCCCACCAGAACCTCCCTGACGCAGCCAGCTAACCGTTGAGTTTCTGAACCTCGTTTAAACTCTTTGGGGATGGAATTCTTACGATGGCTTCAATTTTTGCGGGATCGACTTCAATGCCCCTCTTCGTCACCAAATATCCGAGGAACTTTCCGGAAGTGACACCAAAAGTGCAGTTCTCTGGGTTTACCTTCATGTTGTGCACTATCATTGATTGGAAAATATATTTTAGGTCTTGGTGATGATCTTTGCGCAACTTTCTTTTAACGAGCATATCATCCACTTATACTTCCAGCGTACTTCCAATCCATGGTTTGAAAATTGCATCCACCATTCTTTGGTAGGTTTCCCCTGCGTTACGCAATCCAAAAGGCATTCTTACGTAGCAATAGTGGCCGTGTGGTGTATAGAATGCTGTATGTTGTTGATCTTCTTATGCTAGGAATAATTGATTGTATCCAGAGTATCCATCCATGAATGACATTTCTTCGTATCCTTCAAATGCCTCAACAAGTTGGTCAATGCTTGGCAGTGGATAGCTATCTTTAGGGCAAGCCTTGTTGAGGTTGGTGAAGTCGATGCATATCCTTACTCCGCCATTTTTCTTCGGTACGATGACCATGTTAGAGATCCATGTTGGGTACTTAACTTCTTTGATGAATCTTGCGTCCAGTATTTTGCGGAGTTCCACTTCAACTGCTCGATGGTATTCTGGAGCTACTTTGTGCACCTTATGCCTAAAGGGGGAGGGGGTACCTGGTTTTATTCGAAGTTCGTGATGAACTAACTTTGGGTCAATTCCCGGCATGTCCCCTAATTTCCAAGCAAAGATGTCCGCGTATTCCTTTAGAAGTTTGATTAGCGCGGCTTCTCTTTCTTCATCCATCAAGGTGCCTATTCTGATAATCTTCGGATTTCCCTCAGTACCTATGTTGATTTCTTTAGCTGCTTCGACAGGCGTAAACGTGGGTTTTGGTTCCCCCAAGAGAGCAACATTCTTTGATTGCTATTTGGTGTGCTC
Organism: Papaver somniferum; assembly: GCF_003573695.1. Classification (NCBI taxonomy): domain Eukaryota; kingdom Viridiplantae; phylum Streptophyta; class Magnoliopsida; order Ranunculales; family Papaveraceae; genus Papaver; species Papaver somniferum. The sequence goes on along the minus strand of NC_039358.1, from coordinate 54,802,208 downwards.
TCCGTCTTCTTTTGTCGCGGAGGTGCTGGCTTCTGCGCTGCCAGTGGTGCTCACGTTCAGGAGGCTTTTTCCGGAGATTTCTTCCAGATATGTATCTATGGTTATTTCCTTATTTTTGGCTCTTCGGGACTAGTGGTTTTATTCCCGCTCGTTATTGATCTGATTATGTAAGGTCTGACATTCCCGCGCAATTACTTGGTCTCCTTTAATTTCCATGACTCCCTGGGGTGTTGGGAATCTGAGATATTGATGGTAAGTTGTCGCTACTCCTTTGAGATTGTGAACCCATCTTCTTCCGTTGATGGCGTTGTAAGGTGAAGGTGCATCTACGACGCTGAATCGAGTGTCCACTTTCATGGGCTCTGCGTCTACTTGTAAGACAATGTCCCCTAGGGGCTTTGTAGCTACGCCGTTGAATTCGTATATGGTGTAGTAAGATGACAGCAGTTGCTCGTCGTTGAGTTCCATACGTTTGAACGTGTCATAGAACAGGACGTTGACTGAGCTTCCTCCATCGATGAGAATTTTCTTGACATTGCACCCTGCTATTGGGAGTGTAAGGACTAGAGGATCGTTATGGTCTTCCATGTCTTCTTCCACATCGTCTGCGTCGAAGGTCATGGGCGCGTCCATCTATTGTTCGTGCTCATTTACCTCTTTCCCATCGATCTTATAAAGCTCACAATAATATTCGAATTGTTTTCTCAATCTCTTCCCAATCTGGGCGGTTAGGGATGGTCCTTGAATCTCTGAACATGAAATCGTGTTGAGGGTGCGGTTGCCTTCTGGTAATTGAACCTGCTTGCCTCTCTTGGTTCTATCTTCGTTATCAATCTTCTGTATATATTGTTTCAGGTCTCCTGCGTCGATTAGTTTTTGAATCATTATCTTGAGATTTTTGCACTTTTATGTTTGATGACCATTGAAATAGTGGTATTCACAGTATTCCTTGGATTTTTCTGATCTAGGAGGCTGCTTTCCCTTGGACCATGGCCAATCGAAGTTCTCCCTCCCTTTGATCTCTCTCAGGATGTGCGAATAACTGGTATTCAGCTTGGTATAGACTTGATCTTCAAATTTTCGATCATCTCTTCGTCTATCATCCCTTCGTTCTTTCCTTTCTGTGTTGGGATGCTCTTCTGTGATTCCTCTTTTGGACCCGCTGGCTTGATCCACGGAATTTGTGCGTGTGGGACGTTGAGTATGAGATCTGGGATTTTCACGCTGAATTTCCTCTAACCTTGCATGCATTTCTATGATTATTCGGAGATCTCCTTCGGTGGTAGGGATGGTCCCGTGGATCTCCACAAACAAAGGACTCATCCTGTCCATCCCCCATTTGTAGCAGTTGACACTAACCACAGTATCTACGTTGCCAATAGCTTGGCAAATCTTGTGCCATCTATCAGTGTATTCTCTAATGGTCTCTTTGTATTTCATCTCCAGCGAGAATAGCTTGTCCATGACGGTATTGACAACCTTATTGTACATGTATGTTGCCAGAAATTTTTCTGTGAGTTGGTCGTAGGAATCGATGAAGTTTGACGGCAGGTTATCGAACCATGATAACGCGGACCCTTTTAGACTTGATGGGAAGTATCTGCACAGTATGGAGTCTTCATTATCCCAACGGGCCATTATTCGATTATAATATCGAAGATGAGCCGCAAGATCAGCTGACCCATCATAGCAATCGAAAGCAGGAACCGAACATTTCTGCGGTATGGAAGCCCTGGCCAAGTGTGGCGTCAGCGGGGTAGTGTTTGCTTCCTTCATCACTTGCTCTAGTCTTCCGCCTCCCTGCCTAGTTTTTAGCTCATTGATTTCTGCCAGCATCTCAGCACGCAGATTTTCCATTGCGATCTGGTGCTCTTCACGAATGGTAGATTTTGCTCTTAGGAGGGTGGTACCGTCGTAGTAGTCCGAGTTCTCGGGATTGTACTCAGGGTATGATCTTTGGATGCTCCTTGCTCCTCTTCGGTTCAATGGAATCGGGTTGTTTGCTGTTGATAGACACATTTTTGTGTCTAATTTGTCCTCAATGTCCGTATTGTTGGCACTCGATTTTGTACTAATTTTGTTATTTTATGTATTTGTAGGTATTTTTTGGAAATAAATATTTTAAGAAAATTCGGCTCGAAAAGTTGATTTTGGCACCCGGAGGACAAGTGTTATTCGGACTCTCGCTTTTGGATAAGGGGCGACCACTGGATAAGGGGCGACCTTCTTTCAAAATTCAAAATTTGTTTTGGCGGGAAAATTCTTTCCTTTACTGGCAGATTTTCAATTCGACATTTGAAGGTGTTTTAACGAGATTAAAGAGCTGAGACTTAATGGGTATATGTGATATGAGTATATGAAGATATTATGGTGGTTGGGATCGATCAAATTTGTCCAGAAAATCAATTCCCAATCAAAACAGAGAAAAGAATATCGTCTCATTTTTGGAAAGAAAATCACGTAAAAGATGTTGCATGTTTGTGTAGTTAAGCCCAGATATTCTCCTAGGATGCGTATCAATCAGTTTATGAAGATTTCCAAGACAATTAACGTACACAGAGGAAGAAAATAGAAATTATTCTCAAAAATATTTTTCTTCATTGTGAAGATTTTTGAGGAGTTATGGCGAGATTAAATGAGGCTTAGGTGTATAAATAGGTTGCTACTATCACAGGGAAGGGCTGTCGAGAGTTGGGAGTCGAAAGGAGGGCCATAGGAGCAGAAATCAGAGTTTTCAGAACTCTGTTGCTGCTGCTGCTGCTGCCCGTGAAGAACAAGGAATCGGCCACGGTTCCTTCATCCATTTGCAACTGTTTCTTCAACTGCTCTGCAACGTTTATCTTCATCGCAACAGTTTCTTCATCATATTTTGCAACAGAGAAATAAACCACAGCATTTAATTTTCCGTCACCATTTGTTTCTCTGTAACAGTCCAACATCGTCTTCGCAACAGGAACTGCTGTTGCGATTTCTCTGTTGCATTGTTTACTCAATTGTAATCAACTTTGGAGCAATAATAAAACATTTTGAGATTATGATTAATATGAGGAGCTAAACCCAACATTGGGACGACGGAGGGAGTCTATTTTCGTCATTGTGGTAAATTTAATTTATTCTTTTTATGACTTTTGCACTGATTAAAAATTGAAAAATGATTTTAATTAATTAGTTATCATTTTATTTGATGCGGCATGCTTGCTTAAATGTTTGATGTCCCATGCTTACGATTTATAACTAATATTCTGAGAATCTATTTTGGCAAAATAAGAGTCCATATATTTATGTTTTGAGCAGTAATTGTTAAGAATAAATAAAATATACCACATGCATGAAGAATTGGCCAAGTCCTTAGTCCCAATACCTCTCGAACATCTTGTGACAAATTTGTACATATATTTTCGTTTTAAAATCTATTCAAGTCCGAGCAACGAACTTTTACTTACCTCTTGAAAAATACTAACAAAATGGCGCGCCGACGCGGACTTGTATATAGATTGATTTATTTTTTTTAGGTTTATTATTATTTTATTTTTTAGAATTGTTTGTTCCCTTTTACGTTTCTTTTTGTCTTTATTTTGCAGGTTCAAAGTGAAAACTAAGGACTTGGAGAGGAAAAATCTTAAAGCGAAAAGCGAAAAGAGAAGAAAAAAAGGACAATTTTAGGATTTAATTTTTAATTTTTTTTTTTAGAGTGTGTGAGGAAAACTGTAATTTTTTTTCTTTATTTATTTATTTGGACTTTGGACTGGACTCTTGGACTTTGTATTATTTTTTTTAACCCTACGGAAGGGTATTATTATTAAAAAAAAAAATTATATAAACTGTGTGCAGGGAAGGACGACGATTACTATATCGTCTCGGCCCCCTCGGGTTCGTACACGGCATAGGAGTCGTGGCCCGAGTCGACGACAACGGTTCATCGCCCGTCTGGTACGGGAGGTAAGTCCAATCGAAACACCCGCGAATCTTCTGCAAGCGGGTTACTGTCTGCCTTAAGGTGATAATTGTTTGAGGACGAACCGGACTGTCTTTATTTTCCTAGTAAAGGGCAAGGCCTGGCCTAAACAAGATAAGGGTTCGGATTTCATCACCGTTCCCTTCTTGCCCGCCTTAGGAAAACGAAACCTAACGCGAACCCAAGCTTAAAATTTGGAATAGAACGAGACCGATAGGGTAACGAGCTTAATAGGAAACTCGTTCGAAAAATATTGGTTGCTCTTTAAGCACACTCCAAAGTTCATGATGGTTTCTGTGGTTGAATGCGTGACTGCGCCGCCTTGTGATAGCGGTGAGGCCTTGGGTATCAAAGCTCCACTGAGCTTCCCTCGCCTCAATTCAACTTACTTTGACTCGGATTGATTCCAGAGGGGTTTGCTCAAATTGCAACGAATTCCCTTTCGAAAGATAGAAGCTGGTCTAGAAACAATCTAAGTGGAGCCATCATGCTTTTTGTTTGCTAGAAATCTTTAGGTTTGCTTTGGTGGAGTCGAGTCGGCCTTGTTTGTGATTGTATAGAATCCCTCTGTAGTTTATATTTCTTCGGTGATGAATCCTTTTGAGGAGACGCCACCTGCGATGACGTTGCGAGAATATATGTCTAGAAATTCTCGTTATCAAGAGACGTCTTCGGAAATGACTCTTGGTGAATATATGCGTGGGCAGCGATATATGGATACTCCAACTTTTATTGAGGAATCACCTCTAACGATCTATGAGAAATATTATAAACATAGACCATGTAGTTTGGAACAAAGATTGAGAATTCTTGAATTTCAAAAATTGTATCATGATGATGAGGATAGTGATGATGAAGAATCTGAAATATGTGGGAATAGTGATCAGGAATTTGTTACCCCAGTTGAGCCTTATAATGATTATATTATTTCTGATTCAGATCCTAATAATTTTAAAAATTATTCACCTATTCAAAAGGACGAGGATTTGACTAGAGATACCCCCGTTTCAGACGATGTAGTATGTCCTGTTTACGAAACCGATGATGGTTTAGAGGAACCAGTTTATCTTGAGATCGAGTCAAACGATTTAGAAACAATAGTCTTAGATGAACTCGTAGAGATTAGCGAGGATGAACCTGACTTAGAAAAATCAATTGCCGACCTAGAAATTAGGGAGGTTATGACTAGTCTATCTAGAGACGCCGAAAACTCTAAGTTTGGGGGTGAGTATCATTCTCCATGTGCTTTAACTCTTAGTAAGGTCCCTCACTTGGGACTTGACATCAATGCCTCAACCATCTTACAAGATTATCTTCATAATCGTTTTCCAGAACCTAATGATATCCAACAAGAGTCTCAAATGTTAGAAACCCATCCTCTGGTTGATGTGGTTAACCCATGCAATAATACCAAGATTGATTTTGTTTTCCCACCAAATAGTTTTCTTCCAATTGTGGGAACGTATAGATTTCAAATGTGTCACTTATTAAGTTCTGAGACTAAGCCTAAGTACTTTAGGTTAATGGAATCGACACATTTTCCTAAGAATGACCACTACTCTCACTGTGGTCAACTATGTAAGTCATATCTGATTGACTTAGAGGATCCGCAATTATTTAGGTTATTACTTCGTGATTCTAAGTTCGTATTTGAGTTTTTACAGACTCTAAGACCTAGTGATTCGGATCCCATCTATGAAGAAACGCAGCCAATGAAAATATTCTATCAAGATCCTTTCATAGAACCTGAACCTGAACCACAATGGGACATAGGTATCTTCATCAGGAAACTAGATAAGGGTATGCAGTACATGTTCACTTTCTTGGGTTATTGTAGTTTCCTTTGGTCAGCTCTATTTAGTTTTGAAGACCCACAGTTATTTCGACTGTTACTTTATGGTTCGAGTTGACTAATCCTTTCCTAAGTCTGGCTGAAGACTTTAAACTTAGCACTTCTTGGGAGGTAACCCAATCTCACGCAACACGGTAATATCCTTCCTTAACTCTTTTACTTCAAATAGTAACCGTTTCTCCTTGTTCATGTTTTTAATTTTATCTTTAGAACATTGAGGACAATGTTAGATTTAAGTTTGGGGGTATTGGGAGAAACTTTTTAGTTGCGCAATAAATAAACTCCAGAGCCTAGAAATTTATGCGTATTTAGGATAGCACTAACCAATCTAAGTGGATGGAAACATTTGTGTTTTAGAGTTGGAGGAACCAATCTGACTAGATGGAAACATCTATAGAGTCTATTCATAAAAGCACAGAGCTCAGGTGTTAGAAATAACATGATAGTTTCGCCATATCTTGTCGAGTCCTTTTCACTTTCTATTTTTAGTTTTCTTTTATTTCAAGTGATTTGGTGGGGCACACGATTCAAGTTGTTACCTTTGCTAGGGTGAAATAGAGTGACTGAGTTACCTTTTCAAAAAAAAAAAAAAAAAAGGACCAGTTAGACCAATCGGAATAAGTATTAACACTTGGATAGCAATATGCGTGTGTTCTCCCTGTTTCCGTCGCCTAAGCAAGCGTGGAATGCAGGACCCGTGGGAACTATCGTGTAATCTGCTGACAAGAAGCATGCGCTTGGATCCAAAAGATCTATTCATGCCGTTAAGTTAAAAAAAAATGATTATTGTTATGTGTAGTCAACTGCTGGTTCCCTTGTATTTGCCAGTTTGTTGATCTAGATTTAAGTTATTGACCACTGGTTCCCTTGTATATGCCAGTGTGTTAATATTAGTCAGACCGGTATCTCAGTCATTTAGGTTAGGTTCATCTTGGCAGAGGCCTTCAGACAGATATGGGAAACACCGTTCGCTTTTCAACCATCTACATTTTTCTTTTTCCATCTTCTTAATCTTTTCATGTGATTAGTCTGACTCCGAGTGTGATGTCCATCGTGAAACTATCTTAGTAGAGCTCTGTCACTTATATGAATTTTAGTATGCTTGAGTGCAAACTCGTATACAGCAATTGGAATTTCGCGTCAGGGTACTTCCTCCTGTAATTAATAAGTATGCCAACCAAGGAGGTTCTTTAGTGCTTTCCAAGATTTTTCGTAGATAGCTAGGGTGGAGTATTGGTTTTTGTGGGTACACCTCTGATAAACCCACCCGAGATTAACTCGGTCACTTTTCAAGAATAAATTTTGCTCGAGGACTAGCAAATAATAAGTTTGGGGGTATTTGATAGACACATTTTTGTGTCTAATTTGTCCTCAATGTCCGTATTGTTGGCACTCGATTTTGTACTAATTTTGTTATTTTATGTATTTGTAGGTATTTTTTGGAAATAAATATTTTAAGAAAATTCGGCTCGAAAAGTTGATTTTGGCACCCGGAGGACAAGTGTTATTCGGACTCTCGCTTTTGGATAAGGGGCGACCACTGGATAAGGGGCGACCTTCTTTCTAAATTCAAAATTTGTTTTGGCGGGAAAATTCTTTCCTTTACTGGCAGATTTTCAATTCGACATTTGAAGGTGTTTTAACGAGATTAAAGAGCTTAGACTTAATGGGTATATGTGATATGAGTATATGAAGATATTATGGTGGTTGGGATCGATCAAATTTGTCCAGAAAATCAATTCCCAATCAAAACAGAGAAAAGAATATCGTCTCATTTTTGGAAAGAAAATCACGTAAAAGATGTTGCATGTTTGTGTAGTTAAGCCCAGATATTCTCCTAGGATGCGTATAAATCAGTTTATGAAGATTTCCAAGACAATTAACGTACACAGAGGAAGAAATAAGAAATTATTCTCAAAAATATTTTTCTTCATTGTGAAGATTTTTGAGGAGTTATGGCGAGATTCAATGAGGCTTAGGTGTATAAATAGGTTTCTACTATCACAGGGAAGGTCTGTCTAGAGTTGGGAGTCGAAAGGAGGGCCAGAGGAGCAGAAATCAGAGTTTTCAGAACTCTGTTGCTGCTGCTGCTGCTGCCCGTGAAGAACAAGGAATCGGCCACGGTTCCTTCATCCATTTGCAACTGTTTCTTCAACTGCTCTGCAACGTTTATCTTCATCGCAACAGTTTCTTCATCATATTTTGCAACAGAGAAATAAACCACAGCATTTAATTTTCCGTCACCATTTGTTTCTCTGTAACAGTCCAACATCGTCTTCGCAACAGGAACTGCTGTTGCGATTTCTCTGTTGCATTGTTTACTCAATTGTAATCAACTTTGGAGCAATAATAAAACATTTTGAGATTATGATTAATATGAGGAGCTAAACCCAACATTGGGACGATGGAGGGAGTCTATTTTCGTCATTGTGGTAAATTTAATTTATTCTTTTTATGACTTTTGCACTGATTAAAAATTGAAAAATGATTTTAATTAATTAGTTATCATTTTATTTGATGCGGCATGCTTGCTTAAATGTTTGATGTCCCATGCTTACGATTTATAACTAATATTCTGAGAATCTATTTTGGCAAAATAAGAGTCCATATATTTATGTTTTGAGCAGTAATTGTTAAGAATAAATAAAATATACCACATGCATGAAGAATTGGCCAAGTCCTTAGTCCCAATACCTCTCGAACATATTGTGACAAATTTGTACATATATTTTCGTTTTAAAATCTATTCAAGTCCGAGCAACGAACTTTTACTTACCTCTTGAAAAATACTATAACAGCTGTCACCATTCTTCTATCTTGATTAGGTGCTACATCCTTGGAGTTAGCTTCGTCGCGTTGGTTTTCTACCTCTGTGCTATGAATGATTCTTTCCTTGAGTGTTTGTTTCTCTTGTGCTAATATAGCCACAACATCTGCATATGCCTTCTGGTTCTTCCTTAATTCTGCCAGCTCGGCCATCATCTGAGCGGAATGATTTGACCCTTGATTTGGTGTTCCTGCCCGTAATCGCTCATCGACGGCTATGGTCTGTTCCTCATCCACGATCTGTATTACTGGCTCTGGTGGATCTAACCGTGCACCCTGGGACCCCGACAGTTGTTGTGATGGTTGACCTGCTACTAGAAGAGGTTGCTTGGTCGGGAAAGGTATGTTCTGTTCGTTGGTTAAGGGAATCCCATAGAGGGGTTGTTGTATTCCTGACTCTGCTACGACTTCCTGATGTTCCTGTAGTTGAGCATTGGTTATTCTGGGAGCTCCAACCTTGGATCCTCCAGCTCTTGAAGCTCCTGCTTTGGCTGTCGCGGCATTTACTACATTTGCTGCGATGATGTTGGCATTGATGGGGGCCGTGCTTTCCGCATTATCCTGCGCCCTATCTGCTTCCTTCAGCTTTTCACCTCTCTGCCTACTCCTAATTATCACTGGGGTTGTCCTTGGCATCTCTTTTGACGAAGCCTTTGCCTTCCCGATATCTTTGCTTCTCTCCATCTTTTAATATTTCCCTGAAAAAGAGAGAAAAAATCACGAAGACAATGGGTCCCACGTGATGTCTATTAGCGTTTTGAGTTCTCAAAGGTGTAAAATCTTGAAGATACGAAAGGCACCCATCTATGTAGATGACCACAGATCTGTTCGAAGTTTTGATTTTCAAGGACGTGAAAACTTAGAAAATGCTTGAAAAATCAGATATACTTAGATAAACGCGGATTTATTCATAATTTTAGTTGTCAAAGGTGTGAAAACTTAGAAAATGCTTGAAAAATCAGATCTACTTAGATAAACGCGGATCTGTTCATAATTTTAGTTTTCAAAGGTGTGAAAACTTAGAAAATGCTTGAAAAATCAGATCTACTTAGATAAACGCGGATCTGTTCATAATTTTAGTTTTCAAAGGTGTGAAAACTTAGAAAATGCATGAAGAATCAGATCTACTTAGATAAACGCGGATCTGTTCATAATTTTGGTTTTTGAAATCATGAACGAAAAAACCGTAGTGTTCCAAACATCGTTATTTTCAGAAAACGAAGCCTGAAACAAGTCACAGGAGAAGATAAATATTTTACCGGGATGAATGTCCATGTTTCTAGCGCCAGATTGTGAACACGCAGATTAATGTCATCCGAGTATTCACAAACAATGCTCGCAGAGTCACGATAATACAGTAAATAGGCTGCGCCTCAAGGGAATGGATTGGTAATGTCGAATCCTTGACTCAGAATTCTAATACTCTTCCTCGTCTCATCAACTACAATCATTGTCCTTGGCTCATACAATAAGATAAATAGTGGACGAAGTATAAAATGTACGAACATGATATGCCATAAGTAACGAATTAAATATATAAAGTACAGATGCATGAACATAAACGAAACGATTAACTTATATGATTCTCACTCAGATCTATGTCTCCGGGATTGGGTTTTTCATTATATGTGTGAAGGTTACAGAAACAGTCAAATGACTTTGAGACCAATATAAGCCTGCGTAGCAGGAGGAAACTCACTTACACTTTCTCTATTTCTCTCTCTCTCTCTCTCTCCTATTCTCTTCTCAATGTTCCTCCTCTCCCCTATTCACTTGGGAGAGGGGTATATATAGGGTGGTTACATGGGGTCCACTTCTGAGGCCCGTTATAACCTTATCCTCTTGTGTCTTGTGCCGCTTACGCAGAGGTCTTCGTGTTCTTGGTCTTCTCTGCGCAGAATCATGAATATTCAATGCTATCTGTGCTTCCTCCATAGGCTGACTGACACGTATGTTGTTTGAGGGTATTTAATGCGGGTAGTTGAGATGTCTGTCCGCGGTAGACAGCTGTCCTCTGCCCCTGTCTTGTCTGCGTCAGTCTGACTATCCTCAGCCGTAGATCTTAGATCTTTCTGGTGATAGGGTAAAGTGAATCTTGGCTTATCCTTCAGTGCTTCTCATTGTTCTAGTGCTTCCGTCTTCCTCGATCCTTTACCGTTGTATCTGGTGGGTGGCGACGCTATCTTGATAAGGCGCGTCTCTTGGCTGTCCATGTGTGATATCATATCTTGATGTTCTCAGCCGCATGTCCTCCACGTGTGTTTTTGTGGACACGTGGCGGAAGATGAAATGTGTACCTACACTACCGGAAGAGATTATAACAAACATCCTTTCACGATTACTTGAATCGCTGTTCGAATGCTCCTTAGTATGCAAAACTTGGCGAAATCTCATCTACAATAACAAGCTGTTTGCTCATATGTATTCACGCCGGATTTACGATCATGATTCTGTTGCTGCTGTCACTTCTGGTGAGGCAAGCTTCGTTTACTTGTTTAATTCAGTAAAAGGACATAAACTTCTAAAGCATATGGAATATGATGATGATAATCATGAAAAACCTCTCAAGTTTGAAATAACCAACTTAATACCGGTACCTGACCATTACCCTGACGAGATTATTGGTTCGTGTAACGGTTTGATCTGTATATCTGTCTGTTCCAAGAAAAATAACATTATTAAGGATCTAATCTATATTTGCAATCCCATGACTAGAGAATTTGTTTACCTTCCAAAGGTGACGAAAAAGTTCCGGCCTGGAGATTACCACCCTTTTACGAATGAGTATAAGGTTGTCAGAATTTATTGTCATGCAGCAACAAAGAAAAAACCCTTTGTTGGACGTGTTCAAGCATATACTCTCGGTAGTGGCAATGGATGGAGAAATCTTGGAGATATCACCTATACAATTTATCCTTCTGAAACTAATGAGATACTTGTAAACGGAGCTCTTCACTGGTTAGATGGGGACGCGAAAATTGTGAAATTTGATTTATCTGATGAAACATTCTATGTTGTCCCAGGGCCGGAATATGTTAATCAAATGTGGGACTGGTATAAGGAAAATGTAAAAAATTATAGCAAGAAAATTTTGTGGAAATTTGAACTTAGGGTCTTGGGTGGATGCTTGTGCATTATCCAACGAAACAAAGGGGTGCACAATATATGGTCATTCAAGAAAAGGGACGACCTACCACACAAGAAAAAGAAGAAAAGAAGGCGGATGTCTCATGACAATGAGAACAATGGTAACCAAGAGGAGCATTATAAGTCATCATGGAGTTGGGCGGAAGTTTCTTTTGACTGGGGAAGCGTGGATTATGATAAGCGAACTAGTTCAGTTTACCCGTTCGCCATTCTAAAGGACAATTCCAAAATTCTACTTCATGATAATGATTGCTATTATTACCGTCATGACCTTGCGGGATATGATTTTGAAATTATTTCCGATGACCGTCTTCCATATGATTCAGTTCGGTACGTGAAAAGTTTTGTATCGTTGAAAGCTCTTGGAGAAAATGAAGCAAAGATAATGGAATCTAGTGAAGGAGCACAGGAGCTACCTAGGTCTGATTTGAACTCGGATAATGATCGGGAAGACTGTATATAGAAGACTCAGACTGATTTACCTAAGTTGCATACTGTTAGTGTGTCAGGTTGTATATTTTAACATTTTACTAAGTTGTTTTTGTTTTTATTTTCTTCTGCTATATAAATCTTCACTTTCATTTTACAAGACAATTTCCTCGGAATTTATTTTCTTCTGCTACGAACTTACACCAATTAGGTTATATATCTTATATATGTTGGCTGGTTTATTTAACTTTGTTGGACATATCTAAGAACTTACAGTACGACTTATGGTTAAAAACTTTATATTGTATAGTTTGCTAGATTCTGTTATTGGTTGACAGTTGATTGGCCATCCTATAACTGGGAAAATAGAACGATGTCACTGATGTGATGGCCAGGGTCTTGGGCATTATCTAAAAAGGCAAAAGGCACTATAATTTATGAGCATAATTTATCATGGTCATACAAGAAAAGGGACGAAAAGATATAGAGAAGGAACAGTGCAAGTGATCATAGAGTTGGAGAGAATTCGACCACAACCCATACCCATATTAATTTTAGGAAATCAATATTCCCATTTGCAATTCTGAAGGACGGTACCAAATCTCTATATAACGATGGTGTTAACTGTTAACAATTATTTTTCGCAAACCCCCGGGAGGAGTGGCGTTTTTTCTATGGTAGCTGACAATCATCGTCCTTACCCTTCAGTTCGTTACGTGAAAAGTTCTGTATCGTTGAAAGCTCTTGAAGAAGATGAAGTAATGATAAGTGATCAAGTGCAGGAGCACAAGAGCTACCAAGGTCTGACCTGAATACAGATATAGATACTGGAACATATTGGTGTCTGTTGGAAATATTGTTAATGTTTTATTTTCTTTTCTTTCATGGTTACAAGCTGATGTTTGCTATGGACTGGCTGCACTAGCACCAGCGTTTGACACAAATGATGGGATTCAAAACGGGCCGGAACTCCGGAGTTAGGCCCCCAAGAGTCTATGAGACTCCCACTTTGGCCGACGTATAAACCCATGATTTTGTGTACCCCAATATTTAAGTATCATTCAGTCTCTTTCTCGGCTAAATCAACTAGGGTTTTATTCGTCATGGCCGATTCTCTGCCGAGAGAGATCATAATAAACATCCTCTCACGTTTACTTACTGAATCACTATGCGAATGCTCCTTGGTATGTAAACCTTGGCGAAATGTCATCTACAATGACAAGTACTTTGCTCGTATGCTCTCGCGTCAGATTTACGATCAGGATTCTGTTGATGCTGTTTCTTCTGGTAAGGCAAGCTTCCTTTACTTGTGCAATTCAGGAAAAAGGCATAAACTTCTAAAGTGTATATGGAATATGATGATGAGAATCGTGAAAAACCTCTCAAGTTTGGAATAACCAACTTAATACCGGTACCTGACCATAACCTTCACGAGATTATTGGTTCCTGTAACGGCTTAATTTGTCTATCTGCGTGTTCCAATAACGATCCAATTTATATTTGCAATCCCATGACCAGAGAATTTGTCTGCCTTCCGAAGTTGACGAAAAAATTCCGGCCTAGGGATTATGTTGTGAGCGGGTTCGGTTTCGACCCTTGTGCGAATGAGTATAAGGTTGTCAGGATATATTTTGGACGTGTCTATGTATATACCCTCGGCAGTGGCCAAGGGTGGAGAACTTTAAAAGATATCACATACAAATTGCATCCATCTGTTTCTAATGAGATCCTTTGGAACGGAGCTCTTCACTGGTTTGATAAAGATGGGAAAATTGTGAAATTTGCTATATCTGATGAAACTTTCTCTGTCCTCCCCACACAGGAATATGTTGATGAGATGTGGGACTTTCATAAGAAACATATAAAGGATAAGAGCGACATTTTCTCGGATTTTGAACTAAGGGTTTTGGGTGGATGCTTGCGCATTATCCAACTGAGACAAAAGAGAATACGATATATGGTCATTCAGGAAAAAGGACGATCTATCAAAAAATAAAAAGAACAGAACGAGGTTGCCTGATAATGAGAATCGGAAGCAAGATATAGAGGAGTCATCGTGGAGTTGGGAGCAAGATACTTTTGACTGGCAATCCTTGGATTCTAAAAAGCGGACTAGTGAACTTTACCCGGTTGCCATTTTAAAGGACAATACCAAAATTCTATTTCATGATAATTATTGTAATTATTATCGTCAAAACCTTGCGGGAATGCGTTTTAAAATTATTGCAGGTGATCGTTCTCCACATGATTCAGTTCGGTACATGAAAAGTTTTGTATCATTGAAAGCTCTTGGTGAAAAAGAAGCAAAGTTAATGAAATCAAGTAAATGAGCACAGGAGCTACCAAGGTCTGAGTTGGATACACCAGAAGCCTCGGACTGATATAGACTCTCGTTATCGTTTCCTTGTATAGTTATTATGGAATTTGGAGGAGTTCCATACTATTGCCATTTAGTAGTTTGAAAGTTGCTTTTGTTTTTATTTTTGCTAGACAACTCCTATAATGGAATTTATTTTACAGATGCTATGACCATTTAGGTTTAAATATCTTTTAGATTGTCTATTTAATTTGTGTGTGTCTTGTAAGAATCTATACTGTCTGGTTTGATTAGTGATTTCATAGTATTGAAGCCTGAACTGCTACACACCAAATTGTAGGGGATGTTTAGCGTATTACCAGTATACCACCAGATGACGTTTGAGCAAGAGCAGTGGACTTGCAAATCGGCTCCGAAAGCCTATGTATGCATATTTTTGTGTGGTTTTAGTTTTGCAGGTTCCAACTAGTATTATCATGTGTTTTGGTGGATTAAAAACCGATTCTTTTCGTGTCAAGTCGAACAATGATAGTGATGGGTCAGACATGTCAACTTCGAGGAATCAGGGAGGTGAAAGGAGTGAAACGATATTTCCAAGGAGGTGGTTCAAAAACAAGCCAAATTTGAGAGAATCTACTGCTTTGTCATGGTGCACATGAACATGCCTATTCCCTAAAGAGGTTTTGATCGAACAAGAAGCATTGCGATTTTCCGGAACGGGGTAATGCTAATGCCCCTTCCTAGTGTAGGTAGCGCAGTAAGCTGCGTGTGCAGTGTAGAATCAAAAACATCAAAATAAACAAAAGAAAATGGTTCTAGAAACAAAAGAAGATGAACCTGACGTGAACAAGCAACCTTCTGATTCTGATATGGAGTCGGATGCCCTACCATTGCCCCACAGATCCTGTTGTTGCTCTTTCAGTCAAGTGACGGAATTACTGACAAAATTTATGGTTCTAGTTTTATAATTGGTTAGGTCTTTTCGGAAAAGAAAAAAAACCTACCTAGCCGATTGTGATAAATGTGCTTCACAAGTGAAGTACAAATCATAATTGGTCAGGAGCACGACTTGAAGTTTAACTTTTGTTTTTTCATTTCTCAACCATGTATGAATGTCCCCTAACAACGGGAAAAAAAGGACTTCTTTAGCAAAATTCCCCTGAAAGTCTCCAAACCAATTGGTTTGCTCATTGTGCTCTCACTATACTTACAAAATCAACTCCCATGGTACTGATGTAACTCACCAAGAAATAGAATGAATCATCCTACAAAAACACAAAAGCAAGTTTCTATACTCCCGAGAAAACTCAAAACGAAAGAATTTGTTCCCACTTAGTCGAATGTTGTCAGAACTCCCGCTCCCGGTATGTATACTCGTCACGGGCCGGCAATAAGCATGCCCCGGAGTAAGGCCCACAAGAACAGTCCACGATGGCCTATATAAACTCTTGATTTCCAAAAATATATACTCTTGATTTCCAAAGGATATATATAACAGGTATCATCATTCAATCTCTCCCTCAGCTAATCAACTAGGGTTTTGTGTGCGCTATTAGCTAGTCATGGAAATTTTCCTACCAGTAGAGATCATAACAGATATCCTTTCACGTTTACTTACGGAATCTCTATTTGAATGCTCGTTAGTCTGTAAAACTTGGCGAAATCTCATCTACAATGACAAGCTCTTTGCCCATATGCACTCGCGTCGTATTTACGATCACGATTCTGTTGCTGCTGTTTCTTCTGGTAAGGCAAGCTTCGTTTACTTGTTTAAGGAAGTAGAACCTAAACTTAAGTATATGGAATATGGCGATGATGATCATGAAAAATCTCTCAAGTTTGGAATAACCAACTTAATACCGGCACTTGACTATTACCCCTTCAAGATTATTGGTTCTTGTAACGGTTTAATTTGTATATCTGGGTTTTCCAAAAAATCCAAAAAAGGTGACAGCACTATCTGTATTTGTAATCCCATAACTAGAGAATTCGTGTATCTTTCGAAGTTGCCGAAAAAGTCCTCGCTTGGATATTATGTTGTGAGCGGATTCGGTTACCACGCTCTAACGAATGAGTATAAGGTTGTCAGAATCTGTTATCATGCAACACTCAAGGAAAAAACCTTTGTTGGACGTGTCTATGTATATACTCTCGGCAGCGTCAATGGGTGGAGAAACTTAGAAGATATCACATACAGGTTGCATCCATCTGTTTCTAATGAGATCCTTGTAAATGGAGCTCTTCACTGGTTAGATAAAGATGGAGACATTGTGAAATTTGATTTATCTGATGAAACATTCTGTGTCATCGAAGGGCCAGAGTGTATTGATTATGGGTGGGATTCGCATATGAAAAATCCTCGCTTGGAAATTTTGTTGGATTTTGAACTTAGGGTCTTGGGTGGATGCTTGCGCATTATCCAACGACATAGTAGTAGATGGTACAATATATGCTCATTCAAGAAAAGCGACGACCGACTAGAGTTGCTTGATAATGAGAACGATGGTAAGATAGATGCAGACGAGGAACATTACGAGTCATCATGGAGTTGGGAGGAAGATGCTCTTGAGTGGGGAGCCGTGTATGATGATATGGGGGCTAGGGAAGTTTACCCGTTCACCATTCTAAAGGACAACGCCAAAATTCTATATCATGATGATAAGCGCTATTATGATGATAAGTGCTATTATTATCGTCAAAACCTTGGGGAGTATTTTTATCGTCAAGACCGGGCGGAGAATGAATATGATACCATTGCAAATCGTCTTCCGTGTGATTCAGTTCGGTACGTGAAAAGTTTTGTATCGTTAAAAGCTCTTGGAGAAGAAGCAAAGATAATGGAACCAAGTGAAACAGAACAGGAGCTCACAAACTCATCCCCAAAATGGGACCCGTTGTCTTTGTTGGGGAGGCGGCATGTCTAGTACACAACTACATTTCTCTAGATTTATAACGTTCAAAATCTAGATAAATATAAAGGAATTTCATTTCCAATAATTTTTACAGCTTCAAACCAAAAGGAAGTACACCAAGAGGGGGAAGATATTCACATTTCTTGGCATTGGTGTGGTTGTTGGCGCAATGCGGAAATGTGATGGGTTTATGGAAATGAATTTAGGAAGAGAGGTTGGTTAATTGAATGATAAGTGAGGCTTATATTAATTTGGAAAT
Source organism: Papaver somniferum (assembly GCF_003573695.1). NCBI lineage: Eukaryota > Viridiplantae > Streptophyta > Magnoliopsida > Ranunculales > Papaveraceae > Papaver > Papaver somniferum. The sequence goes on along the minus strand of NC_039358.1, from coordinate 54,784,511 downwards.
GAAATATTACAAGAAGTTTTAGTGTAGCACTTTGGCTCACCTAATTTACAAAAGCACTTTGGCTCTTGATATCTAGCACTCACTCTTAACTCTCACTCTAGCTTTCTTACTTCACTCACTTTGATTTTGGATGATTACAAATGAAACTATCCTTGCCTATTTATAGGCCAAGCTAACTGATACTAGTTTCTTCTAGAGTATTCTTTATATTTCTAGCACTAAGCAACCGACCTTGCCACTTCGAGAATTCTCTAGCTGATGATAGCAAACTTTAGTTTGCTCTAGAACATTCTTTGACCAACTCTTGTCTGGTTTGACTAGCTAGATTTTTTTGGATTTTTAATATCACAAATTAATTAATATTTCTAACACCCCCTCTTAATTTGTGATGTTAAGCTTCTCTTTGAAATGATTGAACTTATCCACCGTGACTGCTTTTGTAAAGATGTCGGCATTTTGTTCTTGTGTTGGACAAAATTGGAGCTTAATTTCCTTGTTTTCTACCAGTTCTCTGATGAAGTGGTGTCGTAGCTCTATATGCTTCGTCCGTCCGTGGAATACTGGATTTTTTGCCATAGCAATTGTAGACATATTGTCACAGTAGATAGTTGTCGGCTGCTTTTGCCTTTGTTGTAGGTCGGTCATTATTCTTCTCAACCATACTGCCTCACATGCTGCACTTGTTGATGCTATGTATTCTGCTTCGGCTGACGATAATGCCACCGTACTTTGTTTTTTTGAACTCCAAGAGATAACTTTTGTTCCCATACAGAAAACATAGCCTGATGTGCTCTTTCGGTCTTCAATAGAACCTGCCCAATCGCTATCTGTGAAGCCAATTAAATCATTATCTTTTTCTCTTGTATACTTGATACCGAAATCCTTCGTTCCCTTGATATACCGAAGAATTCTCTTTGCGGCTGCATAGTGTAACTTGCTTGGCTCGCTCATAAACCGAGAAACAATACTGGTTGCATTGACGATGTCTGGCCTTGTATTTGTTAAGTAGATCAGTGAGCCGACTAGACTTCTGAATAAGGTTGGATCAACTTTTGTCGCTCCATCATTTTTTACCAATTTCTCATTGGTACCCATTGGAGTTGCAATTGGTTTGCAATCCATCATGTTGAACCTTTTCAGTAAGTCTTCTGCATATTTTTCTTGGGAAATGAATATTTCTTCCGGAGATTGTTTTACTTGAATCCCAAGAAAATATCGCATAAGTCCTAGATCTGTCATCTCATATTCTTTCATCATCTCCTTCTTAAATTTTTCTGCCATGTCTTGTTTTGTGCTGGCGTAAATTAAATCATCAACATAGAGACAGACGATTAGGAAATCCGTACCTTGTTTTCTTATGTAGAGGGATGTCTCACTTGGACTCTTTTCGAATCCATTATCTCGGAAATACTTGTCGATTTTGCTGTTCCATGCACGCGGTGCTTGCTTGAGGCCATATAGTGCTTTGCGGAGACGATAAACCATGTTTTCTTTTCCTTTTCGGACATATCCTTGAGGTTGTTCAACGTACACCTCTTCTTCAAGTTCTCCGTTTAGGAACGCCGACTTTACGTCCAATTAGTAGACCTTCATTTTTAGTTGAGCTGCCAAAGCTAACACCATCCGGATTGTTTCCATGCGAGCGACTGGGGCGAATGTCTCGTTGTAGTCGATTCCTGGTTGCTGGGAATATCCTTTTGCAACTAGACTTGCCTTGTGCTTTTGAATTGACCCATCTTCATTATACTTTGTCTTGTAGACCCATTTCAGACCAATTATTTCTTTATCAATTGGCTGATTGACAAGCTCCCATGTCTTATTTTTCTCGATCACTCGCATTTCTTCGTCCATGGCATGTCTCCATTTTTCTTCTTTTGCCGCTTCCTCATATTTTTGAGGTTCTAGTGCTATAAATGCACAATTAGATGTATCATAAATATCTCTTAGGGAACGCACCTTTCTAGGTGGGGCACTTGATTCAGATGAACTTGGACTTTGTTGTGTCGAACTAGGAGATCTCGGGCTTGCTGGTGGAGTGTTTTCTTCTTGGTGTGACGGATCTGGCTCTTCTTCGATGAGTAGTGGAGACTCGTGGTTATCTGGTTCATCATTCCAATCCCAAGCTTTGAATTCATCAAAGATTACATCTCTTGATATTACAAGTTCCTTTGTATCTGGCTTTAGAAGTCTATAGGCTTTAGACTCCTCGCTATATCCGATGAATATTAGCTTTTCTCCTTTTTCATCAAATTTTTCTCTGTGTTGAGATGGAATATGTGAATATGCAACGCAACCAAAAATTCTGAAAGAAGTTACCTCGGGATTTTTCTTATGCTACGCCTCGTATGGAGTTTTGTTGTGAACCGCTTTTGTTGGAGAGCGATTAAGGATGTATACTGCTGTGTTGACCGCTTCCGCCCATTAGGTGTTGGGTAGCTTCCTTGCTTTTAGCATACTGCGAGCCATTTCCACGATCGTACGATTTTTCCTTTCCGCGACACCGTTTTGTTGTGGAGTGTATCGGACAGTGAGCTCCTTTTTAATTCCATTTTCTTTGCAGTAGTTGATAAACTCTTTTGAAGTAAATTCTCCACCATGGTCTGTACGGAAGACTTTCAATTGATGGCCACTTTGCTTCTCTGCCAGCGCCTTGAATTCTAGGAATTTAGTGAATGCCTCGGACTTTTGCTCGAGAATGTACACCCACATCATCCTGGTATAATCGTCCACGAATAAGAGAAAATATCTTCTGTTGTTGAGTGAAGTTGTTCTTGTCGGACCGCAGATATCAGCATGCACCAATTCGAGGGGCCTTCTTGCTCTCCACGATGTCTTGGTAAATGGAAGTCTGTGAAACTTCCCAAGAATACAACCTTCACATACTTTATCTCCACCGTCGATATTGGGAAGATCAATTACCATGCCTTTTGATTTCATAACCTTTAAGGATCTGTAGTTGAGATGCCCGTATATCAAATGCCATAGCTTTCCTTCGTCAATATGGTTGGTACTCATTGCACAATTTTCAATTGATGGCATAGATAAGGGAAAGACAAAATTTCCTGAAATTTTTACTTTTGCCACCAATTGCTTGTTAATTTTATCATAAATTGTGCATTCTCCGTCTTCGAAATGTAGTGAGCACCCCTTTATTATAAGTTGTCCAACACTTAATAAATTTTGAGCTAGGCCAGGAACATAAAGAACATCAGATATGTATCGAGTTTTACCTGACCTTGTACGTACGGATATGACTCCTCTTCCTTCAACATTCTGGAACTTTCCATCTCCGAGCTTGACCGGTGGAATCTCTTGCTCCTCCAATTTTACGAAATATTCTTTGTTTCCTGTCATATGGCTGCTGCATCCGCTGTCGACATACCATATACCTTGCGCTTCTTGTTGCGAGGTGAGGCAGGAATAAAATACTTGATTTTGAGAATCATTTTCTCGGAATAGTTGGCTTCATTATTTTTAAGCCAATAATCTTTTTCCATGTGATTTAAGTTTTCATATTTGGTGCACTTGTACTTGCAATTTTCAGTTGCATGGCCAAACTTTTTGCAAACACTGCATCGGAGATTTGAGGAGTAATTTTTTCCGTACCTTTGGTTGTTGTTTCTATAACCTCCTTTTCCTCTTCCACGTCCGCGGTAGAAATTTCTGGGTCCTTGAGTTGACGTCGACCCTTTCTCGTACTGCGAGTTGGATGACGATCCCCCTCTGGAGCTTTCTTTTCTGGCTTCTGTATTTTTCTTCTCACTGAAATTTATTTTTGATTGAAATGCCTGCTCCAATGGTTGCTCCGCGAACCTATTTATCCTTTTCTCGTGCGCCTCGAGTGAACCCATTAATTCGTGTACCGAGAGAGTCGATAAATTTTTGGACTCTTCAATGGCAGCGACGATGTGATCGAATTTGAACGGTAAGCTCCTTAAAATCTTTTCTACAACTCTTTTATTTTCTATGGTATCTCCATAACTACTAATTTGATTTACTATACCAGTAACTCTTGAAAAGAAATTCTGGATAGTTTCATTTTCTTTCATAAGTAGATTATCAAAGTCTCGCCATAAGTTTTGTAGTTTAATGGAGATTACCTTTTCTGATCCTTGGAATGCTACTTTGAGAATATTCCACGCCTCCTTCGAAGTTTTCGCCACCGAAATTCGAGGAAAAATAGTTTTGCTTACCCCTTGTTGTAGAAATAGTAGTGCTTTAGCATCCTTCTTCTTGCTTTCTTTGTACTCCTTTTTCTCTGCATCCGTCCATGACGATAGAGCTTCTGCCGACTCGGGTACGTTATAACCATCTTCTACAAAATCCCATAAGTCTTGTGAAATGAATAATGTTTTCATTTGTAAACTCCAATAATCATAACTCTCACCATCAAAAATTGGAATTAGACTTTGGGCATAATTGAAACCTTGAATACTTTAGTTAATTGCCATGGGAAGAGTTTTAGGATTACTGGGTTAGGTTTGCTCTGATACCAAATTTGTTGGCGCAATGCGGAAATGTGATGGGTTTATCGAAATGAATTTAGGAAGAGAGGTTGGTTAATTGAATGATAAGTGAGGCTTATATTAATTTGGAAATGAAATATTACAAGAAGTTTTAGTGTAGCACTTTAGCTCACCTAATTTACAAAAGCACTTTGGCTCTTGATATCTAGCACTCACTCTTAACTCTCACTCTAGCTTTCTTACTTCACTCACTTTGATTTTGGATGATTACAAATGAAACTATCCTTGCCTGTTTATAGGCCAAGCTAACTGATACTAGTTTCTTCTAGAGTATTCTTTATATTTCTAGCACTAAGCAACCGACCTTGCCACTTCGAGAATTCTCTAGCTGATGATAGCAAACTTTAGTTTGCTCTAGAACATTCTTTGACCAACTCTTGTCTGGTTTGACTAACTAGATTTTTTTGGATTTTTAATATCACAAATTAATTAATATTTCTAACAGTGGTTGATCGGCAACCAAGATATAGAAGTAACTCATCACTCCTATATGTTTTCTGGCGCTACTGTAATTCGTCTCCATAGTTATAGTCTCTCCATCAGATATCTTGACAGAGCCAGGTTGTGGATAACAAGCTGACATCTCCACTAGGTAGCCATGCTCATTGCCTGCTTCTTTTCCATCCATATACTAGCTTCGATGAGCATATAAGACGACCATCTTAACCAATTCGTAATTATAGAAAGAAAGATATGTCAGGCGACCCGTGAATAAGGCAACTAGTGCTTGGAAATGAGAACTCATGAAGTCTCACAGTTCACCTCTCCATAAAGAGCTGAACCAATTCCTCCAGTGTGCTGATCAGCAAGACCAAAGATAACATAACCGCCATCGGGCATAACCCCACTTGTCCTTTTGTTGTCTACACAGTCACCAGCACTACATGCCTCAACATCAGTTCTCCTTCTTCTTTTTCTTCTCAAGACGAGCATATTCCACTATCAGCTGAACAATCATCTTCAGTCATATTCATAAGCATAATGGTTTGAGATTGTAAATCAGCAACAGTTTCTTCAACTTCAGAAGATTTTTTTTTTCTTTTTCTTTAATGTGCCGAGGAAGAAAAGCAGGGACTGAATGCTTCAACGCAACCAATTACTCAACTAGGGTAATACTGAATGGTTCGTCCACGTCGTCTATAAACTCTCGGTGCGGGTATTCGGGCCGGCAAAGCATGCTTAGAAGTCAAGACCATACATATGAACGGTCCATCGTGGCCTGTATAATTTTGTGCCCTAATATTTTAGTATTTTATTTTGTGTGCGCAAGTCTAAACCAATTAACCACCTAAGCCCTCAAAGTCTAAACCAACTGGGTTTGCTCATTATACTTGCAAAATCAACACCCATGGTACTGATATCTACTCCTTAGAGTAAGAAACTCAAAAGGAAAGAATTTGTTCAGTTTCAAGCTTCCCACTTGGTCGGATATAGTCACAACTACGGGTATTTGTACTCGACACGGGCCAGTAATTAGCATGCGCAGGAGTCAGGCCTATAAGAACTGTGAACAGTCCACGATGTCCTATATTAAGAAACTCTTGGTTTCCAAAATATATAAGTATCATTCAATCCGTTAGAATACGGACATCCAACTCAAAACCAATTGGTAATGAATGGAGACTAAGGATTATAAACCGCATGATCTTAAATTGTCCATACAATGTGGGACTAATAATCTCAACACTATCTCTCCCTAAGCTAGTCAACTAGGGTTTTGTTTTGTGTGTGCTATTAGATAGCCATGGAAAATTTCCTACCGGTAGAGATTATAACAAACATTCTTTCACGTTTACTTACTGAATCGCTATGGGAGTGTTCGTTAGTCTGTAAAACTTGGCGAAGTCTCATCTACAATGACAAGCTCTTTGCCCATATGCACTCGCGTGGTATTTACAATCACGATTCTGTTGCTGCTGTTTCTTCTGGTAAGGCAAGTTTCGTTTACTTGTTAAATTCAGTAAAAGGGCCTAATCTTCTAAAGTATATGGAATATGATGATGATAATCATGAAAAACCTCTCAAGTTTGGAATAACCAACTTAATACCGGCACTTGGCTTTAACCCCGTCAAGATTATTGGTTCTTGTAACGGTTTAATTTGTATATCTGATGAGTTTTACATAAAAGGTGACAGTACTATCTGTATTTGCAATCCCATAACTAGAGAATTCGTGTAGCTTCCTAAGTTGCCGAAAATGTCCCAGCCTGGAGATTATGTTGTGAGCGGGTTCGGTTACCACGCTCTTACGAATGAGTATAAGGTTGTAGGAATCTATTGGGAGGAAGAATCCCTTGTCGGACATGTCTATGTTTATACTCTGGGAAGCGGCAATGGGTGGAGAAATTTAGATGATATCACCTACTACTACGAGTTGCATAAATCTGTCTCTAATGAAATTCTTGTGAATGGAGCTCTTCATTGGTTAGATGAAGTTGGGCAAATTGTGAAGTTTGATTTATCTGATGAAACATTGGAGGAAATTTTAAGAAAATGCCACACTTTCATTAGAACCCACAATTGGGGGATACCACCACAAATCGGGGTATACTTTCGGTTATTTGAGACTAAATTATTGCTAAGAGGGTAATTTTTTAGGTGATAAATGTCAATACTGCCATTTACCTTAATAAAAACTAAAAAACTAGGTATCCCCCGTTCCTTTTTCTTTTAATCTTTACGGGTTTGAGGTGATCTTCTGAATTGGTTTTAGGTTTACAGGTTAGGGTTTGTTGAGAAGATGATGATTAAATGGAAGTTTCAATCGTTTTGTTTGGGGGTTTTGTTGATGGGTGAGTTGGAAGAAGTTGTTGCTGATGATTGGTAGAAATAGAGAGCACTGATGGCTGTGGTGTTTGATTTTGTGAGTTTAATGAAATGTGATGAAGTTGGTTAATAGATGGTGGTTTTGAGCGTGATTTGAGTTGAGCTCGAGATTGGGTTTGATCTTGAAACGGAGAATTAAAATTGTGCTGGTAGTGATTACAATAGAAGTATGAAGGAATTATAATGGATTTCAATGAGAAGTTTGTGCAGTGGTGCCGTTTAAACTGAGCTGAGATTGTGAACAAGAAATTGCAGGGAAGTTGGTTTGGTTATTATAGTCAATAAGATGGAGAGTGGGTCAGGTGATGGTTGTTGTGGTGGTATGGTTGTTCGCAGTCGAGTTGCAGCTGAGGATGAATGGTTATGAATCTACAGAGCCTAAAACCAATCAATCAAATTAAGTATTCACGTAAAAAGTTAGGAAAACACAGCGTATAATCCGTTGGTAATTTGATCGATTGAAAAATCCATGAAGATAAGATTCTTGTAAGACGAATCCTAAACCTGCAACACATATTTTAATTTCCCCAAAATTAAGTTTACAATTTCACTGTCCGCAATGGTATAGGTTTGAAAGCAATACCAACAGTGATTCTCAGTTTGGGTTTCTGTTTGAATGCAATGCCGACTGAAACAGTCGGTATTGTTTGTGGGTTGAAAGCAATACCGATGGAAATTTCAGGGATGCATTAATGCACGATTAAGGAAACATCATGCAAATATATATGCTTGGGATTTGCTAGTTATTCTACTTGTTTTGCCGCTACTGATGTTCATAATCCGCCACATCATTATCTTCATGATTATAACCTTTGTTTTGAGCGTGAATCAGCTTCATGTATACAGTATCAAAATGTTCTTAGGTGAAAGTTACAAAAAAAACAATTTCAATCATCTTCATGTTTCTGTAATTTCTGTAATTTGGTGTTAAAAATAACGATGAAATCTGCAGCAGGAAAACAAAGGGCAACGGTAAGAAACTAAAAGCAATACCGATGGAGATTTAGTTTTTAAGGGGATACTCAAGGTTAATTTAGGAATTACAATTTTTTTTAGATAAGGGATTTTCCAAATTACTTCATAATGTTTTTTTTTTTTTTTTTTTTTTTTTTTTTTTTTTCGAGTATCCCCAATTATGGGTTCTTTTATTATCCGGTTTAATAAACTGCTACCGTTTTTTTTTTCGAAATTAATTAAATGCCACAATCATTAGTTTTTCCATCTAGACCCATGTGTCTGGTCATTTTTAGTTGACTTGGTCCAGAAAATTTGTCCACCTTACAAACTTACCCTTACAAATCCTAATAAACTTATCACGCACAATCACTCGCACCAGTAAACAAAAAGAACGGGTCTTCCTATTCCTTTCTTCTACTGTTGTTGCTTGTCATAGGGTTTTCAAAGATCTTTATCAACTTCATAAATTTTTTCAACCTTATGTTCTTCATAATCTCATAATCCTGTATTCATCTTCACTAAAACACCGTTCCAATTTATTATGGATTTCAAATCTCAGATCTTATGATATTGTTTGATGGATGATTTATCAAATTCCTGATTAATGATTCTACGAATTTGATGAATGATTTCAATCAGTCAGATTCGCTGACTTGTAGTCAGATCCGCTGGATTCTTTGATGAATGATTTCAAATCTCAGATCATATGAAAGGAGCAAGATGGTTTATCACTTTATCTTCTTGCAATTGGATATTACCCGAATTGGCAATTATCTGTTTAGCTAATGGTGCTTCAATCAGTATTTGGAAGTTCGGTCTCATACTCATGCATTCAGGTTAAATTTTGATTCTTATGCGGCAGCACATCATGCACCTGTGGTTTACGTTATACAGCAGTATACCCCTTCATCACCTAACAGACGCAGCAGCATACCCCTTCATCACCTAATAGACGCTTGAAAAGTGTTCGACAGAATTCCCAAACCAATTCTCTTTGTTCACCAACTTCAAACTGCAACTGTTTGCAGCGCCTTGCAAGCAACAAGACCTGAATCCGTTTGCACTAGCTTGGGGTTGCAGTGGGTTGATCAGCTTATTAATATATGGGATTTCTTTTTCTTCGACATATCTCTTTGTGAAACAGTGAAGTTAAAGATCTACATTGTTGATTTCTCATTCTTTGTACGATAGTTACCGATGTTGACAATGGGATTTCAAAATAGTTTTTGTGGAATTACAATAAGTTGTTAGAGATTTAGTTAAACAATTTTGGGGAAGAAAATAAACGGCAGTAGTAATTTGAGACTCGCCATCACGACTCAGTCTTAGATAGCAAAATTATTCATGAGTTTACTTGTCTTTTACTAGCATAGAATATCTGCCATACATGCATTAACATCGGTTAGCTGTTTTTTTGAAAAAATCTGGATGGAAAAGTCAAACTAGTGGCAGTTTATTAATTCTGAAAATAATTGTGGCACTTTCTCGAAGGCTCCACCTATTTGCCACCCCTACTTTTCCTATTTGTCATCCTCGTCAAAATTTCTAAAATAATTCTATTTTTTAATTTTACTTTTCCTATTTACCACCTACAAAAGTCAAATCAAATTTGACTATAACTGTCACCACTAATTTATCATCTTTTCTATTAATCTAAGTTTTCATTAAAAATCCACTTAAAAATATTAACCCCAAAGTAATTCTACTTTTCAATCAAGACACATTATGTGTTTAAATCGGTTGGATCAGATAATTAAACAATACTAAACAACACAAGGAGAAGCTTTAATTCTTTTGAATCAGTTCTTAGTATCTAAATTAAGACTTATTTTTGATGTTCTCTCCAATACTAAGACTTTAATTCAGGATGAGACTTTAATTCATACTGTTGGGATTTGGGAACAGTGCCCCCTACGAAGAAATACTTTTCCGTGATCTAATTATTTTGATGCACGGTTTGTTTTTGCCAATCAAGCCTTATGAATCTTCTGTAGAACGTCTGGATTTCGATTAGAAACAAATTCTTTTAGGGTTTTGTATTTCGTGAACATTCCCTATTTCCATTGGAGGCGTCTTTCTGATGCAAAATCAAGAAGACATTAAACAAAATATAAGTAAAAGTGATGATATGTGGGTGAGATGTAGCAGGAGAAGATGGCTGGTAGAAATAAATTTATAATTTAGGGTTTTTAAAAGCTAAGTTATTGGGTGGTTCAATTGTTGGGTAGCATTTAGGAAATATGAGAAAATATGAGTGGCAAAATAGGATAAGTGGAGGTGGTAATCAATGAAAGTGGCAAACAGTAAAAATGAGGGTGGCAAATAGGTGGAGCCTTCTTGAACATGAAATCGAAAGTGTGTCACCTTATTAAAATCCTCAACATTCAATGTCAGTGAAGGGCCAAAGTGTATCGACAATATGTGGGATTGGCATATGAAAACTGCTCCGTGGGAAATTCTTTGGAATCTTGAGCTTAGGGTCTTGGGTGGATGCTTGCGCATTATCCAACGAAACAGTAGATGGTACAATATATGGTCATTCAAGAAAAAATTGCATGATAAGGAGAAGAATGGTAAGCTAGATGCAGAGGAGGAACATTACGAGTCATCATGGAGTTGGGAGGAAAAAGCTCTTGAGTGGGGAGACTTGTATGATACGGGGACTAGGTCAGTTTGCCCGTTCGTCATTCTAAAGGACTACGCCAAAATTCTATATCATGCTGATAAGTACTATTATGATGATAAGAGCTATTACTATCATGAGGGATATATAATCATGAAACTATTGCAGATGATCATCTTCCACATGATTCAGTTCGATATGTGAAAAGTTTTTGTATCGTTGAAAGCTCTTGGAGAAGAAGAAGCAAAGATAATTGAATCAAGTGAAGGAGCAGGGGAGGTCACGAACTCATCCTAAAAATGGGACCTGTTGTCTTTGTTATGAGGCGGATGTGTTTATAAACGGTTTTGGAGTAGTACACAAAAGGCGGTTTGTTATAGTACCTTAAAAAAAATGTTTTTATTTTCTTCTGCTATGAAACTTTTACTTTCATTTTACAGGGTAAGTACCCTCGTATTTATTTTACAGATGGTGGGAACTTACACCACTTGGGGTCAAATATCTTATACAATATGTCTGGTTTGTCAGAACCTTGCGTTTTTGAACCTCGCCATTTATCCTTTCCACGGTAGAGTATATAATTTGTGCCACTAAGGCACTTATAGAAGAATCAAAGCTCTAAACCTTGAGCTCAGATCCTCATTTGTTTGAATCATTATGCAAAATTTGTAGCCTTTGATTTGCCAACTGAGTCGTATAAATTTACAGACCTAATTAAACATTTGAAAGTAGGGAATTAGGTTTACGAAGAGTATACAAATCATGCTTATTTCATTCTCTTATATACTGTATACACGGGAAAAGAAGGATGGTTGTTAAGCTGTGTATATGACAAGAACCTGACATTGATCTTCGTCACCTGACATTAATCTTCGTCTTCAATCTCCAAAATAATGAAGATCATACTCCTATATTTTATTTACAGCGTGTTCGTTACAAGTTTTTGAGAGTCTCGGAATTGGATTCCGAGGGAATCATCCCAATTACCCCAACCGAACAGTCATCAAATATTCGGAATTTGATTCAGAGGGAATCTGATTCCCCCGAAATTCTCCATTTTCATTCCAGCGCTTGGCCGATGGAAAGGAATTCAATTCCGGAGGAAATACACAGGAATTGAAGCGAACTGGCTATATTACTCCCTTGTAATCTTTTTATCTCTTAAATCGATGGGGAGAACAACTAGAACCCTAGAAACAGTGAGAGGTGGAGATCTTCTTTTTTTTGAACAGCGATGCCATAGTTTTGGGATGTGAACGAAAGGGTTAGAAGTGGTGTGTATCTCTGATTTAAAACAACAACATAGGCAAATGAATTGGGAAGCTGAAAAAGAGTATTTGATGATTGATTAGTTATTGGGGTATTTTAGTATCACTATAGATATGGATTACCGTGGAAACCAATTATCTCAACCAAACACATATTTTCTAATTAACGAATCAATTCCCTGTAATTGAATTCTAGGAATCAGATTACCCCATAATTCAATTCCTAAGTGTTGAAAAACTTGAAACGAACGCGCTGTTGATATAAACCACTACCTATCAAAGTAGCGTTTTCTCCATCTTTAATTTATGGAAGACACTTGATCACCTAATCCCTGAAAGTCTAAACCAATCATTATACTTTACTGAGAAACTAGTAAAAGGAAAGAATTTGTTCAGTTTCAAGATTCCCACTTAGTCGAATATAGTCACAAATGGGTAATGATAACATGATCCATGTTCTCTTAACCTCAAATGCGTCTAAACAAGAATGGCTTTTATCTTGTGTGTATGGTTCTCCGTATTGTGAGATGAAACAAAGACAATGGGGGTTCATCAAAGAGTTAAGTGATAATGTTTACCAACCTTGGGTAGTTATTGGAGATTTAAACATCCACCTAGATAATTCCCATGCATCTACTAGTCAATCTAATTTAGACATCTGGGTATGTAATCTCATAGATAGAGTTGGTTTAATGGATATGGGATATATAGGCTCCAAACATACTTGGTCTAATAGAGTTAATGGGGAAGGATAGAGCAAGAATTGATATGGCTTTACAAAATGGGAATTGGGTCAGGGAATATCCAAACTCAAAGTTGGTACATCTTCCTTTTTTTGGGTTCAGATCATTGCCCTTTGTTGTTGTTTACGGAAAGCATTGTGCCACCACAAAGAAATAATTGGAAGTTTTTTATATGTTGGTTACAAGATCTGACGTGTAATCAATTAGTTACTAACACGTGGGATTCTGTGCCAACAAATGTTGATCTTAATAAAAAATTGGTGACCACGAGAAGAGCATTATCAAAATGGAATAAACAACATTTTGGTAGTATACATTCTCATGTGCAACAACTTCTTCAGCATCTTTCTCAGCTACAAGAGCAGCCATTTAGTGATAATATTTCCAAGGAAATTATATGTGCAACTATTCAGCAGCTTGAGTACTGGAAAAGAATCGAAGCAGATTTTTGGAATCAAAAATCAGGTGACCGTTGGTTGCAAGATATGTACAACAATACTGCTTAGTTCCATACTAAAACCAATCGACGAAGATCAAGGAATCATATATCAGCTTTAAAAGATATAGACGGTCAGTGGTGTCATACTTTGCATGATCTTGAAAATCTACTCACCTCTCATTTTGCAAAAATTGCTACATCTACTAGTCCAAGGTTTCAGCCAAATTCTTTTGAGTTAATAAAACCAGTTGTCACCTTTGAAGATAATCAAGCCCTAATCTCGGTACCTTCAGCTGAGGAGATCTATGAATCTTTAAATACTATTCCGAGTTGGAATGCTCCGGGACCAGATGGGTTCCCAACTGGGTTCTATCAAACACAATGGTCTACTGTTGGTAATGATGTGGTTAAACTAGTTCAAAAATTCTTTCAAACTAAACAACTTCCACCTCATATCAACCAAACGATTACTTGTTTGATACCTAAAACTCATCACCCTTCAACTACAGGAGATTATAGGCCTATAGGACTTTGTAATATAATCTATAAAATAATATCCAAGCTCTTAGTTTTACGAATGAAACCATTAATGGAAAAAATCATTTCCACAACACAAGCAGAATATGTTCCGAAGAGATATATCAATGATAACATAGTAGTGCCACATGAACTGATTCATTCAATGAGAAGATCTAAAAAGAAACATGGATTAGTGGCACTTAGGTTAGACATGTCTAAAGCATTCGATAGAATTGAATGGTCCTTTGTTGATAAAATGCTATGCTCGTTAGGCTTCTGTGAGGAATGGAGAATAATTATTCAACAGTGTATATCAACTACTTCAGTCTTTGTTCGTCTTAATGGTAATGTCTGCAAATCTTACCAACCAACAAGAGGAATTAGACAGGGTGATCCACTGTCGCCATATTTATTCATCATCTCCATGGAATATTTTACTAGGTATTTAATACATGCAGAAGCTATGGGTTTGATCAAAGGAATTCATGATGGGAGTAAATCTCTAACAATCAATCATTTATTATTCGCAAATGACTGTATCTTGTTCTTTCAGGATACTAATAATGGAATCAATCATATAAAAGATATTTTAGAAAACTTTAGCCTCCTGTCAGGCGAAATGATTAACTTCAGCAAATCATCAGCATTTATTGCAGTTGACATTTCTCCAAATCAAAAGGAAGTAATTCAAAATAGTCTTGGAGTTAAGAAGATTGGAACTTCAGAGAAATATTTAGGACTACCAATACTGTTGGGAAAATAAAAAACCAACTCTTTTGGCTCTGTTAAGGATGCTTATGAACACAGACTTCAAGGTTGGTGTTCCAAGACACTTAATTTGGCAGCTAGAACTACATTAATTAAGTCAGTTCTAAATGCCATGCCAACTCATTACATGAACAACTTTAAACTGCCAAAAACAATTATTACTAGACTTGAAATGATTCAAAGAAGGTTTTGGTGGGGACGTAAGAAAAATAAGGGCTACAATCCTATTTCGTGGAACTCACTGTGTATTCCTAAGGAGGAAGGAGGTTGGCTTTCAGAAATATGGAATTGTATAACAAGGCTCTTATGATCAAATTAGCATGGAGATTATGCATAGAAGAGGACAAACCTTGGACCAAAATCATGAAATCCAAGTATTCTCCCCACTGCCATTTTCTTCATCTTCAAGAACCACATAACAATAGCTCATGGGTCTGGAAAGGGCTGGAACTAGGATTGCAGAATGTTAGAAAATATCACAGACAGGATGTTAGGTGTGGTACAAGAATCTTAGTTTGGTACGAAAAATGGGTAAGAGGGTTAGATACACCACCTGTCCCAAAAGAACACTTCTCTGAACCAGTCAGGATAGTTTATGTGTCTGACTTAATGTTGCAAAATCCTAGAAGGTGTAATACAAATTTAGTGCAAAGGATTTTCTCAGAGGAAACGGCAGAACTCATCCTCAAAATGCCTTTAGTGCAACACGGAACGGATAAGTTGGTCTGGGAGTTAAGTAGAACAGGGGATTTTACCATTATGTCTACCTATAATGAACTAGTTAGGCAGTTAAGAAATTCTCAGGGTCGACAGAGAAGAAATGAGGTTTCAAGTATAATCTGGAAAAAGATGTGGAAAGTGAATGTTCCGCATAAGGTCAAATTATTTATCTGGAAATGCATCAAAGACATTGTACCTACCAAGGAAAAGCTACATAAAATTAAACAGGATATAAACCCATTGTGTTCTAGATGCTTACAACATGATGAAACTCTAAAACATCTATTGATAGGTTGTGACTACTCTAGATCAGTATGGTTATCCATGAATATAAATGTCACCTCTCTCCAATTACAGGATATACACATTAAACCTTGGATTCTTTCTTGGTTCTCCAAGGTAGATGATAGCATTTCAACATTCATGATAACTGCATGGTTTATCTGGAAGAATCGATGTCTGAAAGAGTTCCACAATAAAAATCAGAACATTCACTCAATGGTTTATTCCATTAAACACATGATTAATCACTGTTCTGGTACAAAGCAACATAATAAGGAGTTACAGGTCACTTATTGGTCTCCACCTTAGACAGACATTGTTAAAACAAATATGGATGCATCCTTTGATGGTAACAATTTATTTACAGGTATTGGATTAATCATTCGTAACTCTGAAGGAAACTGTCAAGGCATCAGAGGGAGGTTCATCAATGGAGGAGTAGATCCTGAACATGGAGAATGCCTAGCCTTCAAAGAAGCAATCATTTGGGCTAGAGAGATGAAGTTGACTAAAGTAATATTTGAAGGAGACTGTGTAAATATGATCAACTCTTTTAAGCATGCCAAATCTTCAGTTCACTGGATGAATGAAGGCATTGTAAATGAAATAAGGCAACTACTTTCTTGGTTTGAAGTATGTTATGTCAAAAGACAAGCAAACAAAGTTGCACATGTAATAGCTAACACAGCTAGAACTGACAGGAAATCTTTTGAATAGTACTGTAATTATCCAGAAACTTTCATGGTTGAAATCATGAAGGATATCTATCATGTAAATGTCGTGTAACTTTCCTTATTAATACAAGGAGTTGTTTGCATCAAAAAAAAAATATAGTCACAACCACTGATATGTGTTCTCGACATGGGCCGGTAATAAGCATGCTGAGGAGTCCGGCCTATAAGAACTGTGAACAGTCCACGATGGCCTATAAGAACGATTTTTAGGGACCATAGTTTTTTTGAGGGGACCATGATTTTATTAGTCCACCTTCCCTATAGTTATAAGGGGTGTCCTAAAACATTAAAGTGACTAACCTACCCTTAACCTAATTTAATTTAAAACCAACCTAATAACCACGCACATATATATATATATATATATATATATAACCACCACCATCTCCCACCACCGTCGATTACCACCACCACCACCTTCGATTATCACCACCACCAACCACCGATTACCATCACCACCACCGCCCACCATCGCTGATTACCACCACCACCACCTCCGATTATCACCACCACCAACCACCGATTACCACCACCACCACCAACTACCACCACCACTATATATATAGCTTGATTTAAAACATTAACAAAGATATTCTCACAAACCCATTACTTGTCATTCGTTTTGGTTGAATAAATGAGAAGTAATCGTCAAAATGAGTTGAAAATGGAAGTTGCAGAGAGGTTTTTTTCTTCGAAGAAAAATTTGGTTATCACAAATTAATTTTTTCTTAACCGAACTCCGTAAAAAAATACTTTTAACCGAACTCCTTGAATTAGAACAACACAAGTCCACAAGTTCGGTTCCTTCGCAAAATAAAGATATCACCGAACTTCATCTTACGAAAATAATGAGAAGTCCAAAAATTTGGCACATTCGAAGAAATGATGGAGACAATTTATGATGGGGTGTGAGGGACAAATAGTCAGCTGCCATTTGTCCTTCCTTGTAACCGTATTTAACAAACGGAAGGGTATTTTTGATTGATAAAAATCAGATTAAAAATTTAATATCAATTATTCCTCCTATCTTTTCGTCCGAAGTTGAATAGTTCAGCGAGATCAATTCACAATTTCAATGTGCAATTTCATCTCGCTGATTCTAATTGGAAGAAGTTGAATAGTCTTTTTTTTTAACACAAAAATTTGCGATTTTTAATCAACAAACATAGAACACAATGAAATCACCAAAAAAAATTCATCCAAACCGAAGTAATCAAGAGATAGATCTAAAGCCAGTGAAAAAAAAGTCTGATTCATGAAAGTAATGATCGTTGATGGTGAAAACAAAATAAATAAAAAGGTGAGGTTTTATAATTATTCTTTTAAATGGATTTGAAGAAATCTCCATCTCCACATTAAATCATGGGATTTGTTTTTATCTGATTTTGATTGATGGGGAGAAACCAGTGAGCTACTCGATTTATTTCTCTTATTTCTTTAATACTTTATTTTTATTTTTAGAAACAGGTTATTGTTGGAAGAAGAAAACAGAGTTTAATGGAGACGAATTCAAACCTTTCCATTAAGATACATGAAGAGAGTTTTATGCAAGTTTTAATAGATAAACAGATCCATGGGTGATTTTTGACATCCAAATATACCGTTGTGTTGAATGATCGGTGCCGAACAGTTGAAAAGGAACGACAAATGGCAACTTACTATTCATCCCTCACGCCCTCATTTAAAATCGCTCCATCAAAAATTTACTCCAAATATACCCTTTTGTTGAATAATCGGTGCCAGAAACAGTTGAAAAGGAAAAACAAATGGCAGCTTACTATTCGTCCCTCACGTCCCCATCTGAAATCACCCCCATCAAAAATTTACTCTAGAATTTTTGCCCCCAAAAACACCCCTTAGCAGACACGCTATTAATTGGGGAAGTAATTTATATCCCCAATTAGTTTCAATATCTTTTATTTTCGATCATGGACTGACATTGGTAAGTCTAAATTATGTGGTGGTCTGGGTATTAGAAATTCATATGCTCTAAATAGGGTCTTTATATCTAAAATTGCATGGAGAATCACTCAGTTCCCTTGTCACCTGATCTTTAAATTTCTTAAAGATAAATTTTTTTCCCTAATCAAAACCTGTTAGAAATAGATAAGGCTGCTGACACCTCCTCCTGGATTTGGAAATGTATTGTGAATAGCTTAAGCTTTCTAAAATCCAATATTGTGTATAAAATCAACAATGACATCTCTACTAGAATTTGGACTTATATATGGTTATCATGCTCTACTACTCCTCCTTTATCTATTAATCCAAACTATAATGATTACACTTTTATTAGTGATCTTATAAGCAGTCATAACATTACAAGAAAATGAGTCCATTGCCTCACCATCTTGCCACATATCTATAATTACTGTGGCAATAAATAGGTTTTAGCCTCACTGACAAATATGTGTAGCATTAACTAAAATCTTTTGCCACACCTTCAAAAAGTTGAGGCAAAAAACTAACTTTTGCCTCGTGTCATTCCTTGGAGCGGCAATAAATTAGATTATTGCCACGTAGATGAGGTAAAAAATATAAATTATAATATTCTCGTATTTATAAATTCCTTAACAAAAGTTTATTATCAAATTAAATCAAGGAAAAAATAGAATAGCCATTTCATGTGGACCACGTGCTCCCTTATTGAGAAGAACCCACATACGTGGTTTGTTGTCCTCACCAAAAATCCCAACCATCATCTCTTTTCTTACTCTGCAACTAACTGGAAATCTAAAAAGTTTGTTTTTTTCTTTTCAACCGGAAATTTAGCGCCAAATTTCTCCCTAAAATTTTAGTGAAATCAAATTCCCTCCTAAAATATTTGTGAAAACTAAATTTCACACTAAAACCCCACAAAGAACGCCCACACACCCAAACTTTTCGCATCTCATCAAATAAAACACTTTCAGTTTTCTCTCTCTCAAAAATAAAAAAAAAAATCTCGATCGAAACCCTAGAAAACGACTCACATCTTCTTCTCAAAATTATCTTCCCAACTTAAATAAAAACTCATTCGCTCTAACTTATACAGTCTTGATTCACACACACAAAGACTCGAAATCCGTAATTTTCTATTGCAGAAATCAAAAGGTATAAACCCTAATTCACTATGGCACTTATCTATACTCTCACTCCACTCGATCATCAAAAATTATTCTCTGAATTTTTTTTCAGAATTTTTGTCCAGAGATCTATGCATCACTTCGGATTTATTTGGGGGCTTTTGGTTTTCGTCACGCGAGACTAATAACAGGTCATTTCTCACCTCTCTGTCTCTCAAATTTCAATTCTAAAACGAATTTTCTTTGAATTGGGTTTTTGATGTTCTTCATTATTAATATTTTTTTTTTTAGGTTTTTTCTTTCTTTTTGAAGATGCAATTTAAAGAAGAGTATGCTTCTGATCCCTATTTTTCTTATTTTATAGGCCTTCCGGGATTTAGGTAGGATTTTTCTGTATTTGGTTCTCATGTTTAATTGAATCTGATTATTGTTTTGTTAGAATCGGGTTTGGTTCTAATGTTCACTTGTACAATAGGTATTTGTGTGGTATATATTTAGTCCAAATCATTGTGAATGTATGGAACCAAATTGACCATTACTATGGTACTTCAAGCAAAAAAAGGGAGATGTTACCTTGAATTTAAAGTATAATCAAAATAAATAAACAATTTCTTTACTACTGCATAAATGTGGTTTGACTATGAACTATTAAGCACTCTACCCTTTCACTTATGTTTTAGTTTTGTTTTGAAAATTGTTTTTTGTATACCGGTTTAAATTGATTGCTTTTATCCACATCGAAAGCAAAGCATCAGATTCGTTTGACGAACGTAGTCATATAAGAACTATTATTACCCATCGTATCTAGTCATACAAGAACTATTATTACCTCATATCTAAGCATATCCTGTTTGCCCGTTATCTAACTTTCTTGCAACCGTCAGTTATCTTATAGAGGAAACTTTGTTGTTTTATAAAGGCAACAAAATGGGGAGCAAGGCCAGCACTCTAATTTCGCAGCTACTTGTAATATGTTAAAGTCTTGTTTAATACTGCTTAGTTTAGATGTATTTTTAGCTGTGCACAAAATGCTTATATTTCTCTCTTAGCAGCTGCCATTCTTAAAAATAGAAAGGTTCAGGTGATACCACTCTTGCATCTTTCGTGGGAAAGAAACAACCTAAGGTAAAAGCTGATTTGGATGGAAAACCTAGTAGAGAGAATCAAGTATGATATTATGATGCCATTGGGTATTGCTTAAACAGCGACGCCTTTTGGCAATTTGTAAGCTTATGAGGCTAACGATTAATTATGGTGAACATACTCAGCAGAACTTTATATTATGTTTGATTATTTATTTTCCATTTGATTTGTCTATTTAACTTATATATAGACTGAATGTCAAGTTTTTTGTTCTGTAAATGAATGTTATAAAACAGCTACAGGTCTCTATTGCTTGTGGAATATTTAAGAGGAAGAAAGCTAAATGCCAAAAAAAACACTAAAAACACAACAACACACATGTAGATAATTTGATGACCCAAGGTGTGAACCATAGGGGAGTGGAAGGGATCATTGGGATGGTGAAGAGTATCGAGTAAGTT
The DNA here is from genome assembly GCF_003573695.1 of Papaver somniferum. Lineage (NCBI taxonomy): Eukaryota > Viridiplantae > Streptophyta > Magnoliopsida > Ranunculales > Papaveraceae > Papaver > Papaver somniferum. The sequence goes on along the minus strand of NC_039358.1, from coordinate 54,763,497 downwards.
CACACATCTTATATTTATGTGTTTAAGTTCTGGTAATACATTCATGTATAATTAATCCTGACTTGTACATTTGTAAGAAACTCTCTGACCGAAATGTCAAGAGTATGTATGTGTTTAAGTTTTGGTAATACACTTATGTCTTATTCGTGTATTTGTAAGAATCTTTCCGACTGCAATGTCAAGAGTTGAAGCCAACAAAAAGCAAAGCACACAATTGGCAGGAAAAACCACTGTCAATGCAAAGCTTAAATGGTACGTACATGCATATGTTGGTCTTTATGGTTAACCTTCACTCTGCGACCCAAAGTTATTCACGGTATTGTTATTTGGTTTTGGATTTGTCTGTTTATGGTCGAGTTATTTCTTATATTGGTGTGTACAGCTAGTAGAGAAGAGTTAGGTTGGGATACATGAACCCCGAAACATAATTATACCCTTAAAGTGGTTTCTATCTGTAACAATATTTAAATGGTATTTCTTTCGTTTAGCATGTTTAGCACTTGTGGATAATCTATTTGGCTTAACTGCACACAATTCCTTGTCAAAAATGGGAATACCATCTATGCTAGTAGACTGGGGAGAACTGTTTAGCACTTGTTGGTCATCATTATGTAAGTATCTCTTCCTTGATTTTTAATTCATATAATTTGGGCAATATCTTAAGCAAAAATGTGAGATAACTGTAAGTGGTCATAATTGCATGTATGTTAGTATAATATTTCTCTGCATGTTAGTATGATACTTTTCTTAGAGTCCAGGATTCCATTGGTTTATTTTGTTGATGTAAAATAATATTTCCTTAAGACGTTAGAGATAGATTTAGTATTCCATCTTGAAGATGTTTTTCTTGTTAGAGCCCATATTATCCAACTTTTTATGATAAATCAATTAACCCCTTCAAGCTTCCATTGGACATGATTCTGTACATTTTCTGATGTTCTTCTTACTTGGTGGTCTTTGTTTTGATTTATTTAGCAGGTGCTCGTGTCCTAGGAACAGTGGATAAAATGACTCTAGTTTGAAGTATAAGGTTTCTTTACTTTCGATCGATGTTGATTAAGATGGGAGATTGTGTAAAATATTTTGTTTCTTTTTTTTACGATGAAATGGGGCTCACGACTTTGTAACAAATACTGTGTTTTTAACGAAATTAAATTTCGTTGTTTTAATCCAATTTTTATGTATGGATTTATTTATTTTTTTATTACTGTGTATAAATTACATAGCATTACAGTGGTCTATAAATCTGTAAACATGTTCTTGCTACTGGCAAGCAAGGGTTTTAGCTGCATTTAGTGGTGTGGCAAAAGAAATTTTGAATAAAAGAAAATTGAAAAAAAATCATATATATTTAATTAAAGAGTATTTTTCTCTCACGTTATTGCCTCACCAGTAGGTGTGGCAGAAGATTTGAAAATTACATTAGAACTAAAATTAAACAAATATAGGAAATGATTTTTTGCCACATATTATTGCCTCACATATTGGTGTGGCAAAAAACCCAGCTTTTGCTACGGTACATTTAAGGTGTGGCGATAATTTCTTGCCACCCAGACTGTTGCCACTGGTGTGGCAAAATATTTTTGTGTGGCAAAAGGATATAGGGGCCTCATGAGTGACGTGTTGCAATACACAGCTTTTCTTGTAGTGTAATACTTGGAACCTTGATATTCTGAATTCTGTCCTAAAGATGTTATTAAAATTGGTTTGATTCGCCTGAATCCCTCTCATGAGGATATGGTTATGTGGGCACATACTAAAGATGGTAATTTCACAATCAAATCTGCTTATAAAGTGTATACAAATGAGTTTGCTACTGTTGAAGAGTCTTCTTTCTGGTCTAAAGTTTGGTCGCTGAACTGTCTGCCAAAGGTTAAGTTCTTTATTTGGAAGGTTTTTGCTAGTATGTTGCCTGTCAATGCTACCGTGAATGCATATAACAATACCATTAATCATCTATGTCTCATTTGCAATGATGAACCTGAAACTGTCCTTCATCTCTATTTTCATTGTCCTGTGGCGTCTCATATCTGGTTTGCTTTATCTCTTCAACACATGATCTCTTTTGACTTCATATGGCCTGATGATTACTTTCTTAAATGGTTTGATATAAGGCTGGGTCAGTCACCGTTCCCTGTTGGTTGGCCTAGTGTAGGTGCAATTATAATGTGGTGTATATGAAAATTGCGTTGGGAAGTAGTTTTCAGAAGGTTAATATAAATCTTGATAATGCTATCCTCAGCATTAAAAGAATGTTGAACACTTATATTTAGGCCTGTCAATATTTGTCCGATATCCGGTATCCGTTTCCGAGTATTCGAGATCCTATAGGATTTTATCCGTTTTATCGGATATCGTATATCAGATCGGATATTTTATCGGATATTTCTTCCTTAACATATCGGAAACGGATTAGACCCCATCCGAAATGTTAATATCCGATATCCGATAGTATAGGAACTTATTTGTAATTTATCCTAATTTCGAGTCTAGTATCGGATATTGTCGGATAAATATCCCATAAGTGTCAATTATGAAAATGTTTTACAAGGGTTTTTAAGCTTTTTTGTTATAACCGGATACTATCGGATATTTATAGGATATCCGACAGCTTAGCCTATCGGAATCGATATCTGATTTTGATATCCTATAGGATATTATCGGATATCGAATATCCGGTAGTGCTTAACATGTCGGATATCGGATTTCTAAATATCCGACGGATATTCTTCCATTGACAGGCCTACTTATATTCATACTCCTCTGCAGTCTGTTTTTCGAGTGGATACTAAAACTCCCAGATGTGAAGTTGATAGTATTCTTTTCATTGATGGATCGTTTAAAACTTTTAACATGGGAACTGGTTTGATTTTATGTGTTGTCACAGGAAGAATAATTTCTTGTAAGTCGAACTTTGGGCTTGCTCCTGATGCTGTTAGTGATGAAGCAATGACACTGTTTTTGGCTATTTCCTGGGCAGTGGAGCTGAAATTGACCAAAGTTTTGTTTGTTAGTGACTGTCTGCAAGTGGTTGATTGTGTAAATGGAGTCAGTCACTCGGCCAGTTGGAGATGCAGTGATATTATCCAGGATTGTCGTTGTCTTCTCTTTAGTACTTCTGTTTTTAAGTTGGTACATACTAAGTGTGCTATGAATAAGTTTGCTGGCCGGCTTGCACGCCGGTCTAGAAAGTTACATGTTAATGAAATTTGGGTCTCTTGTCTTCCTTTCTTGAACTACCTTGTGAAAGAACAGATTGTGTATGTTTGTAACTTTCTTCTTTTGTCAATGAAAAGTTTATTTCTTAGCAAAAAAAAGTTTAAATATCCCGATCGCGCCTTCTAAATTAGCTCTTTTAAAATACTACCAATTTACAAAAAAAAATAAAAATAAAATAATATATATATATATACATATATGACTTGCTCAAATGGAATATGCTAGTCAGATTACAAGCGCTTTTCGTTGGCATCACTTGATTGTGGTTTGCGCTCTTTCCGATGCCTGTTGTTGTTATCAGAGAGAGAGAAACAGAGGAGAGGGCAGGAAAAACATAAGAGAGGATTCTTTTGTTTGTACAAGAAAAGTAGTTGAAATTTTGAGGCATCCTTGATGATTCATGCAGCTGTAATTTTCATGCATCACTGCTCAAGTACCCGACTGCCAAACGTCTGATAACTTTTGACAGAAGTAATAAAACGATAATAAAAGAAGTCTGATGGGACATTTGGCTTCTCTGTGAGTGTATTTAACTACTTGTACTGATTATTTTACCATTAATTAGATCAAATTGATCAGTTACTAATTATTTACTGTAGATTGTTTAAATCTAATTCTCATTTATTGCGTTGCACCTCCGATTCTTTTCTTTTTTCTGAAGTTCTATTCTACAGTTTCCAACTTTCCACCACCACCACAAATTAGTAACCTTAAATAAATCATAAAAAGTTAACAAATACTACTAATCAAGTCCATAAAAAAACCACATATTTTTTTTAGAAAAAAGTCAATATAAGAATAAGTTTATTTTAAAAAGGAATTATAAGGCTTGCAACAAAATTTGAAAATGGTCTGGCATAGTATCCTAGATAGAAAAAGTTCTTCAATGTGTAGATAAAAAAATTAAAAACAATATAACATGAGTTATGATACCGAAGCTGCTGAACTTTCCTTATTCATTTCCCCCACTCCTTTCTCCTTTAGGTGACGTTGTTTTTAGCCCTTGATATCTTGAATTAAGATTAGCAAGAAATCTAATTATCACTACGTTTAACCAATGCCGGCATGACACATAGGTGGGAAGAGTACGGGGGTAAAGATTGGGGATATATATCATTTTCGTTATGATACACATCTGCACCGGAGAGATTTAAGGGCTAGCCCTGCTAGAGAAATGTAGGGTAGGGCCAAGGATGGAGTGATTATTTATTAAGCTTAAAGTCACGTGTGGTTTTATAATGAAAAGAAGCGACTCCAGAGTCCAGATCTGCCTTGCCACCTTAAATTGAACAAAATTTAGTATCTTATCCACCAATCATATCCGTGTTTGTTTTTCATGTAACTAGTTAATTAGTTAATGTATAGACTTAAAAGACTACGTTGGTTAATATATTACAGGAAATTAGTTAATTAGTGATTAACTAATTAATACTTTATGACCAGCTTGAACAATTAGTTAAATACTTACTTATATCTTTTCTTATGAAAGATCTTCTTAGCATTTAGTGCATGATTAGCCAAGTTTGTTTGTTTTTTTTTTTTTTTTTGGCAGTTTGAGCAAAATTTAGTGGACTAAACGGCAAATTTCCCGTTAGTTAAAGAAAATATTTTAAAACGCATGCCATGCACATGCTTTATGTCCGACTCACACGATATGTTATGCTACCAGGGCATAGACCTAGTAGTACTCCTTTAACCCTAGACTGATATTATCTCTTGTGTATTACTAGTATCCGTCCAACTCAGTTGTACACTCATTTGGGGTTTTTACGAAGTAGCTCACTCATCCTTTTACTTGTAGATCTCTCTTTTGTTTTGTGCTTTTTACTGGTAGATCTCTTTCAAGCTCTTGTGGTGTTTGTGATTGAAGCATCTTGAAGGGTAGATCTCTCTCTCTTTCTTTCTTTCTTTCTTTCTTTCTTTCTTTCTTTCTTTTCTTTGTTCCTTGTTTATCATTCAAAGATAGATTTGCTTTAACAAGTAGGTATGCTGATATTAGAGTCTCTTTATGATCATATATCTTCATCATATGTTAGATCTCTCATCAGATCTACTCTTTTAACAACAATAACATCACCACTAAAGTTGGTTAACCACAGCCTTATCAGAAACCTATTATAAGTTCTAGCTGAAGTTTGAAGTACATGTTAGATTATCTCAAACTTTACTCTGAAGGTATGGCATATAATAGCTGTTTGTACCGGAAAAGACTTAAGTTTAATCTTGCAAATCATGGTGAACTTGATGCATGTACACCTGAACCTTCTGGTTACGAAGCTACTAGTGTTTTCAAACCCAAGTTCCCAACCAAGATTCTCACAAATGGACATAGATCCATTACACGGGGAAACTAAAAGATAAAAATTCCAGTTTAACATCTTGACTTTCATCAGTTTAAGATCCTTGGTAGATGTTGCTGATAGTTGAAGAAAGTATTTGAGAACATTGCTCAGAAAGTGGAAAAGGGTCAATAGACAAGTTTGGTTGCAGATCCAGTGAGGTGTAAGTGCTCGTTGCTAAATCTTTGCAATGCAGATGTGCATCTGCCGTGTAACCGCTCCAATCTTTCACGATCCACCAGGGATAGCCTCAGCTATCCTGCTTTATTCAAGACTAGACATTTAGCAATTATATGAGCAGTCACAAGAACATAATTCATGTATTCTTTAGATTTAGACAAACGAGCCGCGTGCCACTCTTTTTACTTGTTACCTCCCAACCTCGTTTAATACCATTACTTTCATTGCTTGATGTCTCTTAGTTCTATGTTTCAATTTGTATGGCTGATATCTATGTTTTCTTTCAGACTATGGATTATGATATGCCTGTAATGACCAAAAGGGTCAAGTGCTATCTCTACTCTGTTGGAATTTGGAGTAACGAAGGGATGAAATATTTAGAACTCAACGATGGCTCTCAGGTTTTTTGGTTTTTTTTTTCTTTCCAAGTTTAGTTAATTAAGGGGTTTCCAATGCTTTCTTGTAGAAAGTTAACTTTCTTTTTGTAACAAATCACAGGAGCAGGAGCAGGAGCAGGATAATGTTCCCTTCTTTCGGGTTTATGCATCTAAGGGGTCAGAAACAGAAACTACCTTCTTCCTTGATGGTGTTATCACAATAGGAAGAGTACAAAATGGTATTTGTTCGGTTATGCGTTAATTAAAAATTATGTTATCTGAATTTATGTCTTAATGTTGGTTTTTTCTGTTTTCTAGGCTTGAGACTCCTGGATGGGAAGAACAAGGAGGACAGGTCAAAAGGTTTTTCAAGTTTGGAAAAGAAACGACTTTCATCAGATACCGGTAATGTTATATCTATAATATGCATCAATATTTCTTTGTTAATCTACTATTTTATTTATTTTTTGTTCTCTCTTCGTTCAACTAATTTATAAGGACCATCTCCAACAAAGAGGAACTTTTGGTTCTCAAACACATCCACTCTCTAAATTTGGCTAAATAGTTGGTTTGTACCAATAGTTGGCTAAATAGGGGATTTTCTACCGATGTTCGATAAAAATTTCCTTGAACAGTTTATGAATCCTACAAACCGAAGAATGGGTATTTGCATCTTTGTCTAGTTTTGTTTATTTATATTTGTGGTTGAATGTCTTGGCCAAATTGAAAGAACATGAAGGATCCTTAAATTTAACTTGTTTTGTCGTAGTGACTCCGTCCATATATATGTTATGCTGTTTTTGATTTGGTTGATTCCAGTTAGATTTTAATCCTTGACCGTATGATTAATAATGGGCAAATTGTATCTATAAAACTAATTAAGAGAGTTAGCAGTTGTAAATGCACTTAAAATTAGATGCTGCTCACTTACATTTACATAACCATAAGGAGGTGCTAGTGCACCAGAGACAGGAGGTGCTACTACACTGGCATGTGCTAAGGCACGCACATGTTGCTACACTATTACAGTAAGAGAAGGAGATGCTAAAACATTTATAAGACTAAGAGGTGCTACTACACGCTCGAGAGAAGCTGATCCTACATTAATTATAACTTGATTACCTATAACATGATATATAGTGAAATCTGGATCTGTATATGTGACATGGTTGTGGATGCTTTAGTTTTTTTTGGCTAAAGAGTCAGCAACCTTGTCACCGTCTCTTGATTTTTATTTTTTTTCCTACAAGCTTTTTGTAAAATAATTACTCCACATTACTGTTTTATTCGGTGTCTTTTTCATGATTGTTTATGTGTTGCGGTAATCTCCTTAATGACATAACAAAAGCAAATAGAAATGTCTTCACCAGAGCTATATCGAACTCCATATATGTGTGAGCACACAAACCACGAGGGGGTCCGAACGCTCACAATCAATCATTATCATCCAAAGAAATTATGATGATGGTACCCGGGTGTAGATTCATCGGCTCAAAACCTTCGGGTTTATCATGGCCTCATCCAACAACTCCATGCGTGGCGTTTGTGCATGGGGTATAAGTATTAAGGAAAACAAAACATAGAAGTAAACATGCACGGATCTAAATGAATGTAAAGTGCTGAAATGTAAATAAGACCAAGGTTTACGTGGTTCAACACTAAGGCCTACATCCACGGGGTTTGTTGTTTTACTATGTTCTTCACGGTTACATGAATAGTTGAATGACTTTTGGGGTTTACATATTTCTCTCCTCTAAGGGATTAACTTACCTTTACTATTTCTCTCTCTCTCCTTCCCTTCCTCATCTTTTTCGATCCCCCTCCCTCTTAGTGGAGATTGGGTATTTATAAGGTTAGAACGTGGGCCCCATCTCTGAAGACCGTTGGAACCTTATCTTCTTGTGTCCCTGCGTCCATCACGCGGAGGTCTGCGTTTGCCCCTTGATCCCGCAGAGGCATCCTCGCTCGTTCCACAGGTTGGTCGACACGTACACTGCTCAGAGTGTTTAATGCGGGTAGTTGAGGGGTCTGCTCGTGTCAGACAAGTGTCTTCTGCCCCTGTCAGTCCGTGTCAGCTAACTTTCTCTCCACCGTTGATCTTAAGCTCCTCTTTTGGGGATGAGATAAAGTAACTCTTCGGGGTTTATTGGGTGTTTCGTGATGCATCATGTTTTGATGTTTTGGCCTGCATGCTTTCCACGTACCTTTTTATATACACGTGTCTGATAGTGAGATATATGTGTACACAATTTGCCCCTTTTCTTCAGGCTTGAATGACTAGTGGGTGCCTTGAAGAAAAACTATCGTCGCATATTCTTCTCACTCCTAATAACTTCTCCTAGATACTTGGGCACGTCTTTTATTCGTGCATTAACTGCTTATGTAACGGGCACGTTTCCCATTCCTCCCTTAATTTCCTTCTCTTTCTTTCGGGTATTTTAAGGATAGAAAGAAAATTTAATTTCATTCTTCCTAAACACTCTCAGTTTTCATTCTTTTTCCAGCCTTTAAATTTTCTGTCTGTCTTCATTGAACCTGTGACCTTAAATTCTCTGTCAGTCTTCATTGCACCTTTGATCTTAAATTCTCTGTCAGTCTTCATTGCACCTTTGATCTTAATTCTCTCCACCTTAGCATTAATCACGCCCGCTTCTCCTGTTTGTTTCTTCTACTGTTGTTTTTGCCGGTAAGTTTTTCTTTTCTTTATTTCCACCGTTTTATGCTGTGTTGATTTGTGAATTCTCTGCTACTGTTGTTCCTTGTTTGTGATGAAGAACTTCTTCTGATGCTTGTATACTAGTTTGCCCCTGTTCTTCATCTTAAATTAAGGAAGCCGTTCCTTCAAGGGTGAAATTTTGAGTGTGTATACTAATTTGGGGTTGCTACATTATCGTGGTTGTATTGCTATGGATGTGTTTTTTGATTTTTGGTAATGTTTTTTGATTGCGTGTAACTTGTTCTTGATTTTATTCTTTCCGCAGCCATGTCTGACCGTACGCGGCCTACTTATCAGACTCCTGATTCTGGGTTATCGAGATCTCCTCCGCGGCGAGAGTCTCAAGATGATGTTCGTCGGAGTCGAGTTTCTTCTGGAGCGAAAGCCTCGTCCTCTAGGGAAGAGATTCCGCCGATAATCCCGTCTGGTTCTCGAAGAGTCTTTGATCTCTCAGTGGCTCGTCCTCGTGATGATACTAGGAGTACGCAGGCTCCGCCCCGCGCTGTTGCTTTTGACATTCCTCCTCTACGTTCGTTAGTGCCCGAGCACCATCTACGGTCTTCTCCGACTTTTAAAGGAAAGAATACGAAGGGTGTAGCTCCTAGGGTTGAATCCTCAAAGAATCCTCCCGTTAAGAGAAAAGCTTCGGAAGCGTTCGTTAGTTCATCCGGCCCCGCCGAGGAGGATGAGGCTGCTCCCTTGATACGCAGTGTCTCTGTTAGCAGGAAAAAAGTAACCTTCAAGCATATCGATCTTGAAATATTCAAGGAAAAGCATGAGCTTCAGGCCTTCGGGGTTCGTTTCTATGCCCCTGAGGATGATATTATGTATGAGCTTATCTCCAAGTATGAGTTCGATGAATTTCATTTGTTAACGACGGTTGGGGCGTTCGAAGCTGGTCTCATGCTGCCGTTGTATAAATCAGGTGATTCCTTCTACTACGACGTGCTCGCTAGTCGTGAGGGTTCTTCCACCAATATTCACAGCCGTTCCGTATCCCAACTATCGGGGAATTATCTCCGCGCCCTGAAGGAATGCTATCTGCGGAGTAAGGGGGAAACGTCGATGACTTGTTACGTCCCCAATCCCATGGAGAAGGAATGGTATACTCCTGAGAATTTCAATAACTCCTTCGGTGATTACGTCAATAGTAAGAATCGCAAGCCGTGGAGTGTCAGCCTTCGGAATCTTCCTGCTCCTCGAGGAGAAATTCGTCTGCTAAATGAGGTCAGCGATGCCAAGCTGAAGTATGTTCCTGGCACGGAGGCGTCCAGTCGTCGGAAACTCTTCCCCGCGCGAGAGAGGATCAAGCGCGATCATGACTACGAGTGGCACGCCACCGTTATCGAGATAGTTGGTCCGTGGGCTTACGGTTGGATTCATGGTCCCCGCGGTTGGCGGCCTACCGATAATAGTAAGCCGCGCGAGTCTCCTCCTGTTCGCTATGGAGATTTCTGCCCCTGGCGTCTAAACTTTGCGGGCATGAATTTTCCTTATGCCCTGGACGTCGTAGAGGGAGACGAAGAGGATGGTTCCGGTGCTATACTTCCACCGAAGAATATCTCGGCTGCTCAGGTACGCAGATTCTAGCTGCGCTTCTTTTTTAGAACTTCCATTAGACGGGAAAAATAATTCTTTTTGTGGCGTTGGTTTCAGGTATTGAAGAAGAAAAAGATTAGGCCGAAGCAGTCTTCTACTACGGTGATGGGCGAGGTTGAAGCCAAAGAAGAAGTTACTAGTCCAGTGAACGAAGAGTTTACTAAGGACGAGATTACAGATGGGGAGGAACGTACTGGTACCTCCCCTATCAATGTCGAAGAAGAGGTCTTCGTAGGTCACGCTGGTGATGAAGGAAGGAACAAAGCTGTGGTGGCTGATGACGTTGTTATCGGGGATGTTTCCATCCCTGCTGGTGATGTCGCGGATACCCTTCCCACTTCTCAAGAATTTTCTTTTGATCGGATGTATTCTACGGGGGAGTTCTTTGACGAAGCCCTCGATTTTCCCGAGGACTTCTCTCTACTTTCCCCCAATGATGATTGGGATGTTCTTGGTGGTGATGGTAATGGGGATGCTACTGTAGAAGATGTTGGTGCGGAGGAGCCTGCTGTGCATGTAGGTGCGGAGGAGCATGCCAACATTCGTGCTGAGGGGGTCGTGTTAGAGAAAGGAAAATCTGTCGTTGATGCGCCTGCCGATAATTTTCCCCCGTCGCCGACATCTGAGGGTGAGGACGCCATCATGGATTGGTTTAAGGAAAAGAATCTTCTGTTTGTTTCTCATCCCGCTCCTGTTGTTGCTGGGGAAAAGGAATCAACTGCGTATACCCGTCGCATGATGGAAATGTCTTCTAAGGCGCAGGTGTCTGAAGCCTGGGGAAAAAGGTTGACTGTTCCCGCAGATACCCTTGTGCCGGAACCTCCTACTTCCGTTGCCGATATGATGGCCATTGCCGACGGGTATCAATATGGCTTTCCGCAGCAGCGTGTGCTGGAGGTAAATTTTCGTACATACTTCTACGTGACGATCAGACGCTTCGGTGAAATAATGTTTTTTCATCTTGATGTGTAGATGATGAGGAGCGAGCATTGCAACCACGTGCTGTATCAGTTCTTCAAAGCGAAATCTCTGAAGCTCGAGGCTAAGCTTCGTCACCGAGAAAAGGAATTATCTGCGGCTGAGGTGGAAATAGAAGAGCTGAAGAAAAGCCTTAAGGAGAAAGAAAAGCTGGGTGAAGCAGAGGCTGATCTTCGTTCAGAACTTGTTGCAGTGCGCGCTGAGTTAGAGCAAACTCGTAGCCAAGTTTCCACTTTCACAGGTTTGGTTCTTTTCCCTCGCCTTATGTCGTCATTCTTTTATCTCTTAGTTGTTCTGTCTGAGTCTCCCACCCTATCTCCAGTGGGTGGCGTCCCCGAGCTGATATGGCTTCGAAACGAAAGAGCTCGGCAAAAATCTCGTATTAGAGATTTGGTTGAGAAAATTAAGAGTGAAGCTAAGAAATGGGATGCTCGGGCTGAGGTATGGCGCGCGCGGCATGTTCAGATGGTCGACATGCAAAATCTGTACAACCATGATCGTGCTTTATTTAATGGCACACTGCTGTGGACCCGTGATAATCTGCGGGAAGCCCGTGAGCGCACTTCCTTGTTGGAATCTAGGATTCAGCTGTTGGAAGAAGAATTACAGATGGCTCGATCCATTCCTCTTTCAGTGGTCCAGGATAATATGCTCTGTCTTGCCAGGGAAAAAGATGATGCTCGTGCTGAAGTCTACGCTCTCAGCAATGCTCTTTCCGCGTCTCGTGCCGACGTAGCTCGTCATGCTGAGTCTGAGAGGAATCTTGAAGTGTGCATGTACAGACTCAGCAAAGGGGTCTCAGAGATAAATAAAGAGGTCGACCACCTTCGTCATATGGACTCGATGAAGCAGGTAGAATTAGATGCCTGTCAATTTACTCTCACCAACCTTCAACTAGACTATAAGAAATTATCCGTGGAATATGATCATCTTGATGAAGCGCGAGATGCGGTTGTTAATGAGTATGAAGAGGCTTCGGCTTGTGTCGAAGGTATAATCCCCTTTCATCGAGTGTGACCTTGTTTTTTTCTATGCTAACTCCGTGGTGTTGTCTTTTTCAGAGCTCGAGGGACGCCTTCGCGTCACAAATGAAAAACTTGAAAAGGCTCAATCTTCCTTAGCGCAGCAGGAAGAACAGACCAATCACTTCAAGAATTTAGCAGCAACCCGCGAGGAGGCCGTTTGTGCTGCTTCTAGAGAAGTGAATCGGATATCTTCGTTATTATCCCAAGCCCAACAGCGGACAACAGTTATTAAACACAAGGCTCGTTGTCAATTAGCTGAGGAGACGAACAAGATGCTGGAGAGGATAGAACTTGGCCTAAGGAATGAACATGGTCTCGTGAAGAACTATCCTCGTCGTCCCGTTCCTTCCGCCTTGCCCATCTCCTCGGGCCCCTCTTCTGGTGGGAGCGTCCCATCAAGTCTTCGGAATAATCCTGCCGATGGGGCCGCCACTTAGGTAGAGATCGCAGCGTTCTGTAGGCTCCGCGGCATCATTATATTTTTTGTAATCATGTAACAAGGATATTTTTTGCTGATGATCCTGTAAAAGGAGTATTTTTTGATTGTGTATCCTTGACTTTGGCCTTTCACTTCTTGTAATCACCCTTTATGAAATGAATCCTCTTCTTGATATACCTACAATGTTGTTTTGTTTTTATTCTAAGTATTTGTGAAAAAACAAAACAAAAGTTTTCAAGTGTTTTTGAGTGCGATACTGAAGGAAGGTACCTTCGTGATCGTCTTGAGGCCTGTCACCCCGCTGGCGAATCCTGGGCCAGAGGATTCCCAGACGGTGGGGGCCGGGGAAACGTTCTAGGATATGGGATTAAAATATTTACGCACCCATTCACTCCCTTTGCCTTAAGATTGATTGGGTATCTCTTTCTGCTGGGTGCCTTCCCCCTGGTCCTACACTTATGGACACTGATGGGGGAGCCCTGAGAGATTGTAGGTTAACTACTTTCCCCAATATTGTGGGTAGATTCCACTGACTTGATAATTTGAAAGCTTGTTTGATTGATAAGCTGAGGTCTGCAATTCCTCTTCCAGAGATAGAAACATGTGGAGCGGTCAGGCTCCCTTCATATTCTGGTACACTCCAAGCAGATTCAAATCTGCGTTGCTTCTATGGGAAGTATGGTTTGAGCCATTTAGCATTCCAAGGATTCCGGAGGACCTCGCCTTTTAGATTACGAAGGTAGTAGGAACCGTTACCCGCGATGTCGTGGATCATAAAAGGTCCTCCCCATGTAGGTGTTAACTTTCCCCATTTCTTTTCTTGCTGATACCGTGGGATTGTTCTCAACACATACTGTCCCTCTACAAAATTCCGTAGCTTTACCTTTTTGTTGTATTCCCTTGCCAGTCTTCGTTGATAATTTTGCATCTTTTGCAATGCTACTTCCCTTCTTCCTTCCAAGTCGTCCAACCTTTCTAACATCATATCTGTTGTGAGGTTTTTCTCCCAAGCTTCGGTCTTCGTGGTTGGCATGAGGATTTCCGTAGGTATGACTGCTTCAGCTCCATAAGTTAGAAGAAACAGGGATTCCCCGGTAGCGGATCTTCGTGTTGTCCTGTATGCCCATAAGACATTGTGCAGTTGTTCGCACCATCTTCCCTTACGCTCGTCTAATTGTTTTTTGAGTATAAGGGCGAGGGTCTTGTTGGTAGCTTCCGCTTGTCCGTTGCTTTGGGGGTATATGGGGGTGGACTTGTTCTTTCTTATTTTGAAAGTGTCGAAGAGCATGTCTATATTTTTTCCCTGTAATTGCTTGCCGTTATCAGATACAATTTCAGCAGGTATACCAAATCTGCAAATGATGTTCTGGAATATGAAAGTGAACACATCCGCGTCTCTGATCCTGGCCAAGGCCTTAGCCTCCACCCATTTACTGAAGTAGTCCGTGGCTACTATCAAAAATCGTCTCTTCCCTGATCCTTCGATGAAAGGCCCGACGATGTCTACGCCCCATTTTGCAAATGGCCACGGGCTATCGACAGAGTTTAACATTGTTGCCGGCGCGTGGATCTTTTTCGCGAAGCGCTGACATTCTTCACATCGTCGAGACATCCTCGCGGCATCTTGTATCATTGTCGGCCAGTAATATCCCTGCGTTTTTGCTTTGTCAGCTAGTGATCTCATGCCGCTATGATTCCCCGCGTCACCATAATGGATATCATTTAGAATTCGATGCCCCTCTTTCCGGGAAAAGCAGCGTAGTAATGGTCCAAGGAAGGATTTCCTATACAGGACCCCCTCCCGAAGATCATATCTTCCCACTTTGGAGAGTATCTTCCTAGCTTGTTTCCGATCCGCAGGTAAGCTTCTTTTTTCGAGAAAGGCATGTATTGTCACCCTCCAGTCATCTTCGTTGCTGAAGTCTTCGTATTGATTTGCTCTTGACAGTATGTCCTCTTCATCAAAGTCATTATGGATGTCTTCCCCTACCTGGTCTTCGATATTTTCTTCCATCACATCTTGATTGGTAGCGAAAGAGAATTGAGATGCAATCGAAGGCTCGTATACCCTTGCTATTTTAATACCTTCGGCATTTTTATCCCTTAGCATGGATGATATATATGCTAGGGCATCCGCGTGCCTGAGGTCCCTTCTGCATAAGTGCCGGAACTTAATGTTCGGGATTTGTGATGCCAATGTTTGGACCAAGGCCATGTAAGATGAAAGGGTGTCATCGTACACATTATACTCGAGCCCTATTTGCCGTATGACAAGCTGCGAATCACTTGTCAGCCTTACATCGGTTACCCCCATCTCTATTATTATCCGTAGGGCATGTACGACAGCTTCGTATTCAACAATGTTGTTGGTATGCTCTTTGAATTCCAATCTAAGTGCCTGTATAATCCTTTCTCCAGTTGGGGTGATAATGACAATACCTATTCCTGCTCCTTCCTTATTTTTAGATCCGTCGACAAAGACTTCCCATTGTCTATGACTCGCAGGTTCGAGGATATCCATTGGATCCTTGATTTCTTCCTCGGCTTTTGGTATTCCCTTAATCTCTTCGTCGTTGTCAAGGGGGAGGTCTGCTAAGAAATCTGCCAGCACTTGGGACTTCTGAGAATGTTGAATTTCATGAATGATGTTGAATTGGTCCAGATGGGTGTTCCATTTGGCTATTCGGCCCACTTTTCCCGTGCTTTTGAGGACTGCTTCCAATGGTGCTTTGCATGGTACCCTGACGAGGTGAGTTAGGAAGTAGGTTCTCAGTTTTTGGGTAGCCCATACCAGTGCGAGGATGAGTTGTTCAATCTTAGTATAATTTCTTTCCGCGGAATTGAGTGTCTTGCTGACGTAATAGATAGGCTGTTCCACCTTTGTATTGGTTTTGACTAATACCGCGCTGACTGCGTCCTCCGTTGCTGCTATGTACAGTGCCAAAACTTCATCAGGGTCTGGCTTCTGCAGGATCAGGATTGAAGCTAGATGTTCTTTGATTTTTTGGAATGCTTCCTCGCATTCGGTGGTCCATTCGAACCTGCTCCCTTTTTTAAGAATATTGAAGAAATGTTTGCATTTGTCCGAAGACCGTGCAATAAATCTGCCCATCGCTGCGATGGACCCATTGAGCTTCTGCACTTCCTTCAGATTCTTTGGGGACGGCATCTCTACTATGGCTTGAATCTTCGCTGGGTCTACCTCGATGCCCCTTTTCGTCACCAGATACCCGAGGAACTTCCCCGAGGTGACACCGAAAGTACATTTCTCCGGATTCACTTTCATGTGATGCTGTCTCATTGCTTCGAAGATATTCCTCAGGTCCTGGTGGTGATTTTTACGCAGCTTGCTTTTGACGAGCATGTCGTCCACGTAGACTTCTAGGGTTCCTCCAATCCATGGCTTGAAGATAGCATCGACCATCCTTTGGTATGTTGCCCCTGCGTTTCGGAGCCCGAAAGGCATTCTGGTATAGCAATAAAGGCCATGTGGGGTATAGAACGCTGTGTGTGGCTGATCTTCTTCTGCCAGGGCTACTTGGTTGTAACCAGAATGTCCGTCCATGAATGATAGTTCTTCGTATGCTTCTACTGCTTCTACCAGCTGGTCTATGCTCGGTAGGGGATAGCTGTCCTTTGGACATGCCTTGTTGAGATTAGTAAAGTCGATGCATATTCTAACCCCTCCATTTTTCTTAGGAACAATGACCATGTTGGAGATCCAGGTAGGGTACCTGACTTCCTTGATAAATCCTGCGTCTAGTAGCTTCCGAAGTTCTGTTTCTACTGCCTCATGATATTCTGGAGCCACTTTTCGTATTTTCTGCCTGAACGGGGGCGTGCCCGGTTTGATGCGTAGTTCATGTTGGATTACTTTTGGGTCAATCCCCGGCATATCTCCTAACTTCCAGGCGAACACATCCGCATATTCCTTGAGTAGTTTGGTTAAGGAATGTTCCCTTACTTCGTCCATGATGGTCCCAATTTTGACCATCTTCGGGTCTTCTTCCGTTCCTATGTTGATTTCCTTTACGGGTTCTACTGGTGTGAACACAGGCTTCGGGTCTCCGAGGACTGGGGCGCTCTTTAATTGCTATTTAGCGTGTTTCTGCTCTTCGCTGGTTGTTGAGGTACTTGTTTCCGAGCCTTGGACATTACCATCTTTCTTCAATCCTTTTCCTGTAGTTTCCTTAAGGAATAGGTCTACGGCTTTCTCTTTCGCGGTTTCTTGATTTCTTACTCTTCGGATTTTTCGCTGTTCTTCTTGCTCATTGTTGATATGATCCTGAGTGGCCTGGCACTCTCGCGTAGCGATTCGATCTCCCTTGATCTCCATTATTCCCTCAGGTGTTGGAAATCTGAGGTATTGGTGATATGTTGCCGCAACTCCTTTGAGCTTGTGTACCCATTTTCGTCAAATAATGGCGTTGTAGGGGGAAGGGGTATCCACCACACTGAATCGGGTATCCAGTTTCATGGGTCCTGCGTTAACCTGTAACACGATGTCTCCCAAGGGCTTCGTGGCTGCTCCATTGAATCCGTAGATGGTGTGATAAGAGGTCATCAACTGTTCATCATGGAGCTTCATTCGTTTGAATGCATCATAGAATAGGACATTTACAGAGCTTCCCCCGTCTATGAGGATCTTTTTGAGGTTACATCCAGCTACTGGTAATGTTAGGACCAAGGGATCGTTATGGTCTTCCATATCTTCTTCGATATCCTCGGCATCGAAGATGATAGGAGATTCCATCCATTCTTCGTGTTCGTCCACCGCTATCCCATCGACCTTATATAACTCGCAGCGGTCTTCGAATTGCTTCCGTAACCTTTTTCCAATCTGTGCGGTGAGTGAGGGTCATGTGGCTTCGGAACACGAGATGGTGTTGATTTTTCGGTTTTCTTCCGGAAGTTGGACTGGTTTGGTTCGTTTGGATCTGTCCTCGGTAACATCCTTTCGTATGTAATGTTTGAGCTCTCCCGCATCAATTAATTTTTGGATCATTATTTTAAGGTTCTTGCATTTTTCGGTCTGGTGTCCGTTGAAACAGTGATACTCACAGTAATCTTTAGACTTCTCGGATCTCGGGGGATGCTTTCCCTTAGACCATGGCCACTCTAAGTTTTCCCTCCCTTTGATCTCTCGTAGGATACGAGCATAGCTGGCGTTGAGTTTCTTGTAAACTTGATCTTCGAATTTTCGGTCGCCTATTCTTCGTTCATCCCTCCGTTCCTTCCTATCTTCGTGAGGTCTCTCATCTGAGCAACCCCTTTTGGCCCCATTGGTTTGTTCCACCGAATTGGTGCGGTGAGACCTCTGCGGATATGCCCTCGGGTTTTCCCGTTGAATTTTTTCAAGTCGAGCGTGCTTTTCGATAATTATTCGGAGATCTCCTTCTGTCTTGGGCACGCTCCCGTGAATTTCAACAAATAGAGGACTCATTCGGTCTAAGCCCCATTTGTAGCAGTTGATGCTTACCACTGGGTCCACGCTCCCTATGGCTTGGCAGATCTTATGCCATCTGTTTGTGTACTCCCTCGTGGTTTCCTTGTAGCCAATGGCTAGTGAAAAGAGCTTATCCATCCCTGTGTTTACAGTCTTGTTGTACATGTATGTTCTTAAGAATTTCTCTGCGAGTTGGTCGTATGAGTGGATGGAGTTTGGTGGCAGATTATCGAACCATGATAACGCCGATCCCTTCAAGCTTGACGGGAAGTATCTACAGAGTACGGCGTCGTTCTGACCCCATCTAGCTAAGACACGGTTGTAGTACCGAACATGTGCAGCAGGGTCGCTGGATCCATCATAGCATTCGAACGTCGGGACAGGGCATTTCAGTGGAATAGGGGTGTTGGCCAAGCGATGCGTTAATGGCGTGGAGTTAGCTTCTCTCATGACCTCTTCTAACCTTCCCCCACCTTGTTTATTTTTAATTGCCTGATCTCCGCCATCATCTCATTTCGTAGTTCCTCCATTGCGCGTTGGTTCTCTAAATTCTTCAGCTCATTACCGTCTGACTCTCCATCGTCATAATCCGGGTCGGATACGCTACGTCTCCTTTTCGCATCTTCATTAGCCGCTAGGACGACTCTACAGTCTTGGTTTGGCTCTGGTGCTTTGGAGCTTGCTTCATCAAGTTGTTGGCTGGTCTTCGTGCTTAGAGCAATCCGCTCCTTTAAATCTTGATTTTCTCTGGCCAACAGAGCTACAGCTTCTGCGTAAACCTGCTGGCTCTTCCTCAGTTCCTCAAGCTCAGCCATTAGTCGGTGTGATTGGTTGGACCCCTGATTGGGATTCCCAGCGCGTGCCGCTACAGCCGTGGTGCCGCCCTCCTCCATGGTCTGTACTAAAGGTGGCAGGGGTTCAGCTTCGGTTGCTGGTGTTTCCAAATTGGAGCGAGCGCCCCTCTGAGGTGCCAGAGCCGCCGGTATGGTTTGATTCTGATTATTTGTTAGCGACATTCCAAAGGTTAGATGGTGCGCGGGTTGGAATGTTCTGGATTCGTCCACCCTTTCTCTTGGTTGATTAAGTTGACTCATGGCGAAGGTATTGCTAGCCTCCGTAGCCTTCGGGACTACCGCAGCCTCCCCGTACTTTATCGTTGCTGCTCTGAGAGCCGCCGCTGCAACTGAATTAGCGTTCATGGGTGAAGTGATTTCTGCAGTATCTTGCCTTCGATTGGTCATTTTAGCTTTATCTCCTTTCTGCTTGCTTCGGGTGATGATCTGGGTTGTCCTGGGTGTTTCTTTTGACAAAGCTTTGGATTTTCCTGCTTCCTGCGTCTTTTCCATCACGTGCCCTTTTGTTGATAATGAAATCTCGCGTAAACTTTCCTTCTTTACTCACAACACGTTCTCTCTGCATAAGTTATTTCAAACAACAGAAACGGGAATATCCGCGTGAAGCAGGTTAGTTGGCGAAATACAATTTTTCAAGAGGGAATTAACACCCGCAGGATATAAAATACGGGTTAGAGTTTTATTAAAGGAGATCCTTAGTATAAAAACTACGAAAATTGTAAATCCGATGGATTAGAACAATAACCAGCTTAGAACAATAACTCTTATCGAAAATCAAATCAAAGGTGGGTTTTTGAACATAATATAGTTAACGAATGATCTATACGGTCCGAGCTGATAAAATTAGAGCAATCATATGCCAATTTAAAATGAAATCACAGGACAAGATAAATCTTTTACCGGGACGAAGTCCCTGTTTCTAGCGCCAAATTGTGAGCACACAAACCACGAGGGGGTCCGAACGCTCACAATCAATCATTATCATCTAAAGAAATTATGATGATGGTACCCGGGTGTAGATTCATCGGCTCAAAACCTTCGGGTTTATCATGGCCTCATCCAACAACTCCATGCGTGGCGTTTGTGCATGGGGTATAAGTATTAAGGAAAACAAAACATACAAGTAAACATGCACGGATCTAAATGAATGTAAAGTGCTGAAATGTAAATAAGACCAAGGTTTACGTGGTTCAACACTAAGGCCTACATCCACGGGGTTTGTTGTTTTACTATGTTCTTCACGGTTACATGAATAGTTGAATGACTTTTGGGGTTTACATATTTCTCTCCTCTAAGGGATTAACTTACCTTTACTATTTCTCTCTCTCTCCTTCCCTTCCTCATCTTTTTCGATCCCCCTCCCTCTTAGTGGAGATTGGGTATTTATAAGGTTAGAACGTGGGCCCCATCTCTGAAGACCGTTGGAACCTTATCTTCTTGTGTCCCTGCGTCCATCACGCGGAGGTCTGCGTTTGCCCCTTGATCCCGCAGAGGCATCATCGCTCGTTCCACAGGTTGGTCGACACGTACACTGCTCAGAGTGTTTAATGCGGGTAGTTGAGGGGTCTGCTCGTGTCAGACAAGTGTCTTCTGCCCCTGTCAGTCCGTGTCAGCTAACTTTCTCTCCACCGTTGATCTTAAGCTCCTCTTTTGGGGATGGGATAAAGTAACTCCTCGGGGTTTATTGGGTGTTTCGTGATGCATCATGTTTTGATGTTTTGGCCTGCATGCTTTCCACGTACCTTTTTATATACACGTGTCTGATAGTGAGATATATGTGTACACAATATGGATATGCATTTGATGGGGAGTGTGTTAAGGAAAGAGGTACGAGTCCCCAAGAGGACTTTGGCTCACCAACAATGGTCGAGTCTGATTGTCTTAAAAAAGAGGTGAATACAAACATATATACATAGATATATGGGTATATATACACAATATTAAGGGCTTTTTACAAAAATAGGCCTGTTTTTTTGGTGCTTTTCATATGTAGGCCATTTTTTCTATTTATTGCTAAACTAGGCAAGTTTTGACCAAAAGTGATGGATGGAAAGTTAGCTGCAGTTATCTTCCAGCTGTCCATATCTTCTTAGCTAAAAAGACGTTTTAGTCCTTCAAATCTATTGAACATTCAGTGCTTGCTGAACTCATTGAATTGCCTGAGCATACATCATCAGTAAAGAAGCAACGCTGCACCGGTCGAAATGAATGCAACAGACATTACAGAAAAGTCCGAAGAATGGGAATGGCATTGAGACTGAAGGCCCTTTTTGCCTTCTGAATAGTGACATAGAATGGGAACATGGCCCTAACCCAGACAATTGCCTAACCTAAAGCTTACAATTTAGTACAGTATTTGAGACTTCAGACTTTCGAGACGATGGATGCATAAGGGTGGAAAAAAAGGCAAATAGCAGAAATATCATCTGCAGCTATTCCTCGTCTTTTACGTTTCCATGCGCGTGCGGCACATTCGACTATTCTTTTAGCTTTACGTTTATCCGGTGTTGAAGAAACAATTTGAACTGCTTCTTGATTTGAGATAACATCCCATTCCTGAGTCGATAAGATCAGAGTTTAGTGTTTACATTAGCAAACTGCGAATATTTGTACCATTTTTCATGTGAAATTAGGAACACGAGGGAAATCAAATTAGAATGATTTTTATACATATCCCATCGGTGGCAAGGATAATGAACTGGTCTTTACTGGTTATACTCCTTTGTGTGACTTCAGGAACTGAAATAACACCAAAGTCTTTGACGCAGAAATCCCCCAAGGCTCTTGAAATTGCTAAACCAGGTTTTTCCTCAGCTGGTAACCATACTCTATGCACACCTGGTTCATCGTCTAAGAAAAACACCCTTCCGTTGCAATGCATTATCCGTTCTGCCTCCTCTGAGAAAAAAAGAAGAAGAGAATTTAGATATCAAGACGGAAGAAATTGAATGACTTAAACTTGGACTAGAGTATGAGGTGAAACTACAGAGGCTTAGAGATAGACTCACGTGGTAAGTTTGGCTTGAAGTCCATTGTAAGTTGAACTGGAACCAACGTGCCATCGTCAGAAGCCGTTGCTAACACCGCACGAGAATCTCCAACATTCGATATGAAGATGTTGTCTCCCTAAAAACATCAATCAGGAGAAGCTCACTTTATCAGTTCCCATCCCGGCCGAACTTAACAGACTCATAAACGCTTAAGGATTTCCAATAAAGGAGCTCAGGATGCTGCATAATCTATTCCTCAAGTATACAAAACGAAGTGAATTGAAATGGCTACACTGAGCAAAGTTGCAAATTTTCTAAAGATCTGTCTAAGTTTGAGGATCGGTTCGATATGCTTCCTTAACCAAAGAAAAAAGCATAAGATGTGATGATTTTACCTTAACCATTGTCATTTGATATGCTTCCTGATCCCATATGTAGTCTGTTTCTCCAGATAAGTTCCATATTCCAGTGAGGCTATGCTCTCAACATAAATCTCGAGTATTGTCGGTGGAAATATCACAAACCACCACTGGTCTAACTGATTCATCTGTTGGATCATATAAAAATAATTCCCGACGAAAATTCCGTATAAGAATTTCCCTATTGTGAAAACACCATTGCAGGTGAAATAAATGTAACATCAGCCAATGGAGGAGGTGATGTTGTGCTGCAATCTGGGTTGCACCAATACCGCCACGGGTGTCCGCCAATTGACGTATTGGTGCAACCCATGATGCTATTGGTATACTGATGGTTGTAGGGGGACCTGAACTGCAGATGAAGTTTGTGAACTGTGGATGAAGTTGTGACTGGTGGTGGTGTATGCAGGTGGATGCTGGTAATATTGTGGAACTGCAGGTGGTATATGCTGGTGGAGATGCAAGCCAGCTAACCCATGGCTAGAGCAGTGGCAAAGAGAAGAGACGTGAACTGACTACTTCAAGACCTGAACTGTCGTTCAGGCTTTCTGTCGAACACCTTTGTGTGTGTGAAACTGGGAACTCAGAGATGGCTATTTTGCTGTTGTATGAGCTCCCCTTTAACCTGCAATCGAATTGGAGATAAACCCATTTTCGTGTACCTTCTCAAATACACATACATTCACTAATCAGTCACCATTCATCCCTCAAATCAATGGTGGTAGCTCAAGTTCTTTCCTGTACGGCAGCCGACATCTTTTTGGTTCCAAATTTGCTTTTGATGTGAAATTTCTCTGGTAAGAGAAACTTGTAGTCTACATTTCAAGAAATTACAACGAGAAACTTGTGAAATTTCTATTGTACGAGAAACTTATTGTTATTAATTGCTCTCCAAAACCAGAAACCCATCGATGTTGTTGTGTAAACACCATCGACTCACCGAATTTCATCTCGTTGAGGAACCTTGTTGTTGTCAGTTCTTAATATGAGAATCAAATTGTCAAGAAAAATACAGATTTGCATCAAAGAACCCCCAAAATAGATCCATTTAAGAACCCCCAAATTCAGCTGATGCTGCTGTTGTAGAATGACTATTACTGCCTGCGAACCTTCACATACCAATGTTCCTGGTGGTGCTAATATCCACGATAAAATCTCTTCTAAACATCCACCATTAATGTTAATTAGGTTTGATTAGAAAAAAAACCCCTAAGTTATCTCTTGATTTTAGCAGAAGAAAAAATTGATTTAGAAGAACCAGAGAGAACTAGAGAGAAGAAGGAAGAAATGGACGAGAATCACTAAAGCAGTGGCGCACGTACAAAAAGGTTATTTCAGTAATCTTACCACATCCATGAGATATCCCTATATGATATTTTGGCGAGATATTGACAAGTCAACGCGATAAATTGACCGAGATGATTAAAGTGGATGGAATCCGTTTAACTTGCCTAGTTTTGCAAGAAATAAAAATAGTGGCCTAGAAATGAAAGTGAAGGTCCAGACCAGGCCTACTTCTGCATATAATCCTAATATTAACTAGTATGCTTCTTCTAATCTACATACTAATATTTTTGTTCTTTATTATGATTTGTACATAGCTTGATAAGGTTGTAAAAATGTTGGGGGAGGGAGCTGCTGGTGATTATTACAAGTTGAAGAAAGTCAGATCGTTACTCAAGGATGCGGCTTCTTGTATTGAAGACTGGAAGCTACAAAGGACTGAAATGTTCAACACTGTTCAGACAAGAACAAATCAAAACATCGAGGAGCTTCTTGGTGACGACACAATCGAGGAAGCCAGTCATCCTCTTGAGGCGACTAACCTGATCGAGGTATGTGTTACAGAAGTTCAAAAGAGTTACGCCCATCTTTTCGGATGACAAACATTTTTATACTAGGGATATTGTATGATTAAATAAAAAAAATCTAAAGTTTTGTATTGTTGCAGGCTGTACATTCAGTGATTCAGGACCTGAGGACCAGAGTAGTTTAGAAGTAGATAACAAAGAAAAAGAACCTCATCTGATCTGTGCTCTTCTTGTTTCTTCGCTTTTACTGGATTTTAATTTGGTTTTCATTGAAGCCTCCTCTTTGCTTCTGTACTAGTACTAAGATTTCTTAAGTTTGAGTCTTCATGGATTGTGTTTCAGTTCGTTTGACGTGGAGTTGATAAGACGGAAGGATCCATATCTTGAATATTAGTTTATTTTGGTTGGATCTCTTCTTTTATGTATTTTAAGTAGATGCAAACATAAACATCTTTCTTCGTTAATTCTAGACAAGTTGAAAGTGCTAACATCTTTCTTTTGTGAATGTCATGGCTCATGGTTCAACGTTTAAACTCACTGCACAGTTCTGATTACGTAAGTTTAGCGGCTCAAGATGTGTATTATGTGGCTTATGCCCTCGAGATGTGTTCTGGTTTTCACCAGTATAATTTGAGTTTGATATTTGATACCCTAGGAAAGCACAAGGTAGCAGTAACTTTGAAACTACAGAACTATTAAGACGAGCTTTCGCATCACCAAACACTAACAAGTAACAACTGCGTAATGCACCACGTTGCAGAAGAATTTGTCCCGAAAGAGAGTATTCTGTCAATTTAGCATGATAATTTGTTGTATTGAGTGGTGAGAGTCGTCAACTCAAAAGTCTTCCGTGGAAACTTAAAAGAGGGAAATTCATTATCGTTCTAAAAGAAAGTTATTATTGGGACGTCATTTAATAGGACAAAAACGGATTATCCATATGTAATTTCAGAAACCCTTTATCTAAAATAATTTTATAGTGACTAAATAGCCCTCGTTTAAAACTAATTCTTTTGAAAAAAAATCCTAAATTTTGATTTAATCAAGTGATTTCGGTGAGAAAACAGGTGAATTCTTATATGATAAAGAGAAATCAAATTGCTTAAAAATACACAAAAGATGGAATTTTTTTTTCTTTTTCAGACAGATTTACGGTTGAATACTTCCACTCCTAACCTACCGGAAGAAAAATTTACGGCTAGTTGCGATGAACTCCTAACCATAATTGAGAAAAATTGGAAAAAACCTAAGTTGAAAAGAAACCAGTTACAGCTAGGTGAAAAAGAAAAAAAAACCCGTAGGTTAATTACGACCAGGTTTGGTTGTTCTATAAAACAGGAAAAACACACAATCATTGATCAGTTATGGTAAGTTTTTCAGTTGGTAAACAAAGCAACCGTGTGTTGGTAATAAGAAACCAAACCATAGGTTTCGTGATCCACAAAATTAGGTAATTAAAGGCCACAAAATTAGGTAATTAAAGGAAGTTAGGTAAACATTTCCTAACAAGATATTTCATCTTAATTAAAACACGTTTTGCTAGGTAAATAAAGATTTAAGGTTAAATCCATTCAGAAACTTGTAACTTTTTTGTTAGTTTAGGATTTTTTTACGGTCAGGTTCCAGGAGAGTAACTCAACCGTAACACCTACAGATTCTTTTTCTTTCTTTTTTATGCTTAGAAGTTCTTAATTTTGCTAACCGTAGTAGTTTCAGAGAACTAGTTTACGGTTAGGTATTCTTAATACCTAATCGTAAGTGAATTTATAACCCTATTACAACAGGTTTTTCGAATTGTGGTAAAATTATCTCGATTAGAAGAAAACAAAAAAAAAAAGGAAGGGAAGGGAAGGATTTACGTTCATGGAGGAGAGGGAGGTCAGAAGAAGATAGAATTAAAGGTCGCGGGCATCCAACTCAAAACCAATTGGCAATGAGTGAAGTGGCCCTTCCATATTATATTTTAAATTCATTAAGGGGATATTAACAGTGTGGGACTATTATCCTCAACACGCCCCCTCACGTGTAGCCTCGTTGGGTCTAACACGTGGACCTACATTGTGCGGTGACCGTTGGGCCTACTCACACACGTGCCTACCTCTGATACCAAATTAAAGTCTGCGGGCATCCAATTCAAAACCAATTGGAAATGAGTGGAGTGGCCCTTCCATATTATATTTTAAATTTATTAAGGGGATATTAACAGTGCATGACTATTATCCTCAACAGATAGGTTTTGATTTTAGTTTTTGACTATGTTTTATTTTAATTGAAGGGTATTTTAGATATTTGGTATTGAATCAAAAATACCAATTTTTTGGTCAATAGGAATCCAAGTGAAGCCCCTTTGTTGGACCGTGAATCCCCAATAATATGCTTCTTCTAGAAACCAGGGACTATGTATAGCCCAAAGCTTTATGGAAATTCGCAACTTCAAAGCCTGCAGGTTTACCATACAGTTAGTCAGTTACGACTTATGACTTCCTTTTTCACTCTTTGCTCGACTCAGTCACTCGGCTATACGGGAGCTTAGACGGGTTAAAGAGCTTTTGTACCCATTCTTCTTAGGGGAAATTAGGCTAAGGCCCTATCCATGGATAACCCATAATATGAGGCCCCTAGTTAAAAGAGTTTTATTACTAGGCCCTGAATTAAAAATAAATTTTAATTCGGTTGAAATGACCAGAATAACCTTCACTATATAAGTATCTAACCTAGATTTTCTATCAAACCGACACATTCATTTCATTTCAAGAGAGAGAAACTGAATCTCACCTGAGAAACTGCCGGTCGAAAACCTTCAAAGAAGTGCAGAGAAATTTGTTTGAGAGAATTTTTTTGGCAGATCGAAGAAACGAAAAACTAAAACAGGTAGATTTTGCTCAAATCTTCTTCTTCGTGTTTAATATTTTCTTCTTCGTGTTTAATATTTTCTTCTTCTTCTTCTTCTTCTTCTTCTTTAACATGTTTTTCGATCTGTTTTTGTAACTGTAATTAAATCTGTTTTTCGATCTGTTTAATCTCATTAAATTTGATCTGTTTTCGAACTGTATTTGATGTGTTAAATCTCAGTGTATTCGTTGTTTTTTGAAGACCAAGAAAGAAGAAGAAGACGAACTGAGGTTTTGAATCTGTTTTCAAAACCCTAGAAACAGAAAGTTGAACTGAGGTTTTGAATCTGATTAATTACTACATCAACTGTAAGTTGATTGATGTTTTGATTTCATTTATCTCTTGATTTTGTGATTATTTTTGAAAATTAGTGTTTCGCAATTTAGGTTTCATGATTTGAAATCAAATTGATTTGTATTCTTACAATTTGCACTGTAAATTCATATTTAGGAGATAATCAAACTAATTTACATTCAAAATGCCGAGAGGAAGAAGGAATCAACCTAAAGAAGATGCTGCAATAACGGGTATTATGATTCTTTCCCTTTAAGATGCCATTTACTGTTGCGATGTATGTTTTGTGAGGATAAAATGTAAGTAAAAACATTCAAAATGATATAGCATATGTAACTTTAGAAATAGAGCATGTGTACTTTAAGTTACACATTCAAAATCTAACCACTGACTGTATTGTGGTTTGTATATTGAGTGTGTAAATTAGAGTTACATATACAAATGATCCTATATAACTGTAAGTTACACATTCAAGATGTCACTACTGACTTGCCCAAGGGGATGTGTAACTATAAGTTACACATTTAAAATCTCATTTTTTGATCATATGTAATACCTGTGCACGTGTAACTATAAGTTACACATTGAAAATTTAACCATTAACCTGTCAATTGACTATGTAACTTCTAGTTACACATGCATAATAACATAACTGATTTGCCAATTGCCTATGTAATTAAAAGTTACACATGCAAAATATAACCTGCAACTGTATTGTGTTTGTAAATAATAGTTACACATCAAAAAATGACGCATGTGTAGGTTAAGGTTACACAACACGGAATAGAGTGATTCAGTTTTGGTACTTGGCAAATACACATAGTGTGTAACATGATTTTCATTTTGCAGTTAAAAATGAGTGTATTTGATAAGTACACAACATACTGACTCATGTTATTTTTGTGTCTGATGTGTACAGGAAACCTAAGGCAGTCGTTGAATGCAGTAAACGATTTAGTAAAGGTGATAAAGCCTATAGGACTAACTGATAGGGCTCAGAGATATCTTAGGAGAGCTTCTTACGGTGAACTTGTAATGATGTATTACGATGACTATGATACAACTGTACCAAGTACAACAAGACAGATAAGTACCCACAAACACGGCGTCTTGAAGCTTTTGAACTGCTTTGACATGGATTGTGAGACACCGTGTTCATTCAAGGTTGGTGATGATAAGATTATAGAGTCTACACCGGCAAAGTTGGATGGTATATTTTGCATGCAGGGGATTGGAAGCAGAAAGGGTCAGAAGTTGTTAAAGTAATATTGTCCTAGTGATTTGACTGATAATGTTTTATACAACAAATACTTCACCGATATCAAATCTACAAAGCATCAGACGACAGTGACTAAGACAAACATTTTAGAGAAGATAAAACAACTTATGGAAAAAAGGATCAAAAGTGGGAAAAGAAAGAAAGTTTATGAGAAGGATCTAGTTTGCTTGATAGGTCTTTATCTTTGTTGTGTGTTGTTTTTTGGCGACAAAAATGCCAATGGAGTGAACGCGAAATATTTTAGTATCGTTGAAACTTATATACGGTGCTCAAGGTGTCGTGGCTTGATTTAATACACGAGCACTTGTTTGAAGAAATTCATACTAATCTTGGTTGTTTGTCAAATGTGAAGGCTTGTGTGCAATACCTACTGGTAAAAAGCTTGTGTGTAGTTTCTTATTCCAGTAGCTTTAGTGTTACGTGATGGATATTTTTGTTCAATCGACTAATTAAAATTTATATGTTGCAGTTATTGTTTGCTGAACACACGCCAGCAGGATTAATCCCAAAAGTTGAGAACCACGAAGAAGATATCTCGAGGATTGGGAGGTGGGATATATACCGGATTTCTGATTACATTTGGGGAACAGACATGACACAGTTTTCGGTAAGAGTTATATGTCAGTTGGTTTAGGTTTTGTAAATTTATGGTAATGTAATTTAGATAAAACTTTGATGTAATCAAAATTTTCATGTGTAGCTATAAGTTACACATTTAAATGTGCTTGTGTAACTTATAGTTACGCATGCATAAGATAACACAAGTGAATGCAACTATAGGTTATGTAACATATATATCATGTTTGTATATATATCCTGTGCTTATGTAACTATAGGTTACACATTTTATATGTATATCCACTTTACATTAGATATATGTGTAACCTATAGTTACACATATGCACTTTACATTAGCAAAAATGTGTTTATGTAACTATAGGTTACACATATAAAATGTGCTTATGTAACTTTAAGTTACACATACAACTGAAAAATGTATATTTAGAATGTTCAACTGTTTTCTGCAATTTCTTTTTAACCTCTCCATCTGTTAATTCCAGCCAACTCCTAGCTTTGTGGCTGAGTTTTCACAGCTTGAGAAGCAGCTGGGTATATCAACCGTGGTACCCATCAAGGACGACCTTCAAAGTTGGATGAAAGCACAAACTATTGAGAATAGCCATCTGAAAGAGCAACTGCAAGCAAAGCAAACAATGTTTAAAGTAGTGTATGCAATTGCAAGAGAAGGGATATCAGAAGGGATATCAGAAGGGGACCTTTCAGGAACAGCGGAATTCAAGGTTCACAAATTTAGTTTCCAAATTATGTAAGCAATGGGTATTGATCCTTACAAAGTGACCCAGGAAGATTTTATGCAACATGAAGATGTTGTACATGGAGGTACTGAGCATGGATCTACTGAGCATGAAGAAGAAGTGTTACAATTAGTTGAGACACAGCAACAAGGAGATGGAAGTACTGAGCAAGAGAAAGAGAAAGATGACGCGGAAACTTCTTTCCATGAAGAATGTAAGTAGTTGTTCATTTTTAATATGCTTCTTTAACTTGATAGAGGTACCC
Source organism: Papaver somniferum (assembly GCF_003573695.1). Taxonomy (NCBI): domain Eukaryota; kingdom Viridiplantae; phylum Streptophyta; class Magnoliopsida; order Ranunculales; family Papaveraceae; genus Papaver; species Papaver somniferum. The sequence goes on along the minus strand of NC_039358.1, from coordinate 54,733,059 downwards.
AATTAGTTGACACAAAGATCTTTGAACCTTTTTAATTTCATATTTTAGTTGTTCATTTTTAATATGCTTGTTTAACTTGATTAGACTTAATAAATTTGAGTAAACTCCATGTTACACTAGGTATCCATGCCATATTCATGTGTAACATGAAGTTACACATGCTAGTTATCCAAGCCAGTAGATTGTTCTTCTTGAAATTTGATTAAAAAAATTCAACATCATCATCATCATTTTAATTCTCATTTCAATCCTTGTGCAGTTCCATGTATGAGCCTTGCAGCTGGAAATACGCCAACAATTCTGCAAGCTCAAACTGTTGCAGAGGGGCACAAAAGACCACTCAGGACATATAGTTCAAGTATGAAGAGTGTGACAACTTGTAAGACTCCACCAAAGAAAAGTCCCATTTCAAAGTAAAATCCCACTCCTATAAATAATGTTGAAGAGACACCTGTTACGGATGAGGCGCAGAAGAAAGCTGCAGATGGTGGAGTTGTGGATGGGGCAGGTGATGATGTAGCTGCAAAATCCGCAGGTGATGATGTAACTACAAAAGTCAATGAGGAAATACCAGCAACTGTTGGTGACGGTTTGGTTATGACTGCTCCAACTCAGCCAACTCCTGGAACTTTTGGGGACAGTTTTGCTTCAACACAGTTTGAGGACTCCATGGTGATAAGTGTTACAACACCGCAAACACATCCTGCCAATGCTCAGACCTACAGGTTGGTGCAAGTAGGAGGTAACCCTGATGATATGACGAATGTTGAAGTGAGTGAAATGATAGATGAGATCGTCAGCAACATTAACAAAACTGACATGGACCTGCAGTGACGGAGAATGCAGAATCCATCTCAACTGGTAACCACTCTTCCGTTTTATGTTTTTTTTGTAATGGAAGTGTAACTTCAAGTTACATATTGTAAAAGGAATGTGTAGCTTGAGGTTACATACAGTATGTTTTGTTTGTAATGGAAGTGTAACTTCAAGTTACACATTGTAAAAAACATGTGTAGCTTGAGGTTACATACAATATGTTTTCTTTGTAATGGAAGTGTAACTTCAAGTTACACATCGTAAAAGGCATCTGTAGCTTGAGGTTACATACAGTACATTATTATTTTGGCTTCTGTAACTTTAAGTTACATACATGTGCTAATTTTACTAAGATTCTGCCTATATTTGTTTGCGCAGTACAACATAGGAAAACTTTTTTAGCCTTGGATTAGCAAAAACTCCAAAACCTGCAGGAGAGTTACTGAAGGAAGCTGCGAATACAATAAGAGAAAGTCAACCAACATTCATACAACAACGTGTGCTGAGGAATAGAAAAATCCCAACACAAGATCTGAAACAATATCAAAGAAATTCAAAGAGGATTAAGAAGACATCTAATGAAGAAGAAATGTCCGCAGTTCCAGAAGTGGAAAAAGAAAGAATGGATGCAGTTCCAAAAGTAGAAGAAGAAAGAATGGCCGAGATTGCTGAAGAAGATGACGGAACAATGAGAAAGGATGTGAAAGGTTCAGAAATTATCGAAAGGCTGGAAGGCGAGAAAAAGAAGAAGGTGCTTGAATATTTCAATACTCATCCAAAAACGTAAGTAGCTTGACTTCAAGTAGGCTTGATTCTGTTATTGATTGTTGTATTTTACTACTTGATTCTGTTATCTTGATTGATATAATAGTTTGCTTCTTTGTAATGCAGAGACATTACTTGGATGGAACGCAATGAAGATGGTAGCGAGCTGTTTGATATATCTGGAGAACTAATGCTACAGCTTACCAAGAAAGAATCCTTCTTGGAGTCAGAATTCATCGACTTCTACATTAGCAGATTGAGAACAAAGATGAACTCTAACAACAAGTATGACAAAGCGATATTCCTGTCGCCAAAAGCATACGTAAGTACTTCGATATATTTAAAATCTTATTGCATTTATAATGTGTAGTGTATGTTGTAAGATTATGATAACATACTCAAGATTTTTTTTATGTCGGAAAACAATTATAATGTGTAACCTGAGGTTACAAATGCAGGTATAATGTGTAATCTGAAGTTACACAACCATTTATAATATGTAATCTGAAGTTACACATCCTTATTTTTGCAGTGTAAAACCCAAGGCCCTATGTGTAACTTCTGTTTACATAATCACTTGTTCATTTGTAACTTTTTATAAAAATGTGAGTTTGACATTCCAAATGGTTTTTGCAAATCTCTTACTTGAAGGATTACGAAGAATTCAAGAAATTTTGGATTCTGAAGCTTGCGAGGGAGTATGTCAAGTACAAGAACGATGCAGTCAGACTTTTCGCCCCAATGTGCAACAACAACACACACTTCACACTGCTGGAGTATGACTTGAGGAGCTCTAATGCTTGGTCCTACATGAACTCGTCAAACGTTAAGGAACTCAAGGGTGAACACCTTGTTCAAGCCAAGAAATATGCATTTGCAATTACTACAGAACTGAGACTCCGCTGTCCTTTTGCTCTTGGGATGAATGAAAATGCCAAGAATCTCGCTTCGCCCCCACAAGGTACAATTCCTGACTGTCTTCCATGTTTATGCAATTACATGAAGATCAGGATGAAGAATAAACCACTTGACAAAAAATTAAGCTCAAGTATGATGATATGGTGGACTGACAAGCTGAACCGCATGAGAGTAAGCATGCTATACAAGATTCTTTCGGATCCATCCAGAGATGTGTAAAAGCAGTCATTAGGATTAGAAAAAAATTTATACTCGCAAATATGTTGTTAGCCACAAGCAGATGTTAGACTTGGAAAACATGTTGTTAGAAACTTTTAAATTTCATCACTTAGTAGATTTTAGCAGTTCTTGATTTTGCAAAAATATTTTTGGGTTGAAATTCTTTGAATTAGAAACTTTTATCTTGTTAGAACTACTACTGCTGTGTGTACAGGTTTCAGAAAGTATGCAACAGGTTAAGTAACTACACATCTTAATTTGATGCAGAAAGTGTAACCTGAGTTTACATATCCATTTATCATGTGTAAGCTAATGTTACACATGCATTCAAAGAAAGTGTAAGCTAGTGTAACCTGAGTTAAGTAACTACACATCTTAATTTGATGCAGAAAGTGTAACTCGAGTTTACATATGCATTTATCATGTGTAAGCTAATGTTACACATGCATTCACAGCAGTGTAACTTCTGGTTACACATCCATATATTTGAGTGTAAACTGAATTTACACAAGCCATTGATTGGATTGCCCAATAAATCAAAATAAAGTTACACCAGCATTTATCATGTGTAAGCTAATGTTACACATGCATTCACAGCAGTGTAACTTCTGGTTACACATCCATATATTTGAGTGTAAACTGAAGTTACACAAGCATTTGACCACTGATCAGACGTACACAAGAATCAAAAAATAGAATAAAATGCATTTCAACTGTGAACTGACAAAATATAAAATCTGAATGAATGATCCTTACACATAATCAATGTTGCAGAAAAATAAAAACGTTTGGTCCATGGAAACCAACATGAAGAAAACTAAAAAAACAAATAATCAAAGACAAATAAGAATCAAATCATTAGTTGCAGAAATGAACTTCCTTAGGCTCAAGCTAGTGGAGTGTGAACTTCCGAGGATTCCTTCAACCTGCCTTGTTGTGACATGTTTCCTTGAAATTGTTGCAATGAACTTTCCTCTTCACCTTCTTATCACGTTTACTTATAATCCTTTTCCCTGGTGGTCTACCTGGTTGCTTCTTGACGTTAGGCGGGTTGACGGTGTCGTCTGGACGATATTCAGATGGCTTGTTGTAGTTGGGAATCGGTTGGATGGCATGCATATAAGTCTTCCTAAAATAGTCGCTTGTAAAATACGGTGAAATGAAATCAATAGCCTCACGTTTAATCTTGCGTATAGCTGCAAGAGCATGAGCACAAGGAAAACCATATACGCTCCACCTGGAAGAAAACAGAAACAAATCAAAAATCAGTTAGTTGCACATACAAATCATAAAACACTCAAAATTATCTAGCTACAGGTTTGTGTACAGGATGTGTATCTTTAAGTTACACTTACAAAATAAATGTTTAAGTATTATTTACACATGCATATATCTAATGTAAAGTGGATATACACATTCTAAAAAAAAGAACATACAGAGAGAAGAAAAAAGCATAAGAAACCAAACCTTTGACAGGTGCAAGTCTCGTGTTCGAGGTCCACTATGTGAAACCTTTCACTAATAACTTCAAACACGGTAGGACTAGCAACCAATATTTCCAAGCAAAAACTTCATCTTGAAGAGCCACAAGCTTTTCTTCATACTCAGGGTTAATGGAGTCAGCATATTAGCACCAATTTCACGATGCTCCGCCATCAAACACATTATTTTTCTCCTAATCTGAAAAGGACAAAAAAACTCATCAATACATAAAGTTACAAAACATGAAATAAAAAGACAACAAAACACACACATACACACACAATCAATTAACCTGATCAAGAAAAGCAGATGCAAGCATCTTCTTATGAACCAGAACCCAGCTATTGACTGATTCTGCTAGAGTACTAGATGTTCGTCCATACCGACAACCTTTGAAATAGGCATTCTCATATGCTTGAGGTGGGATTGTCTCGATGTAATCATCCACCCAATCACAGTTCAAATCTCTAGTCTTATGTATGGCTTTCGCATGGTTTTCAGGTGAGAGTGCGTATGTCGCCTCTCGGAAATGGTCCATCACAAGTGAGTACCTATGATTTGTTGCAGTGATGGGTATATTCTTCGTCAAATGATAGTAGCAGAAGCTGTGGAACCCATCTGGATAAACAAGTGGAACACCCTACAAGAGTCCTTCATGGCGATCCGAAAGGAAGGTGATTGGCCTCCCATCACCAACAACTTCTTTCAAATTCCTTAAAAACCACTCCCAGTTGTCGATCGTCTCAGAATCGACTAGTGCAAAAGCAAGGGGGAAAAATCCTACAAAATCGAAAGAATAATGTGCACAATCGAAGTAATAATAAGTTTCACACAAACAGAAAACAATGTGTAAATACAAGTTACACATGCTAAAACAAATATGTAACTTAAGGTTACATATGTTGTTTTCTTAGTTACACACTGAGTAAAGTAATGTGTAACTGAGAGTTACACATGTGTAACTCTCAGTTATTTGTCAACTGAAGTTGTTCAAAAAAACAAATACGTAGAAAAAACATACCTTTACCACCATTAATCCCAGTAGCTGCCATCAAGCAACCTTTGAATGTACCAGTAAGGAAAGTAGTACCCAGGTATACCATTGGACGACAAAACCGGTATCCTTTGATGCATGCAGCAAATGTGATGAAAATCCGTTGGAACTGTTTATTTTCACGTTCAAACTTTATCACACTACCAGGGTTGGTTTCCCTTATAGAATCAATATACCGTACCAAGTGCGAGTAGGACTTGACATTGTCGCCATAAATCGTCTCATAAACCTTTTCCCTGGCATTATATGCCTGCTAGTACTCCATGTTGATCTCATAGTTGGTCTGGAAATCAGCAGCAATTTTCTTGGGCTTCTTGTGACGATTTTTGCGAACTTCTTCCTCAATCAAACTAGACGAGAAGCTGGTGGAGTAAGTTTGGTTCAAGTTTCGCCCACCAGCACCACAAATGTGCTCAGGGTTATAAGACCTGACCTGAAGAGATTCATACAAAATATAAACAATTCAAACAAAACACAATATGGTGCAAAAAACATCATGTGTAAACCAAAGTTACACATATTGTAACAAAACATTACATATGCTAAGCATTAGATGACAGAAAACGGAAAACCTACCTGAAACATTTCGTTCCTTTCATCGATAGAAGCTGCATGGAATTTCCAGCCGCATTTTTCATCTACACACTTAGCCGTGAACCTAGAACGTTCATTGTGAGTTACAATCATTTGGAAACCAGTGCGAAGACGATACTTGGTGAAAGCAACCCTGGCTTGCTTAACTCCTTCAACAAACACATGGTCAATATCACCAAGAACCTTGGGCCAGCCATCCGATAACAAAGGTTTTGCAGGCTTGCTTTTATCTTCCAAATACATTGCAACAGTAAGATTGTTTCTGGACGAAGACGTACTACTAGACCCATTAGAAATAGAAGAATCTGCCCTGGAACTAGAGGAAGAGGCCACACGAGGAACATTTTGCAAGAAAATATCAACACTGGTCTTATGTTTACTATTTGTGATAGATATAAGAGCTTGCAACGAAAAATCACAGTCAAACGGAAAATCCTTCCCACTTTCTCGGAAGAAGAAAGTAATACCAAGTGGAGTAAACTGCTTTCATTCCCTGCAAACTTGTTTCTTAAACTCTTCAAGTTTGATATCAATATTAACACGCAGGGTAATAAAATCTGAAAAGTAGCGAACAACAGCAATGCAACTAACAGCAGCACAACTAACAGGATCCATGACAACCTGAAAAATATCAAACACACAATAACAATATCAAAAACGAACGCAATTCAGTATTCTATGCGGCAAGCTAAATATGAGTAAAAGATACAGATGATACAACTATTTACACATAAACATGTTACAGGACTTGTATATGTAACTTCAACTTACACATGCTTAAAATACAACATGATATATACGTGTAAACTAAAATTACACATGCTACAACTAAAAAAACATCTGCTTCTTCCTCACACATGCTTAAAATACAAAACAGGATATATATGTGTAAACTAAAATTAACATGCTGCAACTAAAAAACATATGCATCTTCCTTACACATGCTTAAAAATACAACAGGATATATATGTGTAACCTAAAGTTACACATACTGTAACAAAAAAAAACAGCATGTCTAACAAATCAATTTGAAGTTGTTCTACTGAAACAAAATTTTTTCTTCATACTCCTCTCAGTATCAACAAAAATTAACAGATCGGACATGCAAGAAAAACAAATAATTCGAAAAAAAATTTGAAAACATATCTGAAATCCAAAACAAAATAAAATTTTTACATAGATTGATTGTTTTCTTACTTCTGAAACAATGTTCTTATTATTCCTCTTCTCGGTATCAACCAAACCTGTGTAAGCATCAACAAAAACATACTTAGTATCAAAACCAAATAAAAAAAGTGAAAAAACCAAATCGCAATTATAACAATCAAAATCAATTGAATTGAAAACTAGATCGAAATCACAATCCGTACCTACGTTGATTTCTCTATTCCAAACTGTCTTGTTTTTCTTCTCGGACTCAATAAAATCGAAACAAAACAAAAACCCAAAAATCAGTAGAAGATAGAAATCAAACAATAAATCAGAAAAAGTAATGAATCAAACTGATTCGATACAAACAGAAGATAAAATTGATACAAGCCTGCTGTTATCAAACTCGACAAATCTGAAATACACTGAATAACATCAATAAATTGAGAAAAGGCAACAACGGATCCTTGTTCTTCGTCTCCTCTTCAACACAGCAACAGACTAACGAATTATTGTTCTTCAATGCAACAATTTCGTGTGAAGAAAAAACCTAATTATGTTTCTGAAGAAAAAACCAACGAGAGCAGAGAGAATAGAGAGCTGAAAACTAATTTGATTTGATTTTCTGTTTCTGTTACCGTATAAAACAGCTTTAAATAGAACGCGAAATTGGGGGATAAAAAAAATAATTGGGGGATATTGATTACTTCCCCCAACGCATGGTGTGTGTTAAGGGGTGTTTTTGGGGGGGCAAAAGTACTAACATACCCTTCCCTCAAAATAAAAATCTAAAAATTTAAAATCAAAAAACAAAATCATATCCCCCATTTCCATCTTCATTTATTATTAATCTCCTCACTGTGGAAACGTTTTTTTTTTTTGACATTGCGAAGTGATGACCATGCGGGTAGTGATGAATACCATGTCGGAAGTAATGAATACCATGCCGGTAGTGATGAAGACCATGCCGGTAGTCGAGTGAAAAAAATCAATTTTCTGAATACTTTTCATCTTGTTCCGGCATAGCAATTTAAGCAGAACACTATGCCGGAAGTAGTGCCGGCATGCTCGGAAATTAGATAACTGTGCCGGCAGTGGACTGATTAAAATAAAAAAAATAAGTTTTTGAAGATCAAAACCGAAAGTGATGAAGACCGTGCCGGAATTGATGAATACCATGCCGGAAAATAGTGCCGTCATGCTCGATAGAAATTTATCAATGCCGGTACTCAAGTGAAAAAGAAATCAAGTTTCCGGATACTTTACATCATGTGCCGTCATAGAAATTCAAGCAACAAACCATGCCGGAAGTAGTACCGGCATGCTCGATAATTATGAAACTGTGCCGGAAGTGGACTGATTAAAACAAAAAAAAAAAGGTTTTGAAGATCAAAACTTGAAAATTTCGTCTCGGACCCCCCCAGATAGTGGCAAACATTTATGAAATTTTGCAACAAATGCCAGCATAGTTTTTCGGTTGAATACAATGCCGGCACCGAGCTATTTCAGCTGCAACAATGGTGGATTCAAAGAAAAAAAAATCAAATTTTCAACCTCTTAGCAGCAATTCTCTCTTCACAATCAACCTCCATTTTCACCAAAAAAAAGCTCCCTCTCAAATATTTTTTCCCTCCTTCTACTCTCACCTCACCCACCCAAACACAAATAACATCACACACTAATCTTTAATCAAATCTTAAGATTTTTACTAATTATTATTAACCACTAAACCTGATTAGTGAGGGGTAGATTAGGATTTAAAAAATACTTAGACAAGGGGTGACCCTGATTTGATATTTGGATCCTTATTTTGTCTTTTTCTTATATCCCCCCGATTGTTTTTTTATCCCCCAATTTCGCGTTCTATAAATACTGGAGGGTAATTATTTTATTTTCACTTTTATTAAAAATCCTGATGACTTCAGCAATCCGGGAAAATTCAAAACCAGGCCCAAAAAAAAAAAGTTCTCGGTCTAAAAATATCAAAAATGGAAATTGTGGAGTTGATAGTGGAGGATCCACTTTGTGGGGCTTGTATATGGTTGAACCCATATAGCAGGGGTTCTAATATTTTTCACTTCTTCTTAACTTGTATACTAAAGAAGAAGCAATCTTTTGGGAACATTGAATTTCAGATTAAATCTCTTCATCAACAGCTTAATCATTGCTCAACCTTTTTCTTTTTTTTTTTTGCAATACGCGAAAGCCGGACCCAGAAAGCCTCAGATTGTCATTTACAAGGTAATTTAAAAAATTAAAATAAAAAATCAAATGAATAGAAAAATTAAATATCTTCTCCCTTAAAACAAATAAACTCTCGCCAATTTTCTTACACCGTGTTTACACCAAATATTTAATTGTACATTTTAGGTGGATAATACTTCTGTCAAAAGTTTCAAACCATGGAAAATTTTTCCAAAACAAAATTTTTTATGATGAAAATTTTACACATACTAAATTTTACAAAATAAAATCTTTAGGATTTGCACAGCTTTGATCTTTACATTTTGATTCTTCTTATCCCGAGAACCTAAACACTCTTTAAATAAAAACCTAAACCTCATTCCAAGTTTCTTTAGCTTCTTTGTTCAGTATTCTTAAACACGCATTTGTCTAAATAAAAACCTAAACCTCATTCAAAACTTCAGTAGAGAAGGCTAAAAATTTCAAAACTTCAGTAGAGAAGAAAGAAGAAAAGAGTACTGATAACCTAGGAGGTTGACCTTCACATCAGTTCAGGTTACATGTCTTGTATTCAGTCCTCTTAGATCAGCTCTCTATAGACCCTAAAAGTACTGGTACATTGACTTGTACAATTAAAGTCGTTCAATAGAGCAGAGCCAAAGACATGGGGACGCAAGATAATCCAACTGGCTTCGGAAAACCAAGACTGATCTTTGTTAGCAAAACAAAAACAAACATCGTCACCAACGAATCTATTGTACTCCAATAAATAATAAGAGCCGTCCTTCAAGCCTTGATGTAGTGGCATTACAGACAGTTGACAAATACAAATGTTGCAAGCTAAAAACTCAAGATAGTTAAGGACAGTGTAGAGAACAAGTCCCGATTGCAGTTCCTTTCTGGGGGAGATTCACAAGCATCTTCAAGTCTGACTGAAACTTCAGCCTGCATAAATATTTCCTTCTGTCCCTCGGCAAGTATGCCATTTTTCAGGAAATTTACAAATACAGAGACGCTGCAAAGACGATATCCCTTTTGATTTTAATAACAGCTTCTTGAAACTTGGCTTCAAGTTGGGTATCACCTAGAGACTTTGCTGCCTCTGTTAGCTGCTGAAGAACTTCCTCCAGTCTCCTAATTGCCCTGATCAAACTACCCTCAAAAACCTGAGTGATCTCCATTATTTCACAGAATTTAGATCCTTTTGCCCACGCATACACAACCTCCATAATATCGGGTCTGAAGGAATTTACAAAGCCTTCTATGTCAATTGGGACCTGTTGCAAAAAGAGAACGACATTAAAACATTTTCAGATTCTCTTCCATAAAGTTATGGAACAAACAAACTTCATCATAGTTACAAAGCTAAATAAATGATCTTTCACATACAGTAAAGCTGAAAACTCAACAAACTATTAGTTAAACAGGGCATGCCCATAGCAAACCCCCAACTCAGTCCCTTTTGGAAGACAGAGACTCGTGACAAGCGTGATTAGAAGGCTGCTTTATTAGAATTTTAACTAATCGCCACTTGATGCAAGTCATGTTCTATTGTTGGTCATTAGAATTCAACCAAACTGGGTAACTCTCGTGTTTAAAAGTTAAAAAGGTGTGTCACTCGTAATTAAGTTTATATCATGTACTTTATGAGCATTACTTTCCTCCTTCACACACCAATGACTAGATTGGTACAACAATCAATGTCATCGAGACAATCAACTCAAGTGTCAACCTGTTCTAAATATAATTATAAACCTCGGATATAGAGGCTACCCGTATACCCTGTTGAGAACTGCCTTTCCAATGGTAGTTGCCATGTTAAACAAAACCAATATACCAATATACGAATACTTAAGGTATATATGATCAAAAGAAAACGAGGGGTATCAGTTTCATGCGTACTTTGCAGTTAAGCTGAATGTTGGCAACACTTTTTGCTGTCTCTTGCAGCTCAGTAAACAGCAGGTCAAGCCTTTCCCTGGGTTTCTGGGCATCCAGAAGTTTTTCCTGCCACACAAAACACGATAGCAAAGAAATCATCTCCTCGACCGTAACTCTGTTGAACACACCCTTAAACATGAGCTCTGTCAGTGTCAGCTCATCAGCACTGGTGATCTCACAGGCAACCTTCCCCTTCAACTCCACAACACCAGCTCTTGAGACATACCTGCAAAAAGGTATCACCTTAAATATCTCTTGAAGAGAGATATGAAATAGTACATTATTGATAAAGAACAAAAATGAAACGTCCACGATCAGCAAGAATTATCAACAGAAAGTCAATAAGCTTACAAAAGTACTGAGACATTTTTTACATCAATATTTTATTAAGGTGAAAGATATGAATGCAGATGATAAGAGAGTATCATAGTGGCTCAAACAACCATCAGGATGATCATTTCGCTTTGCCAAGTATGAAATAGTTGGAACAAGTTCGACACTTAAATAGTAGGTTTCTGCTATTGAATACCCATGGACATGGCTACTTAACATCTAGTTAAGAAGCCGTTAATGGAAGTAAAACTACCTTAATGTACAAATGCTAGTAGAAGGTAGAGAAGCATCCTTACTTCAGATTCCGAAGAACTCGCATCCTTGCCTTGAGTTCATCTTTAAAAGCCAGTGCTTTAGAAGAACTCACATTATTCCTGATTAGCATGATTTTTGCTTCCAATTCTTTCTTCAATCGTAAGGCTTTTAACTTTTCTTTAATAAGCGGGGACTTTGCAACTTCATGCTTGCTGAATTGGCTCTCAAGCGTCTCCATCCGAGAAACAAACTTCTTATAATATTTATGCTGGACCTGCGTAGTATACAAGTAGTTGTAATGATAACTAAATTAGATGAAAAACGATCAAGAGAGCAAATCAGGATACTTTTACCTTCATATCCTCCTCAGGATCCAGGAGCAGAGATCCTTTGGTATCTCCGTAAACACATTTACAGGCCATCTTAAAAAAATGTTCTCGAGCTGACAACGGCAACAGATCTTTTGGTACGTCCAAACATCGAACGCTAAGCGCATCAATCTGCACAATGAAATGAACAAGATAAGAAATTATACTTAGAAATTAAGAATCCCGGAACTACGCCTATGCATAAGCAAATCTTCTGATATTTATACTAATGAAAATCCTGTTACTGATTATATTCTTTGTCATAGAAAATGACTGGAAAACACCAAATAAGAAAGAACAAAAATGTATTATAGGGAACTTTGCCTGGGATAGAGGCACAGAAACCAGAACTGGCTCTCCCTGCTCTTCCAAGGGCACGATCTTTATTGTTTTTTTCCCATCCTTGCTAACAACACATCTTGTAAGAACATGTACTTTGTAATTTGCATCCTCAGGCTTCCCCCTAGAATCATCTGGAAGGCCAAATCAAGAAATTCACTTATTAACATGAAATATAAAAAGTATATATCAGAGGCAAAAAGCGTATGAGCTCTTTCTCACCTTCAGAAATCGCTCTCACCCTTTCATATTTGATTACCACTCCCCAGGTAACTTGGTCCTCAAGAGAGAAAGATGAGTTATTATCACCTCTTGTACATTGGACACTAATCAGTCTGCCAGACTTTAAAAAGGGTAAACAGTATTTTGGACAGAAAACAATATCATTAATATCCTTCTTCAACTTATGGTGCTGCTCTAAAAGATTGTAGTAATTCATCAAAGTCTCTTCTTCATCGATCATAATTGAATCTTTCTCTTCTTTAAGTTTTTTCGCTAGGCTCTGCAAAAAGAAAAACCTCAGCAATATTAATGCACCTCCTATGCCTGACAAAAAGGATAACCACTTCCAAATCTAGACTGAAGTTACTGACCATAAGATCTGGAATGGCATGGTCAGACTGAAATTGATAAAATGAGTTCTTAAGCAGATGCTCAGGATTGCCATCTTCACGCCGCATTTGATTCAAAAGCATATTGTAACTGAGATGGAAGGCACTGTAATGTTTGAAGATGTAAGACAAAAGTCAAAATTATGATATATCAAGGCACAACCTGATAATTGTGTGCCACTGGATGGCAGTAATTAACAAACTCTTTTGTAGGTGGAAGTAGAATTAAAACCAAGAACGTAAACTGACAACAGTTCAGTATAAATTCAACAGACTTTCCTGATTTGATAATATACCTGTTCAAACAGTCTGCACTTCCCCGCACCATCATTTTTACTGTAGATGGTTCCAGCTTCTCATCAACCATGAGAATACATATCCCGCGCTTATCGATTCCTCGACGGCCAGCACGACCACTCATCTGTATATACTCTCCACTGGATATCCATCTGAACTTATCCCCGTCAAATTTACGCACATTTGTGAATACCACAGTTTTTGCAGGCATGTTTAGCCCTATGCTGAATGTCTCTGTTGCAAACAAACACTACAAACAAAAATATTCAACCACGCAACATTCCCAACAAAAAACATAGATATGTAAATTAAAAACATATCTTACTTTATTTTAAAACAACCTACAAACAAAAATATTCAACCACCAGCAACATTCCCAACAGAAAACATAGATATGTAAATTAAAAACATATCTTTCTTTATTTTAAAACAACCTAGAGAAAACATACATGATATGTGAAAAACCAAACTGTAACCCTTAGGCCTATCAAGTATGAAGAATCCTAATGATAAGGGAATTTCAAGAATTGAAATCATGTTGTGCTTGACAACTGAGCGGAAGCTTGCCTCAAGAATACTCTATGTTCAACCAGAACTGGTCAAACAAAATAGGATAATATTGAAGAGAAACAATCGGTTCAAGCTGCCCTTCATGATGTCAATATTCAGACAAGAACAACATATCCTTTACTAAATAAGGACAGATGAATGACGAAAGCAGTAACATTTCTTAACTGAAGCCATCCGTTTGAGGATAAATATCGAAAGGTATATATACTGGGCATTTCCTATTAATCGTTAATACTTTTATGTGATATATTACGAATTTACGGTTAAGAAATTTACTATTAAGTCCCTAGTGAATACAGTACGTGCTCCCAACCTTGATCAGACCTTCTTGAAAGAGTATCTCTATTACTTCTTTCAAAATAGGTAGCAAGCCAGAATGATGCACACCTATTCCCCGCTTCAACAAAGGTAACAAATTTGACACCTGTAAATAGCCAGAAACAGGAGATCAGAGAAGCCACGAGTTACAAAAAAGGTGGATAGAATGGTAACCAGAAATGTCACTCATGTGCTATTGCAATCACATTTGACAGAAGGCGTTTTTGAAAAGTTTGATCATATATAAAAAGAAAAAGGACCACTATATTGAAGTCCTCTTTACTAATAAGCGGCATCATATTACTAATATTTTTTTGTCAACAGTAGATTCTTGAGTCATTGGCATCCATTAGAGCCACTGCTTCAGCTCTGAAAACGTGAATAATATGGAACATTCGCATATACATGCGAATTGTGTGTAATGATAAAGAGAAAACACAATGAGTAACAATTGATGCAACTCGAGCAATATAAGTCTTTCAAACTATAGATCCAAATGCTATACATTCAGAAGACTGATAAGATCATTCCAACTCAGGATAAGTGATATAAAGGAGATGAAGAAATGCCTTGCCTGAGGAAGCTTTTTGTCATCATCCGACAGTAAGTCCATTGCATTCCAGAAAATCTCTTCTATATTTTCTTGCTCAACATCGGTACTCAGGTTCATCTTAGCCATCTAAAGTACCAAACAGGAACATAAAAAAAAAAAAAACATATGAGGCCATAAAAATATTTTGCAAAAGAAAAAACCAAGATTAACTTAAGCTGCAGTAGCACAACTAGACTGAACCAGTAATCTTGCTGCTGGAAGCACCAAGTAAGTAAATTACTATGGGAGATATCAAGATAAATAGCAAATTTACCATCATAGCGAGAGATTCACACTCCCTTTTGCTAAAACTGAAAACTATAACAGGATCATACTGGCGCTTAATTATCATCTTCACCAACTTATAGATATCACTCTTTTCGCCTGATTTACATGCCACTAAACCTTTCTGCCATTTCCCAATTCTCTTATTTTTATTGTCTCCTTCACCATCAAGAGGAACTGCATTTAAGGCTTTCTGGAAGCTATCTTCCAGAAATTTACCCTTCTCATCCACAACCAAATATAAACCCTCCCCTCCAGAAGGAAACACATAATGCTGAAGTGGTGTAGGACGATAATCCGTGTAAACAACATGGCATGGTTGTCGATGAACCTTTGCAACCCAATCCGCAAACTCCTTGGCATTAGGCACAGTTGCAGAGAGAAACACAAAGCGGGAATTCTTGGGTGCCATTACAATACTCTCTTCCCAAACAACACCTCTTTCTCTATCTCGCATATAATGTACTTCGTCAAATATTACCCATGCCACTTCCCTCATAATCTCTGATCCCTTATATTGCATGCTACGCCAAATTTCAGTTGTCATAACCTATGAAATTCCAACACAGATAGAAAAGTCAATTCTTAAACCCTAGCTTGAACAATTAAAATAATTTGTGTAAGCTTAACATAGTAAATAGATTTATATGTAAAGAAGAAACTCACCAAGCAAGAAGCATTAGGTTCAATAGTTACATCTCCAGTCATTAGGCCAACATCAGAGAATTCTTCTTTGAATTCCCTATACTTCTGATTACTAAGAGCTTTAATTGGAGCAGTATAAATAACACGTTGTTTATCTCTCAAAGACATAGCAATTGCATACTGAGCTACAACAGTTTTACCAGCTGAAGTATGAGCTGATACCATCACTGATTCTCCCTTATCTAAGCATTTAATTGCTTCTGATTGAAATGAATCAAGACTAAACGGATATTCCTTTGCTGGTTTCCTATTAGAATTATTACAACGACGAAGAGGAGGCGTATATCCTTTAGGATACGATACCTCGTGAATACAAGCTGCTACTGCCGAAATATCTTCGCCAATTAGAGATTTCTGTTTCTTTTGTGCATCACTGAGTTCTTCTACCCAATGATTTCCTTCTGGTTTCCTCTTCAAGAATCCCATTGATGTAGCAGTGAAAATAAATAATCAAAGTTTTCCTAATGAATTCCTAATGAATAAATACAGATCGAAAACACCCCAGTTTATAGGTGAGGCGCGGGGCTGCAGAGCTGATCAAACCCTACACCTCATCTGTGTGAATATATTAGCGTCCCCCGTGACGTGACTCCAGAGATGGAGTATTTGGTTTCTAAGCCCAGCTGGGTTTTAGTCCGTTTGGGTCTTTTGCTATGAGCCCGCGTATAACTAACGTAGATGAAGTGTACAAGCCGAAAAATCCAATAGATAATGAAAGAACGATTTTTTAGGGACCATCGTTTTTTTGAGGGGACCATGGTTTTATTAGCCACCTTCCCTATAACGATAAGGGATGTCCTAACACGTTGAAATGACTAACCTACCCTTAACCTAATTTAATTTAAAACCAACATAAGAACCACCTATATATATATAACCACCACCTCCTCCCACCACCACCGCCCACCACCGCCGATTACCACCACCATCACCTTCGATTATCACCACCACCAACCACCGATTACCACCACCACCTCCTCCCACCACCACCAATACCGCCTATTTAAGAAATGTAACAACATCAATGCAATCACAATTAAGTTCTGTTACATGATAATTTTATCGAGTATAAAAGACGCCAGTCGCAACCTGATTCTGCCATGGGACCACTCCGGAGGTATTTTCCAACAAACCCTTCACTTTAATTTGATTTTGATTGCTTCAATAGAATAGAAATCATCAAAATAGGGTTTTAGTCGGAGTTACAGAGCCATGTTCGGTTAGGCCGATTTTCCAAAAAACCCTAGTTTACTAACCGAACTTCTTGAAAATGAAGAAAACGAAGAACAGTTCGGTTCTATTGGATTTAAAACTAAGTCACCGAACTCTCTGTTCGGTTGTTTCGCAAAAACTTTTAAAACTACAAAGTAACCGAACTCCACCCTTAGAACCGAAAAAAAAAACAAATCCAGTCTAACCGAACTGTGTTGTTGTGGCCACTATGTTGAGTTCCAAAATAACCGAACTTAGCCAATAGAAATCGGTTTTTTCGCAAAAAATTTTAAAACTACAAAGTAACCGAACTTAGCCAATAGACGCTGGAACTTCACATTTTTTTTGTTTATTAAGTTCGTTAACTTCACAATTTTATCGCAGAAACCGAACTCAAAGTTCGGTTGGTTAGCTGTTAGGTTCAAGTTTGCGAAAGAATCGAACTTTGTAAACTTATATACTCTTATATTACGTAAATTTCGGTTAGATCAAAAGTGCATGCAGTTTGCGGACCAACCAAACTTTGTACACCAAAGTTCGGTTAGTTGAGAACCAACCGAACATAACGCTGTAACTCCTAGAAATTCTATTATTAGAGAGTTCGGTAACCTGCGTGTTTGGAACAAGTAACCGAACTACACTTTCAGATGAGTTCGGTTACTTGTTCATCTCATGGGGCAACCGAACTACAACTTCAGATGAGTTCGGATACTTTTTCTTTATATAAAGTAACCGAACTGTTCAAAATCCAGTTCAAATCCGGATGGTTTTGAAGATTAACAAATATTCTATGAGAGGATGGAGATGAAGAATCAGATGAGTTTTCATCATTTGAATACTCAAACTTAGTGAATTCGAAAAAAAAAAATCTATTTTCCATGTTTTTCTCCTTCATCTTCTCTAACTCTACTCTCTCAATAATTCTACTTAATTAATAATAAACCCATCTTTTAATTTAATCTCACTAAGTTTTTAACTAAATCATTCACTAATCATCACCCAAAATTAATCAGGAGGATAATTTAGGTATTAATATAAATATTTAGATAAGGAGTGACCTAGATTTACTTCTAATGTCTTTACCCAAAATAAAACCATGGTCCCCCCAAAAAAACCATGGTCCCCAAAAAATCGTTCTAATGAAAATTAGTGTGAAATCACAAAAACAACAACACTGGAAAACAATAATTAAGAAGTAATTTTGATGAATCAAATAAATAATGATACTGGATGTATTAGGTCATCTTATATAGGCTTCAATATTTCCTAAAATCATTATAACTAGAAAAAGGAAATCGAATTAAAATATAAAAGCCTGCAGAAGGAACCAAATTAATATACTCCCTCCATTCTTTAAATATATGCCGGTTTGGGATATTGGAAAGGTTAAGGTTTTTAATAAAACCAATCATTTCGGCCGTTATGTCCTGTTTTTTCCTTTTTTGCCCTCTCTCCCGATAAATTCTTCTTTCTGAAACCAAACAAAACTGAGAAACAATTTTCCAAATTCAAAATCCGAAAGTTAATCAGCCCATCAATAATTTTCCATGGATTTTAATCTGCTCCTGTTTTTTAATTTAGGGTTTTCACCCAATTCAAATATGTTATCAGATATCTTACTCTTCTTCATCTCCTTGTTTTGGTCGTTTTACTTCCTCCTACTGGTTTTCACCCAATTCAAATCTGTTCAATTGATTGATTCAAATCTGTTCAATTGATTGATTAGATTGAGGTTTATCAAGAGCTTGGGTTGGTATTAATGAAAGTCTGGTTTAGTTTGTATGTCTGATTGGTCAAGTACAAATGCGATAATATGGGTTTCGATTAATATACTCCCTCCATTCTTTAAATATATGCCTGTTTGGGATATTGGAAAGGTTAAGGTTTTTAATAAAACCAATCATTTCGGCCGTTATTTCCTGTTTTTTCCTTTTTTGCCCTCTCTCCCGATAAATTTCTCTTTCTGAAACCAAACAAAACTGAGAAACAATTTTCCAATTCAAAATCCGAAAGTTAATCAGCCCATCAATAATTTTTTCATGGATTTTAATCGACTCCTGTTTTTAATTTAGGGTTTTCACCCAATTCAAATATGTTATCAGATATCTTACTCTTCTTCATCTCCTTGTTTTGGTCGTTTTACTTCCTCCTACTGGTTTTCACCCAATTCAAATCTGTTCAATTGATTGATTCAAATCTGTTCAATTGATTGATTAGATTGAGGTTTATCAAGAGCTTGGGTTGGTATTAATGAAAGTATGGTTTAGTTTGTAGGTCTGATTGGTTAAGTACAAATGCGATAAGATGGGTTTCAATTAGTTTCTGCTGTAGAGGGTTCTTCTACTGCGGATTGTGAAGAGAAGTTTGTGATGGGTTTCAAGTAGTTTCGTCTACATAGGGTGCTTCTGATGGTTGTTGGTGATTTTCGTGTATTGATGAAGAAGAATTGTGTGTCAATGGGGATTCACCCTTTAAGTGTTTGATAAAATTACCAACTGAAATGGGTTTTAACTTGAATCAAACTCCTGAGGATACTCTATCTCAAGGTAATTTTCCATCAACTACTCCAATTACAATTCCATCTCCAATTACAATTCCATCTCCAATTACAATTCCATATCCAACTATTAGAGATTTAAATCAATATTGTATCATCGATTTAAACGAATGTTACCTGGAAAAAAATGATGATGGTGATAGTGAAGAAGAAGAAGAAGAAGAAGAAGAAGAAGAAGAAGAAGAAGAAGAAGAGGAGGAGGAGAAGAAGAAGGAGGAGATATACTGTCACATTAACACCATTGCAGAACCAGAACCTACTTATGATATAAAGAGAAGGATTCTTGAAAAATTGATGCAAGGAAGCACAGACGGGAGACTTCACAGTGGAGTTAGATACTGCGGCTCGGTTTGAAGTTTGTTTTAGAACGGTTTTGAGATTATGGCATGATTCAAAAGTGGCTAATGCAAATGGAGACGTGGTTGATATCTCTTCTAAGATGGTCAATAGAGTTGGTAGAAAGAGAATTGGATTAGATTTGGATAGAATTAAGTTGATACCTCTTCGCAAACGAACAACAATAAGAGGAATATCACACGAACTAAACTTTTCAACATCAACCGTACATCGACTAATCAAGGATGGAAACCTTCGACCACATTCGAATGCCTTGAGGACGGGACTTACGGATGAAAACAATATAGCAAGGGTGAATTTTTGCTTAAAAATGATAGACAAAGGTATGATCCAATCTTCAAATTCATTCATTGACATGTTGAATCGAATTCATTTAGATGAAAAATGGTTTTACATTACAAGAAGCGCACAAAAGTATTATCTTCATGCCGAAGAAGAAGAGCCTTTACGCACGTGCAAAAGTAAAAAATTTATCACCAAAATCATGTTTTTAACGGACGTGGCTCGTCCTCGCTCGGGTTTTGATGGTAAGATCGGAATATGGCCTTTTGTGGTTAAAGAAGTCGCAAAAAGGAGCAGCAAAAACCGCAAAGCTGGGACAATGGAAACCAAGGCCATGAAATCTGTTGACAAAGAGGTTATGAGGCATTTTTTGATTGAGAAATTGCTGCCTGCTATCAAGAAGAAATGATCGTTTAATAATTGTAAGAAAATCTTTATACAACAAGATAATGCAAAACCACATGTCCACGATAATGATAAAAAATTTGTGGAAGCGGTTAAATTAAAAGTTACAGGTTAGATATCGAGTTGTTGTGTCAACCTCCAAACAGCCCCGACTTGAATGTTTTAGACCTTGGGTTCTTCAGCGCTATTTCTGCACTTCATCATACTGATGCTCCAACCACAGTAGACGAGTTTATCGCAAGTGTTACGAGAGCGTTTGAAAATTTCTCGGTTGAAGACGCAAATAATGTCTTCATAACATTACAATCTTGCATGAAGGAGATTCTTAGAATCAAGGGTGGGATTCACTACAAGATTCCTCATATGCATAAATGGCGTTTAATTAGAGATGGCCAACTCCCTAATGTACTTGAGTGTGATCCTCAAGTATTGAATGAGGCCAGGGAACTTATGAGGGAGTATGAAATTATGCAACAAAGTTCTTCAGGTATGTGATTACAAACTTATTTTTTCTTTGCCTTGTTACTTGAGTCTGTGTGTTAGCACGTATTTTGAAAACCTTATGCATATGATCAATGCTGCCTTTACTTTGTTACATTGTAATTTCGAACTATTCCGAGGATGGATGGATTGAATGAGCATCATAAGCAGTATCGTCATTAGATATCGAACATGAGTGCCTTGTTTTGATCTGAATATGTATGTAATGGAGGTGATGTTTACTTCTTATGCACTCTGGATGCACTATGTACTACTGGTACACTGTTGTATGTGGTTTTCTTTTGGGTGGCGTTGTATTTGGCCTGTAAAGCATTACTTCTTTTTTTGTGCCTTAGCTGCTTCACTAGTTGAATTGCTCTATAAAAATGATCGAGTCACAGTAGAGGATGATTGCTCCAGCTTGGTGACCCAGACTATGGTTCTTTTTTGAACCAGTTTGCACTAAATTATCTTCTGTGTCATACCCATTTTCATACTTCAATTCTGATTATGATTCTATGTCATACCCATTTTCACATGTAACTTACTTGAGTTTGCTCACTGGCGGTGTAGGGTTCAAAGTAGAAGGGTCTTCTTCTTTTCTTTGCTACTAGTGTAATAGGCATGAACCTTGCAGAACTTCTATGATACGTTATCAGAATAATGTTAGTGTAGTAATGCTCTGAATCAACTCGCAGAAGAATGACATAGTTATCTATTTACTTGTTATATTTTTGTCACATTCATATTGCGAGAACCATGATTCTGTGCCATTGAGTGTTAAAGAAAACAAACAAATGAAAGCAAATCAAATGAAGACCAATACGAAAATAAAAAGAACGAGCCAGCTTGCTATGGACTTTAAACAAACTATCATTGGCAACGATATTTACCAGAGCTGGCTTGAGGACGCCTCTGACCTTATCGGAAGAAAGAAGGTTTTAATATTGCACCACCTTCTATGCAAAATCTATGACTGGGAACAATACTTGGTGACTCTGCAGTCTTTTCCTTGTAGCTAAAAACACCTTTGTAATATGATGTTTTTGCAGAGAGCCAAATCTATCAATAAAATGAAGATAGCACAGCTCATGGACCTCCCTCCAGTAGCGATTGTATGTGGGTTGGCAGGAAAACATTGCACAGAGATCTATTATCCGAAGCCACTGCTTGAGCTATATAGGAGAAGCATCACATTCGTCCACCTCGTGATTCAGCACCCAAACCACCTGAACCAGTAAGCTAACTCCTCCCACTACTTTTAAGTTTAATAGACCATGATTAAGCTAAATTTGGGAGCCTGAATAGATGGTTGCAGTGGCAGAGCTACAAAGAACTATCTTCATCTATTTTGTTGTATATTTTTGTTTAAATGTGTAGTTGTGTGAAGTAGCAAACAACTACAGGTAACTTTATACCACTTTGTTGTATATATTTGAGTATACACCAAATTCCCTGACTTTCACTTCTAAGGAATGTCATTGATTGCTGGGTGTAAGAGTATGAACTACCAAAAGTCATAATTATCCACCATCAACCTTATGCGTTTCTTACTCTTGAGCTACATATACGTATTTCACCCTAACATACTCCTCAAGACCTACTTTAGGTCTTACTTAATTTCCCTTTGGCATATACTTCAATCCCAGACTTACTATCCCATGCTATAAAGCTGGTTCCCCACTTCATACCATGTACTGGACCCTCACCCGAGTGTAAAAACTTATTGCGAAAAACCCATTCTTTTAATGATCAGCTTATCAATTTTTTCAAACTTAAAATGTTGATCTGCATTAAAGTGGCATCCCTAGATTCAGACTGACCTGCATTAAATCTGCATTTGATTTCCTTTGGGCTAAATATCCCAAATCAGAACAGTGCGTCCCTGCCAGGCACACCTGCAAACTAAATGCACACTTGAGTGCTCTCTTTTGATTGCCTTTGACTAGCCTCTCAGTGTGTGCTTTTCCCAAATGCCAAATCTATGTGGCTTAGTTTTTTAGAAACCATTTTCATGCCAAACCTCTCAGTATGTGCTTTTCCCAAATGCCAAATCTATGTGTGACTTGTTTTCAAAATGGGAATCATAAGGATCATGATTATAGTCTTATGTATACTGGTGGTGGGTTTTGTGATTGTGGGGATGAAACTGCTTGGAAACAAAATGGGTTTTGTTCGAAACATAAAGGAGCTGAACAGATTCAACCTCTTCCTGAGGAGATTGCGTGTACCGTTGGACCTATGCTTGACGTACTTCTTGGTTATTGGGAAGAAAAGTTTTTAATTGCGCAAGCGGCATATCTTAGTAAAACGTTGAAGGGTGGTGAACATGTGAAAGTTGAGCACAATTTAATATCCACTGTTGTAGAAATGCTTCTTGAGTTTTGCAAGCACAGTGAGAGTCTTCTTAGTTTTATCTCTAGAAGGATTTTTTCATCCTGTTCCTTTGTTGGATGTCTTGGTAAGGGAGGAGAGGTTTTTGAACAAGGGAGTAACGACAAAGATACATGAATTATTGTTGAAGTTATTGGGAGTATGAGTTTGCAAAAGTTTTTATAATGTACTATCCTGATACTACTTTATCACTTGGTCAGTATGCTTACTGAATTTTTGGCTGTAGCATTACCATCACTGCCTCTCAAATTTTGTTTGCTGAAACTGAAGGGTGTAGAAGTGTTTGAACAAGCCTACTAATAAGACACATCAGTCCACAATTTTTCTAGTTTATTTGTTCTAGTTTTCGGTTTCGTTTTTGGGTTTCAATGGAATTTTAGCTCCAAGTGGAATACCTCCTCTCCCAAAAGTTGTAGAAGTCTTCTTTTATAGTCCTTTGCATTCCAAAATTAGGTCTTCAAAGCCCAAAGTCCATTAGATGAAAATCCGCGTGGACCAAAAGTCATAAAAACCCGTGTAGAAACTCTACCAATTTGGTCGTCGAAAAGTCGCCGGAGGGTCGCCAGAAAACAGCTCAAGTGACCGGCAAAGTCCGCCCAGTCACCGGTCAAACGAGTCAACTCGGTCCAGTCAGACCGAGTCAAATTGGGATCAACTCGGTCAAAGTCAGACCGAGTCATCTGGATAGTCAAATGAGTCAGGTCTGAGTCACAATAGCCAAGCCATCTTGCACACTCCACTTTTGTGTTGCACCATCATGGTGCTTCATAGTATTGGGCATCCAGCCATGATGGCTACCTCTTGCACATTCAGTTCTTCTTTGCTCCATTCACTGCAGTTGCAGCTACAACCATTCCTGTAACAACTACTTCTCATTTTGTAGCTTCAGCTCCACCATAACAGCCAACACCTGCAGCTGCAGCTGCTTCTTGTCTCCACTGCCAGCACCACCATGTACTTCTTCTTTCTTTCTTTGAGAATCGAATTCAGAAACCCTTATATCTCAGATCCCCAAATCAACAGCAGCAATGGCTTTAACCCTAATTTCCTTCTTAATTTCAGCTTCATCAGAGCTTCAACAACAACAGTGACATCAGATCTCCATCTCTATGTTCCTCTGCAATAGAGTTTTCTCTTACAACAATGGCCGCCTCCACTTTTGATGTCAGGTGAAAAATAATTGAAAGAATTGGTTTCTCTGATTTTTAGGTTTTGTGTTGGAAAATGAGAGTGATATAACCACCCATGTACTACTAGATAAGGGATATCCAAGATGACTTAAGGCACCCCACGAACTGATACGAGCCATCATACAATGACATTTTCTGTCCTCCATTGTGCTTCTAGCAACAACATATGAAATGATGATTTCTCCCTTCTAACTCCAAATGAACGCTTTCTTTGAGCAGCAGCCGCCTCTCATTTCTCAGACCTACTTATTCTTTCTTCAATTTCTATTCATCACTAAAGTTGTCGTGCTTTTCAAACTGAATTTGCATCACTAAAGCCGACATACTTTTCAGACAGAGATGAAGAAATAAAAGCACATAATGAGAAATAGTTTTACCCAACAGCGGTTGCACCTTGTGGCCCTTTAAGCGACGTTTCTTCTTCTTTTGTTTCAAATGACTCTAAAGTACCTAAATACTCAAAAACAAAACATAAGATACATGATTTACAAGAAAAGTAGCAAAGAAAGCATAAATACTAGATATAAAATTAGGTGTTTTAGACACCTATCAATGGTGAAGACGATTAATCATATAAAGATTATGAAAACGACGAAGATGAAGATGTTTTTTTTTGATATTTATTGCTACTGTTTTTGATGTTTTTGTTGGTGTTAAAGACGGAGATGATGATATTTTTGTTTTGAAGATGAACTCGTGATTGTTGTTGTTGAAGATGTGAAGACGATGAAAGAAGACGATGAACGACCAATTTTTTAGGGTTTATTTGGTGCTGATGTTGTTGAAGACGACGAAAATGATGACGATGATGCTTGTGTTGAAGATGCAGATGAAGACGATGAATATGATGAAGAAGATGAAAATTTGTGTGTTTTTCGTCGTTTTTTAGGTTTTTATATGAAGTTCATTTCTGGAATGAAATCTGTTTTTTTAGGTTTTATATGGAGTTCATTTCTTGGAATGAACTCTGTTTTTTTAAGTTTTTATATGGAGTTCATTTCTGGAATGAACTCTGGTTTTCTTAGGTTTTTATATGGAGTTCATTTCTGGAATGAACTCTGTTTTTTTAGGTTTTTATATGGAGTCCATTTCTAGAATGAATTCTGGGTTTTTTTGGTTTTTATATGGAGTTCATTTTTGGAATGAGCTCTGGTTTATATGTTTTCTGAAAAATAAGTAGAAATTAACAGGAGTTCATTTGACGAATGAACTGCTACAAGAAAATAAGTAAAAATTCACATTGAAAGGTACCTTTGTCTGTTTTATATTTTTAAATAATTATGGACCAAACAGTAAAGGCGTTTTCCCAAAGGACTAAACATACATGGGCTCACTTAAAAAAGGACCAAACGATATTTTCCCCTTTTTATATTTGTTTCTCTATCGAATGGGTTAAATCAAAAATTCTATATGGACAACAAAAAACAACAACTCTAAAACAACTACTTGTTGTAGAGCTTACAACCCATAGGTGTGCGGCCCAAAACAGATATCTTTTGGATTTTCCCTTTTCCATGTATATATAAAGTATGTTGTACCCATGTAATTATAGAACTCTCTTATTAATGGAATCCTTTCTTTTTCTGCTTCTTCCTTTTCCCTTAATATTCTACTGCAACACGTTATCACGCACGATGCGATACGGCGGAGCGAGATTGATTGATTTTTTTTTTACATGGATGATTTTTTTCAACACGGTTATTGGCGAAATCTGAAATCAAATCAGCTAAGTTATCTATTTTGTCATATATATTCTTTTGTTTTTCCCTGTTGTTTGGTTTTATTTTTAGAATCTGTCTTTTCGAGAAAAAATTTTGGAATACTCAACCCTATACTAAAACTAATAGAATGATTATGTTTTGTAATGGATTCGTGTGCTTGGGTGTGAAATTGATTCCAGTCCGTGAGAAGAGGAGAGTCCCGTCCTTTTGATTGTTGTTAGGTATTGGGTGCGATTTTGTGAAAAAAATTGATTTGTGATTTGATTTTTCTATGATTTGATTTTGGCTTAGCCGTCCAATAGATTAAATCTGATCTGTTGTGAATACATTTTATGAATTTTATCATGCTAATATATTCTTTATAACATGTTTATGCCGTGATCTAATCATGTATTCTAATATTATACTCTTATGCTGTGCTAATCACGTCAGTGGAAAACCACAATTCCATCTAGGCCTATCAATATTTGTCCGATATCCGGTATCCGTTTCCGAGTATTCGAGATCCTATAGGATTTTATCCGTTTTATCGGATACCGGATATCGGATAAAATATTTTATCGAATATTTCTTCGTTAACATTTCGAAAACGGATTAGACCCCATCCGAAATGTTAATATCCGATATCCGATAGTATAGAAAGTTAGGAACTTATTTGTAATTTATCCTAATTTCGAGTCTAGTGTCGGATATTGTCGGATAAATATCCAATAAGTGTCAATTATGAAAATGTTGTACCAGGGTTTTTAAGTTTTTTTGCTATAACTGGATATTTATCGGATATCCGACAGCTTAGACTATTGGAATCGATATCTAATTTTGATATCCTATAGGATATTATCGGATATCGGATATCCGGTAGTGCTTAACCTATCGGATATCGAAATTCTAAATATCCGACTGATATTCTTCCATTGACAGGCATGTTCCATCCATGGGAAAAATCTCCGTGAAGGAGAAAGTAAAAGCCAACTTGTTCCAATTTGGGCCCACCCAAGCCCAACCTGTTCCGGTGTGCAGTCCCGTTCCCAGTTCCGGTGTGCATTCCCAGTTGCCGTCCTTGACGTTACTCTGAATAGTTAGTTGGCTCATGATAACGAAACGGAAACGAGAGTGGGGGGCTCACATAAAAGAAGTGGAACTGGAAGTGGTCTCTGTTTCCAACACGTCATGATCAAAAGTGGGTGAGTTGGTGATTCGTTCTTCCTGAATAGTTACACGTTCCAACCAGGCCGATCCAATTGTGTTCCAATCTGGTTCTGGTTGTGGGATGTACCCGACCAAGGATGTTCTAGTTCCGGTTTTGCTTATATACCGTGGGAACCAAAGTGTAAGGTATGTAACTGTTTACATTCACACCGAATATTCATTGGGCTTATTAATATGTTTTTAGAACACGTCTAGTTCTGTTTTTTTTTATCCCCTTAAGATAAACCTATATCATATAAACGGTCAATTTAAATTATGACTATTGATCTCGTCCATTAATAATTTTGGTCGTAATGTTATTTTTTTGTTCTATTGAATATGATATTGGCTATAGTTGACTGACGTCTTTTGTTCAATTGGTTGTACCAACTCAATTCAAATATATTTATTTTGGGTTTAGAAGTATTTGAACACCATTAATGCGTACATGATTTTTTCTTCCCAAAATTTGAATGATTCTTGGAATGTAATCCACTTGTTCAACTATTAATTTGTCTGTAGTTTCAAAAGATACATTCAAATAAAATCATATGTATTCCAATTTTTGTGGAAGAACTCACAAAAGATGATATGAGTCATAAAATTTTAATTTCTCTACTTCATCCATAATACTAACGAACGGGTATATGTTGAAGTATGACAACAAGAGAATTATCTTTAGTAATATATTCAACCTAAAGTAAGTGGTTGACATGTGTATTGAGATTCTCTTGGCCTATTGAGATAAATAAATTTCTCAAATTAAGCTAAATGTAGCAAAATTGAAAATGGAAAGAACCCCAAAGTAATGAGGGTTAGACGAACCGACTCATATAAAGCATGCGAAAAGGGACATATATATCATGAGACAAAAATATGTTTTTTCCCAGCAGTAATGGCACCAAACTATAGGTATAAATTGAACATGGGATCAGCTAAGATGTAATTCTAGCTCGCATCATAATAAAAGAGTTGGAAATGCACCTGGTCATAGGTGTTGGTATATATAATGTAATGTGTATGTGTATCATAGTAACAACCAATTTTTCACATTAACTTTAATGGCAACAAGAACTTTGTATGACCAATTCCCTGTCTTATCGAGCGCAGCACTGCTCATTTATTTTTTCAAGATAGAACATATACGTCGCAAAATCACTAAATGTACCAAGAGATAATCGCACATTGTTAAATTTCCAAGTAACCCTTGCAAATGGATATCATGTGGAACATCAAAATGATGAGAATGTAATTGATTGCATCTTTTATAGTCTCTAATATATTTGGAAGGAAATATATTTTAGAGAAACTAATGAGTCAATCTAGTGCAATGTAATTTACTATAATATTCAGATTATTTAATCCATATTGACTCCGACAATGAAATATTGGAAACTGACTCATACGTGCTTTGGGAATAACCATAAAGAAACCTTGGTTGTGACATGATTATTGTTTTGAAAGAACTCATACAAATATCACTTTATTTGAGTTAACGAAATGGGAAAAAGATTGACAGAATGCAAAGTGACGGCATATCTCTCAATAAGTATTTTCTAAGTTACTAGATGCACAACCCCCCTTCCCAGAATTCTTTTACGTAAGAAATCATATCACTCATTTTTACAAAGTCTTCAATAAAACAGGATCGAGATTATCCTAAGATGCAAATGGTAAAATTTCCACATTACAAAGAAAACAAGGTGAAATTTAGAAAAGTATTCATACAGAATGCAGACCATTAAAGTGACTGATGGATCTGGTGAATGTTTTGACATTTTGGACTAGTTATAGTTCCCAAGAAATTTGCGTTTGAAAACTCCTAGAACATATCACACAATGCAAAGTGCAAAGGCTAATCACCCTTGTTAATGCTAGAGAGTTTACATCAAAAGGACTTGATGAATATTGTATGTTTAATAGGATCAATATAGAGCATCTTATACCCAATTGTCTGGCAGAGGCTATCATCAAAGGCTATAGATGGTGTCTAAGGAATGTGTTATGCGTACCAACCTCCCTTTTATTGCTTTGGGGATATGTAATATTACATGCATCTTACTTAATTTGATTTTAGAACCCAATATTAGTCAACCTTTTCTGTGTACCAGTTGGTAACTGGATTTAAGCCTGACATTCATGTTCTTGCGTGTTTTTGGTTGCACTATATATGTGGCATTACGAATCCACATCGTATTATGATGGGTCTTCAAAAATGTTAAGTAGTTATGTTGGAAATGAGTTCCCAACAATTATCCGCATTTTTAAAACCTTTGGCAGGAGATCTCTTATCGCTAGATTTGCGGGTTGTCATTTTAATGAGACAGTCTTCCCGTCGTTATGGGGAGATAAGAAAACGTATTTTCTAAGGGAACGACAGGAATTATCGTGGTGTGTTCCCACTGTGTCTCACATTGATTCTTGTACTCCACAAATGTAAATGTGAAGTGACAAAGAATAATCGATTTTCAGAATGTACAATGATGTCGCTAAAGTGACAAGGTCACACATACCAGCTGCAAATATTCATGTAATATTAGAAATCCTCAGTATGGGGTACACCCATAGACTAAGGTGTTGCAACTACACTTGGTGAAAGTGTAGTTGAGGTCGTGGATCCATAAAGGAAGACGGATAAACCACCAAGTTTGATCAATGCTCACCTATAAAGGAAGTAGATGAGTAAGGCACAACCAAGTTTGTATCATTAATGAAATTATCTCATTTGATTGTCTCTGACTATGTCCATGAATCAATACTGGAGGACCCTCCGAAGTTTTAAATGATTCTAGAGAATAATGAAATCCCGAGATTATGTGAATGCACATGAGTCAGTGGAAGGATCATGCGTGCACAATGATGATATAATACATAAATAGTTGCTCTAGAAGCAAAGTACAATGAGATCGAACCACGCTTTATTTTGATTAATTTCAAATAAATAGCATATTTTGCCTACACAATCCAGGTAGAACTTAGTTATTTGGAAAATATATGGGTATTTGGTGGGGTAATGCTAACCAACCAAGTGTAAAGCCTATTGTACATACATAATTAATTTGTCATAACACATAATGAGAATAAAGTAGTCTTAAAGTACAAAGACTCGCCTTATGGCGAGAGGTTTCTCAAAAGCCCTGGAATTGTTCTCTTGTAATGAACATTATAGACTTCCGCTACTTAGTTAGCTTGGTAATTTCAAAAAGACTTGAAATGCAGCATATGTATGTGGTTGTTACGTATCTCTAAAAGAATCAAGAGATAGAAGATATTTACAAAAATACTTGATATACTTTTGTTTCGCAAATCAAATAACTCTAAACCACAGAGTGCGTTTACAATTAGATAAAATGTTCACTTATAGATTGAAGCAATCAGGCGGAAGTGGTATACTCGTCTAAGTGGCTATTTGATTTGGAGGGGTAGACAAATAAGTTATTTTTTCTTGCGTATTCACAAGAAAGTTCCTAATTTGGAATTGTAGCTATTTATGTCGATGGTACATACACGATGGGTACTCTTGATGTAATAAGAGACCTTAAGATATATTTAAAAATCTGAATTTGAGATGAAAAATCGACCGAGTAATGATCTTGTGGGATATTATTCCACCAATTTGCATATGTCTAAAGTTGTCATGCAATTTAACAAAGACATGCATCCTGATAGCATTCCCATGATTAGTCGAGGTTCAAATGTAAATAAGTGACCATTTCGTCTAAAGGAAGATGACGAATATGTGTTGGGAGATGAAATTCCCATATCTAAATACAATAGACGCATTGTTTTACTTAGTATAATAATGTACTCGATTAAATTTTACATCCTCAGTGAATTTGTTAGCTAGATATAGCCCAACGCCAACGCAACGTCATTGGAATGGTATAGTGTACGTAATCATGTACTTAAAAGTAACCATTGACATAAATTTGTATTATCCCTAAAAAGACATTAAAAGGAGTGCTAATGAAAGTGCAATCCAAAAGTTATTGATTATGAAGGAACAATAATCTCTTCTCCAACGAAAGTAATCAGAGGGAAATATGGTAGATTATTTTATAGGTTATTACTGATATTCAGTTTCGAAAAGCACATGACTAAAGGAACTTTGTGGAACAACTCTGAAAGTAATCAGGGGAGATGCCGACATTAGGGGAGGATCAAAGGATATGATGTCGACATATTTTACTTCGAAATTAAAGATGTGTTTTACTCTTTTTCCCTTCGATCGAGAATAATTATTTCCAAAGGGTTTTGTTACTCGACAAGGTTTTTAGCGAGACAATACTAAAAACATGAAGTATATTGAAATTGAAGACATAAACATCCTTCGCTGACATTATTGAAAATATCCGGATCAAATATATCTGTTAAGCCACGTAACTTCCAGAATCAACAACATCGTCTTATAAACATTCATGTCACCAAAGAAAAGTGTGATAAACTCCTTTTGTCTGCATTAGACTAATGACAATTGTCTGACATCAGGGGGAGATTCTAATGGTGTGTCGAAATATTTTCCTTCACCGAGGTTACTTTTCCCCACAGGGTTTTGCTGCTCGGCAAGGTTTTTAATTATACAATAACAAACACCAGGAATTAATTTCCCAAGTAAGGCTATTGTCTTTTCCTAAAGGATTTTCTGCCTAAGAAGTTGTGAAGCAATTAATCAACTTCAACGAAGCAAAGTGATCATCTACAACTGATCACCTTTACCTTCATATGTCACGTTGTACTCTTTCCCCTTCGTCAAGGTTTTATCCCACTGGGTTTTCTTGTCAAGGTTTTAATCAGGCAACATATTCGAGTCCAACTATGTTCTAAGTTTTCTTAATATTGTACTCTTTTTCTTTAGTTCGGGTTTTGTCCCTCTGGGTTTTCCTGACGAAGTTTTAACGAGGAAATTAACTTAGACTTGTCGGTCTTTGAAGATTGTATTGCATGTGATGAACTACATGTAAAGTACGATATAACATGTGAAGTACTACATGTGAATAGTTGTACTAAGGTTTTGTCCCACTGGGTTGTTCCATGTCAAAGTTATGAGGCAATTGATTTCGACACAAATCATCAAGGAGAGGAAAACATTTGAATAACTATATTCCAAGAACTTTATATGAAGCACTGCATACGTAGTTCTATTGGACCGCACAAGGAGGAGTGTTGTAGGGCTTACAACCCATAGGTTTGCGGCCCAAAACAGATGTCTTTTGGGGTTCCTCTTTTCCATGTATATAAAGTATATTGTACCCATATAACTATAGAACTCTCTTATCAATGAAATCCTTTCTTTTTCTGCCTCTTCCTTTTCCCTTAATATTCTACTGCAACACTACTCACATTCTTTTTGGTTTGTTGGGTTCCATGATATTAATTAAGGGACCCACTGCTTCCATCAGGATCATCATCACCCTCTATTAGGGTATATTCTTTTAGAATTGTTTTTGGTGTTGTACTAGTATGTAATCCGTGCTACGCATCGGGACCGATGGGATCAGCTAATTTAGTGTTGCGAGGCTTTGCCCCGCACCCGTGGTGAAATGCATAAGAATATTTTTGAACGGTCTTTGATTGGTTTGATATTTTAAAGGGATAGGAAACTTTGATACCCTTTAGGTATCTAATGATTTTATTATTTAAATTTGGTATCATAAACCTCAATTCATGTATTAATTTTATAGGCATATATTAAAATAATTAAAAAAAGTTGACTCCATAAATCTTGGATTTAAATTAATTATGTTTTATGCTTATAAACATTTGCAATTAAACATTAATTACACGTTTTTTTTGTCCATTTTTTTATTAACAATTGTACTGTCCAACGATTTAATCTGTAAAAGCTTTGGAATATACAAATATATATCACATGAAAATTTGTGAAATGCAATTTTCAAAAAATAAATAAAAAGAAATGTGAAATGCTAGAAGTGTGAATGCAGCATTACTGCAGAGACGACTTTATTAATGTCGAGATTTTGAAGTCGATCCATGTAACATTACTATGTTGAGTCCATTTTCGCGTAACAACTTGTTGATAGACGCATTTTGTGTCTAAATTGTCCTCAATGTCTGTCTTGTTAGTGCTCGATTTTTGTACTAATTTTGATGTTTTGTGTGTTTGTAGGTGTTTTTGCAGAAATACACTTGTGTGGAAAAAGTTGCTCGAAAAGTGCTATTTGGACCCCTGGAGAAAATTACTAAGGGGCACCCGAATTACTATTGGCACTCCAGCAACGGATAAGGGGCGACCACTGGATAAAGGGTTACCTTCTTCACAAATTCAAAAAAATATTTTGGCGGGGAAAACGTTTCCATTCACAGTCAGATTTTTCGATCGGATTTTGGAGGAGTTTTTGTGCGATTCAATCGCTGAAACTTCATGGGCAGATGTAATTTGTCATAATAAAGCTGGTATGGGTGTTTTTTTCGATCAGATTTGGCTAGATAACCCAAGATATGAAATCAGAGCATCACGGGTTGGTTTTCCATTCCGAGTCCTGATTGAGTGACCAAGAGATTTTCGCGTGGCTGCTGCATGTTGGAACACTTTTGGACAATGACTGGATGCGTTGAGAGTAATTTGGCGTGGGGAAACAGCGTGAGAAGCTAATCAGGGAAGAAAATATTCCCAAAATATTTTTCATCAAGGCCGAGTTAAGAGAGAATTATCTTGAGTTATAGCGAGATTTCTTGGTGCTACTGGTTATATAAAGGGTTCTGGTGTTTCATAAAGGGAGATAGAGAGTTTTGGGAGTAGTTTAGAGCATCACAGAAAGAGAAAAATCAAAGTTGCAGAGTTGCCACTTCTGCTGCTGCAGAGCTGAAGAACACGAAGAACAGACTTACCAGGACCGTCGTTTATCAACAGTGGAAACGACAAAGAGCTGTGGGTCGTATAAGCTATAGTAACAACGACACTTTTCTGTTCTCGTTCTCTGTAACAGCTCGGTTTGTAATAAATATAACTGTTACAAACCCGATTTTATCTTTTTCTCCCATTTTCATCATTTGTAACCACTTTGAGCAATGAAATCCACTTTTGAGCAAGTTT
The DNA here is from genome assembly GCF_003573695.1 of Papaver somniferum. NCBI lineage: Eukaryota > Viridiplantae > Streptophyta > Magnoliopsida > Ranunculales > Papaveraceae > Papaver > Papaver somniferum. The sequence continues at coordinate 54,698,424 of NC_039358.1, read as the reverse complement.
ACACCATGATGAGCTAAACCTAATCTCTGGGGCGATGGAGGAAGCCGTTCTTTCGATAGTTATGTGGTAAAATTTATTTAAATTAATTTATGCAATTCTTTTATGATTATTTGCACCGAATGAAAATTGAGTGAATGATTTCCATTAATTAGTTGTGTTTTCTCTTGATGAAGTATGCTTAGTTTAATGATTTTGGTACTTCATGCTTGCGATTAACAATTGATGTTTTGAAAATCTAGGATAGGCAATGATTAGAATCACAATTTCTTTTGATTGGAGTTATATTGTCTAGAATTGCATGATAAAAATTATTATTGAACCACATATGTATTGATGAACGGTGGAATCCTTAGCCTCAGTACTCTCAACCATTTTTCACTTTAATTTTAATTTGCTTTATTTTCTTTGTTTAAAAATATTAAGTCTAAAAATCAAAGTCTTCACAAGTCTTGAACGGACTCTATTATTTACCACTACTACGACATCATTGAAAATATCATCAATTTTTGGCGCCGCCGACGCGGACTTGTCTTTAGGCTAAAGTTTTTAGATTTTTTTTTTTTTAGGTTTTTATTATTTTTTTTTTTACTTTGTTCTATTTTACGTTTCTTTGGTATTTGTCTTTTCATTACAGATTTTTGGAATTTGGAGCGAAAGAAAAAGAAGTTGCCAAAGCTGTTGGTGATTACTTAAAGATTTGGAATCAAAAGACGAAGCGAAAAGAACAATAAAAAAAAGAGAGAGAATTTTATTAGATTGTATTAGGAATCTTTTATTTTTGTAATTTTATTTTTCTTTGCACTTTATTTTTGGACTTTCTTTTGGACTTTGGACAATTGGACTTTCTTTTATTTTTTTAACCCTAAGAAAGGGTAGTATTTCAAATATTAAATTGTTTGTAGAGAAGGACGGCGATTACGATATCGCCTCGGCCCCTCGAGTTCGCACATGACATAGGAGTCGTGGCCCGAGTCGACTTCAGTGGTTCATCCCCCGTCTGGAACGGGAGGTAAGCTTGTCGAAACACTCGCGAATCCCCTGCTAGCGAGTTACTGTATTCCTTCATTTGCATATATGTCGAGGAACTGAATACGGCTGCTTTAATTTCCTAGTAAAGGGCAAGGATTGACCATACAAGATAAGGGTTCGGATTTCATCACCGTTCTCTTCTTTCCCTCCTTAGGAAAACGATACTTATCGCGAACCTAAGCTTTAAAATTTGGAATAGAACGAGACCTGTAGGGTAACGAGCTTAGTAGGAAAGTCGTTCGAAAAATATTGGTTACTCTTTTAAGCATACTTCGAAGTTCATGATGGTTTATGTGAGTTGAATGCGTGACTGCGCCGCCTTGTAATATCGGTGAGGCCTTGGATATCAAAGCTCCATTGAGCTTCCCTCGCCTCTATTCAACTTACTTTGACTCGGATTGATTCCACAGAGGTTTGCTTAAATTGTAACGAATTCCCTTTCGAAGGATTAGATGCTGGTATAAAAACGATCTAAGTGGAGCCATCATGCTTTTTGTTTGCTAGAAATCAGTAGGTTTGCTGTGGTGGAGTCAGCCTTGTTTGTGTTTGCTTAGCTATTCCCTTCCTTTTAGGATTTTTCTTGTATTTTTGTTTTTCTAGTGTATGCCCGAGGTCATTAGAGAGCGGGCTTGGAAAAGAAACATTCTAGGTCGTTTGATTAGTGACAAACCTAGTAGTTCTTCTTGTGAAGGCGGGGATCTCGAAGACTCTTCTTTTGAGAGCCCTGTCTTTGGAAATTTCAGCTTTGCAAACTTGATAATTAGTGAAGAAACTACTCCTAGTCCTTTGGTAGTGCCAGAAATGACAACTTTGAAAGCTTTATTAAACCCAACTAGGACCTCTCGTCCGTCTTGTATCAAGTTAGCTGAAACCGAGGCATATTATGAACTCAAACCTGGGACTTTACAGATGCTCCCAATCTTTTTAGGAAAAGAGAATGAGAACCCCTATTTTCATGTTAGGGAATTTGAGGAAGTTTGTAGTACTCTGAAAATTAAAAACCTTAGTGATGATGCGTTGAAACTTAGGTTATTCCCCTTTTCCTTAAAAGATAAAGCCAAATCTTGGCTGTATAGTTTGGATTCTGAGTCAATTGAAACCTATGACCAACTTACATCTGCCTTTATACATAAGTTTTTCCCAAGGCACAAAACATCGTCTATTAGGACACAAATATGTACTTTTGCTCAACAAGAGGGAGAATATCTATATAAGTATCTGGAAAGGTTCAATGACTTGTTATCTGAATGTCCTCATCATGGTTTAGAGAAAGTTCGGCTAGTTAAGATCCTTTATGAGGGTTTAGATTATTCAACAACAACCATGGTTGAGTCCTTATGCACTGGTGGGTTTGAGAATAAAACTGTTGATGAGGCGATGAAATTTTTGAATGAAATCGCCAATAAGACCCAACAATGGGAAAATAGTAGGGAACCCAAGAAAAAAATTCTTCTAAGTAGAGGGAATGTTAATAGGGTAGAAGGATCTTTCGAATCAGATGCCAAAATAACAGCCATAGCTAAGAGGTTAGAAGATTTAGAACTAAGTCAAACCAATGGTAGAGTAGAGCCTTTTTGGGAAAGCCATACAATTGAAGAGCAAGCCAATGCTCTTTACAACACTAGATTTGAGAACTATCAGAAGTTTGACCCATATTCAGAAACCTATAACCCTGGTTGGAGAAACCATCCAAACCTTTCTTGGTCTAAGGGACAAAGTCAAGGTCAGTCTAGTAACTCTCAGGTTATTCCCCTAGGTTTTGGTTATACTAAGAATCCTTCAGGACTAGCACAAACTCAGAACCCTTCAGATAAAAAGATCTCGAGTTTAGAAGAAACTCTCGCCTCATTTATTAAAAGCTCTGAAAAGATCAACCATCTGGTTGCGCAAAGTATAAAAGAAAGTAAAAACATAGGTTATGCTAACTCCCATGCCATTTCCGAGTTAAAAAATCAGGTTAGTCAGATAAATGAGACTTTGAGAGAAAAAGGAAAGTTTCCTAGTCAACCACAACCCAACCCAAGGGGAGTCCATCAAATATCTTTAGCTGGTGAGGAATCATCAAACCATGTGAACTCGATAACAACCCTTAGGAGTGGTAAAATGGTAGACAATAAGATAGCCATGTCTAGTGGACATACTGTAGTCCCACCTTCTACTTCCCAAGAGGATCCCGTAGCTGAGGAAACTGAAACAGTCTCCAAGGATTCCCAAGAAATTCCTGATAGGTCTACCTATGTGCCTAGAGCCCCATATCCACATTTGTTAGCCCCAACAAAGAAGGAGTCAACTTTCAACGAGATAATGAAAACATTTAAGCAGGTGAACATCAACATTCTGTTATTAGAAGCAATTAGGCAGATGCCCGCTTATGCCAAGTTCCTTAAAGATCTTTGTACACGAAAGCGTAAGCTGAATGTCCATAAGAAAGCCTTTTTAGCTGGTCAAGTAAGTTCAATTCTTCTGAACCAAACACCCCCTAAGTATAAGGACCCTGGATTCCCCACCATATCTTGTGCAATTGGTAATCACGTGGTCGATAACGCATTACTTGATTTATGAGCTAGTGTTAACTTACTCCTGTATCATGTATACACCCAGCTAGGTCTTGGTAAGTTGAAACCGACTAAAATGACACTACAATTAGCTGATAGGTATGTCAAAGTCCCTCGTAGTGTCATAGAGGATGTTCTGATTGAGTTTGATAAGTTTATTTATCCAGTGGATTTTGTTGTTCTAGACACCCAGCCTGTTCAAGACCCAAGTGCTCAAATCCCAGTGATTTTAGGTCGCCCATTTTTAGCCACGGCTAATGCTGTCATCAACTGTAGAACTGGGCTTATGAACATATCCTTTGGTAATATGACCACTGAACTAAATGTCTTTAATGTTACTAGACAACCTTCTGAGAATGATGAATTAGAAGAAGTGAATATGATTAGCACTTTAGTTCAAGATTTAGTTCAGGATAATTGGCATGATACTCTATTGGGAGATTCTTTAAATGAATTTGAGGAGACCATTCTCTTAGACCAGATGTGTGATCAATCTTTAGAAGAGGCCCTTGAGTATTTTAAAGAATCTACGGACCCTGAAATTCAGGCAATAGTGTTAGGTCTTTCTGAGAGTAATGATGATCCTAAGTTTGGGGGTGGAGAACTAGAAGAAGCTCTTGAGTATTTTAGGGACTCTACGGACCCAGAAATTCAAGCAATAGTTAGAGGTTTGTCTGTGAGTAGTGAAAATCATAAGTTTGGGGGTAGTGATGGTTCTTGTGATCGTCAAGTTTCGCTAATTGGAGTCCCTAACTTGGGACTCGATCTTTGTGTGTCTGAGATATTGCTTGAGTCTATTCAGACTCCGCAACCCGATCCTCCTGATACTTTCCAGGAGGTGGCCCGGTTATTAAATACCAGTATTTCAGATGAATCACTTTATCGAGACACACATATGAAGCTCTTTTATGTTCCCCGGATAAACCCAGTTGTCTTGACAGAAACCTTAGATGAGGACGTGCTCCTTTTATTCATTTTTCTAAACCAATGCAGTTGTCTCATTTTTGTGTTAGCCCTACTTGGTCTTATGGACCCACAATTGTTTCGACTATTGGTATACGACTTTGGAAGGTGACAATTCATTTTGAGGTATTTTATGTCTAGCTAAAGACTTTAAATTTAGAATTTTCTGGGAGGCACCTACGCTCATGCTTACGGTAATATCCTTCCTTATTTCTTTTCCCTCAAGTGGTAACAGTTTCTCCTTGTTCATATTTTTAATTTCATCTTTAGAACATTAAGGACAATGTTATATTTAAGTTTGGGTGTAAGGGAGAAACTTCTAGTGTCACATAGTATCCGGTTAGCTAAGTTTACATATTGTTTCTCACCAAAAATATGGAAATTGGAATTGCTAGGGATAACAACCTATTGAGACATTAGAGAAAAAGACATTGAGATCCTTGAAATTCAGGAGAGAACTTGTTCCTTTTAGAGGGTAACCGTGATGGAAAGGAAAGTAGGTCAGAAGGAAATTCCAGAAAGACAAAGCAACCTCACATTGTAGTCTTAGTTACTGGATTACGACTCTCTCTCAGTAGAAACTTATCCTTATCAACAAGCGGAGCGACATCAAAATCTATGAAGAAAGCTGAAGACGTTTAAGGTTTAGAAGCAACAATAGAAAAGAATAATTCAAAAATCAAAGTTGAAGACTTAGTTACAAAAAGTTATAAGAGTAAATGATATAAGTTGTTGAAGTTCATGATACCAAGACATCACAAGTTGCGAAGATCTAAGTTCTAAAGTCCTTCTCTCATGGCCATTTAAATTTTTGTCTTGTTTTTTTTTGTGTTGAAAAAAAAAAGAGAAAAAAAAAATAAAGAAGAAAAAAAAATGAAAAAATCATCGTTACGTTCAATAAGGCCATATGGAAGTAGAAATATAAGGAAGTCTCAAGCAAGAAATTAAGGTGAATAGTTAATTGTCAAGGTTTTATGAGGTTCGAGAATTTATCATCAACAGTTGAAGCCGAAGAAGACGTTATTTCTACTGAGCACTATGAGAGAGTCGAAGAAAGATGCATTTTGGTTGCTTTGTTAGTCCGCTTTCCATCTAACACAAGATCTTTCTAGCACTGGTTCAACTCATCACACGTAATTATTCCAGCTGTTTAGAAGATGTCCCTCTCATTTGTATCTCTCTCCTAATCTTATCCAATTGTAAATCAGCGGACGCATCTTACAATGTTTATCTTGTTGTGTAGCGGATATCTCTTTATCTACCAGTGGTGCAGATGTTTCTCCCCTTTTCTTTTGTCAGCTTTAGAGCTGGCACCTTTAATTTCTATGGCATTCTAGTAACTTGGAGATAGGTTGAGAATATGTATGTCCTCATAGCTCTTTGGATACTTGTGACCAATTAGAAGTCATGGTTTTTGTGGGTACACCTCTGTTAAACCCACCCGAGATTAACTCGGTCACTAGGGCCATCTAGTGAGTTAGGATTTTATTTTCTAGATTAATTTTGCTCGATGACTAGCAAATAATAAGTTTGGGGGTATTTGATAGACGCATTTTGTGTCTAAATTGTCCTCAGTGTCTGTATTGTTAGTGCTCGATTTTTGTACTAATTTTGATGTTTTGTGTGTTTGTAGGTGTTTTTGGAGAAATACACTTGTGTGGAAAAAGTTGCTCGAAAAGTGCTATTTGCCCCCGGAGAAAATTACTAAGGGGCACCCAAATTACTATCGGCACTCCAGCAACAGATAAGGGGCGACCACTTGATAAGGGGTGACCTTCTTCACAAATTCAAAAAAATATTTTGGCGGGGAAAACGTTTCTATTCACAGTCAGATTTTTCGATCGGATTTTGGAGGAGTTTTTGTGCGATTCAATCGCTGAAACTTCATGGGTAGATGTGATTTGTCATAAAAAAGCTGGTATGTGTGTTTTTTTCGATCAAATTTGGCTAGATAACCCAAGATATGAAATCAGAGCATCACGGGTTGGTTTTCCATTTCGAGTCCTGATTGAGTGACCAAGAGATTTTCGCGTGGCTGCTGCATGTTGGAACACTTCTGGACAATGACTGGATGCGTTGAGAGTAATTTGGCGTGGGGAAATAGCGTGAGAAGCTAAATTAGGGAAGAAATATTCCAAAAATATTTTTCATCAAGGCCGAGTTAAGAGAGAATTATCTTGAGTTATAGCGAGATTTCTTGGTGCTACTGGCTATATAAAGGGTGCTGGTGTTTCATAAAGGGAGATAGAGAGTTTTGGGAGTAGTTTAGAGCATCACAGAACGAGAAAAATCAAAGTTGCAGAGCTTCCACTTCTGCTGCTGCAGAGCTGAAGAACACGAAGAACACACTTACCAGGACCGTCGTTTATCAACAGTGGAAACGACAAAGAGCCGTGGGTCGTATAAGCTATAGTAACAACGACACTTTTCTGTTCTCATTCTCTGTAACAGTTCGGTTTGTAATAAATATAACTGTTACAAACCCGATTTTATCTTTTTCTCCCATTTTTCATCATTTGTAAACACTTTGAGCAATGAAATCCACTTTTGAGCAAGTTTACACCATGATGAGCTAAACCCAATCTCTGGAGCGATGGAGGAAGCCATTCTTTCGATAGTTATGTGGTAAAATTTATTTAAATTAATTTATGCAATTCTTTTATGATTATTTACACCGAATGAAAATTGAGTGAATGATTTCCATTAATTAGTTGTGTTTTCTCTTGATGAAGTATGCTTAGTTTAGTGCTTTTGATACTTCATGCTTGCGATTAACAATTGCTGTTTTGAAAATCTAGGATAGACAATGATTAGAATCACAATTTCTTTTGATTGGAGTTATGTTGTCTAGAATTGCATGATAAAAATTATTATTGAACCACATATGTATTGATGAACGGTGGAATCCTTAGCCTCAGTACTCTCTACCATTTTTCACTTTAACTTTAATTTGCTTTATTTTCTTTGTTTAAAAATATTAAGTCTAAAAATCAAAGTCTTCACAAGTCTTGAACGAACTCTATTATTTACCACTACTACAACATCATTGAAAATATCATCACTTGTCAGCATTACACATGTTTGTTGGTGGTGTTTGAACTACTACTTAAGCATAGTTCCATGATACAACTTAATATAGGTCTTAACCAAGATGGACACTGGTCTCCAAGAAAGAACTCCATGGTAGCACTGTTAATTATAAGATTTGCATCCATTTAGTTTAAAATTATCACAGTTAAAAAAAAATTAAAAAAAAAAAAAACTTCACTGCCTTCTTCATCTATCTCGACCAATGGTGGCATGTCAGGATCCTTCTCCATAATCTCGTCCATATCATCATCATGTTCATCCAATTCGATCAATGTTTGCATGTCATCGTCGTTTTCCATTGTGTTGTACATTTTACCAGGTCGTTCTTAGTATGTATCTGGAGTTGTTCTCTGTCAGAAGTTGTACTATTTTTTTCTAACAAACACACCATTTCATTAATAAATAAGGGAATTACACACTACATTCAAGTTCACCTTCCTAGAGAGAGAGGTCAAAAAAGAAAGAAGGGAGACCCACAGACCCTTAAGATTGTTTTTCTAGCCCGACGTGCAATCCGGTCTGCTAGAAAGTTATTAAGCTGCTTTACATACATAAGTTTAAAAGACACGGTACCAGAAATTAAATTCCGACAAAGGTCAATAATATCCATACTTCTCCAATCCGCGTTGGAACTGACTCCATGCACAAAGTTAACCAGCTGTAGACAATCACTAACAAACAAAACTTTGGGAAGATTCATCTCTTCTGCCCAAGAGATAGCCAAAATTAGTGCAGCAGTTTCAGCACCTACTGCATCTGGAACCAACCCAAAATCTGAACGAGAACTTCTTACATTTCCCGCAACATCATACCAAATAACACCAACACCCATTTTAAAATCTTTGAAAGATCCATAAACAAACATAAAATGATCCACTTCAGACACTGAAATCCTAACAACTCGACTACAATTAGAGGAGAAACATTGAGGAGCAATATAGGAACTAATCATTCTCTTGATATCCAAAATGATTCTGTTCATATCAACAGAGACACCAAATAACCTAAAGTCAAGGATGAACCAACAACACAACTACAATCTCAAAGATTAGCCCTGACATTATTTCATCCATCCATCCCAAGAGTACAATGGAGTTTGGTAAATTTTGAAACCCATTGTCAGATACTCATCCTTCTAGAGTCAGAACCTTATTACACATTCTGGAAAAGATCGATGGAACTGTTGGGTGGATACATGCGAGAGCACCTACCTTGAGTTCTCCTGGCTCGCCTTGATGCTGATTTGAAGATTGCTTTGTTACCATTAATGCTCGCTCTACCACCGCTAACAAATGACGAAGAAGAGCCAGATACTGAAGATGAAAGCACGGAGCTGGATGAACAAAAAAAAAAAAAAAAGAGGGTCGATAACCATTTTCATGCGAACGCAGTTTTTAGAGTTTGAACAGGATAATGATTCCTTACTTCCATGAATGGGAATAGAGTTTGAACAAGTAGTGTGCCAATATCTCTGCTCCATGATCGAACCAAGAGCGCGACACCACGAGGAACACCAGTCGCTCAAAATGAAACTCTCCATGACTCCAGCACTCTATGTTTAAGTTAGCGCCAACGCTCCAGCATTCCTTGATCCACCCTGCAAGCCTTCCAAGTGCCATTTCCACCGTCCCACAGACTGAAGCCATAAACGCTATCATCACCGCTTGGTGGCTAAGTTCTAGCGCCAACAGTCCGCGACCAAGACAATGCAAGACGCGCTTACCAGACGCACATGCAAGAGGTGCTTACCAGACGCGCATGCCAGACGCGCTTGCCAGATGTGCTTGCCAGACGCGCATGTCATACGCGCTTACAAAACGCGCCAACGCGCCAAACATGCCGCACGCGCATACTACATGCACTAATTAGGGTTTCAACACGCAAAACCCTAATTTGGGAAAGTTGCAACCAACATCCCTCCTGAATTCTTCCTGAGTTTTACTTTTGGGATGTTTTAACCTCTCGAACGTGCTCAGAACCTAAATATTCCCTTATGAGGAGATAGGAAATTCTTTTCCGTGCAGAATGCAGGGGCGGACCATCAAAATCCGAGTCCGTACGAGAATTCTACAACGATTCTAGTAAAGGGCGCTAATTAGGGTTTCAGCATACCAAACCCTGATTTAAACAAAGCCGCAAGCGCTTCCCTTCCAAGACGCACCAAGCCAAGACGTCCAAGACGCATCCAAGCCAAGCCAAGTCGCGCCCAAGCCAAGCCAAGCCAAGCCAAGTCGTCCAAGCCGCACCAAGCAAATCCAAGCTGCGCCCAACCCGTCCAAGCCACGTCCAAGCCGCGCTCAAGCCAAGCCAAGTCGCTCCCCAGCCAGGCTGCGCCCAAGCCGTCCAAGCCGCATCCAAGCCAAGCCCAAGTCGCGCCCGCGCCAAGTCGCGCCCAAGTCGCACCCAAGCCTCGCCAAGATGTGTCCAAGATACATCCACGCCAACCGCACCATCCGCTACTTCAATCTAGTGGTGCCCACATCCCGTGGTCAAAGTGAATCAATGCAAAATCCTCCAGCACAAGGATCACAGGTTTCTAACACCTTCTGTAGTTGCAGGAAATCCTACACTACACCCCTCACAAGATTTCATTAACATTCAACTCATTTTAGATCAACAATCTTAATTTTATTGATCAATCTTTGAACAATCTTACAAGAAAAGATAAAGGAATCAAGAATAACCACTGCTCTAGATTTTCTCTCTCCTATTTACTTGCTTCTCACTCAGAAAAAGATCTCCCCCTTTCCTTTACAACTGAACGACTATTTATAGGGAAGTACATAGTGGATGACAGCTAATCTGTCCTTTATTTTCGGATATGTCTTGCGACATTCTCGCATCCTTACAAATGTTGATCTCGCAAACTCTCTTATTTTCGCAGAACCATCACATTTTTCTCATGATCTTAGCTGACGTCGTTTATTATGTCATTTCTGAAATTGTTCTGCGACGCTGTTGTATTGTGTTGTTGTTAATTTCGCTGAGGCATTATTGTTGCGAGATTATGATGCTACATCTTTCCTCTTCTCATATCTTCTCTGCGAAGTAGAGAATGATGTGAGAAATGCCGCAGCTGTCCATCTCTTCATATTCTGCATTTATCACACGTATCCTTTCTTCCATTTATTTCTTGACACGTCTTCTGTAACCGCTGCTTTTCAACCGCTCACGTCTTTTCGCATTAATGGTGTTTATTTCTTTGAGTAAAAAAATCTTCTTTATATATTCTTCTTACTCTTCTTTCCATTTTCTTTTTACTTTCTCTTCTCCTTTTACTTTCTCATCTCTGCAACTCTTTTGTTCTTCCATAAGTTCTGCTACTGTAATTCTTCCTTCTTTAATTTTATTACTTTTTATTCATTTCCTTACTCTATATTCAGATATGCCTCCAAGTGGCCACAAACATGGGAAAAACTTAAAAGACGTCCAAAAATATCTTGCTAAGAAAGGTTTCGCACTTTCTACCATTCCTGGTGAAAGTGCCAAGTCAATTCTTTCTATCAAACTTTTCTCTGATCAACATTGCGATGATCAATCAATCATAATTTCGCTAGGTCAAATTCTCGCAGGTCTTCCCATTCCTCTTTATGACCCAGATATTCCTCTGTTCTATAAAATTCTCGCTCACTCAGGATTTTCGCGAGTTATCTTCCAATTGAGTGGGGATTTCATCCGTCTGATGCTAGAGTTCGCTAACCGTGGTGCTGGTAAAGGATCTCTTTACTCCAAATAACTTAGGGATCCTAAATTCGCAGACTTGGATATAATTGTTGAAAAATACACAGTAGCGAGTTTCTTTGAAAATTATGAATTGATCTCCATGAAGAAAGAGAATACTCGCTGGGGTATTCGCTTGAAAAGGAAAGATAACATTGATGAAGCTAAAATACTCATGCAAGACATTGATTCGAATTCTGGTAAGAACACAACTCCTCGCCAATCCAAAGATGATAAATGGTGTGTTTTTCCCTTGATGCTAAAAGGACCTTACACTGCTGGGTCAAATGTTCTTCCTGAGAATCTCGCTACCTATAAACCTTGGGTATTCTCTTGGACCGAGAAGGAGAAAGAGGCATGTTTCTTCCAGTTTCGCTCACTTTACATTTCTTTATTTATCTTTATTCTTTTGTTCGCTGATTCTTGCGAAATTTTAAAGATCCAGAAACTGAAAGATAGCTATTACAGGACTGGGAAGGCTAGTACCTTGTTAGCTCTTCGCTCATACACAGATGAGGTAAGAAATATTCTCTTATGAGTTTAAACAGTATACTGTTGCCTCTATTTCTTATTTCTATCTGAGTGTGAAGATTATTACTGAAATAGAAGAGCCTGCCAATGTTGCGAAGACTGGAGATAAAGGAAAAGGTGCTCTTCGCAGGGAAAAACCAACTGCTCCTCCTTCAAAGAAGAGAAAAATCCGTTCTTCCTCTCCTTCAAATATTCCTTCTCATGAAAACTCCGAGAGTGACGAGGATTATGAGGATAATGATGACCTTGCTGCAAATGAAGATTCTCCATCTGAATCTTCTATGGCTAAGCTCTCTGGCCTCTTTTCTGATTCTTTGCAAGGAATGGGAGATAGTCAATTCGTTAATACCTGCAAAGCTCTCGCTACAATTTGCGATGTTCCTTTATTGGATGGTGATAATTCTCTTCGTGGAGTTTCTAGATCAGTGACTCCCAATTTCCTGCATTCTCTTAATAGTCTGGTATGCTTTCATCCTTTTACTTCTTTATTATTGTAACTCAAAATCTCTTTCTATTTTAATACTTTTTATATTTTCTCGCAGGCTGGAAAAGCTTCTTTCGTTGTTGCCTCAGATCTAGAGAGGAGACGTGAAATTCTTGAAAAGAAGAATCTTCAATTTCATACAAAGAATGAGGAACTGGAAGCTGAAGTCAAATGTCTTCGCGAGAAGAACAAACAACTAGAAATTGATTCTTCTTCGTATAAGAACAAAATCTCTAGTCTTCAGCAAGCTAATAATCAACTCTATGGTATGTTACTTTTCTCCTTTCCCTTCATTCATTCATCATGTTGTTTTATCTTATTTAATTGATCCTTTTTGCAGACATTTATGGTCTTTCTGATGAAGCTACCATTCTTCGTTCATTTCCTAATGCCTTGGATAATGATACCCTTCTTGAGCGTCTTAATAAATCTTTAAATAGTTTCTCAAATGATAAAATTTCATCTCTTTCTCTAAATGAACTAAGATCCAAATTTCGCCTCTTAGAAATTGACCATAGATCTAGTTTAAGCTTAGCCAACCGATTTAAGCGTCTCCTTCTTAATTCTAAAGAGAAAATCAATGAGTTAAAAACCAAAATTAGCGGTCTCATAGATGATAAGGATCGCATCTCTGATCAAGGTGCTAAGGCTTTGGCGAAATTCCAAGAAACCCTTCTGGAAGTTCAACTTGAACGAGATGAAGCTAACACCAAGAACATCGAGCTCTGCAAAAGAGAAAACCAAATTCGTTCTCGTCTTCTTATAAATAATGAGGATGAATTTGCTTGGGATGCGAAAATATTAGACGATGCCAAAAAAGATTTAGGTGTAAATGTTAGTCTCCAAGTTGAGCATACAACCTTGATTAGAGATATGATTTCTGACAGAGAAGGTTATTAGTTGTTCTTCTTCACTAATCTTTTGTTTCTTATGAATTTTCATCAAGTTATTAATTGATTGTCTTTTGCTCACATATTCTGAAAGTAGATATCGCGAAAGAATTGAGGAACTTGAAGCTGAAAAAGAGGAACCCGCAAAGAATCTTTCTTCTCGCAACGACAAGTATTCTAGATTAAAGAATCAAATCAAGATCACTGTTGCGAACTTTAAGAATGATGCTATGCATTTTCGCAATCAAACTATTCAAATGGTTTGTGATGACCATATTATTCCTCATTTTGGTTATCCTTGTCTCTTGGACGAGATCCCAAAGAACATTGTCTGACTATTTCTGATAGCGAAGCTGATGATGAAGAATCTGATGGTGATGAAGGTTCTGATGGAGATGAAAGTTCTGATGCAGACGAAGAAGGGAACAAGTCTGATGAAGATGATGAAGGATCAACTAAGAAGTAGCTTTTGTTTCTTTCTTTGATCTTCTGTAATATTTGTACATTTATTCTTTCTTTCTTTCTGTATATTTGAGAATTCTTTTGGTTCCCCATATTCCTTAATATATGAGTTTCTTTCATTTTGACCTGCATTCATTAAAACAATTCTTCCTTGCAATACAATTAATCAACATAATCATTAATTTTTGAATTTTTGCATAAATCTATCATACGGAGACAAATAACATTTTCTAATTTCATTCATTCCCATACTTGCCTCTGTTATTTGTATCCAAATGAGAGATTTTGCAGATTTTTCTTATTTTGTGCCTCAACTTCGCAGTTGTTTATGTATAATTTCGCAATCTTATGCGAAGTGAATTTTGATTCTTTTCAAAATCTCATTCCTGTGTGGTCTTATTTTGCCTTCCTAATTAAAGGTCTTATTATGCCACCTCTTGTCATTGCGACAAAATTGCAGGACGTTCTTGCACTTTCATGCATAAACCCATTTATCTTGCCTTAACTTTTTCTTTTGTATTATGGCCTCTTCAGGAATGTTGCGACAATATGACAGGCCTAAATATTCTTGCGAAAATAAAGCCCCATGACATTGCCGTCTTGCGACGAAATCGCAGGACGTCTTCGCACTTTCATGCGAAAACCCATTGATCTCGTCTTATCTTTTTCTTTTGTATTATTGCCTCTTCAGGATTGTCGCACAAATATGACAAGCCTTAATACCCTTGCGAGTAAAAAGCCTCATGACATTTGCGTCTTAAGACACTTATCAGCTCCCTAATGGAGGGTGCCGCCCTTATCTTCCCCCTGGTTGCCCCTTCAAGGAGGCGTACTTCTACCATACAAGGTTGCTCCTCCCATCCGTCTTAACAACAACCAGTTGTTTTCGCAGCCTCTTATCCCTTTTACCTATAGGGTTTGGTTACGAGACTGCACCCTAAGTGGGGTTTTCTTCGGGCCGAGTGCAGTATAAGCCAAGACTTGTCAAGAATGGCAAGGTACGCTCAACGCCCCTGGCACTCTTGACTCAACCGTGTACCTCGGCGCCTTGATCAGATTCTGCACTCCTTGGGAGAGTCCTTATTACCTTAGTCGCCCAACCTAAGTCATATGCTTAAGCTGAGAATCCAAGGTGCCTCTCCCGGATGGGCTTTATTGACCCCAAATCTCCATGACTCAGGTTCCGGTGGCGGTGTAGCCTTTCCCTGAGCCATGCAACAGGTACCCCCTTATATGACGTACTTTAGGTCTTACATTTGCCTCTTGCGAAATTGTATTCGCGAACTAGGGTGTACGCCATAAAGGTTCGCCCCTTTCTCTTTTGTCATTGTTTCTGATTGTCTTTGTAGAATTCATTATCTCTGCGAGATTCTCGCACATCATCATATCGTATTTGCATTTCGCAATCTCAATTTTGTCATTCAATAAAATGTATTTTTGAGAATTTTATTTATTGCGAGAGTGTCGCAACAAATCATTCATACATTTCTTATTTTATTACCTTTGCCTCTGCTTCTTTGTTATTTTCTGCTACTGCTTCCTTGGTAGTGGTATGTTCACCATTTTTTATTCTGAGCTAGCATTAGTTTCGCAACATCTCTTCTTCTTTTCTTCGATTGCATCCACCATCAATCTCACTTCTTTGTGTCTCTTTGATTTTTGTCGCCAATTTCCTTCTTGTTTGCTCTTCCTTCGCAGGATTCTACCTCAGTTTCGTAACACCTCTTTCCTTCAACCCAATCTCCCTTTATGATTCCTACACCGCTGGGGTGAGGGAATTTGATGCACTGGTGGAAAGTTGAAGCTACACCTAGAATCCCATGTAGCCAAGGTCGACCAATTAATGCATTGTAGGGTGATTCTACATCAACGACACAGAATAGGATTTCAGAAGATATTCCCTTCAATGGAATTCGCATAGTAACCTCCCCTTTAGGCTTGTTGGCAGTACCATTAAAACCATATATCTTATATGTTGATGGTATAAGATCATCATCTCTTCCTCCCATAGTTTTATAAGTATGATAAAATAAGATGTTCACAGAGCTTCCAGTATCGATTAGAATCCTATTAATTGCCCATGAATCTTCAGCTTCATCATCCTCATCTTCTTTCGGTTTTGGATTAATTTCTAATTTTACTACCAATGGATTATCATGTACCTCTTCACCTTCGGGGATTTCTTCTGCGGTAAAAGAAATAATCTGTTTCTGCCATTCCTCTAGTGGCGAGATTTTCGCAATATTCATAATTTCTCTTCCATCATTATCTCTTGCGAACACTCTACTCAAAACATTGTCATGAAAATCTTCAATTGTCTTGTATGAATGTACGATAGAGTGACAGAATAGATTCTTTGCTTTTGCACCAACTTCTATGAAGAATGTTTCCTTCTTTTTCATCGTGTTTACTTTGTGATGCTCTGGTGGTGGTGGCAATGGTTGAGATTGTGGGTGCCCTACCAAAAAGTGGTTTAGTTTTCCTTGATCTATCATTCTCAGAAAAACAAAAGTCACAGTAAAAAAATGATTTGTAGTATGTCCATGAAAATGATGATAAGAACAAACTCATGACTTCTGTGGTTTGGAGGTGGTTCCGTTCCCATGTTCCATGGTGTTGGTATATTCTCCATCAAAATTATAGCTTCCCATATTTTCTCCACACTTGCATTTAGAGGTGGCATCTTGATTTCTTCCCATACTACCTTGTGACCTCCTTGTCCTCTATTATAGTTTTGTCTTTGACCTCCATAAGTTTCTTGCTGATCGAGTCTTTGAATCTTGTTATTTCCACCACGATTGTAGAAATTTCTTTCTCTTTCATACTCCTCTTGATCTCGGCTTCCCATAGCCACCAGTTTCTGTTGATTGTTACCCGTCACCTTCTCTTGTTGTACTTGCGAAGTGTTCGCCACTGTGTTTATTAGTTTGGGTAATAAGCTTGCATTCGCTGTTTGTGAACTGGTGTTCGCAACTGGGTATGATTCCATTTCATTTTGCCTTTCCTCTAGAGCAATATATTCTTCTTGAAGTTCTCGCAATTCAGTCATTGTGATCGTATTCTTGACTCTGAAAATTTGGATATACAATAGGTTGGTTGCAAACATAGCATTGATAAATGATAAGATAAGATATCTCTCATCCACACGGCCAGCCATTTCGCTACACATAGTCCTCCATCTTTTAGTTAGGTGCTTCAAAAACTTTCGCCAATCCTTTGTTTTAATCCAAACACGTCTTCAATACCAGGTCGCGAAGAATTATTACTTATATATGCCCCCAGGAATGTAGTCTGCAAATGATTGAAGGATGTTATTGTATTCTTTGGTAGACCTTCGAACCATTTTAACGCCTCCCCTGTTAAGCTGGATGCAAAATATTTGCATAATACGACATCATGATTTTCCCATTGCAACATACACCTCACGTAGGCTTTAATGTGTTGAATTGCACAAGTTGTTCCATCAAAAATGCTGGTTAATGCGGGCAAATTGCATTTCGGAGGTATTCCTCCTAGTTGTACTTCCCTTGTAAATGGAGTTTTCGCAGCTTCTTTTATATCTCCATCTAATTGTCTTCTGCCTACCTCTCCTCTATTATTTAGCATTCCTCTCATTTCTTCTAATTCTTTCAAGATTTGTTTATTTACACCTGAATTTTGATTCATTGGTCTTTTTAATTTCGCTTCCCTTCTTCTGCGTTCATGTCTTTCTTCTCTCGTGAAATGTTGCATTTCTTCTTCATTATCCTCATCTCGTCTTCTTCTGCGATTCTCTTCTTCATCTCTATCTTGAATTCGCATATGATGATGTCTCTCATTTTCTTCATGATTTTGTTCATTTATTATTAATTCCATTCGCTGTCTTTCAGCCATCCTCTGTACTCTATCATACTCTTCATTGATATTACCATTATTCCGGTTTTGTGTACGCCTTCTTTCTCGATTATCGTGATTGTTCTGTCGAATTGTCTCCTGAAGCTCTTGTTCTTCCATTTCCGCTCTCAATGTTTCACCTTCGCAAATTAAACGTGCTTGTTCAGCATAATGTCTTTCAATTTCTTCTTCAATCGTTTGTTGATTTCTTTGAGTTTCTCTCTCATGTAAAATTCTCCTTCCTTCCTTCCTCTCGATTCCCTTCGCCATCTTGATCATTTCGTCCCTGACGTTGTCTATTCTCTTGATTTCTACCATTTTTCCTATCATCAAAAGTTTCATTTTGTGGAACGTAACGATCATCAGTTCTTTCTCTATTTTCGCGATATTCTTCATTAGGATTTGATATTTCTTCTTGAATATTGTTTCCAGCATTAATTGTGGGTGAGTTTCGCCTCATCTCTCTTCTAGTCGATCTTGAATATGATTTTGTAATACTTCTCGATCTTCTACTCTGTAGTCTCATATTTTCCATCCTCAATTCGTGATTTTTCCTTGTTAGATTTGCACGTTCTTCTGCCTCAGCTCTTCTTTCTTTATGTATTCTTCGTCTCAACGTTTCTAACGCTCCAATTTCCTCATCTCCATGAATTATTCCTTCATTTGCTTCTTGATTTCTCTCTACCTGTCTATGGTTTCTGGTTTGCTGCTCTTCTTCTACTTCTTCTATGGAATTTGATTGCCAAGTATGTATACTCACCCTATCATAATCTATATTCCTTCCTTGTACTAGTGTTTGTTGAACTGGTGGTTGAATTTGATTTTCTCCATTATTTCTCATTCTAGTAGATTCTCCCATTTCACTTCTTTCTCTTCCAGCAATTCTCTTGCTTCTTCTAACAGTAGTTGGTTGTTCTGATGTATCTTTTCTTCTGGCCATTTCTTCAATGTTAACGAATTGCAAGAAATTATGTAAAATTCTTAATCAATCACTCCAAATCTTCACAAATCTCAATATTAATCTTCAATTTTTTCTAGAATAATCTTCAATGTTCCCTGTGTCTAGCGCCATTATGTAGTTGCAGGAAATCCTACACTACACCCCTCACAAGATTTCATTAACATTCAACTTATTTTAGATTAACAATCTTAATTTTATTGATCAATCTTTGAACAATCTTACAAGAAAAGATAAAGGAATCAAGAATAACCACTGCTCTATATTTTCTCTCTCTTATTTACTTGCTTCTCACTCAGAAAAAGATCTCCCCCTTTCCTTTACAACTGAACAACTATTTATGGGGAAGTACATAGTGGATGACAGCTAATCTGTCCTTTATTTTCGGATATGTCTTGCGAAATTCTCACATCCTTACAAATTTTGATCTCGCAAACTCTCTTATTTTCGCAGAACCATCACATTTTTCTCGTGATTTTAGCTAACGTCGTTTATTAGGTCATTTCTGAAATTGTTCTGCGACGCTGTTGTATTGTGTTGTTGATAATTTTGCTGAGGCATTATTGTTACGAGATTCTGATCCTACATCTTCCACTAAAGGGTAGTTGAATTTTCTCGACAATCTCTTCACGTCTTGCTCTCTCGATTTTACTCTCGCCTGTCACCATCTCATGCTTACCTCGTAACAATGCTACTGTTGCGTGCTAAGCATGGGACTTAATGTTGATGGTGGTTTTTAGCTTAGGATTAAAATCGTAAAACCTTGCATCAGATGTAATGTCACTCTGCAAGGAAACGGCGTTACGAGTACTAACCTCTCCAACGACGCATTTATTGAATCGATCAATATCCTTTAAATTCTGGCGCCTTGCCAATACTAGACTCGCTGTGTTCTTTCATGTGCTATGTTCCACATCAGAACCCTTAAATCGGTATGGCATGACGGATTTATGTTCACTCGCAGCTAAGTAGGATGAAACCTCCAAGTACCAAAATTAAAGCTATTGCACGAAAGGCTCAGACAGAAAGCATACTGCATTCTATAGGTAAAGATTATTGTGACAACATACGAAAATTCATCTAATCACTGCGATAACTTGCAAAGAACTCATAAACCCAACTACATTTCAAAGTAGGGTTTTTCGCCTCACGCCATATGCTAGACCCCGTTGGTCGAAACCATGCCTAGAAAAGCTAGGCAACCAAATTCGCCACAGCGCGCTAGAAGTGTGGCCGCGCCCTAGCTTGACGGCCCCACTTCTCATCGATCAATCAGGTCTCCCTAAATGCGCCACACGCATTCCAAACAAGGCCGTCCCCATGTTGCTTGCCGGTCCTCTTTCCATCGACCAATCAGGTCGCTTTAAATCCGCCACAACGCGCTGGAAGTGTGGCCGCGCCCTAGCTTGCTGGCCCCACTTCCCATCGACCAATCAGGTCTCCCTAAATGATCCACACACATTCCAAACAAGGACGGACCTATTTTGCTTGACGGCCCCCTTTCCATCGACCAATCAGGTCGCTTTAAATCCGCCAACGTTCCATCCGATCACGAGCACCCATAAATACCTCAAGAGCCTCATCTGCAGCCATCACATTTTCTATCCAGGGGTCCACCTGGCTGGTACTTAATCGGTCAGCATAAAGATCCATATCTTGAAAATATTGCACTTGACTGATCGAAATATCCCCTCGCGCTCTTGAACAAGTCGAGTATTACCAGTGACAATAGCCTGTAATAGTTCCACTTTTCGTTGCCTAAGTGACAAACGTAATTCATTAACTGACTCTTCCATTAGAACTTGACCAAGAACAAGACCATATCGTATTTCTTACAAAACTAAGTTATATATTCATTACCCAAAAAAAAAAAAAGGTTATATAACTTTCAAGTCGACTCAGCAGCAATTATCATACGACAGTGAGCAATTTCTTGGTCCACGTCCTGCATCATCACAAGCGCTTCTTCACTTTGAGTGGTAACTACAGCTAAATCTACTCGTAGATCTCCAAGCAGTTGATCAACCTCGAACAAAATTCGCTCCGATGCGTTACCTTGACGGGTTATTTTGGAAGTCTCCTCTTGCTCCTCCAATGCTTTGCGAGCATGCCCTTGTACAACTAACCTATGAGTCCATAAAGCTCTCAATTCATTCTTTAACACCAACAATCGTGTCAGTTCAACTGGCTTAAGCGCAGGATGCATCAAGGCACGTGTCATACATAAAGACAAAGCATAACCGTGCATCTGACAACTAGGAAAATGAGCAGCGGAAGTGTTATAATCCGCGATAACTTGCTCAATATCTAACATGGTAAGACTTATCTCTAGTACTAATTGATCAGCTGCATGTCGGTGCGGAAGCAGCATCATCCAAGGCACTCTGAATTCTGAAAGCAACTGGTCCGGACGATTGAAGTTCCCGAGCTTTTAGAAATTCCTCATACCACTTGTCAAACTGAGCGCGTACCTCCGCACGACCCACCAGCCTCTTCTCTATGATTAATTATATCTCATCTCTCACAAGTTGTAGGCGGTCTAATTCAGAACCTCTCCTAAAAGGGGATATCAATGCTGGCATAGAAACTAGAGCCAACACATAACCATGTAAACGCTCATCCATGAGGAACTTAGTAAAATATAATAAGCAGACTTAAAAAATAAAACATCACACCACCATTAAGAGACTATTTATAGAAATTTTTTACAATGATGCATTTATTACTACTTCATAACTGCCGTCATAACTTCCAAAAAAAATATAAATATAAAAAATAAATATTTCATGGTAATACACGTAATACTGATCGAACTTCAGATAAAGCGGCCTCAATAGACCTCATGCTACGATCCTCCTCAACACAACGAAAATAAGTAAGCATACGCTGCTCACGGCAATAACCACGATGCTCGGAAAGTGATAAATCAGGAAGACCGCCCCCACCCTGAATTCTCTTCACAAGATGATCCGCAACAGATAGTTGCTCATGCCAACTTGCATTGTCAACTTCAAAATTATCTCGAGCAAGAAACATCACGCGGAGAAGACGACTTAGATACTTTATCTCAAGAACCAATCTAACGCGACCAGCCATAACTCGGATAAATGGAAAAGCGAAGAGAACTCTAACAATGATTCAGTGATCAAATAAAGCAATCTCTCATATATATAATCCAAATAACACGATAATCAAGATAATATTCACTACAAAAAAATGAAAATAATGATCAATATAAGACTCCTTAAGATAACGAAGAAGAGCCGACTGCAAGAGAACGACAGAAGGAAATGTCTTCGTCTAAGTCTTGTTTCATCAATTGAGCTTCCTCATACTGAATAGTAGAGCCAGTAAAAGCGCTACGCATTTCCTCCAACACTTGATGAACTTCGCGCATGATTTCATTAGAAACACGAGCTTGCCGAGCTATGACCAATGTTTCCGTATGCTCATCATAAGCCTTCCGGGACTTATCCAAAACCATCAGGCGATTGGTCTGCAACATACCAACTTCATCTTTCAAAATGAGTAAACGAGCTAATTCTGCTCTCATATCAGTAGTATGTATAAGAGCAGATACAACACACAAAGTTAAAGTACATCCGCGGAGGTTCGAGTCCACCTGCTGAGAAACAAAAGCATGACAGTCGGCTATTGCCTGCTCAACATCCGTCGTCATGATTAGCGCTTCCTGGTATAAACGCTCAGTTTTATTTCGAGCGGCTATGGTATTATCCAAGGCACGCTGAATGGATATAGTAACACGCCCGAACACTTGTGCATATCGATCCATTGAATAAGTCTCATGATGCTCGTCAAAGCGCGCACGCATAGACGTTCTTCTTACCATCCTAACTTCCCTAAGTATCTCCACTTCAGCTTTTACCAATAGCAAGCGAGTTAGATCATGGTCATTTTCATAAGGAAAAACTAGTGATGGTACCGGAGCTAAAGCCAAAGTATACCCATGAAGACGACGATCCATCAGCTGCACAGATATAGCTAGCAACCAAAGAAGAAAAAAACTATAAAAATAAATACGAATGACATCAGACGTATTCACCCATACTTATAAGAAAACATAAGGGATACCATATTTAATACTATCCAACTAAAATAATAAATGTAATTAAACCAAACGAACAATAACACATGTCCCATGAAAGAAAATCAAACCATAGAATCCTCAACCTTACCAATAAAAAGAAAAGGGTTTCAAAAGTCATCATTAAAAAATATCTGAAGCCACCAATTCGGCCTTCTTCCTGGTCAAACACCCATTGACTTCCTCAGCATCATCACAAGCGGCTTTCAACTCCTGGGTAGTACGACCCACATCCGCCATAAGCTGATCATAAGTTTCCTTCTTCGCGTTTGCGACGTCGAGCAGCTGCTGGTACTCCCGTTCCAACTCTTCAATTTCACGAGGTATGTTGATCCGCGTACTATGACTAGCCTTTGCTGAGTCCAACAATTCCTTGATCCATTTGATGGGAAAGCGAAGAGCCATCAGGGTCTGAATGTTAGCGTCCCACTTCCTCAAAAAAAGCCGGATCAATTGGAGTTTCCTCCGCCAAAGAAAGCCTTTCCGCTATGACGAGTAAGTCCTCGGTACCCATGATCAAGGAATTGACAGGCATTTCTTCATGAATGCACATATGACCAAACTTCTCCACTATGTGACGATAGGTGGTTGCTTTAGCAGAAGGCACCCAAAATCCGTGTACTAGAATATAATGGTTATCCACACCAGCCTCCGCGGAAGATATGACACGTGGTTATTGAAATTTGGGATCCTCCGGAATAGCCATCAGTTCAACATCCGCGTTCACGCCCTGAGAAACTTTGGGAGTTGATTTCTGACACTTGCCATTGGCGCTGCCAGATTTGTTTCCTTTAATAGATTGATTCAAACCGCTTCCCTTCCCTTGAGCGCCGTCGCGTTTTCACATATTCTAAAAAGAAAGAAAAGAGAAGACGGATATTAAGGAAAACAATTATAGGCAAGATACCTTGGCACAATAAGAGAAATTCAAAATACACGCATACCAGATTGGAAGAAGGAGGGAAATTAATTGAAGAATAAACTGATTGGCGAGAAGAAGAAGACGAACTTGACACAACCGGTTCTGAATGACCTAAAGGGTAAGAAAAATCGATAGCAGAGATAAAAATAAAATAGTCACTCAAAATGAGGGAAGTAGGGATACATATATAGGTGACCAAATGCATTAAATAAGTTGCAACTGAAACATTTTAACTGGCACGTGTCGATATGTCAAAGTAATATAATCATGAACATAGTACACTCACGGGATATACGAGGGGATGAACTCTGACCTTGGACACCGCCTTTAAGACCACTACCCTCTTGAGAATAATCATTGATAGAACGTTCCGATTCTGACTCGTCTCCATCATCTAACATGTCGGAGGGAGTGTGAAGAGGATGATTGGGATCTTTAATCGTTCGAACAATTAAAGGACGAGTAGAATGAAGAGTCATACGGGGAGAAAGTACTTTAGGACCTCTCTGGATAACTGCTCGACCAAGTTGACGCTCCACACATTCAATAAAAGTACTGCCGGATGATGAGCCCACTTTTGGAGCCTGCGGAGAAAATGAAGGAGAAACATTAGCGGTCCGGGAAGAAGGCAATCGCGGATTGGGTGATATACCAGCATCTCGTCTCATCTTTTTAGCAATTCGATCGTCCCTCCACTCCTCAATAGGCAGGTTAATATATTCTTCAAACATAAGACCTCTAGGTTTGCAGCCGATAGGCGGAGAATTCTAGAAATGTGTGGAGAACCAAAATAACTAAGCAAGTGACTTGAGAAAAAAAAATAACAAAAAAGTAAAAGAATACCTTAGAAGGAGGAGGAGATGCAGCCAAAGGAATTTGCAAAGGCTTCATAAGAGGAACACGCCTCCTTTTCTTGGAATTGGATGGGGGAAGAGCGCTACCTTTCCCATCCCCTTGAGAAAGCTCGTCACCAGGAAGGGGGTCCCAACTGGTTGAACAAGAGAGGCGACACTTGTTGCTAGAAGATAGCTTATACTTCTTAGCAACCTCAACATTCAATTTCACACGGCCTGAGGCATGCATCTCCTTGAAATCCTTCTCGGTCAAAGGGCGGGGAGCATAGCGCTCCTTGATGAGTAGGTTAACCACATTTCGACTAACACTATTACGGTACCCAAGCCATTCCCTGGTAACATGAAATTGGCGGCGGGGTTGAGTATAACTAAGATCAAAGAAGGACTGGTGATCGCTCATTCGAAGCCCACTTTTGAAAACGAAGCGATCAAAGCTTTTTCGGACCTCTTTTTCCTCGTCAATTGAAGAAGGAAGGAAAACATCAAAAGGAACTCCCTTATCAAAGCCTAATTTCCGCCCTACACGAACAATGTTGTACGACTCGGAAGAAAACTTCCCACCATAAAAGCCAGGTAGACGCCCAGGTAAAACAGATACGAGCGTATCGAATTCATCCGCTGAAGGCATCTCTGCTGAAGAAATCCTTTCTGGGGTTTGGATAACAAAATTGTAGTAGAGAGAACCAGTACGACCATCCTGATATGTTAGGGGATTAAATTCTGCACCCTTGTCCATAAAGTCCTTAAACTTCTCCTTAGGATGATGGCCTTTCTTGTGATAAAAAGCCATCCGGGGATGACATTCTGGTTTTGTCACCAAACGCTTGGAACTATCTTTTCGTACGACTTCTACTTGCTGAGAAAGGGATAAGGGATTCAAATGAGAAGGCATATACTTAAGGAAGCGCTCCCAAGTCCATGCCTGAATAAAGTTGACAGGAAGGAAAGTTTCAACCGTGTGGGATCCATCCACGCGACGAATATTGCGAACCAGAAAGTCTAGATGATGATACAAACCACCAGAAACATAGGGGAAAGTGGGAAGACACACCACGAGACATTAATACCGCCATAGGGATCAGCTCGTTTTTGATAGTATCCTGGGGACTATATTCAATTACATCATGACAAAGCCAAAAGAGTAAAAATGTAGCCAGTTCCGCCCTGTCCGTTTCCCCTTCTCGAAGAGGAACACCCTTGCCAGGACCATACTGCAAAGGAGCCCAGTACTTGATCCAACATGAAAAAGAAGCTCGACGCTGTTCGGACTTCTGCTTTTGACCGCCTTTCACCTCCTTTACATCATCAACCCCTTCAACAGGAGAAGGCTTTTCCCGAGCGGCTTTCATGGAAGATGCCATGAGTTTCGAGGAAGATGAAACGTGTGCAGGGGAATCATGCGGGTTTGACGCGGTCACCTTGTTTTTCCCTTTATCCACTGGGGTGCTTACTCTCTGGGGTTTCAGCTTTGAGCTCATCAGGCAATTGAAAAGACATGGACTTCGTCTTAGCCTTGAGTTAGCGATCCTGAAGCTTCTCGTCCTCGTCATTCATAGATTTATAAATACAGCAACTATCACAGACTACGGAACCATGAACATGCAAACCGGTAAGCGCCACTACATCCTCTAAGACCGAGGTCGCTTCACCCCCAGGAAAACAAAAATGTATGAGGATTGATTCCCCGACGCGCGCACAATCGATTTATGCTGTTATAATCCCGCCGGACATCCCTAAACTTGGTAGACTCCAAAGCCGCCTCTATACCCAGAGAACGAA
The DNA here is from genome assembly GCF_003573695.1 of Papaver somniferum. Classification (NCBI taxonomy): domain Eukaryota; kingdom Viridiplantae; phylum Streptophyta; class Magnoliopsida; order Ranunculales; family Papaveraceae; genus Papaver; species Papaver somniferum. The sequence continues at coordinate 54,672,209 of NC_039358.1, read as the reverse complement.
TGATAACCGCGTTACTTGGATTTGAGCGGATGTAGTCAATCCATGGCTCCAAAGAGTCATGTGATTCAACGGACGAGCGATGGTCAATCGTAGGAAAAGTGTAATCTCCCTATGGACTTCCAAGCGAGGAAAATCTTCGAAAGAATGCACAGCGGACGAGTCGTCCTGGGGATGAATAAGCCATTCTACAGACCCGGACGGAGGAAATGGGTGAGGATTAAACATCGTCGGCGGGGAAAAGTATAGCGCCATCATCCCCAGCGGGGGGTCTAATTTTGTCTTTGAGACTGGGATTGTGTACGAATTCTTCTAATGTATATGACTCATGCCTAGGAGGAGAGTCGCGGGCGGGTGATCCGTCAGACATGACGAACAAAAGAAGGAACAAGAGAGAGAAAGAGAGATGGTAAAAGATGAAGATTCTAAGGCGAGGTCCTCTCTATTTATAGGAGGGTAAAAGGATGAGCGCTTACTGAATAGATCAGTAACCGAAGTCTTCCAAGAGTCATAAACTTAAACCTCCCTATAACTTCCCTTTGCAATCGTGATGCAAACGTGTTACTGTTGACATGGTCTTTGACAAGTCAAAAAGTCAGGGGACTAATGTTGATACATGGAAATGATTAATCATATAAATAGCCTCCCCTTAACCTATCAAGGTTCCCCCTTCTAGGAATAAAGGTACTTGGGGACTAGGCCTAACCCATTAAGATGGGAAGTTCTAGTCCACACAAGAACACACTAAGGAAGTTGGGCTTTGGATTCAAGAGAAAGACCCTTTAGGGTTTGGTATTAACTTAAGGAGAGGGAACTGACAGTTTAGTAATATGGTAATATTATGGGTGTTTATCCCTAAGAGGGCCATTATAAAAGGAAAAGAAGGTACATTTCTTAATATCATCATTAATCCACCATTATGTAATGACCCGTCCCTCCACCGATATTGTCCCCACTTAGCCACTGCGGTCATCGAGTAGTGTGGGGTTTTCAACGAGCATCGCTGCGGTAATCCAGCAGAAACTTCCCGGATGGTCACCCATTCCTGGATTACTCCCGCCCGAGAACGCTTAACTGCAGAGTTTTCTGCCAACTCTGGAGCCAATTGTGCTGAAAAGGCCTCGGTGTTAGGAAAGGACAAATCATTACTTATATTCCAATCGGCCAACCACTACTGAATATCGGCGTATTACAATACCACCACCTTAAATTGGAGTCGTCCTCGACTCCTGAATATATTTCCAAGCCCAGATCTACGACGTTCCTTGTCCCTCATGAGAGCAGTACCTGACATATCCCGTCCAGCGTACTCTCTCACCCTCGGAAGGTGAACCGTCGTCGGCTCTGATACCATTTGTAATGACCCGTCCCTCCACCGATACTCTCCCCATTTAGCCACTGCGATCATCCGGCAGTGTGGGGTTTTCAACGGGCATCGCTGCGGTAGTCCAGCAGAAACTTCCCGGATGGTCACCCATCCCTGGATTACTCCCGCCCGATCACGCTTAACTGCAGAGTTTTCTGCCAACTCTGGAGCCAATTGTGCTGAAAAGGCCTCGGTGTTAGGAAAGGATAAATCATTATTTATATTCCAATCGGCCAACCACTACCGAATATCGGGGTATTACAACTCATGAGTTCATAAAACCAATTATGTTTCCAATAAATCATTTAATATATATTTCAACACATCCCACCAACAAATCTTGAGTTCACGGTACGAAAACCTTGGTTCGTACACCCACCTATCGTTTATCGGCACAGAAAACCTCCATTGATGGTCAGGAACGAAAGTTCCTATGCGGATCATACCCATCTGCTCTCGGGGATCATTACCCATTTCATTAAAAGTACAAAAACCTTGGTTCGTACACCACCTATCGTTTATCGGCACGGACAGCCGCCATGAATGGTCGGGAAACACAAGTTCCCATGGGGATCATTACCCATTTAATTCTAGGGGATCATTACCCGTCGTTAGCATGAAATCATATTACATCTTACGGAAAAACATGAACTCATTTCATTTTGAAAATCGTTTTTACACACAACACAAGCAACCATGGCTTAACAACATAAATTTCTTTCAAGCATTTCTACAAACAAGCTAACTACATACATTTTATATCATCAGTTTCATATGATAACTTTATCCGATCAACCTCAAAAATTAAAGGAACATTTCTGACACCATCATGTATAAAATACCAAAATTTCACATTAAACTAACGACTCAATCAAAAGATATTAATTTTACAAACGCATCACAAAATCTAGGCAGATAACATCGTTTTACCAAACTATTCACCATAAATTCATATTAGTCTCAAATGAAGCAAAACCAACACACAATGAAAGATAAGACATTTATCTATAACCTTTGTTAAGACCCCAAATTATTTTAACATCATCAAGACTCCCTAAGAATATCAAAACTACTGTAACACGAAACTGTCCAGAATTTTCATAAACTATCATCTAAATTACAAGAAACATTCAACGGTGAATTTACATTGTAAAATTCTCAATTTTTAACAAGGGATACCTAATCATGTTTTATGTCAATGAGAGAATCCTGATCATCAACCAGAGGTATATATTTATTCAAATAATTTACTTAATCATAACAATACAAAATCATATAAAATGAACATCAAAGGAAAACCCCTAAAGAGAAAGGGTTTCACATTCTACCTCAAATTCATTGATCCTCCACTGATTTTCCTAATTAAAATTTCTCCTCAAGAACCCTAGCTCCAATTCATCTTCTTCCTCTCCATAACTTTTGTTTTTCTCCCTTCTCTAATACCTTTCTCCCTATTTATATTTAACTTAATTTTTTTATTTATCTTTTCATTTTTCTATTAATTTTATTTATTATTACTATTCTATTTCCACCCTAATTTGTAACCTTTTTTAATTCAAACAACCCAACTAGGTCAAGGCAAAGGAAACAACCTAAACGACATGGTTAATTAATTTGGGTATATCCCGACCCTAAACCGTAACTAAAAATACTGGGTATTACATTCTACCACCCTTAAAAGAAATTTTGTCCCGAAATTTAGAACATGCTTACAATACCAAAATCATGTAAACAATAAAATTCACAAATCAATATCCATTTTAGCACCCATGTAACTAGCACACGAATTCTGACAAATCAAGAAGATCCATGTGCATGAAATTAAGCAAACAATAACAACAATCATGCGTAGCAATTCACACAACATTTTTTTCCTATCGTGGTCCCATTCAAGATCTAAATCCTAGAGTTCTGATACCAACTTGTAACACCCCGAGTTCCAGACCAGGGTCAAACCCATATGGAGATCCGAACTCGAAGGGTTACGTGTGGGAAAGAGATTTATGTATACATATTTTTTTGCTAATTTAGTTTTGCACAAAACATAGTTGAAACTTTATATAACATAAACCAATACATATAAATCCGCTTATTATCTTAACAACGATTTCAACAAACATATTATTTCAAATTACATTTCAAGCAATACAACTAAACAATTCAATCACTAAGCTACTCATTCCTAGCTTTCGCAGCGCCACTCTGATAAATCTGCAAGGATGTCAATTGGGGTGAGATGACAGCTCAATAGAATGCATTCCCAATTCTCCAAAGATGCGCAATCATAATCATTTTATCAAGCAAAAACATATACCAAGAAACACATCACGACTTCAGCAAATCAATGTTATATTCAACAATCACATTACCAATAATGTTTCTAATAAATTATCTTATTTAGATTCCAACCATGAATTCAAAACGCCAATAATATTTCAAACAAATAATCCAATTTACGATTTATTACATCATTGATAACAACACAACTCGTCCATTTGAATTTTACACATCAATTCACAATTCATCCATTTAAGTTTCAACACATGAGTTCATAACACTAATAATATTTATATTATCACAACAAACCATGAGTTTACAACACTAAGATAATTGTCAATAGGTCATTTATCAATGATTGAGCACATATATTCACACATTAATATAGTCACAGAAAAACCATGAGTTCACTAATCATCCATTTGGGATTTAACACATCAATTCACAATTCATCAATTTAAGTTTCAACTCATGAGTTGAAACTTAAATGGATGAATTGTGAATTGATGTGTAAATTCAAATGGACGAGTTGTGTTATTATCAATGATGTAATAAATCGTAAATTGGATTATTTGTTTGAAATATTATTGGCATTGTGAATTCATGATTGGAATCTAAATAAGATAATTTATTAGAAACATTATTGGTAATGTGATTGTCGAATATAACATTGATTCGCTGAAGTCGTGATGTGTTTCTTGGTATATGTTTTTGCTTGATAAAATGATTATGATTGCGCATCTTTGGAAAATTGGGAATGCATTCTATTGAGCTGTCATCTCACCCCAATTGACATCCTTGCGGATTTATCAGAGTGGCGCTGCGAAAGCTAGGAATGAGTAGCTTAGTGATTGGATTGTTTAATTGTATTGCTTGAAATGTAATTTGAAATAATATTTTTGTTGAAATCGTTGTTTAGATAATAAGCGGATTTATATGTATTGGTTTATGTTATATAAAGTTTCAACTATGTTTTGTGCAAAACTAAATTAGCAAAAAAATATGTATACATAAATCTCTTTCCGACCCGTAACCCTTCGAGTTCGGATCTCCATATGGGTTTGACCCTGGTCCGAAACTCGGAGGTTACAATTATCTCTCATAAAAACCTCTCTACACCTTGTGAATACTTTCTGCGACTAGGGCTAGTTCCTCCTTCCTATATTTTACCCTATCAACACATATCCACTAAATATTAGTTTTAAATTCATTACCGTTTGAGTTTTATTAAAGAAAATTGTTCTCAAAGTGCGTGATAATTAATGTGAGAATAGAAGTGCGGGTGGATCTTCTTAAACTTGCAAATTGTAATTTTTTGACCAAGAGAAAAATAGTCATTTTGTAAATGACTATTTTTGACCAAGAATAAAATAGTCATCTGACTAGCCTAGTCTAAGTCACATTACTCAGTCAAACGTACCAAAGTTCCCCAAATATGTCTAGTTGTTAAATCTATAATATTAAGTATCTGAGCCTAAACATAAGGTAGAGCTTTAGCTAAGATTAAGCTCAAACTTTAGCCAAAATGAAGTACAAGAAGATGTTAGACTTCCAAAGAAAATATTTTCTAAGCCAGAGAAGCCGAGTCATCCCTAAGGGTAAGAGGTTTGATCGTACTAAACTAATTAAAAGATTCGTTACTTCACTTCGAGGCGAAAAACCTTCGTCGCGCCTATGAGACGAAGAGCCTTCTTCGCTCCGAAGAAAGCCTTCATCACTCATATGCTTTATTCCTTTCTTATGAGCGGATTTAGTCAGGTCACTCAATCAATATAAAGATTTTAAAACGTGACCCCCAAGTATCTCGTCAAACTCAAGATCCTTTAATGTCACCCCGAGTGTTTGGTGGTTTGGTACTCTAAAACACTACTATGAGTGTTAATCCTTTGCTCTTTAAGACCGGCATTTCCATAACGTCTCTTCTGTCCCTGCCATGATTCGTCCCATCATAGACACATGGTCATTCCTGCGCTCTTTACTCGACGGACAGTCACGCTAGGTTGATGCTCAACCTTAGCCTCAGATTGTCTCTTATGATTGGACAAAGTATTGACTTGCTCCTCTAACTAGACGAACAATATCAAGTACCTTTCTACATAGATGTCCATCCCTCTCCTCATTTATCGATAAACATTCATGCATCCTAGGTCAAGACTTCATCAGTATCAGGTCATAAATTATCTTCATGGTCGACCTTTCCCTAAGCCTCTTTACAGAGCTAGGGTACTAGTTGACCTCATCCATGCTTATGCTCTCCTCATGACACTCGCAACTACGAAAATCCTCTTATAGATATTCACACGAATCAGGATGACCCCCACACACAAACATGTATATTTCTTCCTCTAAAGTTATGGAAACTATGGAGAGTACTACAAATCCATACGATTCCTTCCATATAAAGGCTGATTATGTCACAAATTAGTGGTTAAAATTAGGGTTTAGTCCGACGGTCCACGTCAAATGTGAGTATCAGCCTATTCAAGGAGAAAGAGAATAGTCGGTCACAAGAGTCAGTTACAAATGATAGACTAAATCCTTGATTTTCCCTTTGTTACTCCTGAAATCTATACTTATTGATGAGTTATCATTTGACCGATGCATCAAGGAGAGTTATGGTATTGAACTTGAGTGAGAATAGATTATTTAACTCGCAATTACATCAATGATGACGACAGAACAATTGAGAACACACCTCTACTTGAAATGACAAAAAAACATTAATATGGTCGTAATTTATGGTCAACATTTAGGGTTGAGGCTATAGACAAGATTTTACCAGAGTTGATGATAATACCATACCGAATACTGAAATTGGGAATCATTTTTCCTACAACAAGTCTTGTTAAATAGTTCTTATAGAAGTACCGAAGAAGCGAAATGAGGTTTCCATTTGTGGTCTCAATGTTATTCGGATCTTATATGTGGTACTGAAATTCAATCTTTACATATTAGCACTATTGATAAATTTGAAGATCAAAGTGATCAAGAGGATGAATCACGTGAGGATTGGATGATTACAGCAGGATGGTACTGAACTTGAGTGAAGATAGGGTATAAGTTTAAATTTAATTTATTCTTTTAAAAATAAGCATAAATATATATAGTTTAAATGTAAGCTAGTTTTCACTCATTTGGTATAGTATTAATGCTTTTGAGATTGTGTGCGTTTCCACTAAACATGAGTAAGATAGCTTGGTATGTTCCTTTGCTACGTGATTGACTATGTACATATTTATTGTAGCGGTGGATTAATATTGTGGGGGTTTATATGCAGATTTACCGACCCTAGTATGGATAATTTGTTAAATATTGAGAAAGTTATGAGGTGTGGCGGACCGGAAAATTACGTCTAACGCGTCAAGGCTTCCCAGGACACAACTCCCTGATGCCCCACTCTGATGCTAGTGATCGGTCCTTAATGATTCACCTATAGCTTCGCAAATGCATGTCAATTTTCCTTTGCATGCATGCTTGCCAAGCATGATGCCTTAAACTTAGTTTCTACACCGTTCCATCACACTTGTTCTGTAAACCGTATAAATCCATAAAGGCTAATAAAAATACATATTGCATGCATCATTAGCTTCCGAGTCTTGTACAGGCTTGCATAAGGAACACCTTGTACTAGTGCACAAGTAATTACAAGCTTATTTCTGCTTAGGCATTGAGATGAATGCATGCACTTATCTTGGTTGTGCCAAGGGTGCATTAATAAGGCTCAAACGGTACTAGCCTTGCATTATTCTTGTGATGCTAATGGCTTAGGCAAATTCGCTTGCATACCAATTAAGCTTACATTCCTGGAAATATGCCCAATACACAATTGGTACATGCATATGTCAAACGACCTGATCGAAAGTATGAGCACCCAAGGAGTGGTTTGCAACTTACCACATCAAGTATGGTAATGATCTTCTCTTGCATTGCATTACCGAGACAGATGATATGTGTTACCATAATGTCGTAATCATCTCGATCTCAATTAGATAATATGAGCGATAACGTGTTGGACCGCCAATACTACAACTCATTACGGTTGCCTACGTACCCTCCTCCATCTAAGATTGACCGTATTCATCCATATCGGGACAAACAACTAAAATCAACTCGTTTTGCAAAGATAAAACCAAACAATTGCCTAGTCTGTATAGGTCATGGTGAACAAGTGGCTAATTATGATAACTTTTTCCGACAATTTGCAAAACCATTTTTTTTCTTTTTTTTAATCGGTCAATAAGAAAAAGTTCATTGAAAAAGAGGTACTTAAGGAGTAGCTCAACAAATCTTCGCCCGTCATACATCCAAAAGAGAGCTTTCCCTTTTTAAGCCAAGAAAGACACTGCAAGTGCAAAAAAATTAGTCAACTCATAATATAAAAAAATTCAAGCTTTATCACCTTTTTTCCAACTCATAGAATACACTTTAGGAGTGAAAATGATATTTATCTACCCATTTAGGACTAGAAGAAGACCGAAGCCTGAAGATGTGAAATGCTTTCGTAAGATTATTATGGTCCAGTCCAAAGTATTTCTATAAGTATGTGCTATAACTACATAACAAAATAGGGTCACTAAGTAATTCATAGAAACCCCTTAACCAATTATTTTTCAGATGGCTAATTTACTCTTGACTAATTAGTGTTTAATTCGGGTGATTAGTGGTAAAATATCTTGTTAGATGAGAAATTAATCTGTGTTAATGAATCATTTGAACATGAAAAATTTGAATTTTTTTTAAGAACACCAACTCAGAATCGGTTTATATAGACATGAAAATCAACCGATTATTCAGAATCGGTTTATATGGGCATGGACATAAACCGATTGTTGGTAAAGTTTTCCTTTTTTATATGTGAGTTATGTGTTGTTAAACATTAAACAAATTTAAAATACAATCTATACCCGAGTTAAGAATGAGTATGACTTCGTACTCAGTTTCAAATCGTTTAAGAAGTTGTACTCGTTTTCAATTCGAGTATAAAGTTATACTCGCTTTAAATTTGAGTACAAAGTTATACTCATTTTCAAATTGGGTAAAAGCATATAGTTTTCATTTTCATTTGTAATCGAAATGAAATCGAGTATGATTTCATACTCATTTTATGAGCGAGTATTAACTAAAAAAGAATTCGGTTAACCAGAATCGATTTACACGATGCATATATAAATACCGATTCCTGACATTGCATAACTGGAATCGGTTTATAAAAATTATCATGTAATCCGATTCTAAAAAAAAATACACAGGAAAATTCCATACCAGAATCGGGCTATGTGGGCATTAACGTAAACCGATTCTGGTTCAATTTTCTCCAACCAGAATGCCATCCATGACAATCGGTCTTTGTGAGCATAAACAACAACTGTTTCTAAATGAAATCGGTTTACAAGTGCGGTTTACAAGTGCATTGACGTAGATCGATTGTTATAAACCCAAAAAAACTTTGATTTAAAAATATTGGGTTGTTTGAGTGATTACATGTTACTGAAACTTATTCTAGGGGATTGGGTTAATATAAAAGTATATGATTCGAGTTAAAACGATAAATTACCTATTTTAGTGAATTTGGTGATTATCGATAATGTTTTCGTTTGATTTTGAATTCTTAATTTTGATGGAAATGGAAATAAAAATGGAAATGATTTTGATTTGATTTAGTTTTTTTTTTTGGTTAGGATTTAATGAGGATAAATTAGTAGTATTAAAATTTCATAGAGGATAAAATGGTATTTTCATCAAACTTAGACACCCCTTATCATTCTCTATGGGGTGGATAAAAAATCCATATGCCCCAATTAATCACCATATGCCCCAATTTAGCCAGGTTTATTATGACTAAAAGAAATGCTACTCAACTAGGGTTTGTATACATATATATAATGTATAAGTAATACGAAAATGATATATGGAACCCAGTTTTGGTGCACCCAATGCACCCAACCTGAGGTGGCATGCACACATGGCTTTCTTCCTTGATAAAAACGTAAATGTAAGGAAAGAATGTCGCACAACACATTTTTTTAGTGTGCGAGATTCATTCATTTCCTTAGCGTGCGAGAACGTAGCAAGGGATCCGAAAATATGGGGAATATTAGTTGTATCCCACTACATCTTAGCTGTATCCACTACATCTTAGCTGTCATCCACTATGTAAACACCTATATAAAGAGAAAGGAAGGAGAGATAAAGTGTAAGGACCCTTAATCTCGTCAACGCTATTAGACTAGTCAAGGGACGTCTTAGCCGCTAATTACTCGATTAGTGTAACTCGAACGTTAATTGTTAGAAATTAATCAGGCAACGATTTAGATACGAAACTAGTACCGTTAGATAGGTCTCTAAAAGTTACGCGGAATAGACTACGCGAGCGTGTCATTCAGACACTGGATGGAAAAGATTTATCAATTTGATTTCAGAGGGTAAAATAGTAATTTCGTATTTTGCCATGGTGGATGCACGTGTCGAAGCAAGTGGATGTGTCATCCATTGGATTGGCCTTATCCCCAAAAGAAGATCGAGAGGAATACATTTTCTCTATTTTCTTTCTCTTCCTTCTTATTCTTTCTTCTTCTTCTTCTTCCTTCTTCTCTTTCCCCTGTTCTTTCTCTTCTGCATGTGAGTTTGAGAGATCAGAAGAGAAGGTTTGTGATCGGTATAAGATGGAGAGTGTCATGGCATAATTAATGCTGATGAAGGAATGGTTGAAGTTTAATTGAAGGTCTGAAAGTGTTTGGGAGATAATTTGATAATTAAGACTTCTGCATGTCGTATTGGAGTTAGAATTGGGAAAAAATTGGGAAGATTTAGATAAATTGTAAGATGGGTTTGGTCTGAATTAGAATATGAGGTTTAAGAGTAGTTTGAAATTGGAAGTGAAGGCTTAATTCTGTTTTAGTGGAGATTGTTGAGATTTGGCTGTGATGAACTGCTGGATTAGGGACTGATTCAATTGTTGGGGTGAAACCTTTTGAGGTAATTGTCTTCTCAGTAAATTTAGTTAAGTTATATGAATTTCAATATTGAGTTTATAAGTTTGTTATGAAATTTATGATTCTGGAAGATGTTTGGGGTTGTGTGGGAGCTATATAGATACTTAAAAGGAATTAGTATTATTTGAGATAGAAATAGAGATGATGGTTCAGTATAATGAATGAAATTGGAGGTACAGGTTATGTTGAGTTAAGAATTGTTATGGAAGTGAACTATAATGAGTGAAGATGATGATTGTGTTAGAGATGAGTGTATGATTGTGGTAATGGAGTTGAACTGAACTTGGAGGTAATGGAATCGGAACTGGGGACTGGAAATGTAGATGATGGTAGTAATAATAGTGCAAGCAGTGTAAGAATTGATGAGTTGGAGCTGATAAATGTAGACGGTGTTGTGGTTCTTGCTTAGGACTGTAAATGCAAGGGAGTTATAGTGTTGAATGTTACCTAGGATTGGAATTGCAGATGGTGGTGACCTGAGATTGTATGAGTGGTGGTGTAGAGTGTTGTTGTATCTTCAGTTGAAAGAGTAGAAACTGTATTGGAATGTGGTGTAGATTCACAGTTGGATTGTCTCCCTAAAAGCCTGTTGTTACTGCAATTGCAGGTAAACATAGTTCGCATTTGTGTTTGAAATTCAAAGTTTGTTTGAGAATAAATGTATAATTTCGGTTTAGTATGTTAATGAACTAGAGTTAGAAATTAAGCTATGGCAGAGAGGAATGTTGCTCATGAGTTTGAGTTTCGTTTAGTATGTTGAGTCTGGTGATGCATCATTATGGTGCAGTTCATCTTTTGGCCTTTGCAAAGGATTTGGCCTTGAGTTAGTTTAGCTGACTCGGTTTAACTCAGTGGACCTGACTTGACTCGGTGGTTTTTGACTCGTTGACCGTCTAATCCTGGACTTGACCTTGGACGGACATGGACTGTTAGTTGAACCATTTGACTGTTAGGTTAACCTGAATGGATTGCGCCTTAGGTTAATGGGCTGGTTTAATAGACTTGGACATAAGACTAGGTTTCCTTGTTTGATAGATTGGACTCATAAGGAGTCCGAATTAGTCTTTGGTTCCTTATACAGGGTTGTAGATATTCATAAGACTTAACTAATGGACTTTAGAATCAATCCAATTGAATTAGTAAACCTTATCTATGTTAAAGATAGAGGATGAAAAGGTGTAAAGTCATAAATGGGCTTAGAACCATAGAATAGACTTGTATGATTCTTGTGTGAGCCTTTTGGATAGATTCTTAGACTTCTTGTGTGATTAACAATTAGTCTATATTAACAACGATCGATTTCAAAGAATGAACCGGTGGATCGTGGATCTCGAGGTAGGCATGGCTTGTCATCAAAAGAGGTGGGAATACATTTGACTCTTTCGTAATCATTGTTGTTTCCTTTACGAAAGTCTTTGTTTAATAAACTCATGCATTGTCTAGTTGTGTATTCCATGCTTCGTTTAAATTGCATTACGATTATTCTGTTAATTATGTTAATCTTTCCATGGTTTGGAAAGGACTTGTAATGTTTGTTGTCGTCATGAATTGTTATGGGAAATAAGAATTCCCACCTGTGGTATATAGGATACGTTCCTTCGCATTTATACCTAGAGCTTTTATGATATATTGGTCGGCAGTTTGCGAGTTCAGAATTGTCGACATCCATACAAACTATTAGGTGTGGATTTGCGAGTTCGGAATTACACAACCATATTAGTACATTGTTTGAAGAAGGATTTTGTCCATATACATGTTTGTTATTTGAGTGACTTGGTCACTTTTTAATGCTTGGGAAAAACATTATTGGTTTCCAGCTCTTGCCTATGATTACTTAGAAGTTAAGTGTTAATTATTCCCACTTTCAGTTTAAGAGACATACCAGAGTTGCACAGCGAAAGCTCCGAGAAGTTGACTTCTTTAGTCGATTATGATCCGATATGTTTATTTATGTTGTATATTCTTTTCGTAAACCAAATTACTATTGTATATGTATCATTTGAGAGAAGAATCTTGTATATATATTCCTGAGGGGGGTTAGTTTTGGGTTAAGTTTTATAGCAGATTCCTTAATCAAATGCTTAAGTTTATGATTCAGATTCTTAGTGCCTCTTTATTTTAGTTAACCTCTTGGATTAGTCAGCTGTTAGATTATGGGGCGCTGCAGAAAGCATGATAAAAAAAGAGGAGACATACTTTATAAGAGGACACATTTGTAGAAAGAGAAGACAAAATTTGTATTATTATTATTATCTCCTTCTTCTTCCTTCACCAACTTAGAGCTCCAAATACTCATTAATGGAGTCTCGTGGATGTAGATCACATTGATCAAACCACATAAATCTTGTGTCTTATTTTACATTTCCATCATTTTTATCTTCATTTTCATGTTAAATAAGCTTAGATCTAGAAATTGTTAATGGGGTGTTAGTTGTGGGATTTCCTGCAACTACATTTTGGCGCTAGAAACAGGGAGGAGTAAAGGATTTATCCTACCTCAAGTTGATTCAAGAAAAAATACGATAAAGTTTGGTCAAAATCATCAACAAATCTTACCAGATCTACAAAATTCGGGGGGGGTGGGGGGGAATTGGAAGTTTCAGTTGAAGATTTTCATGTTCAGGAGAAGAAAGAAAATGTGAAAGAAATGAAGGAATGTGAAGAGAAGATAAGAGGCATATGATGTGATTTCTATCACAAGTTAATATTAGCACAGATGGTTCGTGTTGGAAAGGAAAATCTACAGGTCGCGTGTTCGATTCTTCCTTCGCACGGTATTTTTCATACATTTTTGATGAAGTTCCAAATACGAATATGAGATAAGTAAAAAACATTATGCGATAATTTTGCATAGAGGTTGTTGAACAGTTAGTTAAGGCAGAAAGGTGTGTGTTCGAAACCCACCTTATGCATACTTTTTACTATTTTTACTGCAAGCGAAGATGAGGATAAATCTTCGCATACGTTTAGTTATTTCGCATACAGAAGGCAGTACAGTTGGTCAAGCATCGGCAGTGCGAGTTGTAGAACTCGGGTTTGAGTCGCTCCCTTAGCACAGAATTTGACCTTGCAAATGTTTGCAGCACGAACAAACACTTCACAGATGTTTACTTCGCGCAGACGTTTCGCACATGTTTACTTCGCACAGAAGATAGTTGGTGATTATTTCGCACAAATATTTCGCATGAGAGGGTTAGCACAGTTGGTATTTTTCATACATTTTTGATGAAGTTCCAAATACGAATATGAGATAAGTAAAAAACATTATGCGATAATTTTGCATAGAGGTTGTTGAACAGTTAGTTAAGGCAGAAAGGTGTGTGTTCGAAACCCACCTTATGCATACTTTTTACTATTTTTACTGCAAGCGAAGATGAGGATAAATCTTCGCATACGTTTAGTTATTTCGCATACAGAAGGCAGTACAGTTGGTCAAGCATCGGCAGTGCGAGTTGTAGAACTCGGGTTTGAGTCGCTCCCTTAGCACAGAATTTGACCTTGCAAATGTTTGCAGCACGAACAAACACTTCACAGATGTTTACTTCGCGCAGACGTTTCGCACATGTTTACTTCGTACAGAAGATAGTTGGTGATTATTTCGCACAAATATTTCGCATGAGAGGGTTAGCACAGTTGGTATGGGCGATAAAATGCCAGAGGCAGGTCAAGGGTTCAAGTCTCACTTCTCACACTTCTTTTTGATGTGTGAAGTTCCAGATGAGAATAAGTTTCTATCACAAAACATGAACTGCCACAGATTGTCGATGGAGAAGTGAAGAAGGTAGATATCACAAAACATGAACTTCCACAGATAGTCGAAGGAGAAGTGAAGAAAGTGGACGTCGCATGTTCAATTCTCACCCCACTCATATTTTTAACATTTTTTTTTCCAGAATATCAAACGGAGAATATAGTCAACTTTTAACATTGTGCTTTAATTTCGCACAAGAGAACCAGCACAGTTGGCTACGAGCGAAGACAAGGAGTTTGATTTCGCGGGATCAATTCTTCGCAAACTTATATTTTTTGCACATTTTCTTCAACTGCCCAAGGCAAAGATATATCAATAAGAGGGAAGCAATATGCGTTACTTTTTCACATACTAGCTGAAGCAGTTGGTTGCGGTTGTATTGAACAAGTATTAGAACGCGTGTTCGAATCTCACCAGAAGCATATTATTTTTGCAAATTTTTTTAAAGGAGCACACCACCGCAATCGCACCAACAGAAACTCACATCAAGAGAAATAGAACGCTGCAACAAAGAAAGAAGATTTCCTTCTTCTTAAGAGATTCTATTATATACTAAGAGACAGAAATAAGACATTGATAAAAGGCATCAGAGATAAAGACTCCAATTCGGTATCCTATCCATGTGATTGTGGCGTGCATCCTAGTTCGCATATATGGAAGAGGCAAAAAGTAATACCTAAAGCACATTATAATTCGCAAGCTAGTTAAGAATGTCTCAAGGGAAAGATATACCAAGCCCTGGAACTTGAGTCATGGAGATTTGGAGTGAAATCCCATCCGGGAGATACACTAAAGTCGAAAGACTGATGGACTCTCCCAAGGAGTGCAGAACTCGATCAAGGCGCCGAGGTACACGGTTGAGTCAAGAGTGCGAGGGGCGTCGGAGCCTCTTTACCACTCTTGACAAGTCTTGGCTATGATGCACTCGGTCCGAAGATACCCCACTTAGGGTGTAGTCTCGTAACCATAACCTCATCGGTGGAGGGAAAAGAGGCTGCGAAAACAACTGGTTGTTGAATTACCAGATGAGAGGAGCAAACCTTAACCCGGTAGAGGTCAAATTCCTTGAAGGGGCAACCAGGGGGAAGATAAGGACGACACCCTCCATTAGCGAGCTGAATTGTGTCAAAGACGTAAATGTCATGAGGCTTTTTACTCACGGGAGTATTAAGGCTCGTCATATTTACGCACGAGAGAAAACCTGAAGAGGTAATAATACAAGAATAAGTTAAGAAGAGATCAATGGGTCGATACAGTAAAATGTAAAGACGTCCTGCGATTTCGTCGCACAGAAAAATGGAGAATAAGATAAGGCGAGATCAATGGGTCGGTACACTATGATGTAAAGACGTCCTGCGGTTTCGTCGCACATAAAATCACAGACAGGAAAAATAAGATCTTTACTTCAGAAGGCGCAATAAGACCTCTAGAGAAAAGTAAAATATGCTTGATTAACTAAGTATTTATTTTGTAGAATATTCAGAAAACAAGTAGAAAAAGTAAATTCACGCATTTATTTCTTACAAGACATATAATAAGAGAAATTGATAAAGAGTGGATAGGCCGCGAAGAAGATCACATGATGATTGTGATTGAGAAGAAACAATAAGTGCTCGAAGATGAACGCTTATACTAAAGACAAAGCCAAAGAAATGAAGAATGGAAGCAATTTGAAGTGACATCAACATTGGAGCGGAAAAATAAGCTAAGTAACACCAACATTATCTATACATTGCATCAACAATAGATAAGCATTCTCATCATGAAAGTATTGCATAAGAATTTCATAGCATAAGTATCGCATAAGCATTACATGGCATAAGCATCACATACACATTTCATCGCACAAGTGTTTTCGCTCAGTTATTTCGCATAAGCATCGCATGCACATTTCATTGCACAAGTGTTTTCGCTCAATTATTTCGCATAAGCAACTTGAAGAAATTATACCAATGCATGACAACAAAACATAAGGCAGAGGAAAGATAAGAGTGAAGAGCAGAGGCAGAGCCATTATCTCGCTCATCCAACACTTTCTCAAGGATTCTACCCTCATAAATAAAGAACCGAGGCAACTATGGATTACCAAAAAACGTTTTTTCTTCTTTATCTTCTCGGTTAGAATCATTTCAAAAGAAGACGCTCATTCGTGAATAATAGGAATCCTCACCAATAATGGAATAAGAGAAATAGAAGACATGTAATAGAAATCACACACAATAAGTTTCGCATGATCGACAACAACATCAAATCACATAAAAGCTAATATAACATGAGGCAGAGAACATGGAGTAACAATTTCGCATGATTTGTTCGCATACTTCTTATTCGCATTCAAGGACAAATACTTCTTATATTTCGAGGATTAGTACTTCTTATACTTCTCAAAGGATACTTCGTAATTCTTATACTTCTTCAAGGATACTTCATACTTCGCATACTTCAAGAAATGATACTTCATATATACATCTCAAAGCTTCGGAACTTCACAAAAGAATAGAGGAAAGTACGTACTTATCAAGAAAAGTATTCTTTCACGTAGTTCCTTCATCAACAAAGATCAAAGACTACTCCAACATTATGCATCCCGCTCCAACAACTACAACAAGGTGGATTTTTCCTTGAAAATCGCTCTTCAAGCAATATTCAAGAAAAAAAAGGCAAAATGTAGGGACAGGATGTCGCACAACACATTTTGTTAGTGTGCGAGATTCATTCATTTCCTTAGCATGCGAGAATGTAGCAAGGAATCCGAAAATAAGCGGAATATTAGTTATATCCCACTACATCTTAGGTGTCATTTACTATGTAAACACATATATAAAGAGAATGGCAGGAGAGAGAAAGCATTATCAAAAAGAGGAGACACACTTTAGAAGATGACACATTTGTAGAGAGAGAAAACAGAATAAGGTCAATCAAGATATGATCAGTAGAATAGCTTGGAGACTAGTTAGTAACCCTGATGACCTATGGGCTCAAATCCTCAAAGGTAAATACTTTAAGAAATCAGGAGCCTTACACTCTAAGTAGAAATCTCAAGCTTCTTGGATTTGGAAGTGTATTTTACAAGGAATAGCACACATTAAAAAGTATAGCATTTGGGAAGTAGGTAATGGTTGCTGATAAACATTTGGGAGGATAATTGTCTCCCAGCTAGAAGAGAGATCTTGGCAGAGTATTTTCCTTCCAGAAACACAACTATAACACTTGTGTCTGAGCTCATTGACTCAAACACAAAAAAGTGGAACACTGATCTGTTACATTCACTATTTGATAACTCAACTATGCAGGTGTTGATGGTGGTTTTTAGACAAAGGGTAAAATCGTTAAACCTTGCGTATAGCATGACGTCACCAGTGACACTGGACACATTTATTAAAGCATTATGTAATAATTACCATGGTATCTTTTTTCAAATAATAGACTAGGGTTTCGACACACGAAACCCTAATGGCAACCCTGCCAAAACCAAGACGCACACTGAGCACCATGGAAACCCTGCCAAAACCAAGACGCACACTGAGCACCATGGCAACCATGCCAAAACCGAGCCGCACACTTCGCACCATGGAAACCCATCAAAACCAAGTCGCACATTGCACACCATGGCAACCCTGCCAAAACCAAGCCGCACACTACGCACCATGGCAACCATTCCAAAACCAAGCCGCACACTGCGCACCATGGCAACCCTGCCAAAAAGTGGCGCTGGTAGCCTAGCTTGCCAAACCGTGCAACCTAGGGCCAAAGCCGCCACATGCCATTGGCACATGCCAAAAGTGACGCTTGCAAACCTAACTTGCCGACCGTGCAACCAAGGGCCAAAGCCGCCACATGCCGTTGGCACATGCCAAAAGTGGCACTTGCAAACCTGACTTGCCGACCGTGCAACCAAGGGCCAAAGCCGCCACATGCCATTGGCACATGCCAAAAGTGGCGCTTGCAAACCTGACTTGCCGACCGTGCAACCAAGGGCCAAAGCCGCCACATGCCATTGGCACATGCCAAAAGTGGCGCTTGCAAAGCTTGCAAACCTAGCTTGCCAACCAATGTGCAACCTGCAACAAGGCATGCCACACATGCCATGCGCCACTTGTAGCCTAGCATTGCCACTTGCACCCGATGTGCAACCTGCAACCAAGGCATGACACACATGCCATTGGCACATGCCATGCGCCACTTGCAGCCTGGCATTGCCACTTGCACCCGATGTGCAACCTGTAACCAAGGCATGCCACACATTCCATGCACCGCTTGCA
Organism: Papaver somniferum; assembly: GCF_003573695.1. Classification (NCBI taxonomy): domain Eukaryota; kingdom Viridiplantae; phylum Streptophyta; class Magnoliopsida; order Ranunculales; family Papaveraceae; genus Papaver; species Papaver somniferum. The sequence goes on along the minus strand of NC_039358.1, from coordinate 54,653,564 downwards.
TCCTGGCATTGCCACTTGCACCCGATGTGCAACCTGCATCCAAGGTATGCCACACATGTCATGCACCACTTGCAGCCTAGCATTGCCACTTGCACCCGATGTGCAACCTGCAACCAAGGCATGCCACACATGCCATTGGCACATTCCATGCGCCACTTGCATCCTGGCATTGCCACTTGCACCCGATGTGCAACCTGCAACCAAGGCATGCCACACATGCCATTGGCACATGTCATGTGCCACTTGCAGCTTGGAATTGCCGCTTGCACCCATTGTGTAACCAGCAACATGCAACACGTTTTCCACGAAAACACTCGAGACATCAACACATGTCAAAAACTGGGGGATGCTCTTTGGGGTTTTGGTTTGGCGGTTTACAGCGTGCAGCGTACACTACGCTCGCAATAAGAAAGTGTAATAAGGATGAAGCGGTTAAGTAAATAGGGAAATAATAGTGAAACTCTTTTCTTTTAAGGAACATCAATTCCATGCGTTAACGGTTACCACCTCCTGCCATTTACTCACCCTTTACTCTCTTCCTTAATGAGACCAGGGTACGTTTCACTTCGACTTGTATAAATAGGTCTTACCTATTTCCACCAGAGGACAAGTTTTTGGTCACGGAGAAATACAATACTCAGAAAGGCAACTTTGCTAGCTTTCTCAAAGATTTCAACTCTTGCAAGCTTCTCAAGCTTTCATCTTCTAATACAAGTCGAACACTACTCTTCCAGAACTGTTCTGGTCTCAACACTCTCTTCGCTTCCCTCCATAAACCAACCCTTCTCCTCCACTTTGTGACCGAAGCAAGTCTGGAACGGCCATTTCTTGGTTTAGGCCAGATTTGTACAGATTGATATCTCGAATCTAAAGTACTCTCGTGCAGTACATTTGTTTAGGGTTTAGATTCGTTTCTCACCCACCTACCGAAATTACTGAAATCAGCAGAAACGGTTTTCACCCATAAACAATTGGCGACCAAAGTGGGAGATTGTTCTTTCGGTTACAATATCAACTTTCAAAAATCGATCTCATACTGCGATCCAGACATCAGGACGGCAGAAGCAAGCGATCTATTCGGGGATCCACAACTCGACTACCATACAACCTGGTTATCAGTCGCAAACCGCAAGAGACGGCCGGGAACTTCACAGAAACCGAAAGCAAACGATCCAGTCATCAAGTAACTCAAAAAGACTGGCGAATTTCCACAATCACGGTGATGCTTTCCGCAAAACTCAATCTTACACACGAGGATCCCTTTTTCATCAGGAGATCTGGGAAACCGAGTAAGTCTTTCCTAGACAGAATATATAGTTTACTATTTCAAGTTTTTACGGGAATGATAAAACCAATAGCCATGTTATGTTTCATCCCATGTCATCTACCAACACGCAATGTTTGCGATTCCATATCTTCCCTGGGATGTTCGTATCACTTACAATCATAACCAAAAAATGACATCATCACAAATCGGTTTATCCGGATTAATAACCCAAAACCCTCATAGATAAAACTTGTCTATCAACCCAGAAATCCAGAAAATCAAAACCATAAGCCAGGTGTTTCATTTGCCTTTCAAAAAAAAAAACATAAGAATTTCAGAAGACAGAAGTACATCCAAGGGAAGCCATTCAACAGTGGTTTGCTCTTCTCGAAGAAGCAGTCCTTCGTCATTTGGAGGGCCGCCTGTTTCAGCTCCAACTCTTTGGAAAGCCTTCCAACCTCCGCCTCTTGTTGTTTGACCACATCCGTAGAAAGACCTTTGGTCACCTTGGCCTGCAACCTTGGATCTTAGAGAAACCCTAACACCCAGTCGTCGTGGAATCAGTTTCATGCCCATGTATACCTACTTTGCATCATAACGATTACCAGTCGCTATTCATGAGGTAGCTGACGCTACCACAGTAATATTCGAAGACAAGAACAATATTTCTACAAATTTATGGGAGGCATACCTATGGCTAGGGTTTGCACCAACACAAGAAACGCTGGAATACATACCTGGAATATGCTGGCCCATTTTTATTGCTACCACGCCCACGCCTAGCCAGCGCCATGCCAAGCCAGCGCCTTGCCAAGCCAGCATCCATGTCAAGCCAACGCTCGTTCCAACAAGATGCAACGCTAACAACTTGCATCTTTCCAGCGTCGGTAGCTTGCATATTTTCCAGCGCGCTGGAATATTGCGTCATTCCAGCATCGGCAACTTGTGTATGTCAACACTGACAGCTTGCGTCCTTCCAGCACCGCCAATTTGTGTTTTCCAGCACTGACAGCTGGCGTCCTTCCGACACCGGTAGCTAACATCTTTCCAGCGCCGGAAGCTTGCATCTTTTCCAGGGCTGACAGATTGCATCTTTTCAGCGTCACACTTGCACTTCCATCTTGCATCTTCCCAGCAGCTTGCATCTTCCCAGCGCTGGCAACTTGCATCCTTCTAGCATTGCACTTGAAGGCCCCGTAGGGAATCATCAATCTGATTTCATCACATGTAAAGATCAGGAATGACTTCTCCAAAATCGAAGCAAGGAACATCAGCAAACCCCTTGGGTTCACGAAGACTTTCTTCCTATCAAGAGACGTATGATTTCTGGGGACTTCGCCCACAAAACTGTGCGGTCCACTATGAAACATTTATGTGAGATTCTATGTTTCCCCAAGGCACAACATCAAGACATATCTGCAGCACTCAACCGCACTGCATCAGGGAAGCAGTTGTTTCCAGCCAGAGAAGCCACTCCCAAACCAAAGCACGGTTGATAGAAGGAACCTGGGATTCCTAACCATTATTCGCTTGAAGGGTGTCCGGTTTGACAACACACTAATTGACGCATCCACTCCGCTTTAACATTCAACCCGACAGCCGCTTCTCTTCAACGCTCGCTCCAGCAACCGCTCCGCTTAAGTGTTCTCTTCATAAGCTGCTCCAGGACCCGAAGTTGAAACTTTAGCGTTTAGCTTCCTGAGTTTCAACATCCTCACCAAGAGACGAATCTACTTCAACGCCGCTTCTTCCTGCCAAAGGGCCGCACCACCACACTCCCCATGTCAAGGATCAAAGTCACAGCCAGCCAATCCTTTTACTTCCACGGAAGCCCATACAATTCCAGCCAACCTACTTTGTTACCACGACAATGTAGTATCTTCTGATTACATCTCCTACCAAGAAATGTTTTCGCTCATTCGTTGATACCAACCAGAACCTCACCACAGCAGCAATTACTAAAAAGATGGAAACATGTAAACCATACTTGAGGACTGAGGATATACACGGAATCCCTTCACTGTCAAATCTCAGAAGACACGGTCAACCAAAAAGCCGTACTCACAACAAAGTCATCTACTCTTCAAAAGTGCAGCACAAGAATATCATCAGCTCTCTGTCTATAAGACACCTTCAACACTTTACGAGGCCGCGGAGGGTCCCAAGCCTGCACTATCCAGAATATTTCATCATGTAATTTCTGAGCATCCCAGTGTCACATCCAGAAGAGTACGATAGGCTCATATCGAATCCCTTGGACGGGGATTCAAGGAGATGTAATTAAAGTAGGTTACATGGGGACTACCATCATGAGACGCTTTCACTCCCCTCAACCAGGTTATTACTGATTTCAACATCATCACTGTCAAGGTTTTATGAGCCACGGGAATCTCTCAACATGAAGCCGTACACGTGCACCAAAGGATCAAAAAGCACGCCAGAAGGTTACGTTCACATATCCATCCATGCCATCATATCAAACTGAAGTATAACTGGGGACTTCTTGTCGCGTCCCATTCCGTGCAATAGTCCAAGATCCAGAAATGGTTCAAAGGATATAACTTGGAACAGAGTCCCGGGAGACTTGATAGAAGCGCATCGGCAATGGAACATCTCCTTATTTTATCCATGGGTGCCAGAAGTTTTCGACCATGCAAGCATTCACAACACATCATCATCACGATCATAGGGTCCACTGAACAACCTAAGATCAAGGATGGACCGACAACGCAACCACAATCTCCAAGATTATCCCTGACGTGATCGCTTACGAGCATATATTTCAACCATTCTTCCCAAGAATACAACGGAGTTTTGGTAAATCTTTAGAATCCACCGGAGAAACACTACAGACGAACAACAGAAAAACAGAAAAGGGTCGATACCTCTTTTCATGCAGACAGAGTTTTAGAGCTTAAACAGAATGGAGATTCCTTCTTACTCCATGAACAAGAATAGGTGACTGGCGCGCGACTATGCAACCCCGGGCCTGCAACGTCCCTCCTGGTTTCTTCCTGAGTTTCATTGTCGGGACGTTTTCACATCCTGCATGACCTCAAAACCGAAATACTCCCGCGTACGGGTATGGGAAATTCTTTTCCGGTCAGATGGAGGGAGGACCGTCAAAATCCGAGTTCGTATGAGAATTCTACAGCAATTTTACTAAATGGCGCTAATTAGGGTTTTCCATGTCAAACCCTAATTTAGACAAAGTCGCCAGGCGTCATCACCACCGTTTCGTAGCAGCAGTTCCAAAACCAGTTACCATCTTTCCACTGAACTGAATCCAGTCATCGCTCTTCCACGGAACTGGAGCCGGTCGACATCATTCCACGGGCCCGCAACATCCCTCCTGGATTCTTCCTGAGTTTCATTGTCGGGCCGTTTTCACATCCTAAACGATATCAAAACTGAAATACTCCCGCGTACGGGTATGGGAAATTATTTCCGGTCAGATGGAGGGGCGGACCGTCAAAATCCGAGTTCGTATGATAATTATACATCGATTTTAGTAAAGAGCGCTAATTAGAGTTTCGGGGTGTCAAACCCTAAACCGCAAGCGTCCCCCTTTGCAAGCGCTTCCCTTCCAGAGCGCTTCCCGATCCTTGCCAGCTTCCCAAGTACGTCATCTTCCCAATCGTGCCAGCTTCCCAATATCGTGTCAGCTTCCCAATACGTGCCAGCTTCCCAAGCGCGCCAGCTTCCCAATCCTTGCCAACTTCCCAACGCGCGCCATCTTCTCAATCCTTGCTAGCTTCCCAAACCGTGCTAGCTGCCAATCCGCGCCGCACCAGGATTTCCTTGACGAACGCCATGTCAGTCAGCCCGACTCCAAAGACACCTGGTTACACTAGGATTTGTGCAAAGCTACCATATGTCCGGATTGTGATTCTATTTACGTCTCGAAAAATATCAGACAAGCCTCCTCAACCTTCTATTACGACTTACTGTCACTCGTCTGTCACCATCTTATGCTTACCTCGCAACAAGGCTCCTGTTCCAAGCTAAGCATGGGACTTAATGTTGATGGTGGTTTTTAGACAAAGGGTAAAATCGTAAAACCTTACATATATTATGACGTCACCGGTGACACTGAGCACATTTATTAAAGCTTATGTAATAATTAACAGGGTATCTTTTTTCAAATAACAGACAAGGGTTTCGACACACGAAACCCTAAGTCTGCGCATCATGGCAACCATGCCAAAACCAAGCCGCACACTGCGCACCATGGCAACCCTGCCAAAACCGAGCCGCACACTGCGCACCATGGCAACCCTGCCAAACCCGAGCCGCACACTGCGCACCATGACAACCATGCCAAAACCAAGCCGCACACTGCGCACCTGGCAACCATGCCAAAACCAAGACGCACACTGCGCCACCATGGCAACCATGACAAAACCAAGTCGCACACTGCGCACCATGGAAACCATGCAAAATCCAAGCCGCACACTGCGCACCATGGCAACCCTGCCAAAAAGTGGCGCTGGTAGCCTAGCTTCCCAAACCCTGCAACCTAGGGCCAAAGCCGCCACATGCCATTGGCACATGCCAAAAGTGGCGCTTGCAAACCTGACTTGCCAACCGTGCAACCAAGGGCCAAAGCCGCCACATGCCATTGGCACATGCCAAAAGTGACGCTTGCCAACCTGACTTGCCAACCGTGCAACCAAGGGCCAAAGCCGCCACATGCCATTGGCACATGCCAAAAGTGGCGCTTGCAAACCTAACTTGCCAACCAATGTGCAACCTGCAACCAAGGCATGCCACACATGCCATGCGCCACTTGCAGCCTAGCATTTCCACTTGCACCCGATGTGCAACCTGCAACCAGGGAATGCCACACATGCCATTGGCACATGCCATGCGCCACTTGCAGCCTGGCATTGCCACTTGCACCCGATGTGCAACCTGCAACCAAGGCATGCCACACATGCCATGCGGCGCTTGCAGCCTGGCATTGCCACTTGCACCCGATGTGCAACCTGCAACCAACGCATGTCATGCGCCACTTGCAGCCTAGCATTGCCACTTGCACCCGATGTGCAACCTACAACCAAGGCATGCCACACATGCCATGCGCCACTTGCATCCTGACATTTCCACTTGCACCCGATGTGCAACCTGCAACCAAGGCATTCCACACATGCCATTGGCAGATGTCACGCGCCGCTTGCAGCCTGGCATTGCCACTTGCACCTGATGTGCAACCTGCAACCAAGGCATGCCATGCGCCACTTGCAGCCTGGCATTGCCGCTTGCACCCATCGTGTAACCAGTAACATGCTACACGTTTTCCACGAAAACACTCGAGACATCAACACATGTCTCAAACTGGGGGATGCTCTTTGGGGTTTTGGTTTGGCGGTTTACAGCGTGCACCGTACACTACGCTCGCAATAGGAAAGTGTAATAAGGATGAAGCAGTTAAGTAAATAGGGAAATAATGGTGAAACACTTTTCTTTTTACGGAACATCAATTACATGCGTTAACGGTTACCACCTCCTCACATTTACTCACCCTTTACTCTCTTCCTTAATGAGACCAGGGTACGCTTCACTTCTACTTGTATAAATAGGTCTTACCTATTTCCACAAGAGGACAAGTTTTTGGTCACGCAGAAATACAATACCCATAAAGGCAACTTTGCTAGCTTTCTCAAAGCTTTCAATTCTTGCAAGCTTCTCAAGCTTTCATCTTCTGATTCAAGTCGAACACTACTCTTCCAGAAATGTTATGGTCTCAACACTCTCTTCGCTTCCCTCCCTAAACCAACCCTTCTCCTCCACTTTGTGACCGAAGCAAGTCTGGAACAACCATACAGATTGATCTCTCGAATCTAAAGTACTCCCGTGCAGTACATTTGTTTAGGGTTTAGATTCGTTTCTCACCCACCTACCAAAATTACTGAAATTGGCAGAAACGGTTTTCACCCATAAACAACAGGAAATTAGAAACATTAGACTTTACACTACAAATGAAGGTACCTTGAAAATGGACAAACTTAGGTGGACATTAACAAAGAATGGAGAATTCTCTGTTAAAACCCTTTATGAAAAACTCTCTGATCCTTCTAGTTCAACTCCTTCCAAAACTATTTTTTTTTTGGAAAAGACTATGGCCAATGGATACTTCCCAAAGGATCAAATTGTTTATATGGAATACAAGATGCATTACCAACTAGACAAAAGATCAGATCTATTGATAACAAGTGTGTCTTCTGTAATAGCGTCGTTGAAACTACTTACCATCTCTTTTTTGAATGTGATTATGCAAAGGAGATTTGGAATCTTCAGCCAATGGCCTCACATGGAGTATCTCAATCTCTAAACTCTCATAATTTGAATAATACTTTCTTGCATAAATATAATGAATGGTTAGCAGGGGTTATGAATTCAATTTCAATGGCTCTTGCTGCAGCCAAATGTTGGTTTATTTGGAAAGAGCGATGCCTTAGAATCTTTGAGGATAAATCTAGAACCCCTGAACAACTTTCCTTAGACATAATAAGACACTATGACTATTGGCATCCAACACATCTGCATAACACAGCTCAAGCAAAGGTCAGACACATCAAACATATACCTTACCGGCAATTCCCAAGAGTGAACACTGTTAAGATAAACTGTGATGCTTCTTGGATTTCAGAACATACTAATGCAGGCTTTGGTTTTGTGATTCGCAACTGGACATGAAACTTCAAAGGGGTTGAATCAGGAATCTTCAGAACTTCCACTGCTGAAGAAGCAGAAGCTCTAACTCTTCTACAAGCTACAAATTGGGCCATCACAAATAACTTACAACATATGTCATCGAGGGAGACAACCAAGTAATTATAAATCACTTACAAGGAGAAAATTCAACAATCCAATGGCAAAGTCTGGCAATTTTGGCAGAAGTAAGGAAGAACACAGCAAACTTAACACACTTTTTGGGTTTCAATTTCATAGACAGAAAAGCTAACAGAGTAGCTGATCTCTTAGCAAAGCATGAGAGAAAGAACAATAGACATCAGTCTTGGCTTGAACAATCCCCTCAGTTTTTAATTCCTTCAATTGCTTTTGGTACTGAAAAAGCTTATGCATTATGTAACCTTAATAACTCTGCTGTAATCGTTCCAGAAGAAGCTAATCCGAGAGATTCAGTCATTAGACTAACAATTCATATCGAATTGGCTACAAATGAGACCGAATCAAATGATTAGTCACTCTCTTTTTTATCAATATATTTATCTTCAAAAAAAAAAAAGAAAAAAGAATTTGTATTATATTATCTCCTTCTTCCTTCACCAAGTTAGATCTCCAAATACTCATTAATGGAGTCTCAACGTAATCCAAATGTAATTTCAACAATCATAGTGAACCCTAACCCCGTGAATGTAGATCACATAGATCGAACCACGTAAATATTGTTTCTTATTTTACATTTCCATCATTTTTATCTTCATTTTTATGTTAAATAAGTTTAGATTTAGAAATTATTAATGGGGTGTTAGTTGTGGGATTTCCTGCAACTACAGTAAAAGCCATAAATACCTTGAATTCAATTTAATTTAACTTTATTATTTTTTTATATTTAGGTGAAGTTTTTATTTTTTTGATGAATCATTGATTCCACATCGTTGATGTTGAGGATCCTCTTCTCATCGTTGCAATCGTTGTAGTAGAGGAAAGTGAAGTGAAATCTTATGAATCGATAACAGATCTATTATTAAAGAAGAAGAGAGGAGGTCAGAGTAAAGTAATTCTTGGGTTTTGATTATCCGAGTACAATCCGTTTAAAACATAATCAAAACAATGCATCAGTAAGTTTTTGTGCTTATAAATTAATTGGATTAGAGGAACATAGGGTCGTTGGTGATGTTAAGCCACAAACTCATGCAATGGAGTTGGATTCGAAACAATCTCATAAGTTACTGGGTACGAAGTATTCATTTTTGGGTTATTTCATCGGTTGTGTGATCTTTGCTTTGCTTGAGGTTTGTTTATTTGTGAACCTTACCATGACCATACTGAAAATAAGTGGAATTATGGATTAACACAGATCTAAGATGACGAAGAGAGTAACAAATTGCTGAAGAAGCACTATTTCGCTTCTGTTTTCAACTGTATTTTCTCTAAACAATCCTGCTACTTGACCAGCTGAGTAACAGCTGGTTGACAGCGTTTTCTGACGTGGCAACGACCTGGCGGAGAGAGGAATCTAATGCTACAACACGTCATAATAATTATAAAAACTAAAACTAAATTTTCGATCTTCTTTTGCTCTTCTTCTTCCGAACAGAAGAATATAGTTCTTCTTCAAAAAAATTTTTATGGATAAACGTTTAAAATCCTAAACATATAACAACCGAGATATTATGGTTACAAGTAAACAAATCGTTTGAAATCCTAGATCTGATTTCTAGGACTCACTAATATCCGAAGGTCGTTCATGGCCCTTGAGATTCCTTGTCTTAAATTTGTTATTTTTGAGGATTATTGTTAATGAACAATGCTAAATGACCAATTAATTAGGTTTAGAAATACTTTTGTAGATAGATCAAAGGTTGTCAGCAATTAGTCATTCCGATCGGGGATCAAAGGTTTTTCATATTGATTTTTATTTTTATAGATTTTTATAACTATCTCAATCAAGATGACTTAAATGTTTTGGACAACCATAAACAATAAGATGTTGTGGTTTTGTGGAAAACAATAATCAGTAATGAATATGGAATATTTTGGGAGGAGATGAGAATCAAATAAAAGACGCACAAAGGGTTGCTTGTTGTTCATGATGTTAAATTTGATCAACATCTCACGGCAGGAAGATTTTTCAATTTTTGTTCAATAACACCTAGGTTATCTAGTTAATTCATGTTTCATAAACAATCGATGATGTGAGGGTGCATGATTGCGACAAAACCAAAAAAAATTCAGAAGCATTTTGGTTTTAAGTGACGTGGGAAGAATAAAAAGACACTCTATCAATCACATCAGACAATGCTGTTAACGAGCGGTCATTCAGCTAGCTATATACCATTTTCGTTCTCAAAATTTAATACTTTAGCTAGTAAGAGAAATACCACATATCTAATCTAAACCGTCAAATACTGATGAACGGTTGATAAAATGAAGTAAAAGTCAAAAAAATATATCTCAAACAAAAACCCCATGTGTGCATGCCACCTCAGGTTGGGTGCATTTGGTGCACGGAAACTGGGCGCCATATATCACGTTTGTAAGCAATAAGTAGTATCTCGTTTTATCTCTTCCCAAGGCTACTCAATTAGGGTTTTGTGTGTTTTGTTCGTCATGGCCGATTCTTTACCGGAAGAGATCATAATAAACATACTATCAAGTTTACTTACTGAATCAGTTTCGGAATGCTCGTTGGTCTGCAAAAGTTGGCGACATCTAATCTACAATGATAAGTCCTCTGCTCGTATGCACGCAACTAGCACTTGCGTGTACGTCCTTGTATTTTGCAACAGTTCTGAAAATAAAATTACACTTTGCAACACAGAAACTACTAACGATCAACTAATTTTTGGGACACCCTGAGAAAACATAAAAGACGGCTAAATTCATTCTTAATGGCGAGAGGTGATCGAGAGAAGCTAGGTTAGGTACGAACGTCCATGGATACCTTCTCCACGTTGGTCAGATTCTGGCAATTATCTCCAAAAATGAGATCCCGACTTCATCAGCAAGCTTCCTAGAAAAAGAGTCCAACTTCGAGCTGGTATGGCTATGACAGAGTTTGCGGTGACGGCTTTTGTTAATCAAATATTGGTTAAAAGCCATGAGATAGAGATGATGCATTTGTCGGGTAATTTGTAAATGATCCGAGGGATGCATGCGTAAGAGGAAACCAATCGTACTTTGTTGGATCTGCAACAATTAAATACTGAAAAATGATATTAAAAGTAAATTTCTGAAAATGAAATAAATCACTCAAATATTTAACAACACACTGAGGACAGAGTCACTTGATCATCAAGTTGTCCTTAACACGACAGTTCACTGGTACGCCTCAAAATGAGTGATGCTTATACCCAGTGGTGAAGTCGTATCCAGGATAAAACTGTCTGTTGCAAGTACTATAAGCACTACATCACTTGCCCACTTACGAACTCAACGGCAAGGATTAGGAGGAAAAATAAACATCGAAGTGCACAACAAAGCGACAAGAGGTGAAAATAGCTAGGGATATTATCCTGCTCTGGTACATCTTCAAATGAAGAAATCCTTTTCTTTTTTAGGAAGTGAAAATGAATTTGACATAAATTACTTTTGATAACTTCCTTCATAAACATAAAAGCATGTAAGGAATTAAAACAATTTAATTTTAATAAAAAGAACGATAGGAATTAAAATTTTGTTTTCCTTATTCTGTTAAGGAATTTAAAACTTCTTTAAATAATCCCTTGAAAAATTAAAAGATTGTTTTATCCGTTTAGGAATGAAAACTTGTTTTAATTTTAATCTTTGTTAACTTATGCATGTGCATACCACTTATATTTGCATTTCATTTACTCATAGAAAATGAGTAAGCATCCTTAGACCTTTAGGTCATTAGATCGATTCTAACCAAGACAAAAAAAAGTAAAACATATTTAAAAACTCATTTTCTCCAACAATCCCCCACATGAATGAAATACCGATAAAAATCGAAAAACGGAAAGCGAGAAATACCACTATAGGCAAGAGGAGTCCATGAGATTTTTTCATATTTAAAATTTTTGCATGCCATTGTTTAGGTGCTTGTTTCAATCCATACAAAGATTTTTTCAGTTTACAAACTTTGTTTTCACAACCTTTCACTACAAAGCCCTCAGGTTGTTCCATGTAAATTTCTTCATCTAATTCACCATTTAGAAAAGATGTCTTTACATCCATTTGATGTACCTCTAGGTTATGAACCGCAGCTATAGCAATTAACATCCTAATGGAAGTAATTCTCGTAACAGGTGAGTATGTATCAAAGAAATCTACACCTTCATTTTGTTTATAGCCTTTAACTACTAACCTAGCCTTGTATGTTTCAATAGTTCCATATATGTTACGTTTCCTCCTGAAGATCCATTTACATCCTATGGTCTTGCACCCTGGAGGTAAATCTACTATCTCCCACGTATCATTTTCTTTGATGGATTCCATTTCATTAATAGAAGACTCTTTGCACCATGGAGCTTCAGAAGAAGTCATGGCTTCTCTATACGTCTGAGGATCAGTCTCGGCTAGTGTTACGAAGTCAGGTCCAAAGGAGGTTTTGGTTCTAGCCATTTTACTTATCCTAGGCTCAGTTTCTAATTCATCTTCATCTAAAGGTAAGGTCTGACTGGCTGAAGGGACATCTATGGAATCAATACCTCTCTTACGAGAGTCAGATTTTAATGGAAAAATATTTTCAAAAAACACAGCATCCCTAGACTCCATGATAGTATTCACACCAATTTCACAAATTTCAGAACTCACAACCATAAATCTATATGCAGGAGTATGCTCAGGATACCCTATGAAGACACAGTCAACCGTTTTGGGTCCTATCTAGGTTGTTTTAGGTTTAGGTATCTGAACCTTAGCCAAACACCCCCACACTTTGAAGTATGCAAAAGAAGGTTGTCTACCTTTCCACAATTCATATGGAGTTTTATCTGATCCTTTAAAGGGTACTCTATTCAGGATATAACAGGCTGAGAGGACAGCTTCCCCCTACAAGTTGGAAGGTAATCCTGAACTAATTAACATGGCATTCATCATCTCCTTAAGGGTACGGTTCTTACGTTCAGCTACACCATTAGACTGAGGTGAATAAGGAGGGGTAACCTCGTGTATTATGCCATGTTCTGCACAATAATCTCCTATTGGAACATTGTACTCACCACCACGGTCAGACCTTATTGTTTTAATGGTAGCATTCAATTGGTTTTCAACTTCTAGTTTATACATCTTAAAGGCTTTTAAGGAATCATCCTTACCTCTAAGCAAAAATATATGACAATACCTCGTACAGTCGTCTATAAAAGCAACAAACCATTTCTTACCACCTCTAGTTTGAACCGATTTCATGTCAACTAGGTCTGAGTGAATTAACTCTAAGGGTTTAGAATTTCTATGAACATTTTTGCTAAAAGGTTTTCTAGCATATTTTGATTCTACGCATATTTCACATTTGTGTTCTTTTTCCACACTAAATTTGGATATGTAGTCTACATTAGCTAGTTTATGCATTGACTTATAATTTACATGTCCAAGTCTACCATGCAAAAAATTCTATGACACACAAAAGATATCACAAGAATCAAATATGCTCACTTTATCAGATTTATTGTTAAGCTTGTATAGACCCCAAGTCTTATAACTCTTTCCTAAAATCAGTGCCCTTACCTACAACAAGTTTTCCATATCTAGTTACTATTTTATTAAATCTTTTACCACCTATAACAGAATAAGATACATGACTCTTGTATAAGTCCGGAACGTGAAGAACTTCATTCAGAGTCTCTTACTAATATGAGCTTCTACTCGACCTTTCCCTTTCATGCAACCTTTATTGCATATGAGTTACCCATATAGAGTTTCTCGACATCCCTTATCCCCAGATAGGAGGTGAGCAGATCTTTGTTTCTACAGACATGCTAGGTGATCTAGAGTCCACCGGCTAGTCTCTCACATTGGTTATTACAGGAGCTTATGACACCTTTGCAGAAAACCCGTCCTAGTTTGTTTCAATTAATTAGCATCAACTTTAAGGTTTTTTTTTTATGTTCTTTCCAATTTACTTCCAAATGGCCAGGAATTTTACAAACATAACAATCACCCTTAATTAAAGTATTGGTGGATTCAGGTTTACGAAACATACCTTTCTTGTGAGGACCATACTTAGAGTTGCATTTGATAATCTCACCTTTGCTAGCTTTCGAAGATTTGTGTTCAGCAGCATGTGCCTTGTTAGCCATGCCCCTTGCAGATAACACATCTTTGTCTTCGGTGCAAAACAATTCTTCCACTTGAATCATAGATCTTACTCGATTCAACCATACTGACCTCACAGTTTCATGTTACAATCTCCATCTGTACTTTGACTAGGAAGATGGTAATTTATTCATCACCTAAACGCTTGAAACTCTGACTAACAACCCACAAATCATAAGTAGTAAAATTCTTCTTGCATTGTATGGTTACAATGAATCCTCAAAACAATTCAATATATGATTTCTAGCCATATAATTCAGCCTAACCGAATCATCCAATTGTTTCCGTACAAATTCATCTAGATTATGTTAACCCAGAAACATATCTTGAAGTCCTTCCCCTCTAAATTTTTCTGGTCTTTCAACATCATTTTTAATTGTTACAGAAAAGTCTATCGTGTTAAGATTGTTGGATTTGCAACAATTAAATACTGAAAAATGATGTTAAAAGTAAATTTCTGAAAATGAAATAAATCACTCAAATATTTAACAGCACACTAAGGACAGAGTCACTTGATCATCAAGTTGTCCTTAACACGACAGTTCACCGGTACACCTCAAAATGAGTGATGCTTATACCCAGTGGTGAAGTCGTATTCAGGATAAAACTTCCCGTTGCAAGTACTATAAGCACTACATCACTTGCCCACTTACGAACTCAACAACAAGGATTAGGAGGAGAAATAAACACCGAAGTGCACAACAAAGCGACAAGAGGTGAAAATAGCTAGGGATATTATCCTGCTCTGGTACATCTTCAAATGAAGAAATCCTTTTCTTTTATAGGAAGTGAAAATGAATTTGACATATATTACTTTTGATAACTTTCTTCATAAACATAAAAGCATGTAAGGAATTAAAACATTTTAATTTTAATAAAAAGAACGATAGGAATTAAAAAAAAAAAATTCGTTATTCTGTTAAGGAATTTAAAACTTCTTTAAATAATCGCTTGAAAAATTAAAAGATTGTTTTATCCGTTTAGGAACGAAAACTTGTTTTAATTTTAATCTTTGTTAACTTATGCATGTGCATACATACATTGTGCATGGAAAGTGTTTCATGCCCACCTATACTTGCATTTCATTTACTCATAGAAAATGAGCAAGCATCCTTAGACCTTTAGCTCGTTAGATCAATTGCATTTCATTCACGCATAGAAAATGAGTAAGCATCCTTAGACCTTTAGGTCATTATATCAATTCTAACCAAGACAAAAAAGTAAAACATATTTAAAAACTCGTTTTCTCCAACAACTTTACATAATAATAGTGGCATTTGGTTGAGCAATTGATATTGTTTCTTGAGAAAAATACCACAATTTAGAAAATAGAAAAGGAAACAAATGTTTAAAAGCTTCTTCTAGTAAAGACTGAAATTACCCGACTGAATGCTTCAAAAAAAAAGAATAGTAAAAACTGAAACGACAGGCAGCAGGTCCAATTACAATCCTATTATATTAGATAGATGTCACATTAAAGGAATACATTCGAGAGAGAGAACTATCTAGAGAAAAATCGGGCGACTGACTCAGTCGAAAATCACTTTCAACTCACTAAAAAAATTCTCTTCAATATTGATACTCTTATGATTACTTTAGCTTAATTTCGTCTTCTGATTATCTTTCGATGTTGATGCTCACATATTCCTTGTTTGTCTTTTTTAGGTCCTGGTACTAGCGCTTGGGGAGAATTGGAATGTTTGAGTGGCTTTTCCTAATATTCTGTCTCCTTCTTCCTATACGATTATCTTTAATCCTTGGATAGTTCGATTACACGAGATGGATCAAATTTTCACTTTGCAGTGCTTTTCATCTTTTGGGTTTCTTCAATCAATTAAACTATTCATCTGCAATCTCAATTCTCATACCTTCTGACATTCAAGCCGCCTAACTGTTTCCCCTATATTTTATTCACTCAGATATCGGAGGAAATATGCCAAGTGTTTATCATTCATCCATCAAGTAGGAGGTGTAAACTTGTTTATATCCTTTACTTTCCTCGTTTGCTTCTCCCAAATCTTTGCTTTTTCTTTCTTTTTCTCTGCAATGGAAAAAGAGATAGGAAACGTTCTACAAAGAATGGAATATACCGCGATTACAGACAGACTCAAAGCTCTAAAGAACCTGAGATATCTCCGGAAATCTTATTACAAGGTGCTGATCAATACAAGTTTAGATTTTTGGGAAAAGTATACTCGTCTAAAATATTTACAGTCGGTGAACTTGATAAAGAGCTGAAGAAATTATGGTCGAGAACCAAAGAGATATTCATCAAGAAAGAAGATAATGATGTCTGGCTGATTAAACTTCAAACTTCAGATGAATATGAGATTGTTCTTAAATTTCGACCATGGTTCACAGAAGGAGATATGCTAATATTAGAGCCATGGAATCCAAGAATACCAAAAATCCAAGTAGATTTAACCAAACAGTTATTCTGATTACACCTTTACAACATGCAGCCTGGTTTCGCACGCCCTGCTATTGTGGAAGGAATTGCTGCTGCTATGGGTCAAGTTCGAGCACTAGATCCACCTGATTGTGTTGTTCCAAAAGGGAAAGTCCAAAAAGCGCAAGTGTTGGTTGATGTTCGCAATCCATTGAGAAGAGGTTTCTGGATGAAAAATGTTGCAGGAGAAGACATATGGATTCGTCTTTTTATGAAAAGCAACCTTTTAACTTATGTGGATATTGCTATACCATAGATCATAAGTAAGAGGAATGTGTTGTTATTTCAAGTTTCTTACTCCACCAACAACGTGGATTTCTATCTACAAATTCTATTTTAGATCCTCCAGCATGGACTAACCCAGATATGAGAGGAGTCAAAAATATCCATACTAATCTTCATCAAGTCAATCGAGAAGGAGAAAGTTCTCAAGCTTTAGTTCATGAAAATTTGCATGAAGATGAAGACTTAAATGAGGATGTTTGCATGCTTGCACCAGCAATTAATGAGGCTCCGGTATCAACTGCAATGCCATTATCCAGGCATAGCGGTTTGCTGATTCAGCAGGAAGCAGCTGATACTGTCTTAAATATTCGTTTGGAGTCTTCTGTACCAGCTAATGTTGTTGGATTGGATAACCAAGGTATGTCAAGAACAAACTTTCAACATTCATTTTTTAAACAACAGATGGTCCACAGATAAGGGAAAAGAATTAGATTTGAAGAAGGTGGTCCTAGTGGTACTAATGACATAGATGATAACTCTGGGTATGGTCTAGGAAGTGGTGTTCATTTAGCAGTAAATGCAGAAGCCAATATGGAACAACATCAACATGGTTCTAGTTCACATATGGGTCATCAATCTGAGTATGGATCTAATATAGATATTCTGCGTTCATACATTGCATTAGGCGACTTTGAGGTCTCTTTTGAATACCTTAACACCAGTAATATATACCCAGATGATTTTCATCCAACTAGATCATATAAAAAGCCGCTTCAAGAGTCCTCAACCCATTTTGCTCATTTTGAAGCCAATATCTCAACCCATCTTTCTGAGACTTCTGATGAAGAGTCCTCTGCTAGTGCTCGTGTCAATCTCGATGATACTTCGCAATCGCCTAACTCTTATCATTCCTTTCATGGGACAGTTTCTGAGAAAAACCTATCCAAACGTTTCAAAGCCTCAACCTCAGGCGCTGGTATTCAGGTACGTTTGTCATTCTCTCACTATTCAGAATTTTCCAAATATTTTTTGCCTTTACTTTTACTCATATTATTTCGTGATAATCAGTTAAACGAAATCATGAAAATATTATCTTGGAACGTACAAGGCTTAGAATCTAGACAAACTATAGATCATCTAAGAGATATAATACAGAAGCATAATCCTGATATAGTGTTCTTAATGGAAACAAAAGTATCTGATGCAAGAGCTCGGGTCCTAACCCAACAATATTGTTATCCAAAATCCTTATTTATCAGTTCTATAGGGCTTTCCGGAGGCTTAGTGCTATTGTGGAAATAGGGGTTTCCCTGTGAAGTTGCTTGTAGTAATGATAATATGATTCATTTACTCATCTCGACTAATGCCTTACAGCAGGAATGGATACTCTCGTGTGTCTATGGTTCGACTCACTACGAGTTGAAACAAAGGCATTGGGAATTTTTAAAAGATCTTAGTGACAATGTTTTTCAACCTTGGATTGTTTTAGGAGACCTTAATGTACACCTAGACAAACAAGGATCTTCTACAAGTAGTACCTCTCTAGACAACTGGGCTTGTAATGTTATTAATAGTGCTGGACTGATGGATATGGGATATGTAGGGTCGAAGCATACTTGGTCAAACAGAACTAATGGAAAAGTCTATAAGAGATCTAGAATAGATATGGCCTTGAGCAATTCCTTTTGGTTTACTGATTATCCTTATTCAAAGGTGGTTCATCTACCTTTTTTAGGATCAGATCATTTCCCGTTACTTCTTGACACTGAAACTACAATGGTGACACCTAAGTATGCATGGAAATTTTATATATGTTGGTTAAGAGATTCTTCTTGCTCAGAATTAATCAACTGCTCTTGGAATTCTCTGCATGATAGGGTGGATATCAACTCTAAACTAGTGATGTTTAGGAAGAATCTATCAAGGTGGAATAAACAACATTTCGGTAATATAAGAACTCAGGTTCAAGAACTTCATCAGCATTTGTCTCATTTGCAAGCTTTACCTTATAGTGATCAAATTTCTTATGAAATTTTCCACACTATACAAAAGCTTGACCATTGGAAACGAGTGGAATCTAATTTTTGGCATCAAAGATCTGGAGATCATTGGGTCAAAGAGGTGGATAATAACACAACTTATTTCCATGCAAAAGAAAACAGAAGGCGAACTAGGAACCATATATCTGACCTAAGGGATTCTAATGGAAGATGGCATTACACACATCCTAATTTAGAGAACCTTCTCACATCTCATTTCGTTTCAATTGCAACTTCCACTCACCCTATATTCAAACCTGACTCTTTTAATATCATCCAACCGGTTGTTACTAGTGAACAGAACTACCAGCTAACCTTTATTCCATCTGAAGAAGAAATATACAATGTGTTAAAAACGTTGCCAAGTTGGAATGCACCAGGCCCAGATGGCTTTCCAGCGGGATTCTATCAAACCCATTGGTCCACTGTTAGAGCTGATATAATAAAGTTAGTCCAATCTTTCTTTCATACAAAACAGATGCCAACCCAAATTAATCAAACTACCACGTTCCTCATTCCAAAAGTTCATCATCCTGCAACACCTAGTGACTACAGGCCAATTGGTCTTTGTAATATCACTTACAATATCATCTCTAAGCTTCTTGTTTCCAGGATGAAGCCACTGATGGAAAGAATTATTTCCCCCACATAGGCAACTTATGTGCCAAAAAGTTACATAAATGATAACATTGTAGTGGCACATGAAATAGTCCATTCTATGAAAAATCAAAGAAAAAAACGGGTCAAGTTGCACTTAAGTTGGATATATCTAAGGATTTCGATAGAATTGAGTGGTCTTTTCTAGATAAAATGCTTCTATCTTTAGGATTTTGTGATGATTGGAGGAAGTTAATCCAACAATGTATCTCTACAACTTCTATTTCTGTGAGGCTTAATGGGAGCCTCTGTAAATCTTATATTCCTTCTCGTGGGCTTCGTCAGGGAGATCCCCTATCTCCCTACTTGTTCATAATATCAATGGAATATCTTACAAGGTCTTTAATGCAGGCAGAACCTCTAGAAAAGTTAAGAGGCATCAACGTGGCTCATAACTCAATAACTATCAATCATCTGTTATTTGCAGATGACTGTATGTTATTTTTTCAAGCTGATAATGATGGTCTTAATAATGTGAAAGCTATTTTGCAAACTTTTGGAGAAATATCTGGTCAGATGATTAACTTCAATAAATCATCAGCTTTTGTTACAGGTGACATTTCAGCTGATCAGAAGAATTTTATTCAAACTCAACTAGAAGTTAAACAGCTTTCCTCCTCTGACAAATACTTAGGACTACCAATACTATTAGGAAAATCTAAAGTTTCTGCCTTTTCTTCCATTAAAAATTCTTATGAGCATAAACTCCAAGGTTGGAGCTCGAACTAAATTCAGCAGCAAGAACCACTATGGTTAGATCAGTTCTTAACTCAATACCGGCGCACTATCTGAGCAATTTTAAGCTTCCTAAGTGTATCATCACTAAGCTAGATCTGATCCAAAGGAAATTTTGGTGGGGACGGACTACACATAAAGGATATACTCCCATTGCATGGAATTCACTTTGTTGTTCTAAAGAGGAAGGGGGTCTAGCTTTTAGAAATTTAGAACTTTACAATATTGCTCTTATTACTAAACTTGCTTGGATATTATGTGTACAAGAGGATAAACTTTGGACTCAGTTATTGAGATCTAAATACTCACCACACTGCCACTTCCTTCACCTGCAAGAGTCACATAAAAAATCATCATGGGTCTGGAAAGGGATAGAAATCGGTCTTCAATATGTTAGACAGTTTTCGAGATGGGATGTCAGATGTGGAACCAAAACCCTAGTTTGGTATGACAAATGGGTGAGAGGCCTAGATACTCCACAAGTTCCAAAAGACAATTACTCAGACTCTGTTCAAATTGTTCAGGTCTCCGATCTTATGCTTCAAAACCCAAAAAGATGGAATGCTCAACTGATTCACAGAGTGTTCCCACCAGATACTGCTAAACTCATTTTAAACATGCATCTAGTGCAGTTTGGAACAAATAAGTTAATCTGGGAGCTTAGTAGGTCGGGAGAATTCACTGTTAAATCTACTTATAAAGAGTTGGTAAAACAATCTCGAGGCCCTATAGCAAACAGGAATACTGAAGTATCAAGCTCAGTCTGGAAACAAATGTGGAAGATGGATGTTCCACATAAAGTAAAATTTTTTATATGGAAATGTTTTAAAGGAATTGTTCCCACCAAAGCCAAGTTACATAGTATTAATAGTGAAATTACACCCACTTGTTCGAGATGTATGCAGTCAAATGAAACTTTAGATCATCTTATATTTTAATGTGATTATTCTAGATCTGTCTGGCTAAGATTAAATGTTAATATCTCAACACTGCAATCTCAAAACATCCCAGTAAAGGATTGGATTATATCCTGGTTCACTTCTGAAAATACAGAAAAGGTGCAAACTTCTAAGGACTGGATTTCAATTGCAATGATCACAACTTGGTTCTTGTGGAAGAACAGGTGTCTCAAGGAATTTGAAAATAAAAACCAGAATCTACATACTACAATACTTTCTATTTATCATATGCTAAAATAATGCACAGATCAATCTAATCACCGTGCCTCACAATACGTTACTTGTTGGACACCACCTGCTCCTGGAGAACTCAAGATTAATATAGATGCTTCATTTTATCATAATTCTACTTGTGTTGGTATTGGCCTGATAATCCGCAATTCTGCAGGAACCTGTAAATCCATCAGGGGGCGATTCATCCATGCATGACTAGATCCAGAGAATGCAGAATGCCTAGCATTTCAAGAGGCAGTCAAATGGGCAATGGAAAAAAAATCTACAGAAAGTAACTTTTGAAGGCGATTGTATAAATGTTTTCAACTCGGTTAAGTATGCCAAATCTTCAGTTCACTGGGAGAATGAAGGGATTGTAAATGAAATAAGGCATCATGTATCCTCTTTATCTTGCTATAATGTAAATTATGTCAAAATACAATCTAACACAGTTGCTCATGTAATATCGAAACATGCTAGATTAAGAAGACACTCTTTTGATCATACTTGTAACATTCCTGAAGATTTTTTTGATCATAGTGCCAACTTAAGTTATATGTAATTTTCCTTTAGTAATACAAGTTGTGGTTTGCATTAAAAAAAAAAGATAGATGTCACATTAGAAGATGGTACCGGCGCTAATCAGACATTGAAATTAGTTGTTCAACCTTCAAATCCAAATTAATTTAGTCAATACAATTCTCATTCATTAGCCTAGCATTTTTAGGGGCGACCCTAAAGAATTAGGGACGAGACAAAAGGACAAAATAGGTCATTATCGGGAGGTTAATCTACAATTGTTAGATAACTTAAAATCGCGTTTTTTTAATGGCCAAACTACCCTTTGAAATCGGAAGTTTTATTATAATCGGTGGTCAAGATAGTTTAACTACCGAATATAGAGTAGCCCCAAAATGAGATTTTGCAAAAAAAATCCTCTTTTTTTTTTTTGAATTTTGGTCGAGCCTATAATCGGTAGTAAATGAAGTTATCATGACTTTCGATTATACAATAGTTCTCTTTGCCGAAATCTTATCATAATCGGTGGTCAAGATAGTTCATATAACTACCGAATATAGAGTTGCCCCAAAATGTGATTTTGAAAAAATTCTCAATTTTTTGAATTTTGGTTAAGCTTATAATCGGTAAGAAAGGAAGTTATCCTGACTTCCGATTATACAATGACTCTTTGCTGAAATCTTACCATAATCGGTAGTCAAGATAGTTCATATAACTACCGAATATAGAGTTGCCCCAAAATGTGATTTTGCAAAAATTCTCAATTTTTTGAACTTTGGTCGAGCCGATAATCGGTAGGAAAGGAAGAGTTATCATGACTTCCGATTATACAGTGACTCTTTGCTGAAATCTTATCATAATCGGTAGTCAAGATAGTTCATGCTACCGAATATAGAGTAGCCCCAAAATTATATTTTGCAAAATTCCTCTGTTTTTTGAATTTTGGTAGAGCTGATAATCGGTAGGAAAGGAAGAGTTATCATGCCTTCCGATTATACAGTGACTCTTTGCCGAAATCTTACCTAATCGGTAGTCAATAAAGTTATCTTGACTACTGAATATAGAGTTGCCCCAAAATGAGATTTTGCAAATACTCACTATCTTTCGAATTTCGATTATCCTATAATCGGTAGTAAATAAAGTTATCTTTACCCCCCATTCAATTATTCTCGAGAATTAAATGATTGTGCCGGCAGTGGACTGAAAACAGAAAAAAATTCAAAACGGACTAAAAATCAATTTTCTCATAGAAAAAAAAATTCCTGGAGGGGCTACGCCCCCCAGACCCCATGTATAGCGTACCGTCATAGTAGTTATCCCGCGTCCATGCCGCCATCGAGCTTTTTCAACTGCATTGGTTGAGCCTATAATCGACAGTAAATGAAAGTATCCTGGCATAATCGGTAGTCATGATAGTTCATATAACTACCGAATATAAAGTTGCCCCAAAATGAGATTTTGCAAAAATCCTCTATTTTTCTAATTTGGTTAAGCTTATAATCGGTAGTCAAAATAGTTCATATAACTACCGAATATATAACTGCCCAAAAAATGAGATTTTGCAAAAATCCTACCGATTATGAACTAACCTACTGATTATGAAGGGACATAACAGTATTTTCAATCTATTTTGTCTTTTGTATCGCCCCTAATTCCTTTTGGGTCGCCCCTAAATATGCCAGGTTCATTAGGGGCTCTATCACTTTTTGTTCTGGCCGGCATATCAATTTTATATTCGATGGACATTTCCAGAAGAAAAAAATCTGGAACAAATTGTCCAGACTCCAGAGGTAAAGGATGTATGCAAGTGATTTACCGTACATGACACTACAAAACAGAAGGCTTCTTGGAAACGCCAAATAGCATCCCAAGAGGACAAAAAACCGTCCCAAGAGGTATTAGGGACGGTTTGTGTACCGTCTCCTGTTTCACCGTCACTAATACTAATTGGCCATGTTTTCTTTTTGGGGCGGTCATAGTTTACCCTTCATCTAAATATTTTATGTATTAGGGACGTTAAGGCCATCATAGTCCCAAATATCCATCCTTAGGGACGGTTTTTTCAAGACAGCCGAAGCTACTTGTTTTGTAGTGTGACCTGAACCGTCTATAGACATCCTAATTACTTTTGAATGCAGATTCCGTCCGATTTTACAAACAAAAATAACACTAAAATAAAAGATCGAAAACTCAACACTGAGTGAATTTTTCAAACAAGATGAATTGACACTATTTGATACATTGTATCTCAAAGGAAATCAGAACATTTGTGTTCTATATCTTTATTGCTGCATCATCAATATATCCAAAATCAGAATTTTGTAATTTTCCAAAATTATCCAGAAATAAATGTTGGTCCAGTACGATTGCCCAAAACCGAAGAATCTGTTCTGCTAGCAATGAATGATACACAACCTTTTCCCCCCTTTTTCAGTTGTAATCCTTTTAGTCAACTACTAACAAATACGGACTAGTACAAAAGAAAAGCAAACTAAAAAGCTCATTCGTAGGCCATATTTTCCGTCATGCTGCATGTTTTTGACCTTTGAAATGTAGTATTACGCGTTGCCCACATCATCTCCAGAGTCCAGACAGACTCATCCAAAAGAGTAGCTTTTCCTCTTAAGCAGAGTAAGAGTTGGTTTTTAGTCGACTTGCAGTCAAAGCTCTTTTTACTTCTCAGCTTAAAAGAGTGAAAAATAGCGCTAGCACTACTGCTACACTTTTGGACGGAAAATGATATTTATCTACCATTTGGGACTAGAAGAAGACTGAATCCCGAAGATGTGCAATGCTTTTGTAACCTTATGGTCCAGTCCAGTGTAATTCTAAAAGTATATGGCTGCACTCTTGATCCGTGTTTTAAGCAGCGTTTAGGTCGTAACACTTGATGACTAGAAGAAATGATTATGCATCATATGACTCGGTATATTCTACACTTCCACTGGGGAGCAGATCCTCTGTACCGTGAATTTACCTGTCCCTCTATCCCTACCTATCAAACGACCCCACGTGGATAAAATACTAACACCGTTCAATTTGCCGTCCATCACTCTATGTGATTAATTTTGTGATAAATATTATTTAATGGAAATATCTTACTATAATAAAGAAAAGACTCCTTTTTGGTGAAGCCTTATTTTTGGTGTCAACCACTACTATGTATATGTATTCAAAGGTGAAAATGTATATTGAATTGATGTTTGTATATTCATAGGAATACCATTGTTTTAAAAATAGGTAAAAAAAATTTAAATTTAGATATCTTCCAAAATACACATAAGATTTTTACAAAATTTGTATATTTGGAAAGCTCTTTGAATTACTTGCGCAATGAGTACAAACAAGAATATTAAATTTTTATTTTAAGAATTTTTTTTTAATCATCATCGAATTTCGTGTTATTTAAAGAATCAAATTCAAGAATGTGCATCGCACACGTGGTCTTGCTAGTAAATATAATCCAAACGAGTTTTCCGTGATAATCTAACACTGAGAACGCTTTTCTTCATTTTGTTATCATAGATGACTGAAGAAATGATCCGTCGAATCCCTATTTGACACATATTATGGAAGAACAATGATTCATCACCAACAGGATCACCGATCACTTCAGAGAATAACAATTACGGATTTTTTTTTATTCTTAAGTTTATCTCAGAGCTCGGTTTTTATTAACAACTATCAAGGTTTATTTCGTTCTTTTTTTCTTTCGATTAATCTTACAAATTGCAGAAATTCGTGGTTGTTAATTCATTACCCTTTGTAAGTTATTTGGGGATCAAAAGTCTTATAAAAATATAAGGATGTGGATAATAATGGGGTTTGCTTGACTGCTTGTATTATATCTTATGCACAAAGTTTGTGAAATTAACTTGTAACTCTTGAGATTAGAAAAATGGAGAGAAGAAGAAGACGAATCTTGTTTTTTTTTTTAATTACTGTGCATTTCACATAAATAAATTGAACTAATTATGAGCAAATAAACTTCGGTAACCATTAAAGGAATAATGAGACATGGCATTCCTTGATTAGTAGGGACAAAGGGACAGGTATATTTCTGTCACAGAGGATCTGCCTATATATTGTATGCCGCGCGGTCAACGGATATAATTAAGCTTCTTGATTTGGGTGCATCTCCTTCCTAATTTTTTAGTTGTGATTAGTAGTTTAGATATAGCAATTCTAAAAATTGGGATGTTTTTGGGCTCATCAAGGAAGTCCATCCGTTGCTTTGAAAATTTGTCGTTAAAAATTATCAGATTTTCAACCTTTGAAAAATATGATTTATAGATAGTGAAAGTTGTCATGTCAGAATGTACTCATTTTTAGCAGATATGTAGAGTTTTGTAAGATGAACATATCCACGAAATTTATTAAAGAAAATGGTTCTCAAAGTGTGTGATAATGTGAGAGTAGAATTGTGAATAGATCTCCCTTCAAACTTGAAAGCTCCGTTAAGATAAATAAAGTTATCACAAAGATATAGAGAAGCAGATAATGTTGCTGATAAAATTGGTAAAAGTTGTAGCAGACATGGTACATGAAAGCAGTTGAATAAGAAATATGCCAAGCTTTTTACCAACTTTTTTCATAAGGATGCAAATTGTGATTTTTTATTAAGAGAAAAATAGTCATGATGCAAAAACAAGTAGCCTGGTACAAGTCAAATTACTCAGTCAAACGTACCAGAGTTTCCTAAATACGGCTAGTTATTAAATCTATAAGATTAAGTATTTGAGCCTAAACATAAGGTAAAGCTTTACCCAAGATGAAACTCAAACTCCAGCTAAAATGATGTACATGAAGAAGTTCGAATTTCAAACAACAAAAGATTTCCTAAGCCGGAGAAGCTGGGTCAGCATAAGGGGGAGAGGTTCGGTCGTCCTAAACTAATTAAAATATTTTGTCACTTCACTTCAAAGAGAAAAACCTTTGTCATTCCGAAGAAATCCTTCATCACTTAGCTGATTTATTCCTTTCTTATAAGCGGCTTTATTCAGGTCTTTCTATCAATATAAAGATTTTAAAACGTGACCCCGAGTATCTCGTCAAACTCAAGATCCTTTAATTTCACCCCGAATCTTTGGTGGTTTGGTACTATGAAACATTATTACAGATGATAAGCCTCTGCTCTTTAAGACCGGAATTTCCATAACGCCTCTTCCGGCTCGGCCATGATTCGTCCCGTCATAGACACATGATCATTCCTTCGTTCTTCACTCGATGTACGGTCACGCTAGGTTGATGCTCAACCTTAGCCTCGGATTTGCTCTTACGATTGAACAAGGGCTTGACTTGCTCCTCTGACTAGACAAGCAATATCAGGTTTTAAACTTTCTACATTGATGGCCATGCCTCTGCTTATATGTCGACAAACATTCATGCATCCAAGGTCAACACTTGATCAGTATCAGGTCATAACGTCTCTTCATGACCGGCCTTTTCCTAGGCCTCTTCATAGAACTAGGGTCATGCTTGACCTCATCCATGCTTATGCTCTCCTTATGACACACACAACTATGTAAATCCTCTTATAGCTCTTCACATGACTCAGGATGGCGCCCTCCACACACAAACATGTACATTAAACTTCACGAAAGTTACGGAAACTCTGGAGAGTACTACGAAGTCATATGATACCTCCCACATAAAGGTTGATTACGTCATAAATTAGGGGATAAACTTATGATTTAGTCTAGCGGTCCACGTCAAGCGTGGGTATAAACCTATTCAAATAGAAAGAGAATAGTCGGTCACAAGAATCAGCTGCAGATGATAGACTAAATTCTTGATATATCCTTAGTTACTCCTGAGATTAAAGAGGAAGTGCTTATCCTTACTCCTCAGCCTTATCCCACCGACTAGAGATTAGGGTTTTGCAGAGCTATAAATAGAACAACTATCGTTCATTCTAAGAAGAAAAAAAACTCACGGTGAACAATAAACTTCTACAGAATATCTACCAGAGACTACTCGTCTATAACTTTCTACAATTAAGAGCTCTGAACTCATCTCTTTCATATTCTCTACCTAAACCAATCTTATGTCTCAATCTACGACTGAAGTAGCCCTTTCACAACTATTTTCTTGGTTTAGGTAACAATTGTTCGTAATCTTCCTCCTGCACTCACATTAAATTCTAACCCTCTTCCTCATCTATAAATGTAATGGGTGTTTCTCACCAATGCTTGTTAGAATTTCTGTCTAGTCTCGTTTATAGGCCAACTTACAAAAAAAAATCATGAAACATTTTCCTGATAGAATATAATTGAGGATTGTTTGGTTTTGGGGCGTACAACTAAGAATTTCCCAAGGTAGAAAAAGACAAAGTGAGACCCTAAGAAGGTCAATTTTGAGATAGGAATCACTAACAGCTTAGTTGAAATGGATACCTTGGATGTAAGGAAGGGTTTGCATGTTGGTATTGCAGAAATTTCATCAACAAAGAAAATAAATGAGATGAAAGAGTAGTATTATCACATGTGAAGCTGGCACAAATGGTATTTCAACTGATTTGGTATCAGGTTTGGAAGGATAGTTGCTTGTGAAAACACTAAGTATCAGAATGATGGAGGTGGGGAGAAAACAAGATGCAAGGGATATCTGGAATGGGGTTAACACATCCTCAAAGTCTATTGGTGATTTGGATGATGATAAATGGAAAAATATGGAGCAGTTAATTTGAGACCTCTAGTTATTAATCCATCTGGATTGGACTTGAAGGCTGGCATTGGTGGAGGGAAGTCAAATAACTCAGTTGCCTCACATGATAATTAGATCTCTGCTAAAGGAAAGACTATTGCCAACATAAAATTAAACAGGCTAAGTCCCCCCCACCCAAAAAAAAAATAATTTGTTAAACAGGTGATTTCTCCAAAACAGAATCCCTTTTTTATTTTAAGTGATTTTAAAGAAGGTAGCAGATTTCCAATCTACAGAAGCCAAATTGAGGATCCTGTAAGAAAGTTAGAAGACAAAGTAATTGTTGATGAATAGAAGACGATTGTGGTGATTTGAAGACATTGAATTTAAGAGAAGCCTCATACTATGTCTTATGACACGAACTCAAAGATAAAAGGCTTATTTGGAACAATGGAATGGAAATCCTAACAAGAAAACCTGGGTGATGGAAAAGATATATCAAACTAAAAAGTGCATCTCTTAGCCTCATATCATTTTAGAATTGTAGTTTTTTTTTGTTTGCTAGAATGCTAGTGTAGATGGTGAAATTTGGATAAGGGGAAAAGTGTCATTTCAAGACCATAGAGAAAAATTAACTCTCAAGGGAGAGATTAATACCTTGGTCGTCAAGGCACCCATAGCCACGATTTCTAGTATATGTCCTTTTGAGACACTGCTGGTCGTAATGTTGTGATTCCTAGCATATATCCCCTCGAGACACTGCTGGTCACGTAGGTTCTGTAGAGCGTAAAACGTCCCTGGCAGACTTATGAACCAGAATAGACACAATTTCATCATGTCTTCACGATATGTAGCTGATTGTGATGCATTGATTCTTTGTATACATCCTCGACGAGATATTTCTGGTCATGTAGGCTATGTAGATGCGTAAAAACGTTCCCGGCGGACTTATGAACCAGAGCGGGGAATTTCATGTCTCATGTAAGAACGACTCACCCTATTTGAGATCAAGGACTGATTCCCAGTACATCATCGCGAGATACACTGGTCATGTCTACTTTAGGCTCTGACTCGGCTTATCGAGGCTTCACAATAATTACTATGACATTCTCGTGAGATATGCTGGTTATTATGCCTCTTGGGTTTCTAAGGACTCCTAGAACATCCTTTCGAGATACAATGGTCATTTCGGACCCATAAATACAGACACAATTGATTCCTAGCACATATATACAATATAGGCTAGTCAAAGACAAGTGGGTCGAAGCCTCGCAGAGACATTATTAGGCGTACAAGCATTCTTTTCTCTCCCAAACATGTCCAAGCTGACTTTAGAGAGATTCCATTGTGTTGGCCAAGTATTGAATAGACCCCATCTCGTTGGATAAATATATGACGGTCTCAAAATCGTCAACCAAATCTCTGACGGCCTCAAACCCGTCGGCCAAATCTCTGACGACCTCAAACCCGTCGATAAATCTCTGACAGCCTCAGTCGCATCAGTCAAATCTCAGGTGGCCTCATCTAAACTGAGCCATATCGTCTAAAGAGTTTTATATACGCATGAACTCAGGCACACGCGCCTTACCTAGGGCTCAAGTTTATTTCTCAGCCTCTCAAACACACTCACGGCTAGTAAATTGAGCCTGAACTATACATGTCTATTAAAAAACGTGGATAATCTCTCTTGAGCTTCTCACGATCAACAAAGGGGCCCACAAGCAATAATAGGGTCTCTACATGACATATGTGACCAACTATGGAGAGAGGGAGCTCACCCTCAGCTTCTTTCACACTCTACACACGATTTTTGAGGCATTCCATGCCTTTTCACGTGACTCATGCTAGTCATTCTCACAAATCAGAGAATACCTCTCAATCTTGGCCAACTCGGCTAAAGAGAATATTTTTATCTCTCTTTTTCCGTCTCTCTCAACACATCATCACAAAGGCTGACTCAACTTCACACAACTGGGGGATATCAATTAGGGTTTTGGTCTAACGGTCTACGACACGTGTGACAAATACCATGCCTATTTCTCACCACAGAAGAGAGTAAGGGTTGTGGAATAATGAGATAAACTAAACCTAGTTTATCTCTATCGATTTATGAAGAGACAGGATAAGTGCTCCACACGGCACGAAAAGAAACTCTTATCATCACCGACCTGATATTAGAGAATTCAACTATAAAAATGTCTTATATTTCTCCAAGCTATCTAACACAATTTTCTCATAAACCCTCAGATCAATTTTTCTTAAAAACTTAGAATTATCTGATCTATCTCTTCATCTGCTTCCCTTCCTAAGACCAACCCTAACCTCTCATGTGACTGAAGCAGCCTTTGAACGGCCATTGTGCGTGGTTTAGGCGAAGATTGTTCGTGCTAAACCTCCCGTAACCCACTTTCAAAAACCCTAGAATCTCACTTTAGCTCTCACCGATTTTAGGTAACTACAACTAGTTTTCTATTTTTATTAGAGTTTGCTAGGCTTTTCTTGCCTTGCAGTTGGTTTTTATAGTCTTGTATTTTTTCTTTGATGTGTTTCTAGTCAGCTTGTGTCTCTTTTTGTATCGCCTCAGTGTTCCTCATCTTTTTTTTTCTTTTCTTTTATTAACAAATTTTAACTTGTTCTCCATAAAGTAAATCTCTCTTCAATGTTGGATATTTTTCAAATATATTTACCGCTACGTCGGGGAGGTGACGGGTGTGTGTGTGCGTGGTGGGGTGGGGGGTCTAGGGGACATAAACACGAAAATTTCCTTATAAGTAGTAAAGATTAAATTTTTTTCCGAAAAAGAGTCTAACCTCGATACATTACATGGAAATCCGATTTAGGAAATCGAAAACCTTACAGATATTTTTCATGATCAGACTGCATTCATACATGTTGTAGTATCTCCACAAATTCTTGCCTAACAAATCTATCCATACAGAGCTAAAAACAGTTTCAGGAGACCTTCTCTCTCGCGTTAGAGAGTTCCAAACAATTAGGGACGAATTGATTTTGTAAGCAAAACCAATATGAGTGGAAGCACAAGGCAATGATTGGAGAAAATCCAACCCAATGTTCATCAAAACATGTATATTACATAACACTACACCATTTTTCCCGAATAGTAACTAAAATTAATAACGGCCCAGCAAACGTTATAAAATTGTTAGTTACAAAAAGCCGTTACAACCTAGTTGTAACAGGTTGAAGCTTTTACGAATTTTTTTTTGTGATTCGTAACAGGTGTCAGCTGTTACGAATCGTAACAGGATAATTATTTACGTGTGCTAGTCACATGCTTGGTCACACTAGAGTCGGGTAACAGGTGTATTTGCGTGTGTGCCATTCAGCCGTTTGCCATTTTTTTCCACTTAACATGGATTACACTAGAGGATAATTTCACCCTTGAATAAATATTTTTCTCCTCATTACCATCGAGTAAACCCCATTTCTCTTTTTCCATTCTCTCTCTTTTTCTCTCCCCCTTCTCATCGAGTAAACCCATCTCTTATCTCCCCCCTGAATATTCAGATGTGCAGATTACCACATCTGATTTTAAGTCTTCTCAACTGAAGATTCTAGTTTTTCAATCATCTATTAATCATCATCATCAGTTAGTTTAGGGTTTCGATTTCAATTTCGTCATCATCAGTTTTAGGGTTTTATCTATTCTGTTATCAAATCATCCGATCTTTGAAGAATTGATCTTCAATCATCTGTTACACGAGTTTAGGTTTTCGATTTCACAGTTCTCTGTAAACATTTATCATCTATAGGATTTCAGTTTGTAAATTATATTTTAAGTTTTTAGTATTTTAATCGATTTTAGGGTTTCTTGTTACTCGTTTGATTTGGTATTGAAATTCTTCGGGTTAGGTTTAATTCTCTGCAGACGAAGCCATATTTAGTTAGGGTTTGATTTGAATCATTGTAAACAGATTATAAACCTTCTCAATATGATATACATAGTTATTATTTATGATTAGTCAATCTGAACTGAGAGCATATTAGATTTCTGATTTTGATTTACAATTTTAGTTGTGGTATGTATTGTTCATTGCATAAATAGGGTTTAGTGTAAAGTTTATGTCTTTAATAATTATACATGATAGGTAGGGTTCATTGCTTAAGTTTAAATCTTTTCATGTAACTCATCTTTAAGTGTATGAATCAAGTATCAATATTTTTTGCACATGTATTCATAAATCCAGTCAATTGCACTGATATGATAATACATGAGTTTAGTTATATTTTTTTTGATGGTAGTTTGCCAAATATGTGTGTTGTCAAAATTTTTGCTAATGTATTGTTTGGCTTTACAGATGCCAAGATTTTGATTGGTAGGAGATTCAGTAACACAACTGTCTAGGGTGATATGAAGCAATGGCCATTCAAGGTTCTATCCGGTCCAGCTGACAAGCCCATGATTGAGGTATCATACAAGGGTGAGGAGCAGCAGTTTGTTGCTGAGGAGATCTCTTAAATTGAAGGTCATACCTGAAAAAGTGTGGGGTTGCGAGTCTTCCTTAAGAGTGTTGGATATAAGTAAAAATTCTATTCATGAAATGCCTTCTCAGATTGGTTCTTTAAACTCAATCAGGTATACGCTTTAGCATATACTAATGGTTTTATTCGATTTGAAGGGGATTGTAATTTTATTATGTTTGTAATTTGTGGTGCGATATGTATCTTGTGTAGTTTAACTTCATTACCATCTTGATTGGGTGGTTTGGTCTCTCTAAAGCAACTTCATGTTGCAAACAACAAGCTGAATAACTTTCCAGTTGAAATTGGACTTCTAACTCGTCTGGAAATATTGAAAGTAAATAACAACAGGTAATACTCACGTTTATAACATTTTCACTTTGTGAATTTTACCATAGTTAAAGTAATTGCTCTCTCTAAATTATTCATGTTATTTCTTTGGTGGCAGGATAAGCTTAATTCCGCCGTATATAGGGAATTGTGTCTCCCTAGTCGAGGTGGTATTCTGATCTTACTTTACTATCCAAAAATTCGTATTTGTTACAAGTAAAATATATATATAACTTGGATTTGTGATCCGAAAAAAATTCTTGGTGCAGGTTGATCTTGCATCAAATCTCTTGGTAGACTTGCCTGACACAGTTGGGAGTTTACGGAATCTTAAGGTACTCCAATCTTATTTTTTCCTACCATTTTCAATTATCTGAATCATATCATCATTTACTTAGTCGCATGTTTATGTAGGCTCTGCATCTCAGTAATAATGGCCTCAAATCCCTTCCTTCGACGCTATTCAAACTGTGCACCCAGCTCTCGACTCTTGATCTTCATAATACAGAAATCACAGTTGATATTCTCAGTCAGATATTGACTTTTGATTCTTTTTGTTTTTTTTTTATCTAAAACTTGTGCAAGAGGTGATAGTCTTATGTATCCAAGTATTATGTCACACAAGCAGTTTGAAGGGTGGGAAAGTTTTAATGAGCGTTGTAGATTAAAGCATCAGAAGCAACTGGATTTCAGAGTTGGAAGTTCTGATGTGTTTGATGAAGGTGCTGATAAAAATTAAAAAGGTACTCGATCTCTCAAGTCGCATATTGCCAAAGTATATGAATGCAGTTCCATATACATTTCAGATGATCAATCAAAGATATATGTTGAATGCTTTTTCATAATAGTATTTTTTTTTAATTCTTACTTTTGTAATTACAATATGCTTTTGTGGAAAAAAAATTAAAGGTATTGTAATCTTCCAATGTTTGATGTGTCTGAGTTTCAGTCTTCAAATGTTTGCTTTCTCTGCGTGGTTTGGCTGAACATGCCAGTTGTTTCTCCTTCATATTCTTAGTATTTTCTTCTCATAATATTTAGAAATGAATTTTCTTGTCATCAGGATGTTCCTTTAATAATTGAAATTGGATCTCGTGATGTTATGTGAGTCATGTTTGTGAAGATTTGTAGGTTACAAGTCCTAAAAAGAGTATATGTCATTGTTTGTGTAGTTTATATTCTCAGCATATCTTGCGTCTATCTTGTGGGGGTGTAACTGGGTTGTTTGGTCACACATTTACATACCGGCTATATGTTGTTAGGAGGCGGATGCAGGTACCTGTTGGTTTTTATGTGTCCGCATATTCTATCTTAAGTATTCATAAAGGCCTTCAGTTTAAATTTTCTTTCTTTATTACTCAACGTAAACTTGCTTTCTTTTGTTTTTTTTCTGTGCATATTGTTCCTTCAATAGATATTGTATTCAAGGCGTACGACATGATGAAGTCTTGGATACGAGTTTCTTTATTAAATTTCTACTGTATTTTTATCAGCAAGGATATGTGATCAAACAACAAGAAGCACAAAGCAATCTAGTACGAAATCACCAAGAAGATAAATCTGTATTAGTAAGTTACAAACAACTAAAAGTCTTTGATTTTAAAATTCAACCTGCTAATTATTTTCCTGGCATATTGATCTTACAAACTGTCTTAAAATCCTTTTTTTTTCCTTTCAATGTGCAGGTTGCATACATATTTCTGGATAGCTTTAGTTCCCCTCTTTGTAAGCTTGGTAATCCCTCGAGCTCTTTATACATGTTTCCATGATTTCATGTTCCACCAGTCTCTGATTTTTGATTCTGTTATCCTTTTTGTATTTTCCTATGCGTGATGTTATGTGCTATCTCTAACCAACTAAATTTGGTTTACACTCTTGCATTTGCCTAATTTTCATGTCTAACAACGTCGCTGTTAAACCGTTGTTAACAGTGTTTTGTGCCTGTAGGTGAAGTACTGTGTAGCTGCTTCTTTCTTGGTAGAGAGATCCTGTAAGAGCAATAGCCATTGGGTTGAAGATGCATAGCTGTTGTCGCGTTGGATTCCATCAGCTTTTCCAATCCTACAGATGCAGCAGTCTGCGGCATGAGAAGGCTTTTATGTGAGTCGTGTTTCTATTTTTGTTAGCCTGTAACATGGGAAAACTTAGATATAAGTTGTGAACTTAGAAATTTTTTTAAATTTCTATGAACTGAACTTTGGAACTTAGTAAATTTCTATCTATGTATTCCCTCAGAATTTGATACTTAACAAGTGTTTTTTATATGAATGTATAGATATGAATTTGATTGAGTATAGTATGAATTGATTGAAACTATTGTTATATATGGATGATCGGTAGAATGAAATGTGTAGATATGGAATTCCGGCGTATTCCGGCCAAGAATGAGCTGCCGGTCAACCTTGACCCGGTCAAAATTGGTCATTGCTGACTGATTTTGACCAGGTCAAGGTTGACCGGCAGTATTTTTTTTTACAGTTTACAGTTACAAAAAAATTCGTAACGGCTTCAACTTGTTACAACGTCCTGTTACTAAATAAATTCGTAACGGCTTGAGCATGTTACAACAATGCCACGTAATAACGGCTCCAAGCTGTTACAAGGGCCGTTACGAAAAAAATTCGTAACGGCTAGTGGACCTTTGCGAAAAATGGTAGCACCCCTTTTCATAACGGTCAGCAACCGTTACAACCCCGATTCGTAACACTGAAAACCCGTTTCGAATCGGAAAAAAATGGTGTAGTGTGAACTAGAGTTCTTTAAGTTTAGATTTCCTAATACAATCAAGGTATCAGTGACCCAACTAGTAGCAACAGTAGCCACAAAGTAACCAAAGTGTCTCACATAGTATCCAAGGTGTCTTAAGTAACAGTGGTAATCTGAATCGGTCATTAGGTGCCTGTATTAGAACAAATAGGGTGGCTGACTCGGCATTGGAGATGTGGTAACAATTGTAGATGAACTTGATGATAATCTTGATTGAATTGTTGCTGTCTTTTCCTTAATTACTAATCCTAAAACATTAAATTCTAAATCTAAAACAATGACTGAATTGTTAGCCTTACAAGCAAAACAGAAATCAGGATAAATTGAAATCTTAACATCGGCACTAGCAAAAACCAAAACTAAATTAAAACAACCGGACAAGTTGTTCCACAAAAGGAATACTAGATCTAGTCTACCGGGCAAAAAATAAACAGTTACACTATGAAGAGAATCATAATACAGTAAGCCTAAATCAAGTGAAACAAAAACATAGTCGAAAACAATTACACAAGATGATTTATTCGGATTTACCGGAGCTAATGATGTTTCTTCGACTTTGTTGGAGGTCAGTCGTGGAAAAGATTGAATACCTTGTTTTTTGTTCTTCATCAGGTGAAGAGACGTACTCGCACTAGCCCACCAAAACCCACCAAAGAAAATCTTAAACAGACCAAAGAACAGAGCCAATAAAAACCAAAATCCAAAAATTAAAGGTTGCAAAAAAGAACATGGAAGAGTGATAGAGGGTAACTGGCTTATAGTGTTGTTCGATCTGCTCAGACCTGCTCCAAAGGAGCCGATCTGAGCAAGCATCGATCAATCTTTTAGGGTTTTCGTTGGGTTTTCTTAGAAAAGAGAAAGAGAAGGTTTTAGGGTTTTCAGTAAAGATTGAATTCAATCTCATTCAACTACATCAAAATTGTGTTTCTATTTTCTCTAAGCATTATCTAAAACTTCTACTATGTGTTCTTGGATGGATCAAGGGTGTACAAATTTGAATTCAAATTTCATTGTATCCTGAAAACAATGTTTCATTGACATATTGTACTCGTCAATTGATTGAAAATAGTCGAAATATTTATCGAAAAATTCGAAAGGCTTTGAGATCAGTACTACACCAATTTCCTGTTTGTGTTTCATCCCTCTTTCAACAACCCGTATTCCAACATTCGCCACGGAGAAAAAAACTTTCTTCCTTTCTGTGATACAGTTTATAGCTCATGGGACAACATTTTATTATTCTTTTATTCTAAGGCCTATCCATAGAAATAGTACTCTTGTTTGGACTCCTGACCTCGAGCCAGCTTCTTCACCTTCCACCAAAAAAAAATGGAAGAAAAACCAAGGCTGTTAATGGGTCGAGCCAACTTCTTCACCTTCCACCAAAAAAAAAAATGGAAGAAAAACCAAGGCTGTTAACGGGGGTGTCAGGTTAAGTGGGGTGTATCAAGCCAAGAAAAAACTTGTTTTGTCCTATATGAAAACGGAAAAATGGATCATTTGTCTAAATATTTTTAAAAAATGGTTCAAATGGACGAGTAAAAATTAGTATGGGCGAAATGGACACTAAAAAATAACAAGGATGAAACTGGATTCATCCTGACTTAAACTTAAAAAATAGTAAGGATGAAACTGGATACATCCTGATGTAAATTAAAAATAAGAAAAAGTATTTGAAAATGGGTAGAATAAAACTGTTTACATCCTGACTATTTTTACATTTACAGTATCAAAATCTAAATGTCCTTTTCACCCAGGAATTGTTGATTTCGATCTTTTTAACCAATTTTGTGATATGAAAAACCTATTTTATCTTATCTTGATTTTGATACACCCCCCTCAATCCGGTACCCCTATTAGAGCAACTGCAGTGGTGCGATCAAAACCAAAGATCAAAGATCAAAAAAAAGACCAAAATTTGGGTTTAGTCCGTGGTGTGACGCAACGGTACATGATCAAAATTTCGACAGGCGGACTTTAAAAGTCCGCCCCATTAAAATTCCATCAGGCGGACTTTAAAAGTCCGCCCCATCCTTTATAAATTTTAACAGGCGGACTTTAAAAGTCCGCCTCACTAAAATTCCATCAGGCAGACTTTAAAAGTCCGCCCCTCTCTTTGCAAATTTTAACAGGCGGACTTTAAAAGTCCGCCTCATTCCTTTTTTTTTTATTTAATTAAAATTTCGTCGGGCGTAATTTAAATCTCCGCCTGTTAACAAGCGTACTTTAAATTTACGCCCAACAACAAACGTATTTTAAATTTACGCCCGACTATAATAGAATTTGGGATTTGGTCGCGACCATATTTGGTCTGAAATTTGATCTTTGGTCCAAATTTGATCTTTACTCCGTCCCACTGTGTTACGATCTCATCCCATAAAT
Organism: Papaver somniferum; assembly: GCF_003573695.1. Lineage (NCBI taxonomy): Eukaryota > Viridiplantae > Streptophyta > Magnoliopsida > Ranunculales > Papaveraceae > Papaver > Papaver somniferum. Next base: position 54,614,930 of record NC_039358.1, on the reverse strand, counting down.
TTGGTTATACTCGCCCAATGTGGATGCTCTTAGGGGTCTTGAAAAAAACTCCCTCCCAAATGCAAACGTATCTTTCAAAGGAAAACCAAAAAAATGGCAGACCTATATTTACAAACCAAAAGAAAACTATAAGGTCCACCCAAAACCTCACCAAACTCTTACACCAAAAAATAGACAACAAAAGAAGATAAATTAAAAGAACCGTTATGACTCAATTATACAAACTTTGTCATGAAATGAAAAGTTATTTACATTTTTCTTTTGCTTTCTTTGTTCAACTTGTAAAACCCCAATCTCACTTTAATAGGTACAACCAACAACAAGACCAACCAACCAAACCACAAATTTCCCACAAACCTCTTCTTCCCTTCTCCATATCTTCAGCTGCCCTTTGGAATGTGAAAGGATGAGATTAGCAAACCGGTAGGTGGGGGCACATGCCACACATACCCACAGTGTTCAAATCTTCATCACGTATCATCTATAAATAAATAAACTGGCAAAAACATGTGTACATGGGTTCAACCCAAAACAGTACACTACCCTGCCACATCAGATGTCGTCCTCGAGTATGCATTATTGGCATTGCCAGATCTTGGTTGCCTCAGAATATCAATTAGTGCTTCTGCCTGTGTATACAACAAAACACGACAAAAGCCGCCATCAGAATACAAAAATTATTAATACACAAAATAATATGCCAAAATTAATTAATTAAGTTTTCTTTTTTTTTTTTGGTTCTAATCATGAAAATGAAGGTTTAACGGTAAACCGGAGAAAATCAACAGAAAACCGGAACTGCATAACGGAAAAATGAAGTTTTAGAAAACCGACCTTTTGTTTAGCTTTAGTGGTGCCGGACTGTGATAAAGCAATTAACGGCGGGATTGCACCTTCACGAGCAACCAAAGTACGATAAACTGTACTGTCTTCACAGATCTGCAATAAGATTACGGCGGCGATTTCTTTCTGCCGTTGTAAACCAACTTCAACAATTTCAACTAGTACTGGAATACCACCTTCTTCAACAACAGCGGTTTTGCCTTCTGGTATTGAAACTAACAAGTTCAATACAAAAGCAGCTTTGTCAACCATACCTGAACCAAAATCCGCCATTAATTCCACTAGTGGTTTCATAATACCAGATTGAATTGCTCTAATTTTATTCTCTTTCAACGAACACAGTGTAAATAAAGCCGTTGATGCATCTTTCTTCCCACGGAAACCACCATTTTCTAATAAATTAACTAAATAAGGAACAGCTCCTGATCGTCCGATTGTGATTTTGTTATCTTCAATCTGTGATAATCTAAGTAAAGCACAAGCTGAATTCTCTCTAGCTGTTGCTGTACCCATCCTCAAAGCTCTAATCAACGGTTTAATCGCTCCTGAACTAGCAATCAAATCTTTATTCTCATCACACAGAGACAAATTCAAAATCGCTGTAACTCCATATTCTTGCAGCTGCAAATCTGACGATGAAATCAACGAAATCAATGGTTTCACAGCTCCGTTCTCAGCAATCTTCAACCGATTCTCTTGTTTATTCTTAGCTAATAACCTCAATTCCATAGCTGCTTGTTTTTGAATATCAATAGAACAAGATTCAAGATCAGAAATGAATTGACGGATTAATTCATCAGAATTATCAGACGCACAAGAAATCAACAATCTTCTACTTTGAGATGATGTTGTCGGGAATTCACCAGATCTATCACTGTTACAATCACTGAAAGCTGATGAAGAATGATCTCCTACTATATCACCGAAACTTCTTCCCATATACCTATAACTTGTCGGATTTTCAGTTGCCATGACGAACCCTGAATTGAATTTGGTAAGGAAGAAGGTACTGATTTTAGATTTAGGGACGGGCTTCTTCTTCTTCTTTTATTCTGTTTCTGGTCTCTTCTATTCTATTCCATGTACTCTCTCTATAGCTTTATTACTTCTGATGGGGAGAAACTAAAGTAAAAAGGAGAGAAGAGATGAGACTTGAGAGAATCGGAGTTGGAGCCGACACGTGCATATATACTGCAGGATTTACTAGTAGAAAGAATCTCAGTTGCGTGAGAGCACGTGTGGGACGACGCGTGCTGGTGGAAATTCTTGACGGCAATACAGCGGAAGAGGGGGGAATTTGTCAATTTAGGGGATTAACTCGGTTTGTGCAAACAGTCTCAAGGATTTCTGTAAAGTGTGATCTTGAAGATTTTAGCTCCAGTAAACTAGCATATGTTAGGGCAGATAGAGAGAAAATGCAAATCTAGTTGTTGTTTACACCGGAATATTATGATGGTGTTTGGATATTAGAAATAAAAGTGTGCTAGAAGTAGAAGTCAATTTCAAAAATCAGGAACAAAGATAACTTATTTCATGAAAAGTAATTCTTTTGCTACTAAAAATCGAAAAGTAACTTTCTAAATAATGTCTAAAAAAGGCTGCGAGAAAAAAAGATATAAACTTCTGACTATACGAAGTTATGGGTTATCTACTTACCAGAGAAAAACTTGTTTGGAGGTGTAAAACGAGAAAAACTTGTCTTAACAGAGAAGATAGGTGAGTTAAACATTATTGAAGAAACTACGGTGCTGCAACCTGACCAACAAGTTCTAAGACTTCAATGCAAGACGAAGCTTCGAGATATCGAAAGAATGGAGGCCAGGAAATGGCAATTATGGGCGAAACAAAACGGATTTAGATGAGGTGACTCCAACACAGGCTATTTCATAGAATTGCAAGCGCACGGAAGAAAAGAAACACAATTGCTAAACTTCAAATCAATGGTGTTGTCTGGATCAGAATTTAATCAAAGAGGAGATACGGAATTACTACATCAATATTTTCTCGTCTCATAATGATATCAACTCTTCTCTTGAGGAGTTGCCTTTTCCGGTAGTTGGAGAACATGATAAAGTTTGGATGGAGAGGAGTTTCACACAAGATTAAGTTTGAGATGTTGTGAAGAAAATGGGTTCAAACAAAGCCGCAGGTCAAGATGGTTTAACATCTGAATTTTATAATAAGTGTTGGGATATCATCAAAGTAGATTTCATGAATATGCTTAATGTTTTTCATCATTTTGGGTCGTTAGATTGGAGGTTAAACTTCTCGTTTCTTACTCTCATCCCAAAGAAAGAATATTCGTGTACTCCAAAGGATTTTAGACCGTTAAGTCTAATCGGCAGTATAAAATTCTCTCGAAGGTTCTAGCTGAGAGGCTGAAAACTGTAATGTCAGAGCTTATTTTGGATTTCCAAGGAGCTTTTATCCATGAAAAGCAAATTTTGGATGGTGTCCTAATCGCTAAAGAATGTGTTGACAGTATACTTAAGTAGAAGAAGCCTGGAATTTTGTGCAAAATCGACACAGAGAAAGTTTCAGGCAATATTAATTGGCATTGTCTCTTGTGTATTCTTCATAAGCATGGTTTCGGTGATAAATGGATTTCCTGGATAAAGTGGTGTGTCACGACTTCTCAACTGTCGGTTCTGGTGAATGGAGGCTCTACGGAAAGGTTCAAGTCATCTAAAGGCTTAAGACAGGGCGATTCGCTTTCTCCTTATCTCTTTCTTCTTGTGGTTGAAATTTTGGGAAAGTTGATGAATGATGTTGTGCAAAGAGGTCAAATTACCGCCTTAAAGTTGCAGAAAATGGGAGCATGATCTCTCATTTACAATTTGAGAATGATACCATCATCTTCATCGACGCAAATGTGAATGAGGTAACTAGACTTTTTATTATTTTGGTAATGTTTGAGTCCATTACTGGTATGAAGCTTAAATTGGATAAAAGTACTATGATAAGTGTTGGTGCGGATAGGATTATTGGTGATTTGGCAAAGGAACTTGGCTTGGCTGTAAAACATAGACTTTGCCAATCAAATATCTTGGCATGCCAATTGGTGCAACCTCGAGAAGTACTTCAATTTGGGATACAGTTTTGGAAAAGATGGCACAAAAGTTAGCGTCTTGGAGAAGAAATTTTTGAACAAAGCAGGTCGGCTTGTGCTTATCAAGAGTTGTCTATCAAGCTTACCGGTTTATTTCTTATATCTTTTTCACTTGCCAGTTTGTGTAGAGAAGAAGATGATAAAGTTGATGAGAAATTTTCTTTTGGGTGTTGTTGAAGGGCGAACGAAAATGGCCTGGGTTAAATGGGACAAGATCAATTTGACTAAGGCACAAGGTGGCTTAGGTGTGAAGAATTTTCGCATAACTAACAAGACATTGTTGGTTAAATGGATTTGGCGGTATACTAAGGAAAGACGGGCTTTGTGGAGAACTATTGTTCATCAGAAGGCTCAGGCGGATGCTGCTTTGATCATGTTGGTTGATGAAAACACAATTCAAGGGAGGAGCTTATGGAGAAACGTGACCAGGATGGTTCCAGAAATTTACATCATGATTTCTTTCAAAATTAGAAGTGGAAAGGGGGCGAGATTGGATGGACCGTTGGATGGATAGGGGCTGTCGAAAAGATTTGTTTCCGGTAATTTTCAGAGCTTGTTCTCAGAAGAATGCTTCAATTGCACAGATGATTAGAAGCGGACATTGGCATGGAAACTTTAAGCATCAGCTGAACGCCAACGAACAGTTGGAATGGGACTTGATGTGTCGAGATCTTGGTGCTGTACCTACTCTTGTGGAAGGAGATGATGAGGTAGTTTTTAATCCCAACTACAATAACAAGTTTTGTTATGATACTCTTGCTGGACCTATTCCGGACTGTCAATTTCCAAATTTCTATGGAAAAATTACATCCCTCCGAAAGCAAGTTTTTTCTTTGGGATGTCTTTCACGATTCACTGCCTACAAGAGCAATGCTTACGCATCGAGGAGTTAACTTGGACATCACTGTTTGCCCACTCAGCAACTAAGAATTGGAGACGTACGATCACTAATTGTTGCACTGCTCCTACACCTTTCGACTGTGAGATTATTTCTTAAAGTCTTTGCGCATTCCCTGGACAATGCCTACCACAGTTTTACTCTTGTTTGAAGCCTGGGATAGCGATGCGTTGACTGGGAAGTGTAAACATATTTGGAATCTGCTGCATTTTGTTATTATATGGAACGTTTGGAATGAACGGAATCATAGAATTTTTGGCGGAAGACCTAAGGATGTGGAAGAAGTCATTGTTCATGTTAAACAATCTTTGGTTCTTTGGAGCTGTGATACGAATACTTTTAAGTATGCAGATAGCAGCCAGTTATATTACAGAACTAGTCTGTTTTGTGGATTCAGTGTTAATTGTGACACTGCTTTTGTGATCTGTCTTTTGCTGTTTTCTTTTCAATACAAAATTTTTCTCTTACCTTAAAAAAAAAAAAAAAAAAAAGTTAACTAATTACCTTAAAAAAAAGTTATCTACTTACCTTCGAAGTCTTCGTTATGAACTTATAGAGTCTATGAGGTGAATTTTGTTATGTTATGGATTTTGGATTGCGACAAATGAGAGATACACTTGGTTTGAATATCAAATTATGCAGTCATGTTTGTCTAACGATACGCTATTAAATGGAGGTCAAAATCGCCTTATGTCCAAATCCAAACCGCACAAAAAATAGACATTTTGATTTTATATTTTTGTTGAATGTTATGTACTATACAAATCCAAACTGCACAAACTTTAGACATTTAGACAAATACAAACAAGATATGGACCCCGAACACATGATAACATTACATTTAGATTTCTACTAGCTTTTTCCGATTATATGGCCAGAATTGGAGGTGTATCTCAGTGACGGACTCAAGGAGTTGACAGCAAAAAAAAGAAACAAAAGAAAAAAGTGATTTCGTATTGATTTCAAGTTATCAACTGCTCTCGCTTGCGCTATACATGAGTTTTCATGTGCATCCATTGCCGGAATAATCCGTTATCACTTTGACAATTCGGCTTACAAACAATTATTCCCAAACTATCATTTGCACTAATGATTTTTGGAATGCAGTGATCACATCCAAATCAAGTATACTAATATTTGTCAAACTATGCGGCTAGCTGATTGTTCCATATCTCTGTTTCTTTGTTAGTCAGGAAGTTTCTTAGAAGGTCCCTCTCAGTTTGCCGTCTCTTTTAAAAAGATTACAGATAAGTGGAACCAAAGATATGGAACATTTCCCTATCTTTTTGCAAGTCCATTTTATTTCTGGCAATGGCTTGTCAATTTAGTACGGTTTCCAAATTATAGCCCAAACATACGATTTTGTACAAGAAAACAGAAACTACATTTAATTGCATATGCAATCTGTTGGAAAACGATTAGCAATAATAAAAAACAAGGAAAAATCAAATAAGTAAAAGTTAATGATACTTGGCTCCTTTATAATGGAAGTGATCGACTTGATGAAACGAATGAGCTCCCTATATCTCCGCAACAGCAACAAGGCAAAACTTTGGAAAAACAGAGTGAGTCACGTGTTCAACACGTTGCCCTTAAGACATTAGCGCCCGGCTACACTCAATAGTGATGCTATAGCCCTCACAGGACGGATATCTCCAGGATAAAAGACCCTACTACACCTACTACTAGCATATGTAGTAGATGCTCAACTTGATCCCCCACATGAATGAAAACTCAATAAAACATGAAAACACAGATAGATCTTGGTAAATCAACATCCCAACCTCACGATCCAAACAGACTGATCGTGCAAGTGTTGAAATCATACTAGTCATTTCGACGTCCTCTCCCTCACACAAAAGTGTGTTGACCCCAGGGTCATACTATGGATTGCATAAATCATAATAATATTGAGAGATTTCATCTTTAGTTCTCACATGGTGAGACTATAGGTATCTTTCACCAAAGTGAAAAAGCATGAACTAGTGAACCCTTAGTGACCTTTAGGTCCTAAGTTCCAGTAATACCAAAACCATCAAAACGAAAATCACATAAAAAGCGCAGGAAATACCATTTTAGGCAGAGGTGTCCATGAGGTCTTGAACCTTTGCTTAGTGAGATATTACCGGAATTAATTGCTAGAGACAGTGAACTATGTCTTGAACTGCTAGCATTTGATGTAATTCGCGATAACAACCACGGGTGATATCTCCAAGATTGCTGCCAAGCTCGTGCCGTTTTGTCCAATTTGGCCCTGGACATATCCTGTTTCTCAGAATGCTCTAGAGAATCAAAGCACATATTCTCATAGGAAGCGGCCCACTTCCTCATTCAGATAGGTGAGTTTCCATAAAGAGTGTTACTGCTACACCCCACTTCAATCTTAAATTGAAACTATAGAACTCGTTAAGACTTCTTAAAAGTCATCCTTCACATGCAGTCACACTATCACGTCTACACCATAGGGAAGGGACAGAGAATAAAATTCTCTGATAGTGTTTACCTTTACCCACCACAAATTAGTTGTCTCATTCGAAACCTTGATCTTGGGATCTCCAGTCAGCAAGGTTGAGTATCCTTCATGGCAAGTTTAATATATGAGCTTAAGCCCCTTCCCCCTCGACGCATTTCTAACTATCTCTTGGGATAAACCTTTCGTCAAAGATTGCGCGATATTCTCCTTGGACTTTATCCAATCAATGGAAATAACGCCGATTGAGATTAGTTATTTTCAGATTTAGCTATTATATCTTGGCTAACACAATTTATAGATATAGCTGGCACAGGCCTATGCCAGAGAGGAATGTCTTCTAAAAAACATCTTAGGCACTCGACCCCCTCTCGTGCTTTATCTAACTCAATACTCTCAGATTCCATAATGAATTGAGCAATATATGTTTGTTTGTAAATCTTCCAAAAAAAACCCTGATGCTAGAGTGAAACATATCCACTTGTAGACTTAGACTCCTCTGAGTCAACTATCCAGTTTACGTCACAAAGTCCCTCAAGTACAGCAAGATACCTTTGATAAATCAAATAAAAGGTAATAGAGTATTTTAGGTACCATAATACTCTATTCAGTGCATCTGAATGCTATTGCTCTGGACTAAAATTATATCTACTTAACTTACTCACAATATAGGCAATGTCTGGACTTACAGTTCATTAAATTCAACATACATCCTATAACTCTTGAGTATTCAAGTTAAGATACTCCATCACCCTTTTTTCTTGAGTCTACAAGAATAATCGTACGGAGTACAAGAAGGCTTACAATCACACTGATTGTATCTTTTAAGCACAAATTCAAAATAATGAGAATGACTAAGACTACATATGTTAGATTATTTTCTAATCCTCATCCCTAAGATTACATCAACATGGCCTAAGTCTTTCAAGTCAACGTTCTCATTCAACGCATGTTTTTAGTGGAATTAATCACATCTATGTTTGAATCAAGTATAAGCATATCATTAACATACAAGCATACAGTCACACAGGCATCCTTAACAAGTTACTTGTAAATATACTTGTCAGATTCATTAACTTAAATCCACTACACATTATCACATGATCAAATTTTCCATGTCACTGTTTACGTGTTTATTTTATAAACCATACAAAATTTTGTTCAACTTACAAACTTTGTCATCATAACCTTTCACTACAAAGTCCTCAGGTTGGTCTATGTAAATTTCTTTATCTAATTCACGATTTTAGAAAAGCTGTCTTAACATCCATCTGATGTATCTCTAATTTTTTTATGACAGCAATAACAATTAGCATCTCAACGTAAGTAAATCTCGTCACATGTGAATAAGAATCAAGGAAATATACACCTTCTTTTAGTTTATAGCTTTTATCTACCAACTTAGCCTAATATTTTTCTACAGTTCCATATACCTAATGTTTCCTCTTAAAGACTCATTTACATCTCATGGTCTTACTCTCTGGAGGTAAACTGTAAACCTCCCAAGTCAGGTTCCGACGGACTGAGTCCATTTCACTAAATGAAGCTTCTTACCAGAATGGGGTTTCAATAGATATCAAGCCTTCTTTACAAGTCCAGGGCTTAGACTACGGTAGGCATGTTATGAAGTCGGCTTCATAAGAAGTCTCAAGTCTAATTGTTTTACTTATCTTAGGCTCAACCTTAACTTCATCTTCCTTTAAGATAAGTTCTGACTATTTGAAAATAAATCTAGGGATCAACAACACATCTCTAATGAGGTACAAGTTTAAGAATAAACATGTTCAAAGAACTCAGCATCCCTAGATTATGTAAGAGTATTCAAAACAAAGTCAGAAAAATCACACCAGAAGTATGAAAAATCAGAACACACAACCAAAAATCTATATGTAGAAGTATTCTCAACATACCTTATATGAAGACACAATCACCATTTTTGGTTTCTATCTAGTTCTTCTAGGAAGAGGAATGACAATCTTAGTCAAACACCCCCAAACTTTGACACATTCATAAGAAGGTCATCTTCCTATCCATAAATCATATGGAGTTTTATCTGATCCTTAAGGGTACTCTATTCAGGATATACTAGTTAACATGACTGCCTCCCCCCACAAGGCCGCAGGTAATCCTGAACTAATCAACATGACAATTATCATCTTCTTAAGGATACAGTTGTTATGTTCAAGGCTTGTAATTGGTTTTGAACTTCAAGTTTATACATCTTAAGGCTTCTAAGGCATCATCCTTATCCCTAAGCAAGTATACAAGACAATACCTCGTACAATCATCTAAGGAAGTTATAAACCATCTTTTACCACAGTGACTTTAGGTTGAACTCATGTCATCTATGCCTAACTGAATTAATTCTAAAGGCTTAGAATTACTCTGAACATTTGTGCTAAAAGGTTTTAAAGCAAATTTGATTCTTCACAGATTTCACTTTTGTGTTCAAAGTCCAAACTAAATTTGGGTACGCATCCTATGCTATCCAGTTAAGCATTGACTTATAATTTTACGGTTACAAGCTTACCACATAAAACAATCAATCACATAAAGAAAGCACAAGAATCAACTATGTTCACATCATCAGTTTTTTCCGTTAAGCTTATATAGACCCAAAGTCCTATAACTCTTGCTTAAAAAAATAACTGCCTTGTTACAACAAGTTTTCCAGAAAAAATTAAGATCTTAAATCTTTTTCCATCTACAATAAAACAAGATACAAGATTCTTGCATATGCTTGGAACATGAAAACTTCATTCAATGTGAGAGTATTACAGATATGAGCTTCTGCTCGACCTTTTCCTTTTATGCAACCTCTATTGCAGATGAGTTACTCAAAAAGAGTTTCTCGACATCCCCTATCCTCTGATAGGAGGTGAACAGGTCTCTGTTTCAACAAACATTCTTGGTGGCTCCAGAGTCCACCTTCTGGTCTCTCACATTGGTTGTTAAAATAACTTCCGGCATCATGTCAATGAACTCGTTCTAATTTGTTTCAACTAAATTAGCATTAACTTTCTACTTATTAAGGTTTTATGTTGTCTACACTTTACTACCGTATGGCCCGGAATTTTACAAACATAACAATCACCCTTAATTAAAGTAACGCCGGATTCAGTTTTACGAAACATACCTTTCTTATGAAGACTACGGTTAGAGTTGTGTTTGATATTCCCGCCTTTGTCAGCTTTGGAAGACTTGTGTTCATGCACATGCGCCTGGTAGCCATGTTCCTTTTCAATTTCATGTCACAATCTTCTTTTATACTCTGACCACGGACACGGTAATTTCCCAATCACCTAATACACCACATCTCACAAACCTTAGTTCCGAAACGGAAGATAAAGTATAAGTTTTGAAGAAAATATCTATATTTACAAACTTCATTTGAACCACCATATCAAAAAACTCATGATTACCCCATAAAAAATACTTTAGTTAACAACAAAAGTTTGTCCGTCAGAATTTTTCAGGAACATTAGTCTGTTTTGTAAAATATCAAAAAAATACTTTTACAACTCCAAAAATTCTTAAATTTTACGTGGGTAACTATCAGGATGTCTAATACGTTGTGTCAAAAGGGTTCATCGAAATTCCTTCTAGTTTAAGAGATAATCTCGAAACTCTACATCTGACCAAAAAATTGTTTTTGTTTTTCACTCCACAATTAACATCCATGATTCACAAACCAACCAACCATTTTCGATTATTACAAATTATAATGTCTTAAGATTGTTGGGTGCAATAATAAAAAACAAGGAAAAATCAAATAAGTAAAAGTTATTGATACTTAGCTCCTTTATAATGGAAGTGATCGATTTAATGAAACGAATGAGCTCCCTATATCTCCGCAACAGCAACAAGGCAAAACTTTGGAAAAACAGAGTGAGCCACGTGTTCAACACGTTGCCCTTAAGACATTAGCGCCCGGCTACACTCAATAGTGATGCTATAGCCCTCACAGGACGGATATCTCCAGGATAAAACACCCTACTACACCTACTACTAGCATATGTAGTAGATGCTCAACTTGAGCTTGGCAACTCCGAAAAAACTGTTAAGGAAAATCACGAACTCTTAAGAAACGCTATAAAATATTTTCCCTTAAGGGTCCCTCTAAAATATAGAGCAACCCCTTTCCCATATATTTTACAAAAGTAGTGAATTTCTTTATATAATGGAATAAAACAATTTAAGAAGTGGAAACTCCACAATGTGGGACTAATAAGTTTATATAGTTTCTTAAAACTATTAAAAATTGGAAACTCCACAATGTGGGACTAAAAGGTTTCATTCACAAAAGAAAAACAATAAATTATAATTTTTTATTAAAACTTTAAAAAATTATTTTTTTATTAATCGTTTTCCAACACAATCCTTACAAGAATTTCAATAATTTCCAAGAGTGTTTTTTTTTGCTATTAAGAGATAACCATATCAGAATGAAATTTACTTCCATGTGACACCATAATCAGACATGTGGTATACTTGTCTTTTACATTATTTTTCTTCAGCTAAAAATGATTAGCTAATATACCATAGTCCTTCATTTAGGTCATGTTAATTAGCATGACTGTTAGTGGGGGGACCGAAATCAATAGGAGGTACCGTTTCATATGAGACAAAAGAATTATATCCAATCCTAATCGTCGGATCACTCAAACGGTATCCCTGTTAATTCTGGTTCCCATTAGCAGCCATGTTAATTAGGAGTAAAATTTTACACATGCGTAAGCGGGAAAGTAGAAGGAAATGAGACCCAAATTTTATTTATTAAGAGCGTCCACAGTGGTGCGAGTATAACTAAAGACCAAAGACTAAAAAAAAGATCAAATTTGGGTTTAGTCCGTCCTGTGGCGTAGCGGGTGACGAGTAAATTTGGTCGCGCGTTGATATAAAGTCCGCTTTATCGTCCAGCGTAGATAAAGATTACGCCTGGCATGGGGCGTTGATAAAGATAACGCCTGGTATAGGGCGTTGATAAAGATAACGCCTGGTATGGGGCGTGAACTATAGCAACGCCTGGTGTGTGGGACGAAGATTATACGTTCGCCCGGATTCATAAAAAAAAAAAAAGGGGCGTTGATAAAGACAACGCCCCAAGCAAAGTTTTCAAAACTAGTTAATGGTGGGATCATGACTATATCAACGCCCCAAGAGAGGCGTTAACTTTATGTACGCCTGGGTGTCCGGCGTTAACTTTACGTACGCCCCATCCAGGCGGACATTATACCAACGCCCCATCCAGGCGGACATTATACCAACGCCCCTGCATCAGGCGTTAACTTTACGAACGCGCGGCTACATGCGGACATTATACCAACGCCCGTCGGGTGGGCGGACATTATATAAACGCCCGACTATATTTGGGTTTGGTCTTGATCGCTGACCAAATTTGGTCTGGGTTTTACTCTTTGATCAAATTTTAATCGATGATTCGTCCCACTACGCCAGCCCACTCGACACCAAATTTGGGTTTAGTCGTCGACTGTAGTTGCTCAAAGGACATCTTTTTCACACTTAATAAAATCAAAATCAGTCTTTCTTTATGATATATAGAGACATAGAGTGTGGGGGTCCGTTTGGGACCATCCTTCTTGGAAGCTAAATTAAGAGTTAGGTCTATCAAAAGAAAACAAACAATGAGTTTGGTGGTCAACTTTTAAGTATTCTTGTTAAAAGATCTTAGGTGGCTAATTGGTGGACTCATAATATGAAATATCGATTTTGTCTGCGGTTTCGTATAATCGAAACTGTTTTTAAAATGTGAGGTTGATTTAGGTCTACTCTCAGGTATGTAACCGTGTTATTTAGTGGTTGTTGTTACTTGTTAACGGATACTTTCGCCAGGATTGTTCCTGAAACAAATAAAAGAAATAGATTTGGGGTCATTAGGTTTTTTTCTTCTTTTTCTTATATTCGTCGAAGGTGAGTACGGTACTTAAATTACTGCGAATTGAGTTACTCGTCTCTAAATCTGTCTTACCAAATGCAAGGTTGTTCTTGTTTTGTACTAGGGTACAATTTTCATCTTCAAATCATAACATTCATTCAAATAGTAACTATTCCTTCCGAGATTTAAGGCATTTGATTATTCAGTGTATCTAAGGTACTAGCATGTAACTTGTATGTGGCACGCAATGCAACCTAGCATGATTCAAACGCCAAACCTTCATCATGATCCAAAGAGCGCATGCTCAATGCTCAGTTGCATAACATTTTTTTTTTTTTTGAAATTATCTTCGCAGAGCATTTGGTAACATGGGTATGTATAGTGTGCTCTATACCGTCAGGCTTTTTTATAATATATCCAAACGGCTTTGTCTGGTCGGTGGAAAAATAAGAGGCGCTACTGCTGCATACATCATGCTTCTAGTCATACAAATAGACGCAAAATATATTTGTGGCTACGAAAATTGTGAACTATCAACTTCAAAAATAGTCGTGAGTCATCCAACATTGAATCTATTTCCCAGGCCATCATTTTGTTTTGTCATGATCATGAAAATAAGATTTTGAAAACAATTTTCAGCTTTTTAGGGCATACGATGCGTTTATTACTCCCTCCGTCCTAAATTATTAGTCCGCTTTGACTAAGTCAAGATATTAAAAAGACCGTATGAGTGTACAAAACTACCCCTATTATATGAAACATTTTTACTAAAATTAAAAGGAGTATATGGAGTATGTAAGAAAAATATATTGGTAATTATAATATATATAGAAATATTTAAATAGAAGATAAAAATAAAAATCTTTATGGATTAATTTATTAGATTTGTTTCCCTATTGAGGAAGATATCATTTAATATTTAGATTGATGATATTTAAAATAATTTTATAATTGTAAAAGTTGGAAGGATATATTTAAGAGTTTTACTAAAAAATATGAGTATAAACGGAAGCTGGACAGTATTTTAGGACAGACGAAAATAGAATAGAGGACATAAATTTTAGGACAGAGGGAGTACAAACTATCTAATTGAATTTTAGCCTCTAGATTCTCACCAACAACCTTATCGTTGAGTTTCTTTTGGTTTTGATCTATCTTCTATCTTGATCATATTTCAAATTTGTTTGTGTGACAAAGAGTTATGGTACGAGTGAAACTGTCCTAACCAAACTAACTCCTTAATAACTTCAAAATGTTTCTCCATTTTCTTTAACAATCAAAACGGGGAATTTCGCCATATGTTAGCTGCTACTAGAGCTACAAGTTACAGAAATTTAGGTCTCTTCTTTTGATAATTTTGATCTTGGTCTGTTAAGAATGATTGTTAATTTTAATATACTACTTTTAGCCAATAAATTTGTATTAATATATACCTTTTTTTTTCCACAAAATTGGTTAAAAAAACCAAAATCAACAATTTCTGGGTGAAATGGACAGTTAGATTTTGATACTGTTTAAATGGACGAAAATGTAAAAATAGGCAGGATGTAACCAGTTTCATCATGCCCATTTTCAAATATTTTTTCTTATTTTTAATTTACACAGGATGTATCCAGTTTCATCCTTGTTATTTTTTAAATTTAAGCTAGGATGAAACCAATTTCATCCTTACTAATTTTTTTTGGCCATTTCACCCAAACTATTTTTAATCGTCCATTTAAATCGTGAATTAAAAATATTTGAATAAATGACCCATTTTCCTTTTTTTTTGGACGCGCTGTGCTTAAGATATTTAGGTTTAATGTATGGGAAATTAAGTGACGTTTAGCATATACTTATAAAAAATGAAATTGGAGGCAATATCTTAAGCTTTTAGCTCAATTTTTAATTCAAATTTTCTGAGACTTGGTTTATTTAGTGGTGGTTGGCTCTCATAGTGTTGGAACTTTTGAACTACTGATAGGACGCTTACGTGTATAAGATGGTACTAGCGATTGGACGTTTCTAAGCCATTTTCAGGCCTTACGATTGAGTTACACGTGGTAGCTTCATAATCTTCCGGAGTTGAAAAATCACTTTCAAAAATCAAATAACGGGATTTTTTCAAAAAGCTTATAATTAATCAAAGCACATTTTAACTCCTAATTAGTTGGATTAATCAAGCTATAAGTGAGTTAAAGATAAGATAATGATGACGAATAAGTAGCTGCAAGTGTATGTTTTTCGCCTTCTTCGGTGCGAACTACAACGTGCATACCATAATCTTGAAACAGGATATGACATTGCTGTGATCTATATCGAGAAATTTGCAAAGGTTTTGCCTTGTCCGATAAAATATTTCTTACCTTTTTCGTGGATTTCCAGAGTCAACTCTGTTACATACCTTGTTGTTTCAGATGGAAAGGATTTGTGACGAGCAGTTTCAGTTGCAGCTCTGGATGGGTCAAAAATAGATCCAAATCAAGTATTCTTATGCTCCCTCCGTCTCCCTATTAAGTGACCTATCTTCTTTTAGATTTTGTCTCATTGTTAAGTGATCTATATCACTAAATAAGAAGATATTTCTTAAATTATTCTTTTAATTGATTATAAGAAATATATGAAATATATATAATTTGATAGGCATATTTATATTAGTTAGCTGGTGTTTTAAAATGTTTTTCAATGGTATAAAGTTTGCGAGCATCCATGGTGTAGTTTGAGAGATAAATCATTTCAAAATTTCACTAATTATTATCCATAAGGTTATAATTGTAAAATATGATTAAAAATACTCTTTTCCATTACTTGTCTTAAAAATTGTGAAAATTTGAACTAAACCACTTAACAGTAGAACGGAGGAAATATTTGTTAAACTATGCTGCTAGCTGACAGTTGATTATTCGATTTATCTCTTCTTTCTTGCCATTGAAATTTCTTCAAAAGTCCCTCTTAGTTTGCGGTCTCTTTAAAAAAGGTCTCCGGTAAGTGGAAACAAAGATATGGAACATTTTCACTATCTTTTTGCAGGTGAGTACGTGATTGTTTTTGGCATGGCTTGTCAATTTAGTATGGTTCACAAACATACGATTTTGAACAAGAAACATAAACTACATTTTATCACATATACAAACCCTTACAAGATTTCATTCTTTTTTACTACTCCGTCCGTTCTTGTACATGAAACCAGCATATAATTAAAGAACAGAGAGAGTATCAAAAAGACAGACAACCATATCAAAATAAAATTTACTTCCATGTGACACCATAATCAAAACATGTGATATACTTGTCTTCTGCATTAATTTTCTTGTGCCAAAAAATGATTAGCTATTTAGATATACCATAGTCCTTTAGTTTAGGTCATATAATTTGGGAGTAAAATTTTACACATGCATAGAAGGAAAGAAGAAGAATATCTGAAATATCAAGGGAGAAAAATATGTCAAGGACATAATATTGTTCACACTAATTTATTTTAAAAATCAGAATCGATCTTTATGTTCTATATAGAGTGTGGGGATCAGTTTGGGACCATCGTTTTTGGAAGCTGCATTATGAGTTAGGTCTATCAACTTTAAGTATTTTGTTAAAAGATTTTAGGTAAGATAGGAGGTGGACTCATAATATGAAATTATCGATTTTGTCTGCGGTTTCATGTAACCGAAACTGTTTTCAAAAATGTTAGATTGAATAGTAGGTAACCGTGTCATATATATTGTGGCAGTGCTTGCCACAGATTTATATGGCTAGTGGTTGTTGTTGTTACTTGTCACCAGATAATTTGCTTTTACAAGGATTGTTCTTCAAAAGAAAATAAGAAAGGAATAGATTTAGGATACATGATACTGTGCCGTCTTCATTTTCAGATCATAATATTCACCAAAATGAGATAACAAGCTAGTTTGGGGATTTGAGGCATCTGAATACTCGAGGCGTCTCACATGATAGCATGCAACTTGGATGCGACTAGAGGTGTAAATTGGGACGGGCCAGCACGTTAATGGCACAACACAGCACGTTAAAATTTGAGCACAGCACTGCACAACACGTGACCGTCCCAGCACGGGCACAACACGTTTGTTTAATGTGCCGTGTTGTGTCAGAAAATAGGCACAGCGGCACAACACAGCACGCGGCACAACACAGCACAACACGAGAAGAAAGCACGGCACGTCATGCGTAAAATACTACACAATACATCACATTTGATGCATATTTCACAAAGAAATCATTGTTTTAGCCAATTTCTGACATTTTATTTTCGTTATGCTAATTTATTTGTGTAATAATACATGTACTAACTAAAATATCTTAAAAATATTTATTTTGGAGAACATAAAATAAGTGTGCTAGCCCAGCACAGCACGTCACAGCACGTTTATTTTTCTGGCACAGCCCAGCACATCACGCCATTTAGCACAGCACAGCACATCACGTCTGAATCTCTGGCACAGCCCAGCACAGCACGCAGCACGCTAAGCACGTGACTTCGTGGGCTGGGCCGGGCCGACACGTTTTACACCTCTAGATGCGACCTTGCAAGATTCATATGCCAAATCTTCGTCATCGTGATCTTGCATAAAATTTCTGAAATTATCTTCGGTAAAAAAAACACAGTGAATGCTCATTTGGTGTAGGATCAGAATCTCGCAACAATTATGTCTCAGCGAAATTATCAATGGTATAGCACAATAGCGTCGCTGAACAATTTCAGAAACGACGTCAGCAAGGATCATGAGAAAGATGTGATAGTCCTGCGAAAATTAGAGAGCTTGCGAAATTAACATTTGTAAGGTTGCGAGAATGTCGCAAACCATATCTGAAAATAAATGACAGATTAGCTGTCATCCACTATGTATTTCCTTATAAATAGTCATTCGAGTTGTAAAGGAGAGGGAGATCTTTTTTGAGTAAAAAACAAGTAAATAGGAGAGAGAAAATGGGTTAGATTAGCTGTCATCAACTATGTTAGATTGAATAGTACGTAACCGTGTCATATATATTGTGGCAGTGCTTGCCACAGATTTATATGGCTAGTGGTTGTTGTTGTTACTTGTCACCAGATAATTTACTTTTACAAGGATTGTTCTTCAAAAGAAAATAAAAAAGGAATAGATTTGGGATACATGATACTGTGCCGTCTTCATTTTCAGATCATAATATTCACCAAAATGAGATAACTAGCTAGTTTGGGGATTTTGAGGCATATGAATACTCGAGGCGTCTCACATGATAGCATGCAACTTGGATGCGACTAGAGGTGTAAATTGGGACGGACCAGCATGTTAATGGCACAACACAGGACGTTAAAATTTGAGCACAACACGGCACAACACGTGACTGGCCCAGCACCGGCACAACACGTGACCGGCCCAGCCCCGGCACAACACGTTTGTTTAATGTGCTGTGCTGTGTCAGACAAATAGGCACAGCGGCACAGCACAGCACGCGAAGAAAGCACGCCACGTCATGCATAAAATACTACACAATACATCACATTTGATGCGTATTTCACAAAGAAATCATTGTTTTAGCCAATTTCTGACATTATATTTTCGTTATGCTAATTTATTTCTGTAATAATACATGTACGAACTAAAATATCTTAAAAATATTTATTTTGGAGAACGTAAAATAAATGTGCTAGCCCGGCACAGCATGGCACAACACGTTTATTTTTCTGGCACAACACGCCATTTAGCACAGCCCAACACAGCACGTCTGAATCTCTGGCACAGCCCAGCACGACACGCAGCACGCTAAGCATGTGACTTCGTGGGCTGGGCCGGGCCGGTCCGACACGTTTTACACCACTAGATGCGACCTTGCAAGATTCATATGCCAAACCTTCGTCATCGTGATCTTGCATAAAATTTCTGAAATTATCTTCGGTAAAAAAACACAGTGAATGCTCATTTGGTGACATGGGGAATGGCAATGCATAGTGTACTCTTTAGTCTTTACCGTCAGGCTTTATGATATTGTCCAGACTGATTTGTCTGGTCGGTGGAAAATAAAAGGTGCCACTGCTGCATACATCATGCTTCCGGTTATCAAAATTATTTGTGGCTACGAAAATTATGAACTATCAACTTCAGAAATAGTCGTGAGTCATCCAATATTGAATCTATTTCCCTATCAGGCCATCATTCCGTTTCGTCATGATCAGGAAAATTCATTTCGAATAAGATTTTTGAAAACAATTTTCAGCTTTTGAGGGCTTACGATGCGTTTGTTACAAACTATGTATTGAATTTTCAGCCTCTATTTCTCACCAACAACCTTATCGTCGTTTTCTTTTTATTTTGTGTTGACTATCTTTTATTTTGATCATATTTCGAATAAAGAGTTATGGAGCGTGAAATAGTCCCAAACAGTGAATTTGGCGCCAATCTTTTTTTTTTTTGTGCCGGAGATATTTAAATTGAATTGGAATTAAGTGACGTTGGGATGTAGAAAAGGAAATTGGAGTTATTATCTTCAGCTTTTAGATTTCTTTTTATTTTTTTAATCAAAACTAGTCATAAAAATCTTAGGTGACCAAAATTGTGGTACAAAAACCCCACTCAAATGTTGGGATTCATTAAAACTCTATCTTAAACTAAATTATACAAAAATCCCAAAATTTAAAAAAATTGATACAAAAACCCCAAATTTCAAAATTGGTTTCATCAAATTTTATGATGAAACCAAAAATTGGTTTCGTCAAATTTTATGAGGTTTCATCAAATTTTATGATGAAACCAAAAATTGGTTTCGTCAAATTTTATGAGGTTTCATCAAATTTTATGATGAAACCAAATTTTGGTTTCATCAAAATTTTGTTTTTTTGGGATTTTTGTGTTACTTTTGTTTTGGCGGATTTTTTGTGGTTGGATAGTGACTCCTTTGGGGTTATAACTCGCGAACCGGTAACTGCACATGTATGTTTTTCACCGTCTTTTCTTTTTTTTGGTGCGAACTACAACGTGCATACCATAATCTTGAAACAGGATATGACATTGTTATGATCTATGTCGAGAAATTAGCAAAGGTTTTACGATAATATATCACCCCTGAATTGGAGGCCCCGGAAATAATTGGGGACCCCTAGCTACAGGACAGAAAAGGTCATGCAATAATAGTTGGGGTTATCCCTTATTCCCAATTTTTCAAATGGCTAAACTACTCCAAATCATTAGTGGTAATTAGAAATTAAGTTAAGTAATTAATTTAATTAGGTTAAAATCAGATTTAAGGATTAAATTTTGATAACAAAAAAATTGTGTTTTTGTGTTGGAAAGAGAAAGAAAGTGAGTTTTGGGGAAAATTTTAGGGTTATTTGAAATGATTCTAGTGGAGGTAATGATGTAGGTGAAGATTCAAACAACATACATGATTGTGTTGATGGTAAGATTGTGTCAACTAATTATATGGATTGGATGTTTGATGAAGACATGTTAATAGAGGAAGCCTTGAATAATGGTGGAAATGAAGATCCTATTGTTCAAAATGAAGGAACCATTCCTCAAAATGAAGAATTCGAAGCTCAAAACAATAAGATAAACTTCTTATACTCTTGTAATTGTATGAATGGTGCTCCAAGTGGTCGATTCGAGGTCAATATGTAACTACTCAGAGTGAGTGTCGTTAGGTCGGGAGTTAATAAACTAACGACCCTTATGAGTCGTCCGTTACTTGGCACAAAAATAAACGACTCCAATCTTCAATTATGAAAAATCGTCAATCAAGTTTGAAAGCAGTTATGAAAAATCGTTAATCAAGTTTGAAAAAGTTGAAGACTCCATCTTTTAGGTCATCTAGAGTCGTTAGTTCAATATATTTAGAACCAAACGACTAAAAAACCTTTTACTCTCTGTAGATATCACTCTAAGGGTCGTCAGTTTAGCATTATTATGTACTGACGACCATTTCATGTTAAATGAGAGTCGTTAGGGAAAAAAAAAGAAGCTAAAACGACACTTAGAAATAATTGACGACTCTGATTATTCGTTGACGATTCTCAAAGTAAAATTGACGATTCAATTGCTTTCAATTGATGACCCTTACACTTTTGTTAACAGAGGAGTTGTATATGAAGGGTACTGAGTCGTTAATTTCATAAATTGGTCGTCAACATAGGATCGTTAACACATTATTATTAATTGACGACCCTTTCATTTTTTTTTCAAACAGAGAGGTGGTTTGGCTGCACCTAATGGTTAACGACTTAATGGTTAACATAGGTGGTTCGATGATTAAAAAGAGTCGTCGAAAGAATTGTTTTCACCTGCACCTAATGGTTAACGACTTATCATGAATGAAACATGTAGTTCAAGAATCGTTAAGAAGAAAACTTCGTAATTAACGACTCAAAACTAGGGCAAAAATTATTGGTAGGGTCGTTTTCACCTCCACACTAATGGTTAACAATTTTTCATAAATTCCACGTGCATATCAAAAATCGTTAAGCAACAAAACTTCGATGTTAACGACCTTTTTTTTTTTCTGAAATTGCAATTATAAATCGGATAAAAAAAAATTCTCGACAATCGTTAATGGAGAAAATGGGGACGATATGGAGAGGGAGGGGAGGAGAAAAAGAAGAGTTTTGGGTTCGAATGAAAATTGGGGGCCTATCTTAAGTGTTAATAGGATTTTAGGGTTAGTTTTTAGAGAAGGTTAAAATGGTATTTTCACCATCATTTGGAAGCCCCCTAACTTTTTTGGTGTGGGTATAAATTTGGTGAGGCCCCCAATTATTTTCCAGGGCCCCAAATAAGTGTTGTAATATACTATTTGTTATCTTTTTCGTCAGTTAACTCCGTCGCGCACCTTTGGGCAGCTGCAGTTGCAGCTCTAAATAAGAGGTAAACGCAGCTCGGAAAAGGAACCTCAATTTGAATGGAGGTTAGCGGTATTGCTATAGTACTTAAAGTCATTGGGTGATAGTGTGAGTGACCAGAGTTCGAAATTCATCAGAAACAAATTTTTTCATCGAAAGAATTCATAGCAAAAATTGGAGAAA
Organism: Papaver somniferum; assembly: GCF_003573695.1. Taxonomy (NCBI): domain Eukaryota; kingdom Viridiplantae; phylum Streptophyta; class Magnoliopsida; order Ranunculales; family Papaveraceae; genus Papaver; species Papaver somniferum. The sequence continues at coordinate 54,592,725 of NC_039358.1, read as the reverse complement.
ACTTTTTTTCCAGCATTTTCTGCTTTTATTCCGGGGCTTGAAGGCCAAGGCATAATCATGACTTCTCTCGGGCCTTGAGGATCTCAAACCGAGTGTGCTAGCGTATGGTAGGAGCTAAAGTGATAAAATTGGGAGTGAATTAGTGGTTAAACAATGCCCTCCTCCACAGGGATTAGTATCAAAAAGTGGACACCAGCAATAGTAATGAGCATATGTTCAAAGACACGAGTCCTTAGCACTGGCCATCCACGCAACATGTAGTCAGTCCATAAGGACCATAACCATCCACTTTACTTTAATGCCCATTAAATTTGAGAATATGGGGTTGTCGTAAACACAGATTGATGAATTGCCAACAAACACAAGGTACATTATACATCATTCATAAGTCATATCGGCAAATCATCAGTACTGTAGGACAGCTGACATTTTCCTACATAATTGTGTATCTGATGCACCAAGATCTGTTATTTTTTTATAAGAGGTAAAAGAGACCTCAAAGCCTACAGAAATTGAGAGCTGGTGCTGCTGAGCAGACTTCCAGTCCTCTCATGGTTCATTTGTACATTTCAATTGTTCAGATAGGGAAAGCTGTTGTTCAAAAGATTAATTCTACTACTATTTATGTCGCCTGAGATAACTGGGAACAGGTTCCGAATAGAAGATTGATCCCATTGTCTGTGAAAATTGCAGTTTGAGCTGAGATTAGCTAAGTTGACTGCTTTGTGGTTATCTCTGTCATTGATCGTACTCCAGTTGCCAATCTCAAAAAGTTCTTTCCCATCATGCTGTAGAGTAAATCTTGCTCAAAAAGTTCTTTCCCACCAAGATCTGTTTACCTAACGGTTTTACGTACACTAGTGCTTTTAGTACTATTTGCGCCAAGCAACATCACCTTATCCAAGGAATGCAAGCAGAGATATGTATATACACTCGTTAGGTAGACGGGTTTTGATTGCTGGGACCGGCATCATGTGGTTTGGTTGCATCCTCTGTACATGCTTTCTTTCTTTCTTTTTTTCTTTTTTTTTTTTTTTTTTTTTTTTTTTTTTTTTTTGATATCCTCTGTACAAGGTAACAGGCCTTGCTTCCTCACATGCAATTGTCAGGACTGCTTCCAGAGGTTTATGGGTTAAGCTCATTAGACCACGGTTGAACTTTGCTTTCAAACTTAGAAAATCTTAAATCTGCCGATTATGTTTTGCAATTCACCAACTTGCTTTCCTGCCATGCATTGGTACATTGGTGAGTGACTCATGATTTGGAGTGGAGTTCAAGAAACTTATCTATGAAGAGGTTTTGAAGGCTTTTCTCCCCCACCTTCGATTGGGTTCTGCAGAAACTAGATTATAGCTTCTTATCTTCTCGAGTTGAACTGGGTGTCAAGTCAATTACCTCCACCCTGAACAAACGAAATTTGGTCTTGCTTTTCTGACTGCGGATTGATTCCAGTTATGGGAGTTAATGTAATACCTACACTATTAAGTCGGTTTTGTTTTAGTACATGTCACAAATTGAAGGCCGTGCTGCTGAAGGAATGGCAACACCTTCTGAAGCCCATGCTGCTGAAGGAGTGGCAACACCTTCACATTTGTTATCAAGAAAATGGCGAATGTACTCTTTAATCTCAGAGTTAGAATGATGATGCATGCCATTTCTGTATTAATTTGTAATACCTGGTTACCAGCATAGAAGAAAAAGCTGAAGTGCCAATATAATGTACTAGTCTGTAATTCCACAACTGCATATTAGTCCCTAATAATTACACTTTGGACAAAAAATAAGTCAGCTTTTATCCCTAGACTCTGAAAAAGTCACAACATTGTAACTTCTATTTCAATGGATAAGAAAAAAACTTAAGGAGTCATACCCAGCCGACCAGGCCGGTATGGTGCTCAGGCTTGTGTATGGTACACCAGGAAAGTGTTAGTGCCGCTGTATTTCGATGCAAACACCTTTCCTGCAGTAGTAGGCTGAGAAAATGCAACTTGTGAGGCTTCAATAGTGTAACCCTTGGAGAAACTCTTCCTACATAAATAAGAGGAAAATGAAACACTATAAAGCTGTGAACCATGAAGCTTTAGGCCCTTCCCTGCTCGAGTTCAAAGACCGGAAGACGATGACAGATGTGTACTTAAATAATAAGGAATATTGATGATGGGTGATTGAGAAAATACTAACCTTGCAGCATCAAGTAATTTGGTGCCAACATGTTTCATTCTATGAAAGGGTGCGACCCAGATAGCTCTTATTCCACAGACGGCTGAAACAGCATCCTTATCGCACAGAATTACTCCACTTGGGTCTTCTGACACATCAAGTCCATCGACAGAAGACATATGCTTTACTATTTCCTGCTTAAAGTTAACATTCCCAAAACGCAGTACAACAGAGTTTGGTCTAGCTGCTTTTTCATTTGAAGTGGAGCTTCTCTGCACTACAGATTTTGAAATAACTCTGTGCGCAGTTTTTATTGGTTCTACAACTAGACAACCAGCAATTCTCTGGTTCAATACGAACAGATATACCTGAAAACAAGATGATATGAAGGAGTTGGGATTTTCTATACAACATCTGATGTATACATAGGAGGCGGCTTTTCCATAAAAAGACTCATGGTTTGTACCTTGCAGAGTTTGTGGAGAAGCCACCCCTCACCCAAACCAAGCTCATCCTCCACCATCTTTACAACCTCTTGAACCTGACAGTAGACGATCTCCCTCATAAAAATCAAATTCTAATAGACCAATTTTCCTTTAACTAATCTGGTAGACAGAAATAACTATGAGAAAGAAGTGGAACCTTTTTCATTTGACCTGGTGGGTCACCGTCTAACACTGAAATAACACGAGCACCCTCACTTGCTAAAATTACTCTTTCATTGCGCCAACCCTGTCCATGATAAAACATGAGAAAGTGAGATACAACGGCCAGAAAAGGGTAAACGGATATTACTGCTGATTAAACAATAATAGCAACTTGACTTCGAGTAAAATACCTTAAATTGGATTCCATGGGTGTAGGTCTTGTGAAACTCTTTGTGAACCTTCTCATCCCCTTCATCTCCTATAGCAAAGTTAAACCCACATGTAGAGCAGGTATGCAAAAGAAAATCTGACTGCCCCAACTCCAAATGAAACTGCGCGTAAGTTCTCTTTTTGTTCAAACTTTTGCTTGAACCAGAAGGTAGCAGTTTGGGTGGGGCAACTTGAGGTCTTTCTATAATGTCTGTACTAGTGAATTCACCATTTCTGTGCAGGAAAACCAATAATTTGTTCATTGAGTGTGAGAATTCGAGGAAAATAAAAATTGTTACAACAATGTAGATTTGCTATCTCGGAGATGAAACAACTATGACTGAGATATCTATTGGAGCTTAAGCAAAAGCAATTTGGAGCTTAAAAGTAACAGGATTAAATTCCATACCTGTCTGGTTCCTCTTTAGGTGTTCGACGCTTGTATGTTATTCGAATCTCTGGCTCTTGAATATCAAAGTGTGTGGTATCTTCAACGGGAGCAGAAACTTCAGATGGGTCAAAGGTTCTGGCTGCGGAGCGCTTAAAGAAAGAACTGATTTTGGGTTGCATTGAAGCTGAGTGCATTCAACAGACTGCTTTCTGATTTTAAGGTGCCTAGCCAGGGACAAACTTTTGATAACGTTCTAGTCTTAGGCTCTTTGCATATCCAAATCAGCCTGCAAAAAGAGTTTCGAACTTCAGCACTTTACTCAAACCAACAGGAGTAGTATTCGTCTCTGAGATGAAAATTAAAGCAAACATTTAGCCTGCATATCAGTAAACCAAACCCTAAAATCAAGTTGGAAGAAAAACATAGATCAGTGAACCAAACATAAATAGACGAGAAAATGAAAAACAGCTTTATTGAATCTCCCACAAACATATAAATCCATTTAATCAATCCACTCCATGGATCAGTTCAACATTCAAATCCTAAGTTAAAGATGAATAATTAGGTAATATTTCTTTTTGGAATTCAAGTATGAGAAAGCTCAAAAGAATTAGGGATTAACAAATACTTAAAAAGGAATTAGGTTTATGTGTCTATCAAGATGAAAATTATTTATAGATTCTATATAAATCGAAGTGATAAATCAGTTCTAGGTTAGAGGAAAACAAAGTTAAGCAAGAAGAGATGATGAGGAAAGAAACAAAGAAAGAAGAATACCTGCTAATTTTCTTCACCACTGGGAAAAAACTGAGGGAGGGAGGAGGGAGAGTACAATGGTGAAAAGATGAAGAAATAAGAGATAAGCGGGAACTTTCGCGGGTTATTTGGATTTTAGCGATTACCGCACTCAAAATTTGGCTTGGGCACCCTCCCCGTCTTCGGGAAAGTTAAAAATGTAACTTAAAATGAGAAAGCAGTTCCGGAAAGGAACTTCGATTCGGAAGGAGATTGCCCGTTGCCGGTGTTACTGTAATACAAGACCTGAGTTTAAAACCTTTCGGTGCCAAATTCTTTATTAATAAAAAAGATTGGAAGGAAGTTATTCTGACATTCAAAAAAATCCTCAGGAACATCAAAATTGGAGGAAACTTTTTCCTGCCGTAAATTCTTTAATTAACCCAAAAAGTTCACATTTTGTGCTTTCATTTTGGGGCTAAAGCACAATCATAACTTGTTTCTGGCCTTAAGTACAATCATAAAAGGGAGAAAACATTCTGAAATTGTAAAAATTAAAAAGAAATTACATTTTGTGCTTTAGACTTTTTACAGTCACCAAAATTTGTTTCTTCAACTGTCCCTTCCTTGTGTTCTGCTACTTTCTTCTTACTGACCACAAATATAACTTCGCTGTTGTTGTAACTGCAATTTAAAAACGACTAAAGGCGTGTTATTTGCCATCACCGTTTTAAAAAAGAGCCTAACTTATTCTAGTTTCAAAAAAGAGCATTAGCACAGAAGATATGTATGATTGGTAAAAGATGACCACAAAGATATAAACGTCCTCTTTCTGATTGTGAATGAGTAAGCACGGGATTACGCATGAGTGGCACACTTCGAGTTTGGCTGCCTATGCCAGTTTGGTTTTGAGGTTGACTTTGCACCATTTCCTACTACCTAATCCTTCTTCTCATATAAATCAGATTTTTCTTGGCTGTCGTTGTAAAAATAAGGCTGCTGCAATCACACCTTGCCCATTTCGAGCACTCAGATTGTGATAGTTCAGCACCACTTACACCACCGCTGCAAAGTAAAGTGTTGGAAAGTAAGATACAAAGACAATTGTGACCATGATAATTTAACAGTACCAGAAGATTATACACTACTGTTTTACCTTTATATGCTATTGTGACCCAGGTTAGATAACAGGTGAACTACTCCACTTAAATGATCTTTTTGTTCTACATTGGTTACAAGTTTTGAGATGATTATATTTATTATTAACTGAAAGCAGATGGGTAACAGGTTCAAACAAGGCATCTTTAAGGATTATGTCAAACTAACCCAGCAACTTCGGTATCAGGTATCTGTACTTTAAATAAACATCGTAGCACAATTGAGATGCAGAGGATGGCCCTTGAAGCCTTTCAACTACTAACGCTATCGAACTTTTGAGTGTTTCTTGTGCATAATCACAAGATTTATAACCATGTAATACAGAAATGCAGGTAAGATACATTAGTAACATTACCAACCATTCTTGTGGAATAACAAAGTTTATCTGGATATTTAGACCAAATCCAAAGCATTATGCTAACATCATCAAGCTAAGTCACCACTGCAAAGCTAACCACGTGAGTAGGAAAAGATTCATTCGTATACCTTGTTAAGGGGTTCAGCCTTGGGTAGGAGTCGCATATGACTATTTGCAAGCATTAGAATCATGTTCCCTTTGATTCCTAACAATGTCTTTCTGCAAAGACCATCGTGGATAAAAAAATTATGCTCTCAACAATGACTAGCCGCTAAACTATTATATATACTTCCTTAGTTAGATCTGACCTGAAAGCCGAACATTTCCCAAAGTCAATCTAGTATGTTCAAGTCTCCTCCCTTTTGTCTTTGCTGCTCAAACGAATAAGGCCAAGCAAGACATGATGTTCCAGAGAGCAGCCACGGAAGCTTTAACCTGGTCAAATGGAATGAGCATAAAGTAAACTGTGAATCAAAGACTTAAAATGCTACTACTATTCCACTGCCACATCCATTTTTCTCCGACCCCCTAAACAAACATTAGCATGCACAACTGAAGCATAGTGGTAGTACCTACCTCCTCAAGCTGCATGATGGACTGTGATGCCCCAGCAACATCCAATGGAAGAATGTTGTATGGAGTATAGATTTCCTTCTTTTCTTGGACCTCCTTACCAGAGCCAATGATCTTTTCCTGCAGTGAAGCAGGAAATATTTTCAAAGCGTTAGTGTAGGTTTTAGACACGAGACGAGACAAGAAGATGAGAAATATGTTTGATCTTACTACCTTGTTTCATTACCAAAGGACCCCTATATAGGGGAGTTTGATTACAAAATATATATTATGTGATATGCTAACAGAGGTAAATATCTCTCAAACTAGGTAAGAAAGTAATTACAAAATATACGAGAATATACATCTAATACCCCCCTCAAGTTGGAGCATGAAGAGTCGAAATGCCCAACTTGAGAAGAAGAGTTTGAAACTGCCGGCGTCCCAAAGCTTTAGTCAAAATATCAGCTAGCTGAGAAGTAGTATGAATATAAGATGGAACGATAGTACCTCGAAGTATTTCATCACGCACAAAGTGACAATCAATCACGATATGTTTCATACGCTCATGAAAGACCGGATTATTAGCAATATGCAACGCAGCTTGACTATCACAGTGAAGCGAAACTGGTTTCGGATGTCCTATACCAAAGCTGCGGAGCAATCCTTTTAACCATATAATCTCACAAGTTGTTGAAACCAAAGCACGATATTCTGCTTCAGCTGAGGAGCGAGAAACTATGGTTTGTTTCTTCGTTTTCCAAGATACAGGAGAACCCCCGAGAAAGATAAAGTGTGTCATAAGCGAACGACGACTAAGTGGACAACTAGCCCAATCTGCATCACAATAAGCGTCAAGAACTAAATTGGAATCAGCCCGAAGTAAAATACCTTGTCCAGGACTAGATTTCAAATAACGCACAACTCGAAGTGCAACATCCCACTGAGATTGAGTTGGATGTTGCATAAACTGAGACAAAATATGAACAGAGTAACACAGATCCGCCCGTGTAGGATTTAGATAAATCAGTCGCCCCACCAACCGTCTATAACGAGCAGGATCAGTCATGGGTATGTCTGATGCAAGAGCTAGCTGATGGTTCTCCTCCATTGGAATACTAGCTGGTTTAGATCCAAGAAGACCGGTTTCTGTCAAAATGTCTAGAGCATATTTACGTTGGCAAATAAAAATTCCTTTGGAACTTCTAGCTACCTCAATACCAAGGAAATATTTTAATTTTCCCAAATCCTTCATATGAAAACATCTGCTGAGATATGCTTGAAATTCACAAATGGCAGCTTTGTTATTGCCAGCAATAACAAGATCATCCACATATACGAGAATATACATAATAATATTTCCGTTGCGATAGATAAATAACGAGTGGTCTGAGGCACTAGTAGAGAAACCATATGTACGCAGAGCAGTTGCTAGCTTTGCATACCAACACCGGGGAGCCTGTCATAAACCATACAGAGACTTACGAAGTCTACAAACTTTGCCAGATAAACCATTACTGAAACCAGGGGGAAGTCGCATAAATACCTCTTCATTTAAATCACCATGAAGAAACGCATTGTGGACATCCATTTGAACTAACTCCCAGTTATTGATGGCAGCAACCGCAAGAAGAGTTCGTACAGTAACCATTTTTACTGTAGGAGCGAAAGTTTCCGTGAAATCAATTCCTTCTTTTTGATGATTACCAAAGACAACTAATATAGCTTTATAGCGCTCAACAGTGCCATCCGATTTCCGCTTAATCCGGTAAACCCACATACAACCAATTGCGGATTTGTTAGAAGGTAGATTTTCAATTGTCCATGTGCCATTGGATACTAGTGCATCAATTTCTTCCTGCATTGCTTTACACCATTTCGGATCATCCATAGCTTCCCTGAATGACTTGGGTTCAACATCATTCGAAATAGCTGCAACAAAAGTACGATGTGCAACAGAGAAAGCATCACAATTCACATAATGTGTTATAGGATAGGGAGTACCTGAGGACTTGACTGGTATAGGTGAAGCTTCGAGGGGAACCAAGGTCGTGTTAGTCTTCTTAGGAACATCTTTCCATTGAACAAAATCCTTGTGACGAATGTTATCAAATTTGGTACGTTTACCCCGTCCCAATTCCTCATCTGCGACCATATGGTGATGTTCTACACTATCTTCAGTCACGGTGGTTGGAGAAACAATAGAGTCAGTACCAGGCACAGGTACATCGTGTGGAGAAGCGTTAGAAACTTCTAAGTCAGAACCATCTTCAACAAGACGTACATCAATCACAGCAGGCTCAGACTGAGGAATCTCCTGTACATCCTCATTATCTGTGTTATGTACCGTTGTAAGTGCAGTTCCCTGAAGAGCTGATGAACTGCCTGAACCAGTCTGTTGAGGTGCGCTGTCGATTATGTTACTGCAGTCATCCTAAAAGTGAACAACATACATATCCTTATATGATGTTCCAGCAGCCTCATCAAGATACAACGAGTGCAGTCGCATAAGTTCGTTGCTATCGGCCAACGGAAAAGTGTCTTCAAGAAACTGCACGTCTCGTGACTGAAAATATTGACCTGTATCTAGATCAAACAAGTGCCATGCTTTCTTCCCAAACGGATAACCAAGAAAAATACAACGACGACTTCGACTATCAAATTTATCGCAAGGACTAAGATTTTTCGCATAACAAAGACATCCAAATACTCTAATAGAGTTAAGAGTTGGAGATGAACCATACAGAAGTTCATAAGGTGACTTGAAATTAACCACACGAGAAGGAGTTCTGTTAATCAGATATGCAGCGGTTAGAACACATTCACCCCAAAAATCAATTGGTAAACAAGCTTGAAAACGTAATGCACGAGCAACATTGAGAATATGACGATGCTTCCTTTCCACTCTAGCATTTTGTTGTGGTGTCTTAACGACAGAAGTTTGATGAACAATACCATTCTTTCGAAAATAAGAAAGTAGACCTTTAAACTCAGTCCCATTATCACTGCGCAGAATCTTAACCTGTCGCTTAAACTGGCGTTCAATTAACGCAAAATAAATTGTTAGCAAGGTAGGCACCTCATCTTTGGTTTTCATCAGATATACCCAAACACATCTAGAAAAGTCATCCAAAATAGTTAAAAAATATCTCGAGTTACAGGAACGATTTGCACGATAAGGGCCCCAAACATCACAATGGATTAAATCAAATAAATCAGCTGCTTTATTATCACTCAACGGAAATGAATTACGATTTTGCTTGGCTCTATGAAAGACTTCACAAGCATGAAAATCTAACTGACTATTAATGCTATTGACTTGAGGTAGAAACTTCAATGCTTGGATAGAAGGATGGCCAAGCCGTTTGTGCCATAATTCTGTAGTAGCCTTCTCTAACACGACGTTAACACGAGCTGGTCCCCCCGCTATCAAGCAATAAAGCCCATCAGTGAGCTTACCCATACCAATCTTCGTCCTCAAAATGTGGTCCTGTATAAAACATTCATAATTAGTGAATTGAATACTTATAATATGCTTCTGTGCACGTTTATCATGTGGTGAAGACAAAAATTGAGACACGGATATGACATTGCAGGTGAACTTTGGAACAAACAACACATTACGCAAAAGAAGAGAGTCATTCAACTTCACAGTCCCAATTTTGGTTGCCTCTATACTTACACCATTAGGCAGACCAACTTGAATATGACAAATATCACGACAAGATTCAAACAAAGTGTCATCGCAACAGACATGATTGGAGGCTCTTGTGTCAACAATCCAGGTATGTGGTGGGCCCGGGAAAGCGTATAAAATTGAAGCGAAATGAAACGGGCCTACAGTAATACCGCAAGTGCACGGTCGTCGGTTGTAGCTCGTGCAAGTACGGGTCGATCCACAGAGACTGGGGGTGTTTGGAGTTTCTAGCTATTTGGGCTCTAAATTGCTATTGGGCTTCTAATTGTGCTTTGGGCTTAGTGGGTTTGTTTGTAATGATGAAGTGCTTTAGGCCTTGGGCCTTTGAATGATTTTGGAATGAACTGTGAACTTGGGCTTAACAGTTCAATTGTGAACTGGGCTTGGGTTTTTTTGAGTTGCACTGGGCCTTGGACTGACAGTGACTGAGAATTGGGCTCAATGTCTTTTGATGTGAACTGGACTTGTAGCCCAGAATTGAACTGGACCTGGAGCAGCAGCAGTGGTGGCTTCAGCAGCAGCAGAAGCAGTGCACAGCAGCAGCAGAAGCAGCTGGGGGAGAACAAGGCAGCAGAGCACTAGGCCAATGAAGGAAAAGGGCAGAAAAGCCAAAAAGACCTAGTGCAGCTGGGGGAGAACAAGGCAGCAGAGCACTAGGCCAAGGTAAAACATGGATATTTACAATGGCAAAAGCAAACAGCACAAGAGTATTATGAGAAGGTGACAGAACAATGAAACTAAACAAAGAACAATGGAACCAAGGCCTAAGCCAAGGGCAGGGGTGTGAAGAAGTAACAAAACAGTTAAGTTGCAAGTGACTGTGAAAACAAAATGTGGGTTAAGCTAAGGCTTTGAATCCACCCTTGTGTCCTATCCAAACAATGTGATCCTAGGTTGAGTTGAAAATCCTATGCATACATCTAGAATGGGAGGAAAACTAATTTGCTCACTAGTTTGCCCCTAGCATTGACTGTCTTTTGACAGAACAATCAATCACAGGCACTATGAGCATCAATCTCTTCCCATTGCTCAATCAACACACTGCACTAAGGCTCTAACCTAGCATTCCACTATCTAACAGTCCACTAAAGCTTCATCTGAGCCTCAGCAGTGAACTCAGAACATGAGAAAACAGATGGAACAACACATGATTAACAGGAACAACACAACATTTAAACTACTAAACAGTGAATGAAAATTGCAAAAGAAGAACCCTAAAAATTAACAGTGAAATCAAATTAAATTAACCCAATTAGGGGGTATCTCGGCTAACCAAGAACAACCTTTAACATCCTACATCAGTTCCTATTTATAGTTTACAACAAAATCCCTAATTTCACCAAACCCTAATTTGAAAATCCCCACATCAGCAGGATTAGGGTTTCGAGAATAACTAAAATTAACTCACCCTCTGATGCAAATAGACTCGACCCATGCTTCTTCTGACCTTCCTGCTCCTCTCTCATGCTTCAATTGACGCCTCTGCTGCTCTAATTGTTCCCTAGTTCGAGTTATTTTACTCACCCCAAAACCTAGGGTTTCAGTGGTTGCGAGATGGGGAAAATAACTAGGCTAGGGAGATGGGTTTGAGGTGGTGTCGGGGTATGGAGATGGTAGTGAGGAAGAGGGTGGCAGTGGACATGGAAGAGAGGCAGGAGCAGAGCTCGACTGCAACTGTCGGGGGAAGAAGAGAGTTTTTGGGGAAAAAAGATTTGGGGAAGAAGAACTTGTTTGGGTGAAGTCGATGGTTTTGGATGCTAGGGTGTGAAGCGGGTGTAGCGAACTTTGATGAACAGCAAGTAAAGAGCGTTGGATGATCCCATATAGATTGAATCGAACGGCTACGATGGAGAGGTATGTAGCGACCGTTGGATTATGAGATACAACAAAACTGACGGCTTCAGATGGAGTTAGGTACTATGGTGTTTGACAGGAGCTTCGGATTTTGATGCACAATGATGAGGCGACCGTTGGATGACAAGATGGATCCAATCTGACGGCTCTCATGGAAATGGAAATGGATTTGGGTAAGGGTTTTGGGCCTTGGGTATGCCAAGCCCATATCTTCTTTAAGAACAATTCTTCCTCTTCAAGCCCACTTCTCGTTGATCCGGCTATTGCAAACATCATTCTTCGCTTCCTCCTAGCGGGAGTCTCTGCCGTTCCTTTGCTCTTTTCGCTCCGTGAGATAACCATGCTTTATTTAGTACCTAAAAATGCAAAATTAATTAAGAAAAGTATTTATTCTTGAAAACAACGAAAATACAGAATATGGGATAAAATGTAGAATTAATGCACAAAAGATGAGCTAAATGCCAACAAAAAGATATAGAAATATGCACTTTTTAGCACTCATCAGTATGGCCACTCTTACCATTTAGACGAACGTGATTTGTAGTGGCTGACACCTCACCAAAGATAGCATTTGCCTTAGTTGATGGTTGAGTACTGAAAGATGGTGATTCAATGTTGGTATGAGCCGCAGGCCGACGTCTTGGTTGGCGACCATCTGGATAACCATGCTTCTCCCAACAACGATCCTCAAGATGTCCATTGTGCCCACAATAAGTACATTTCAATGGAGGTCCCCCCCCCTTTTCGAACCTTGTGGCTTATGTCCGTGAGCAACAAAGGCCATTGGAGTGGCTATATCCTCCCTTTTCTGAGTATATATCTTGACTTCTTCCTCTTGTATGAGACGAGAATATACAACATGTAGAGAGGAAGTGGTTCGGTGCCCAAAATACTAGAACGTACATTAGCATAATAGGGTGCGAGACCCATTAGGAGTTCACGCACCTAATCACTATTACGCCGAGTACGTAAAGTCACATTCAAACCGCAGGTACAACCGGAGCAAGAACATGAAGGTAGAGCATCAAAATCATTGATGTCATCCCAAAGTTTCTTCATCTTCCCGTAATAATCTTGAATGGACTCTCCATCCTTTTGTTTGCAATCAGCGACATCGGATTTCAGTTGATAGATTTTTATTCCATTCTCTAGAGAAAAACGAAGCCTGATATCTTCCCATAAATCGAATGCAGTATCACGATAAGAAATTGAAGACCGAAGAACGGGATCAATCTTGTTAAAAATCCAAGCAACAATCATATAATTGACAGTCCACCAATCATCCAAATCAGGAGAATCAGCAGGAGGTTTTGAAACTTTAACATTAATAAAACCGAGTTTCCGTTTCGCACCCAGTGAAATATGAAACCCTTTAGCCCATTCTTCATAGTTCGATCCTTTGAGAACTACATGTGTGATGATAGTTCCCGGTCCATCATTTGAAGCTAGAGCATATATTGATGTCTGATTGTTAGGTGAAGAAGAAGATGAGTTATGCAAATTGTCACCCATATCTACACCTGACTCACGATACCATGTAGGTTTTAGACACGAGACGAGACAAGAAGATGAGAAATCTGTTTGATCTTTCTACCTTGTTTCATTACCAAAAGACCCCTATACAGAGGAGTTTGATTACAAAATATATTATGTGATATCCTAACAGAGGTAAATATCTCTCAAACTAGGTAAGAAAGTAATTACAAAATATACGAGAATATACATCTAATAGTTAGTGATGCCAACATATGATAAATGCATCATCCAAGAAAAAGAAACACTCACGAAAACATAACATGATATGAGTACTGAATTTCTAATAATAAAAGTTTAGCTTGTCATATAAAATCATGATAATCCGTTTCAATTTAGTCAGACAGTACTCGGAATCGCACCAATCTATGTCATGTTGAAGTCACAAATGCACATGCGAACTGATACAGGGTACTGGTCCACGTGGGAAGGAAATTATATGAATGAATGTATTATACTCAATCACAAAAAACATGTCTATCCATCAAGCTTTCAGAAAAAAGAGTTATTCTAGTTAGATAACATAAGGCAACACTGAAACTTGATGCAATAGCTTCAACAAGTTTAGCCAGACATGATGATATGATGCTCCCACCAATTCAAAAACAACAATATGCAAGTCAGGAAGATAAGATGAATGTTATAGAAATAGATAAAAGAGGCAGAGCTATCTAGATTTTAGAACGACCATGTCTTCCGGATAACAAACAAAAGGGTTGAATTTCTCTTCACAGCTGTTCATTTATTTTCTGAATATTTAATACGCAACCTTCCTACACTGTCAATTACAACTCAACTAAACAAAATTGGGGATAAGAGAGTAAGAGGAAAAAGAAGAGGTGTGAACTGAGTTAAGATACATACCACGGCTTTCAAAACTCCAGTATATGGGCAAAAGATGTTCATTTGGTCATTGATTTTCCATTCCATTATAAAAAGAAACATTGTATACAAATATAGGAGCTACAGAATCTCAATAGGTCCAGCAGATAAATGAAGTTTTGCCATCGACAATTAAACCAAAATTTAATGAAACAGTAAACCAAACAAATATAATGCACCTACAGGTAAAACCTCCTAATCATCGAAGAAGTAGTGACTGTTGGTTTTTGATTTGTAATATGAAGAGAAAATTCCTCCAACTGTCTTTGGTTGTTGCAGAGTCCACATATTCTCGAAGTTTTTCTTCATCATCGAATTTAAAGCAGCACGATCAGATATTTGAGCTCGTGCAGGCAACAAGGTTCTCAAAGCGCAGATGTTCTCAACCTCACAATTCAGCCAGTAGTCATAGGGTCTAACAACTGTGGGTAGCATCTTCTCAGAGATGCATGAATCTAGGTTCCTAACAACCTTGAGACATCTCTTTTGCAGATTGAAGAAATGAAAATTTTTGGCATCCACCCAGTACAGTAATATCTGGTCGGAGAAGCTCATGAACCGAAAAGTGCTACTGAAAGGAATCGAATACGCCGAAAGATCAATGGTCTCCTCGGCCCAAACTTGGTCATCTTTGTAAGCCTTCAATATTTTCAAGTGAACCTTTCCCAAAGTAAGCGTCGTTGGTGATTTCTTTTCAAGACGGGCAACAACTAAGAATCCTTTATGCTCAAACCTCCGAGTATGTGTGTCCCGTTCAAGTGGGATTCGGATGTATTGCAACTTGTTCTCATGGAGGTCAAACAAGAGAATTACCTGTGGATCAGTAGTCCACCAAAACAAAGCTCCTCCTCCTGCTCCTGCGGCTCCATAAGAAGTGAATACGGCTGAAGCACATGTTCGTAGTAATCCGGAATTAGGAGACCTAATTTCTGTCCATGAAGATTTGATTCCAAAAGTAAAAACGAAACACTTAGGGGACTTAGTTTCAAACATGAAAACAATAATTACCAATTTATACTCATTGTTAATGGAATCGAACCCAAATCCACAAGACATGAGCTTATTAATCCCTCCTCCTTTCCTGTGTTGTACAACAGGAGGGATTATCCGCAAAAGTTCTTGTGTAGTATCGTTCCAAACATCAAAGAAGAACACAGGTTCCTTAATAGTGTGTCTAAAACAAATTAAACCATTGCAATATCCAACAAATTCCCCTTTCTTTTGATGTATAGTTTTTTGACACAACTGGACATCGTGGTTATCGTTTTCGTCATCTTGAATATCTCTGGTATGAAACAAGATTTTGAGCAGACATTGTTGTTTCCCAGTACCATCATAATTAGTGCAAAACACGAGGGTGGGATTTTTTTGGGAATAATTAATAAAGTGAGATTTAGTAAATTGTGGATTTTGATTGATGTAATTGTACAGGTACTTACTTGTGCAGCTTAATCTCGTCAGAGATTTAACTGGTAGTCTTGATAGAAACTCTAGAATCAATTCAATTGGAAGAGATATTTGGATCATTTCAATTTCATCCTTTTCTTTTTTTTTTTCGGTCTTCGTCTTCTTCTTCAGATTGCTCCTTGCTTCAACTTTTTCCTCGATCTTCTGATTCTTCGTCTTCTTACTTAAATTAGAACCATGACCTTTATCATCTTTTTCTTCGGTCTTCATCTTCTTCTTCTTTACATTGCTCCTTCCTTCAACTTCAACTTCTTCTTCGATCTTCTGATTCTTCATCTTCTTCCTTAAATTATTTCCATAACCATGATCTTTATCATCTTTTCTGCGATAATTAACTGCGAATTTCGAAATCGACATTTTTCCACCTCTTTTTCAGATTAGGGTTTTTGGTTTAATTTGTATTCTCGCCATTACACTGAGATCCAAACTGACCCGTGATGTCTTTTATTTATAGTTTTCTTTTATTTTTGACGGAAAATCACAGCCACTCATCTGTTTCACTCAACGCTTTTTAGATTTGATGACGTGAACTCCCAAAATATTAATTTTTGTTTTAGGAAATTTATAGATGAAACACCGAAAGATAGGAGGAAGGAGAAGAACAATCTTAGGAGATTAGAGTAAAAATATTATAGTTTCCTTTATATACAATCCTAGAAATCTAGTTGGACCGCACATCCAATGGGCCATATGCCCTGTAACTTAATTATACATAATGCTTCACATATAGTTCTTCAAATGTCGTCCTCTCCTTGATGATTTGTGCCGAAATCAATTTTCTCATTAAAACTTTGACAAGGGAAAACCCAGAGGGACAAAACCTTGGCACAACTCTTCACATGCAGTACTTCACATGTTGTCTTGTACTTTACATATAGTTCATCACATGTAATAAGATCTTCAAAGATCACCGAATCTAAGTTAATTGTCTCCTTAAAACTTCGTCAGGCTAACCCATAGGGGAAAAACCTGAACTAAAGAAAAAGAGAACAATATTACGTAAACTTAGAACATAGTTGGATGTGTATACGTTGCCTCATTAAAATCTTGGCAAGGAAAACCCTGTGGGATAAAACCTTGACGAAGGGAAAAGAGTACAACGTGAAATATGCAAGTAAAGGTGATTTGTTGCAAATGATCACTTTGCTCTGTTGAAGTTGACTAGTTGCTTCACAACTCCTAAGGCAGATAATCCTCGTGGGAAAGACAATACCCTTAGTTGGAAATTACATTCCCCGTGTTTGTTGTTGTCCCATTAAAAACCATGCCGAGTAACAAAACCCTGTGGAAAAAAAAAAACCTCGGTGAAGAAAAATAGTTCAACACATTATTAGATGCTCCCCCTGATGTCAGACAATTTTCATTAGTCTAATGCAGTCAAAATGAGTATCACACTGTACTTTGATGACTTGAAAGCTTATAAGACCATGTTGTTGATTCTGGAAGTTATGTTGCTTAACAGACTACCGCGTTTCATTTCTTTGATTCAGATATTTTCAGTAATATCAATGATCTTTATGTCTTCAACGTTCAACATACTTGATGTTTTAGTGTTGTCTCGCTAAAAACCTTGTCGAGTAACAAACCCTTTGGGAAAAACTATTCTCGATCGAAGGGAAAAAGAGTACAACACGTCTTCAATTTCGAAGTAAAATATGTCGTCATATCCTTAGATCCTCCCCCTGATGTCGGCATCCCCCCTGATTACTTTCAGAGTTGTTCCAAACAGTTCCTTTAGTCATGTTTTTTTTCGAAACTGAATATTGGTAATGATTTAGAAAATAATCTACCATATCTCCCCCTGATTGCTTTTGTTGGAGAAGAGATTACTGTTCCTTCATAATCAACAACTTTTGGATTGCACTTTCATTAGCATTCCTTTTTATGTCTTTACAGCGATAAAATAAATTTTTGTCAATGGTTACTTTCAAGTACATGATTACATTCACTATATCATTCCAATGACGTTGCACTGGCGCGAAGCTATATCTAGCTAACAAGTTCCCTGAGGATGTAAAATTTAATCGAGTACATTATTACATCAAGTACAACAATGCTTCTATTGTACTTAGATATGAGAATTTCATCTCCCAACACATCTTCGTCATATTCCTTTGGACGAAATGGTTACTTACTTACATTTGAACCTCGACTAATCATGGGAGTGCTATCAGGATGCATGTCTTTGTTAAATTGCCTGACAACTTTGGACATATGCAAACTGGTGGAATAATATACCACAAGCTCAGTATTCGATCAGCTTTCCCTAGATTTTCATCTCAAATTCGGATTTTAAATAGCTTTTAAGGTCTCCTATTACATCAAGAGTACACATCATGTCTGTAACATCAACATAAATAGCTACAATTCCAAATCAGGAACTTTCTTATGAACACGCAAGGAAAAATAACTTACTTGTCTATCCCCTCCAAATCAAATAGCCACTTAGACGGGTATTCCACATCCGCCTGATTGCTTGAATCTATAAGTGAGCGTTCTATCTAACTGTAAACGCACTCTGTGGTTTAGAGTCATTTGATTTGGGAAACAAAATTCTATCAAGTACTTTTGTAAATATCTTCTATCTGTTGATTCTTTCAGAGATACGTAACAACCACATACATATGATGCATTTCAAGTCCTTTTGAAACTACCAAGCTAACTAAGTAGCGTAACTCTATAACTTTCATTACAAGAGAACAAATCCAGGACTTCGTGAAAAACCTCGCGCCACAAGGCGAGTCTTTGTACGTTAAGACTACTTTGTTCTCATTATGCTTATTGACAAATTAATTATGTATGTCCAATAGGCTTTACACTTGGTTGGTTAGCATTACCACACAAAATACCCGTATGTTTGCCAAAGAACTAAGTTCTACCTGGATTGTGTAGGCCAAATATGTTATCTATTTGAAATTAATCAAAATAAAGCATGGTTCGATCTCATTGTGCTCTACTTCTGGAGAAACTATTTATGGATTATATCATCATTGTGCATGCATGATCCTTCCATTGACTCATGTGCATTCTGATAATACGTCAGGATTTCATTGTTCTCTAGAATCATTTAAAAATTCGGAGCGTCCTCCAGTTTGATTCATGGACATATTCAGAGACAATCTTATGAGATGATTTCTGATGATATAAGTAAGTTGTTCCTTCCTCACCTACTTCCTTTCTAGGTGAGGATTGATCGAACCAAGTGGTCTCTCCAACTTCCTTTATGGAGCCACTGCCTCAACCACACTTCCACTAAGTGTAGTTGCAACACCTTAGTCTATGGTATATATCCCTTATTGAGGATTTGTAACCTTGCAGGTAGGTTTGCAGCTGGTATGTGTGATCTCATCACTTTAGCGACATCAATGTACATTATGAAAATCAAATACTCTTTATCACTTCACATTTACATTTGTGGAGTACAAGAATCAATATGAGACACAGTGGGAATACACCATGACAATTCTTGTTGTTCCCTTAGAAAATACTTTTTCTTATCTCCCCCTAACGACGGGAAGACTGTCTCATTAAAGTGATAACCCGCAAATCTAGTGGTAAGAGATCTCCTGCCAAAAGTTTTAAAATGCGGATAATTGTTGGGAACTCATTTAGAACATAACTATTTAACAGTTTTGAAGACCCATCATAGTACGATGTGGAGTCACAATGGCACATATATAGTGCAACCAAAAATGCTTAAAAACACGAATGTCAGGCTTAAATCCAGTTACCAATTGGTATGCAGAAAAGGTTGACTAATATTGGGTTCTAAAACAAATTAAGTAAAGATGCGTTAGTATTGCATATTCCCCAAGCATTTAAAGTTAGGCTTGTATGCATAACCTATTCCTTAGACACCATCTGTAACCTTTAATGGTAGCCTCCGCGAGACCATTGGGTATAAGATACTCTATATTGATCCTATTAAATATGCAATATTCATCAATTCCTTTTTATGTAAATTCTCTAGCATTAAAAAAGGGTGGTGAGCCTTTGCACTTTGCATTGTGTAATATGTGCTTGGAGTTTTTACAAAAAATGAAACGCATCATTTACTGTGATCAATAATCGATTCAACGCGTCGAATGATCCACCAGAGCCATAAATTACTTGAATGGTCCGCATTTGGCATGGATATATGTTCACTAACAACACTTTATTTCTTTGAAGAATGAGTTATTTTCCATTTGCATCTAAGTAAAACAGGATGGTCTCAATCATGTTTTACTAAAGAAAGACTTTGTAAGATGAGTGACGTGCTTTCTAACTTCAAAGCATAATGGGGAGAGGCAGTGCAAATCTAGTAACTTTAGATATCACTGATTGTGATAGATGTCATAATTTCACATTCTACTAGTTCATTGTCTTGTACACTCAAATGAAGTGATGCCCGTGTTAGTACTTTCAAAACGGAACATCATGTCACAACCAATGTGCCTTATGGTTATGTCAAAGTCTTTATGAATCAATCCCAATCGATTCATTGTTGGGGTTAAAATAGATTCAGTAATTCAAGTCCGGTGATGTACATTTCACTATATTGGCACATTAATTTTCTAAAAACATGCTTCCTTTCACATATAAAAGAAATAATTTATAGATGCAATCAATTCCATTCTCAGTTTTCAAAAAGGTAGGTAATAGTTCACGCATGAACACTCTTTGCACTTAACAAGATGTGATTATCCTTTAGTACATACAGAGCTTAGACATTGAGTCTTGAGAGATTTAATAAGTGGTGTGGTCTTATTATGTAACAAAAGTCAGATTCAACTCAATTACTTTAGAATGAATATATGTTACATTTCATCCAGATATATCCCAAGTGCTTTAGAGAACTTATGTCTCGTGGGAATGATGTACTTTCCATTCCATAAGCGCAGGAATCTAGCTCAATCAAATAGTCAATTGGCTAGGCAAAGTTCTTGTTGTCATTAAAGTTGATGTGAAAATTGGTTGCTACTATGTTACACACATTACATTGTATATACGAACACCTATAATCATGTGTGTTTCCAACACTTTCATTTAGGATGAAAGCTAGAATTACATTTTAGCTTCACCCCATGATATATATGTCCATTTTCTCATGCTTTATATGAGTCATTACGTCTAACCCTTATTACTTCGGGGTTCTTTTCATTTTCCATTTTGCTATATTTAGCTTAATTTCAGAAATTTGTTTATTTCAATAGGCCAAGAGAATCTCATTACACATGTCAACCAATTACTTTAGGTTGAATAAATTACTAAGATAGTTATCTTGTTGTTATAACTACAAGAAATATATGGAGTGTAAAGGAAAACGAACTGTTTGTTCCCTTATTACGGGGGATTTTGTGTTTTCCCCACAAAAAAGATGGCTATTTTACAGTACCCCTTTATATATTGATAATAGGTGAAACCCCCTTTACGTTATAACTGCGGTGACGATGCTGTTAACTTGGCACGTGCAGTGCAGGTGCATGAAATAATAAATATTTAATATTGAAAACCCGAAATTACCCTTTAAACAAATTGAAAACGAGACACATGTCATACTATTACGGTCTGATCTTTGAATCAGAAACGGTTCACATTTCCTCTCCCAGAAACCCTGTTCTTCCCCATCGAGAAATATATCCGCCATTAAAACTTCCCACAAGAATATGGCTCTCTACTATGAAATGAAGATAAATACAACGATTGCTAAATATCAGTGGATAAAAAGCAATAAAACCCCCATTTATCTGATACTACACATGGGATATTTCTCAAAGATCAAAACCTCTATAATTTCAACCCCACAAGATTAATTTTTGAATTTGATTTAATATTAATCAACATCAAATATCAAATTGAAATTCTAAAATTGATTCTAAGGATTCCCATTATTACATGTTGGGTGAAATGGGTTTCTGCCTGTATCCTCCATTACCTCTTCACTGGTACCTCTTGTTTACATAGGGAGACGGGGGGTTATCGAAGAAATTTCAAACCTACGTTTATAAGAGAGAACATTTTTCCAACCCAATTCCAAGTGTGAATATGATGATAATAATGAAGACTGAATACGGCTGTAGCAGCAGAAACAATATGTGTGTATCACCGAATTAGTTGAGATTTTGATGGAGAAAAATTAAGAAATTAAGGATTTTTTTTTCTTTCCCCTGTGAAGATCCGCACGGCGATCTAACCAAATTGATAGTAACAAAAAATGATGCAACTTCATTGGCTTCTAATTGGTAATGGTAAAACTGATAATGACAAATGATGGTGCCGTTGGAGACTATGGATTTTGTTGCAGAGAAGTTGGACGGAGGAGACGACGATGAACGATAGATGGATCCCATTCTCTCTCTATTTTTATGAAGCTAAAGGGTATTTTTGGATTATTAACGTTTATTATTTTCTTTAGCACACACATGTGCAACGCACGTGCAAATGTAAGAGATAGTCACGGCAGTTATAACATAGGGGAGGATTTACCTATTATTGATTTATAAAGTGGGTTTCGCAAAATAACCATCTTTTTTGAGGGGAATGCAAAATCCCCCTTATTCTACACCAAAAATGGGCTAAGTTAGGCTTGCAAAACTCCTCGTGTAGGCTAAGTATGGTATGTTGGGCCTAATATGCACATCTACTTAGCCAAGTATGGCTAACTAGGCCTTACAAACACTCCATGTGTAAAAACCCCCAAACTAGGGTAGTAAAGCAGTCCACGGTGACATCATCCCAACATCAGCAGTGTGCCACGTCATTAGAACCAACCACTCAGCACCTGACACGTCAGCACGTGCCACGTCAGCAAGTTAGACGAACGATGATATGACACGTCAGCTAGGGTGCCACATCAGCACTGTCATGTCAGCAAGTTAGACGAACTATGATGTGCTACGTCAGCTAGTCTGCCGTGTCAACGAGTTGGGAGAACTATGTGTGCCGCATCAGCTAGGGTGCCATGTCATCCAGGTGGACGAATCATGAAGTACCACGTCAGCTAGGGGTGCCACGCCAGCAAGGTGGACTAGCAATGAAGTGCCATGTCAGACAGGGTGCCACGTCAGCACGGGAACGTCAACATCATTTAACCAACCAGAGACTGACACGTTATCAACAAAGCACGGTCAACAGCTAACTAGGCGATGACGTCATCAGCTGCTGATTTTGTAGTATCTCCGTTACTGTTATAGAGGGCGTTAGCGTATTCAAGGAATATTCCGTTAGTTTTAACACCGCTGGCATCTTACGTCATGACGTCATCACCAGCAGAGTCCGAGGTCTTCATCTCCTCCGGCGACGGCGACAGCAGCAGGTCACCGGAATGTTCATCTTCTCCGGCGACGACAACAACAGCAGCAACAGATGTCGGCGGCCAGGTTGATCCCGTGTAACAGTTGCAACTTAATCTCGTAGTCCTGATGTGGTGTAGCACGATGCTACTTAATACCGTAGCCCTGATTCGGTGAAGCGGGCGTAACTTAATTCAGTAGTCCAGATCCAGTGCTTCGCGATGCTGCTTAATACCGTAGCCCTGATTCGGTGTAGCAGGCGCATCTTAACTCAGTAGTCCCGATCCAGTGTTGCGGGATGCTACTTAATACCGTAGCCCTGGATAATTCAGCCCCATGTTGTTTGCCTTGTGGATATTTTTGCCCCACTGTGGGCTTATGCACACTTCTCTATTTTAGTCTAGGCATGTACACTTGGGCCAGTCAATGTCAGTTACTGCAGGAAGCATGCAAGGGCCAGTTACTACAGGAGGCATGCAAGGACCAGTTACTGCAGGAGGCATGCAGGGCTAGTAATTGCAATTCATGCCTGCATTTAAAACAGAAATCTGTAAACATATAAAAAGAGGTTTCATAACCCAAAGAAGGTATGCAATTCTTTCCATAAACAACTCCTGTGAAAAATCTGTAATCTGACTTTAGCATCAGAGATTTTTTTGCAGGTACCCCCCCCCCCCCCCCCCCCCACACACACAATTCAATTGAAAATTGGAGCAGCGGATCGATTTCCGACGATCAAATCGTCATCGCAGCTTACAAGCAGGCGTACCAGTACGATCAAAGAGGTGTGTACGGTTCCTTGGTCAAGAGACCACCAAAGACTCTGGAAGGACTGTATGATCGAGTTGAAAAATATGCTCGAGTGGAGGATGATTCCAAAGCTCGAGATACGAGATATATTAACAGATCATCCAATCATCCAAATGATGGGAGAAAAGACAAGTCGAAGAACCATTCGAGCAGACAGCACAATGATCGAGGTGAAGTCCGAGAGAATAACCAAGGCGAACGAATGGAAACTGGATATCAAAAATTTCATGACATGAAGCTGACGCCATTGAACATACAACTCGCAGAGTTGTATGAGAAAATCAGCAAGGATTTGATCCCCCGTCGTCCTTTGCCAGCAGAGACACGTGATAAACGTGATAGGAGCAAATACTGCAAGTTCCATAAAGACCATGGTCACAAGACCGAGAATTTCCGCGCTCTACAGATCGAGGTCCAGCGAATGATCGATGCTGGAAAGCTGCAAGAGTACATGAAAAAGGATTTTGGGAAAGGTCCTGGAAATTTTGGCACAACACACGTGATTAACGCACATCTGATAAATCTCAGTCACACCAGGATCTATTCAATGACCAGGCGGGAATTGGAAGATGAAACCAGGAGGAAACTCAGGCAGTTAAAAGAATGGTACTTGACAAATCATATCGATTTTTTCAGTGTAAATGGAGCAGAAATTCGGGAGCTTGGGTGCACAAAGATCGAGTTCTCTGAAGCAGACATGATAGGTGTATATGCTCCACACAATGATGTTATCATTATAACTGCTTAGATTGGCATGTTTCGTGTACACAGGATTCTACTGGATACAGGAATCTCAGTAAGCGTGATATTTTCAGGAGATTATTCCTTTATGAATCTGCCACACGACTTGATCGAGGAGGACGAAAATCCAATTATTGGTTTCAGCGACGAAGTTACAAAGGCGATTGGAAAAGTGAATATTTATATAACAGTGGCTGACAAGTCTGTTCTAGGAAATTTCCTAATGCTTTACTGTAGATCTCCCTACAACGCAATTGTAGGACGAGACTGGATGCATGAGATCGATGCAGTCACATCCTCATATCATCAATGTTTGAAGTTTCTTGCCCCTGAAGGAGTCGTAAAAGTTAGGAGTGACCAGATGGCCGCCCACAAGTGTCATGGGAGTGCAATAGACGAGTACAAGAAATCAGAAGTTAGCTGGAACCAAATCATGCGAGTCGAGCAGAAATAGCAATTACAAAACCCTCTCCCTCCAGAATCATACATGGAAGAGGACGCAGCTGAACCCCCAACAGTTGAGAAACTGATCGATGTCCATATTGGAGATGAGAAGCACAAAAAAACGTGATTGTTTGATTACATTGCTAAGGGAAAATGCCGACGTTTTCGCACGGAGTTTTGCTGAGATGCCCAGGATAGATCTGAATGTAGCCTTCCACAGGCTAAATATCTATGAGAAGTTCCGTCCGGTTCGTCAGAAAATCAGGAACATGGCGCAAAGCAAAAAAATATGGAGTTATTACAGAAATCGAAAAACTATTGGAAGCAGGCTTTATTCGACCAGTGCAGTATCCAAGCTGGTTGTCAAATGTTGTACCCGTTCCGAAGAAGAATGGTAAAATTCGTGTCTGTATCGATTTTACTGATTTGAACAAAGCATGTCCGAGTGATCCGTACCCGCTGCCACGGATAAGAGATTTGGTGGATGCAACCTCAGGTTATGGGAGACTGTCATTGATGGAAGGTTTTTCAGGGTATAACCAAATACCTTTGTTCGAGGAAGATCAAGAGCATACTGCGTTTGTGACTGACAAAGGGGTTTATCGCTATACTGTAATGTCGTTCGGGCTAAAGAACGCAGGGGAAACCTACCAGCATTTGGTAGACCATATGTTTAAGGATCTGATTGGGAAGTCGATGGAAGTGTATATCAACGATATGGTAGTGCAATCTGAGCAAAAGGAGTCGCATTTTTTCGACCTGCAGAAGACGTTCGATATCTTGAGGCAGTATCGTATGAATCTCAACCCATCCAAATGCTCATTCAGGCTATCATCGGGAAAATTCCTTGAATACTTGATGACGCACAGAGGAATCAAGGCGAATCCGGAGAAAATCAGGTCCATCAGAGAGATGCCATCCCCAAGAACGAATAAGGAGGTCCAGAAGCTAGCGGGATGTTTAGAAGCTTTAAATCGTTTCATTTTACGCTCTTCATATCAATTCAAACCATTATTTGATGTTTTGAAGAAAGCAGTCAATTTTGGTTGGACAGATGAGTGCGAAAAAGCTTTCGATGAGGTCCAACAGTATTTATCAACTCCTCCAGTTTTGGTGAGTCCAAAAACTGGACAACCTATGGAGTCTATCTGGCTGCAACAGAGAACGCTGTAAGTGCAGTGTTGTTTGTTACAGATCCACATGGAAAACCTGTTTACTTCGTCAGTAAATCTTTGACGGGGGAGGAAACACGGTACAAGAAGATCGAAAAAATAGCACTTGCACTGTTCCATGCATCTCATCGCCTCAAACCTTATTTCCAAGGGAGGCAGATCGTTGTCTACTCGGAATACCCTCTAAAGAGAATCCTAGAACGTGCTGATGATTCCATCAGACTAGCCATATGGTCAAATTTCCTGGGGGCGTATGAGATCAAGTACGAGACCAGGACTGCAGAAAAGGGACACGCCCTGGATGCACTGCTAGCAGATCTCCCTGTGGACGACATACAAACAGTTACCGGAGAAGAAGAAGAGTTGTTCAAACCCATAGAGCCATCCACCGATCAGACTGGGGGCGAGTACGCAATGGAAGTCGATACACCTGAACCGTTATGGACCGTATTTACTGATGGGTCATCAAATGTTGGTGGAGATGGAGTTGGATGTGTCATCCTTACTCTCGAAGGTTCGAGGATCGAGAAAGCAACCAAGTTGGGTTTTCAGGCATCAAACAATGAAGCTGAATATGAAGCTGCAATTATCGTCTTAAAGGCTGTAAAATAATTAGATGTGAAGAACGTGAAGCTGGTAAGTGATTCCATGCTGGTAGTTAACCAGTTCCTGGGGACCTACAGAGCCAAAGAAGAAAGGATGGCCCTATATTTGGATCATATGAGAGAGCTTGCAAATGAATTCTACCAGTTCTCTATTGGGCAGCGACCACGGCTGGAAAACAGGCACGCAGATGCTTTAGCATACCTTTCTTCAGCAGTCGAAACTGATACCACCCGTTTCGTTGTGGTGGATTTCCAAGAGTTACCTAGCATCTCCGACAGCCACTTTGTTCTGGCTCTCGAACACGCTAGTGGGGGCGAGAGGAAAACTACATCATCATAGGGAGATACCGAGAACGTCGACAATATGGATGTTGACAGTCCAGCGATAGATAATTCCAGCAGTCCTGCTGAAAAAACTTCGGACTGGCGTCAAGCTTATGTTCAGTATTTGACAACCAATGAACTCCCAGAATATGAGCATCTCGCTTCAAAGGTGAAGAAGAACGCTTTTATATATTCAATAACCGAGGGACAGTTGTACCGTAAACCTGTATCTTTGGAGCCATTTTTGCGGTGCATATCAACAGAAGAAGGGCAACAGATATTGGCGGAGGTTCATGAAGGAATATGTGGCAACCATTCTGGGGGGGCGCAGTCTTGCGCACAAGATACTTGCCCATGGATACTTCTGGCCATACATGCAGAAAGATGCTAAATAACACGCACAAAAATGCGTGCCATGCCAGGAGTACGCTCCAATTCCTAAAAGGACCGCCAAAGAGTTGCATCCAGTTTTTAGTCCCTGGTCATTCTCTATATGGGGACTAGACATCGTCGGACCACTTCCCAAAGCTCCTGGAGGCGTTAAATTCGTACTAGCTTCTACCGATTATTTCACCAAATGGGTCGAAGAAGTGGCACTAGTACACGTTACCAGACATGATGTGAAAAGGTTCATATGGGAGAATATCGTCTGCAGATTTGGAATCCCAGACGCAATTATATCAGACAATGGGAAGCAGTTCGATTCTGGGGTGATCCAAGATTTTTGCAAGAACCTGAATATTCGCCACAATTTCTCAACTCCTTACTATGCTCAGAGCAATGGGCAGGCGGAAGCGACCAATCGTGTTATCATGGACAATCTCAAGAAAGGGCTGGAGCAAGCGAAGGGGAAGTGGACAGAAGAATTCCCTGGAGTCTTATGGTCCTATCGGACGACCCTAAAAAGATCCACTGGATTTTCACCATTTACGCTGGCTTATGGTACAAAGGTAGTCATACCCACCGAGGTACATCTCAAGACTACCAAAACTCGAGCTGTCAAATCTGGGAAAAACGACAGCATACTGGCTCTGGATAAAGAGTTGCTGAAGAACAGAGACATCCTTGCAGCAGTTAGTCCGATACCAGCAGGCAATCAAGTTGAGATATGATCGTAAAGTCCGAGAACGGTCATTCAAGCCATGGGAGTATGTCTTGAAGAAAACCCGAGCATCCATAATGGAACCAAACTGTGGGAAGCGCGGAGCAAACTGGGAAGATCCATACATAGTGGACAGGCCAGTATCTTGCTGCGCTTACTACCTAAGGAACCTCGACGGTACTCAAGATGGTAAGCTATGGAAACCGTGGAATTTGTTCCACTTGAAGAAGTTTTATCATTAGGAGTAGTTTCAAATACTGTTGTGCTGCACTCTTTTTCCTTTATGATGGTTTTATCCCACTGGGTTTTCCACGCAAAGGTTTGAGGCAGTTGTTGTCGGGCAGTAGGTACTTATTTTGTTATTCCTATTCAGAAATTTAATTCAAAATTATTTTGGTATTACACACTTTATCAAAATTTCTCTACTGCGGAGGTTCGAATCCACAGTCAATCCTAAACGGCAAAAAAATTTACAGTTCGAATCTACTGTCAGCAACGTCTCTGACACCTCGCATATATGGCGTATGCACAGTTCGAGCATTTCTTTCCCTATCCCAATTGTATCCCCATCATATAGGACATCAGCAGATGTGGCGAACATTTTCACCTGCCCATGCATGTGAAAATGTACACATCTCAAATCTGCGCGCATCTTGAATAGCAGGATTGGCCCTCTGCGCGAATTCAAGATAGCGAAAAAACTCAACTTTTCATTCGATGCACGAGCGAAATGCAGCAAGGAAGTGCACCCTTGCGCGAGCATGAGAAGCATGACACAAAATATACTAGGGGTGGGTTATATGTCACCTCAACCATTTGGGGGCGAGATACATAACACTCCAACACAATCATTTCATCCCTGGGGGCGAGTTTCATAACACTCCAAACAGCGCACTCGGTGGCGAGTTATGTAGCACTCCAGCAAAATACAAATTCAGGGGGGAAACCGAAATTCTTATCCAATGACAAGTTATGGATTAAGAGGGGGAGATGTTTGTACCCTTAAATATTCTACACCAAAAATGATCTAAGTTAGGCCTGCAAAACTCCTCTTGTAGGATAAGTATGGTACATTGCGCCTAATATGCACATCTATTTAGCCAAGTATGGCTAATTAGGCCTTACAAACACTCCACGTACAAGCCCATGTGCAAAAACCCCCAAACTAGGGTGGTAAATCAGCCCACAGTGACATCATCCTGACATCAGCAGAGTGCCATGTCAGTAGAACCAACCACCCAGCATCTTACACGTCAGCACATGCCACGTCAGCAAGTTAGACGAATGATGATATGACACGTCAGCTAGGGAGCCACGTCAGCAAGTTAAACGAACTATGATGTGCCACGTCAGCTGGGTGCCACGTCAACCAGATGGACGAATCATGAAGTGCCACGTCAGATAGGGGTGACACGTCAGCATGGTGGAAGAGCAATGAAGTGCCTCGACAGACAGGGTGCCACGTCAGCACAGACACATCAACATCATTTGACTAAACAGAGACTGACACGTCATCTGCAAAGCATGGTCAGAATCTAACTAGGAGATGGCGTCATCAGTTGCTGATTCTTTAGTATATTCCGTTACCGTTGCAGACGGCGTTAGCGTGTTCGAGGAATATTCCGTTACGGTTTTAACACCATTGGCATCTTCCGTCATGACGTCATCACCAGCAGAGTCCGGCGTCTTCATCTCATTCGGAGACGTCGACAGCAGCAGATCTTCGGAATGTTCATCTTCTACGGCGACGACAACAACAGAAGCATCAGATGTCGGAGGCCACAACCGGCGGCCAGGTTGATCCCGTGTAACAGTTGCAACTTAATCCCGTAGTCCTGATGTGGTGTAGCACGATGCTACTTAATACCGTATCCCTGATTCGGTGAAGCGGGTGCAACTTAATTCAGTAGTCCAGATCTAGTGCTTCGCGATGCTTCTTAATACAGTAGCCCTGATTCGGTGTAGCAGGCTCATCTTAACTCAGTAGTCCCAATCCAGTGCTGCACGATGCTACTTAATACCGTAGCCCTGGATAATTCAGCCCCATGTTGTTTGCCTTGTGGATATTTTCGCCCCACTGTGGGCTTATGCACACATGTATCTTTTAGGCTAGGCATGTACATTTGGGCCAAAAAATGTCAGTTACTGCAGGAAGCATGCAAGGGCCAGTTACTACAGGAGGCATGCAAGGGCGGGCCAGTTACTTCAGAAGGCATGCAGGGCTAGTAATTGCAATTCTTGCCTGCATTTAAAACGGAAATCTGTAAACATATAAAAGGAGGTTTCATAATCCAAATAAGTTATGCAATTCTTTCCATAAACAACTCCTGTGAAAAATCCGAAATCTGAATTTAACATCGGAGGGTTTTTTGCAGGTACCCCCCATACAATTCAATTGAAAATTGGAGCAGCGGATCGATTTCCAACAAAAACATCAACAATTTCGTGTTTGGGGTAGAAGCAATTTTACCATACAGACACGAACACACTATATCCTTGGAGAAGGTCATGCCCTAGACATCAACATTAATGGAAACAAGAAATTTGTCAAGTCAATACACTTACCCATTTTTTTTCTTACCTTTATTCAATCGAATTGGTATGTTTAGATTCTACATTTTGATCCTAAATTGTTGTCTACATGATAGTTTGACATATATTTCAGTAGCTAAAATAATTTTTTTTTTTTTGCAAAGAATTAAATTCATAGTATGCACTTATGGAACGAAAAGTATATCATTTTCATGAGATTGAAATACTCTAAATAACTTGAGATATACTCAAAAGTACTTGAGTTATAAGGATCATTCGTACATTGTGATGAAAAGTATATCATCTTCATGAACGGTAATACTCTAAAGCAAATGAGATAGATTTTATTTTGTTACGTAATAAAGTCACACCACTTATTACACGAAACTCTTAAGGAATTTAAATTAGTTGTTGAACTATTTCCTTATAATGTGACTACGATGATTGGATCATCGAGTGAAGCAATCATAAAATTTTGTTTCCAAGATGGAAAAAAGATTAAAAGTCACAAAGCTCTATATGTACCGAGAGCTAATCACCTTGTTAAATTCCAAAGAGACCCATGCAAGTGGATATCGTATGGAAACTCACAATGATGAAAATGTAATTGATTGCATCTTTTATAATCTAATATATTTGGAAGGAAATATATCTTAGAGAAACTAATGAGTCAATCTAGTGAAATGTAAATCACTATAGTATTTGGATTATTGAATCCATATTGACTTCGACGATGAAATATTCGGAATTGATTCATTCAGACTTTGACATAACCATAAAGGCACTTTGGTTTTAATATGATGTTTCCTTTTGAAAGGACTCATACGTGCATCATTGTGTTTGAGTTGACGAGACAACGGGAAAAAGATTGACATAATGCGAAGTAATAACATATCTATCAATAAGTGTTCTCTAAAGACCTAGATGCACAACCCCCCTTCCCATTATTCTTTTAAGTAGGAGAGCATATCTCTCATTTCACAAAGCCTTCAATAAAATAGGACAGAGACCACCCTAAGATGCAAATGGTAAACAATCCATATTACAAATAAAATGAAGTGATATTTAAAAAAAATATCCATGCAGAATGTGGACCATTAAAGTGACTTATGGCTCTCGTGGATTTTTTGACATTTTGGACAAGTTATCGTTCCCAAGTAATGTTGCATTTGGAAAACTACTGGAACACATTATACATGTAAGGACTCACCACCCTTGTAAATTGTAGAGAGTATATATCGAAAGGACTTGATGGTTATTACATGTTTAATAAGATCAATGTAGAGCATCATATACCATATGGTCTCGCAAAGGCTATCATCAAAGGTTACATATGGTGCCTAAGGCATGGTTATGCGTAAAAACCTACCTTTAACTTCTTGGGGAATACGCAATATTACACACATCTTCACTTATTCTTTTTATACCCACAATTGGTCGACCATTCTTTGCATACCAGTTGGTAACTGGATATAAGCCTGACATTTTGTGTTCTTACACATTTTTGGTTGAACTATATATGTGCCCTTATGACTCCACATCGTACTATGATGGGTCATCAAAATGATTAAGTGATTATGTTGGACAAGAATTTCCAACAATTATCTGTATTTTTGAAACCTTAGTAGGATATCTCTTACCGCTAGATTTGCGGGTTATCACTTTAATGAGACAGTCTTCTCGTCGTTAGGGGGAGATAAGAAAAAGTATTTTCTAAGAGAACGACATGAATTATCGTGGTGTGTTCCCACTGTATATCATCTTGATTCTTTTACTCCAAAAATGTACATGTGAAGTGAAAGAATAATTGATTTTCAGAATGTACTTTGATGTCGCTAAAGTGATGAGATCACACATACCAGCTGCAAACCTACCTGCAAGGTTACAAATCCTCAATAAGGGATATACACCATAGACTAAGGTGTTGCAACTACACTTAGTGAAAGTGTGGTTGAGGCCGTGGCTCCATAAAGGAAGTTAGAGAGACCACTTGGTTCGATCAATCCTCACCTAGAAAGGAAGTAGGTGAGGAAGGCACAACTTACTTATATCATCAGAAATCATCTCATAAGATTGTCTCTAAATATGTCCATGCATCAAATTGGAGGACGCTCCGAAGTTTAATGATTCCAGGGAACAATGACATCCCAAGTGGATAATGAGAATGCGCACGAGTCAATGAAAAGGTCATGCGAGCATATTGATGATTAATCTCATACACACCTGCTTAAGGAAATAGAGCAAGATGAGATCGAACTGTGCTCCTTGTTGCTTAATGTCGATGAATAACATATTTGGCCTATACAATCCAGGTAGAACTTGTTTCTTTGATAAATATACAGGTATTTGGTGTGGTAGTGCTAACCAACCAAGTGTAAATCCTATTGGACATACATTATTAATTTGTCATAAAGCATAACAGAAGTCTTAAAGTATAAATACTCTCTTTGTGGCGCGAGGTTTCTCACAAAGCCCTGGAATTGTTTTGTAATGAACTTCTTAGTGTTAGGCTACTCAGTTAGCTTTGTAATTTCAAAAGGACTTGAAATGAAGCATATGTATGTGGTTGTTACGTATCTCTGAAAGAATCAAGAGATAAAAGATATTTACAAAAGTACTTGATAACCTTTTGTTACCCAAATCAAGTGACTCTAAACCACATGGTGCATCTACAGTTAGATAGAACCCTCACTTATAGATAGAAACAATCAGGCGGATGTGGTATACCCGTCTAAGTGGCTATTTTATTTGGAGGGGATAGACAATTAAGTTATTTTTCCATGCGTGTTCACAAGAAAGTTCCTGATTTGGAATTGTAGCTACCTATGTTGATGGTACATACATGATGGGTACTCTTAATGTAATAAGAGACCTTAAAAGCTATTTGAAATCCGAATTTGAGATTAAAAATCTAGGGAAATCTCGACCGAATATTGATCTTGTGGTATATCATTCCACCAGTTTGCATATGTCTAAAGTTGTCAGGCAATTTAATAAAGACATGCATCCTGGTAGCACTCCCATGATTAGTCGAGGTTCAAATGTAAGTAAGTCACCACTTCTTCTAAAGGAAGATGACGAAGATGTGTTGAGGATGAAATACCCATATCTAAGTACAATATATGCATTGTTGTACTTAGTATAGTAATATACTCGATTAAATTTTACATCCTCAGGGAACTTGATAACTAGATATAGCTCAGCGCCAATGCAACGTCATTGAAATGGTATACTGAATGTAATCATGTACTTAAAATTAACCATTGAGTTTGTTTTATCCCAGCAAACACATAAAAAGGAATGTTAAAGGAACTGCAATCCAAAGGTTTTTGATTATGAAGGAACAATAATCTCTTCTCCAACGAAAGTAATCAGGGGGAGATATGGTAGACCATTTTCTAAGTCATTACCGATACTCAGTTTCGAAAAGTACATGACTAAATAAACTGTCTGTAACAACTCTGAAAGTAATCATGGGGAGATGCCGACATCAAGGGGAGGATCCAAGGATATGATGTCGACATATTTTACTTCGAAACTGAAGTTTTGTTGTACTCTTTTTCCCTTCGATCGAGAATAGTTTTTCCCAAAGGTTTTTGTTACTCGACAAGGTCTTTTTCGAGACAACACTAAAAACATCAAGTATGTTGAACTTTGACGACACAAAGATCGCGTTGATATTACTGAAAATCAAAGAAATGAAACGCGATATTCTCTTAAGCAATGTAACTTCCAGAATCAACAACATGGTCTTGTAAACATTCAAGTCACCAAAGTAAACTCCTTTTGAATGCACTAATGAAAATTATCTAACATCAGGTGGAACATCCAATGGTGTGTTGAACTATTTTCCTTCACCGAGTTTGGTTTTTTCCACAGGGTTTTGTTACTCGACAAGGTTTTTAATGAGACAACAACAAACACTTGGAATATAATTTCCCAGCTAAGGATATTGTCTTTCCCACGAGGATTTTCTTCCTTAAGAGTTGTCAAGAAATTAGTCAACTTCAACGGAGCAAAGTGATCATCTGTAACGGATCACCTTTACTTGCATCTATCACGTTGTAATCTTTTTCCTTGTCTTTTAATGAGGCAACATATTTGAGTCCATTTATGTTCTAAGTTTTCTTAATATTATACTCTTTTTTATTTAGTTCAGGTTTTGTCCCTCTGGGTTTTCATGACGAAGTTTTAACGAGGAAATTAATTAGACTCGTCGATCTTTGAAAATCGTATTGCATGTGATGAACTACATGTAATGTATGTGATAACATGTGAATTACTACATGTGAAGAGTTTTACCAAGGTTTTATCCCACTGGGGTTTTCCTAGTCAAAGTTTTAATAAGGCGATTGATTTCGGCACAATTCATCAAGAAGAGGACGACATTTGAAGACCCACATAAGCTTTATACGTGAAGTGCTACAAACGGAGTTCTATTGGACCATACAAGGGGGAGTCTTGTAGGGCCTACGGTCCATGGGTGTGTGGCACAAATAGAAGCCAGGGGTTTCTATTTACATGTATATAAAGGATACTTTACCTATGTAATAGGCTAATCAATAGAAATCCTTCTCTTCGATGCCTCTTCCCTTTTCCCCTATTATTCTATTACAACACAACAGAATTTCTGGCCCCACCATAAAATCTTAAGTAAAAAAAAAATATTTTAAATAAATACTTTAAATAAAAAAGTCTTAACGTGCCTACCAGAAAATAATTTTTTTTTGAAGGAAGAGGTAACCCTCTGTTTCATTGATAAGAGAAAATTGAATACATTAATCTCTGATACATCAAAAGTGAAATACATGGTACAATACAAATTTCTTGTATCACGAAAATAAGTAAATGATAATAAACCAACTGTATACTAGAAACATGTACTTCAAAAGGGAATCCGATGATTTTTGAGGAATGACCATTGAATTAATATTCGGCCATTTGGAGGATTTGAAGAAACTATCTTCTTCACTATTTTCTTCATGAAGATAGAATTGTCCCAGAAGGGAGTGATATGCACATCATATCGTTACGATTGATTTCGGTAGCCATTGATCTTCACAAAAATGGAGAATCACTTTCTGCCAGGATGAATCGCTCATATTGATATATACGAAGCGATTGTATCAATCGGTTGAAACACCTTCAAAGCTATTAGAAACTGCTTTACAAACATCTAACAAGCATATATAAGCCATTATAGAAGAAAGCCTACAAAAAATAAAATAGAAATGGGTTAGTATAAAACCCTGAATATCGCTCTAATTAGCTATTTTTATTTGGATCACAACGAATGTGTTTAGAAAGTTTGGGAGATCAGAATTTGAAAAAGCGATTACAAATTTGGGAGACCGAAATTGGAAAAAACGGATACAAAGTGTATAAGAAGAGAGAAAATTATATTTCTGAAATCACCACCTCTCACATGGTTATGACTGAAGGCTTTTCTTAAACATAGCCCACGGTTTTAGTATCGATTACCCATGGGACTGGGTTAGTTGAATTCACCTATAAACCATAATTTATTCATGGACTTATGGATAATAAGGATAAAAGGTCAAATTTGATTTGTTGGTCAATTCAACCGACTAAGGCTTAGTTTGGTATTGCTGCAGTTTTTGTAGAAGCACTTTTCTGATGTGCGTTGCTGTGCTGTGAGAAAAAAGCAGTTTGACGTTTGGTAAAATATCAAATTCAACCATTGTTGTTGTAGCAAATGACAAAAACAGACATATCTTTGAATTTTATTCAATTTTATTGATTTTAAAAATAATTAATTGTTTTTACTATTCAATATAGATATATATAATATTAAATTTACTAATTTTTACTATTATTATGATTATTAAAAAATTAATTTACTTAACCACTTTTTAATATATATATATAATTTTCAAACAAAAAATCAAACTAAAATTAATTAAATAATTATTTAATATTTGTTTTTATTTTTATTATTGATAAATGAAATGAAATGGTAAATAAAATAATTTGAAAATAAAAAATAATAATATTTAAAGACTAAAATATAAGAAATAAAAAATTGATTGTGTATAAGTTTAAGGGTAACTTTGTCATTTATAAAATAAAATAGGGACAAAAAAGATAAATCAAACATTAAATTTAGGTGGGACGAAAGCTTATGCTTTTGTAGCTTTTAAAAGCTCCTCCTTCCCAGCTTTTGAAAATTGAGGAATTTGGGAAGTGCTTTGGGTAAAAACCACTTTGATTTTTTTTTACCAACATTAATTTCAAAAATTATTGACATATATAGGTTTTGAAAGTGCTTTTGGAAAAATAAAAACATTACCAAACCCAACCTAAGTCTCACGAGTTATCAATAATAAAAGTATGGGCTATATTTAAGAAAAGCCTAACTGAATAGCTACCAGAAAATAATTATTTAAATAAAAAAATATATATTGAGTTAGCGCGGGCATCCCAACTAGTTCTATTGGTTTCTATTCGCTTTGTTGATTTTTAGGTATTATTACAGATTGGTGTTATGGGCTTATTTAGGGTCAGGTCCAATCCACTAAAGCTAGTTTAAACGGTGTTCTTTTTCTAAAAGAAACATAAACTTTTGGACCTAAAGCTTTAATCCAAGGTTTAAACAGCTGCAAGAGCTCTAAGATTTTCCATTTCTAGTTATTCAGAAAATTCAGAAAATATTTCAATTCTAATATCAAAATCTAGGGTTTTGAAATCAATATTATCACAAGGATTTTGATCATTTGGTGGAGGGGTTTTACATCAAGGGATCGTTCCCAAAAACATGTTTGCTTGCTTGATTGGTTTCGAGCATAATGAAGGAGTTTGAGATTCCAAAGTCAAATTCAAACCTATATAGTAGACATATATTTTTTATTTTTCTTTATATGAAAAATGTAGGCTAGCCTGGGCCCGGACCGACCTGGCCAAAATTATAGCACGCCTGTGATATGATGTATAGTTTTTTGTGAAAACTACGGTCACATCCAGTTTTTAATTTTTTTCCACAGAGAAACCCACACGCATAAAATTTCAGGCGCGCACCCAATTTCTGAGAGAAAATTTTTCCGAGACTCATATTTGTTAAAATTATATTTTCGTTTACAGTAAGTTTCTTCTCGTTTATTTTTTACTTTTTCGGGTGATTTCCTTGAGAGATTGCAATTGAGGAATCGAGATCTTTTAGGGTTTATTCGTTTTCGTCATCTTGAAATATGTTCATCATCTTGATTTCACCTGGATATGAAGAATAATATCCTCTCTAGGTTTTATCGATTTTAACTCATGGCGTTTTCTTTGAGTGATTTTTGTTTAATTTTGATCAAATTAATGTAGGATTTTTACTGGTTTTTGCATTATTGGGGTCCTACTGCTCATATCAATCTTCAAGTATATAGTTTAGTTTCACTTTTTCTAATGGTGCTTAGATTTTACTTTTATCTTTTAGTTTGTTTTGAGTTTTTTTTATGTATCAGAAAACGAGCAAGGAAAGTGGCTGAACAAATAAGGTTAAGCTCAAGTTTCAGGCTGAAATGGGTTTGATTTGGGCCAGAATTGCATGGAAGAAATAGAATATGTTGCAGTCATTGATTCACCTGTTGAACAAGGTGATTTTATGGGAAATTATTTAATGAGAATTTAGCAATAAAGGGGATCCGTAGCCATGAATTAAATGGGTTTTGGTCAAATTTTGTCTAGACAAATCAGTGACCAAGAGGGGGAAAACGAGATGGGATTCATACGAAATATTCCTGGCTATGGCTTTGTTGGTAGTTTTTAGCTCGAATTTGGAGCTGATTTTGGTGGATTGTTTTACAGTGTTCTTCAGCTGAAGTATATGTTTTCGTATATGAGTTTACAATGGGTACTGACAGTTTTGTTGAACCATTCGAAGTTGGTGAAGAAGAGTAAAAATCAGTGGATTGTTGTCATGGGGTTAATGATCCAGTTAGTGATGGAATTTTGGATCAGCTGTAGCCGAGAAAACAACAAAGGACCTGATGTTGTTGACTGTTGAAGTATGGATGAATGGTGAAATATGTTGAGTGGTATCAACAGATTTGGAGTTTATATTGAAGCTGAGAAGGGAATGAAGATAAGGGGTTTGTGGTGTTTTTTCAGGAGTTAACAAGGGAGAGGGAGTATAGTTTGGGATGGGTTCAGGTTTGCTGGAAGTTGGCGAATATGGAGTCTCATTTTTATTTCGAAGTGAAGATTTTATTCATTGGACTAAAGCAAAAGAGCCTCTTCACTGGGCGAAGGACACTGGAATGTGGGTTGATTGAATTGGTGATTGCTCAACAAATGGAGTTTGGGGTTCGATATGAATGATGCTGGTTTCACGGCTGGAATTTGTTGCATAACTTGTTATGTAGTCCAGAAAACGGTTGCATATCACGTTATGCATCAAATCTTTCATCAATATTGAAACCAACAAAAACAAAGACTACATAACTTGTCATACACCTAGAATAATATCTGCATAACATGTTATGCAGTCGTGGAAATTGATGCATAACTTGTTATGCATCCGAAAATATGGCTGCATAAAGCATTATGCGTCGAGAAAATTGTTGCACAATCTTTTATGCATCGAGAAAATTGATGCATATCCTGTTATGCATCCGAAAATACGGTTGCATAATGCATTATGCATCAATTTTTTATGTACGCACTAAAATCAACCAAAACAATGGCTACATAACTTGTTATAGATGTATAACTTTTTTATGCAGACACATAACTTGTTATGCAGTCGAAAAAATGGTTGCATAATTCGTTATGCATCTGCATAATATGTTATGCAGTCAGGTTTCGAAAATTTTCACTAAAACGATGATCACCTCCGATTTTTTCGTGAAAAACAAAAATTTGATATTGTTGTTTGTACTCGTTGCGGAGCTCTCTTTAAAATATTTCCAACGATATAAAATTTGTAAAATTCCAAGGCGCGGATTTTTAGATATGTTAATCCAAGTTGCGTTGCCAATTATACCCCTGAAAAATTAGGATGCATAACGAGTTATCCCTGAAAAACAGTATGATAACAGGTCATGCAGATGCATAAACCGTCATGCATACAGGTTTAAATAATTTCGGATAATTATCGATGTCACAAAAATATTTATGGGTGTCACGGTATCCAAAATTAATTATGGGTCTAACAATGAGAATATTTTTTTTGGTTCTCCCCCAAATTTTCCCTAATTTTTTCTGATATGAAAAATGCAGGCTAACCTGAGCCCAGTCCGGCCTGAACAAAATTATAGCAGGATTGTGATATGATGTATAGTTTTTTGACACAATTGGACATCGTGATTATAGTTTGGTAAATGTATAAAACAGTCCCAGTATTAAGACCCGATTTGCAAAATAGTCACACTGCTACAAACTATTAACAAACTAGTCACACTTCTATTTGTAGCAGGGTTAAGTCAGTGGGCCCCACGAAGTCAGAGTTAAATGGGTTAGTAAAATTACAGACTTGTCCTTAACCTAACTATAATTAATCTGATACCATAGATCGTGATTTTATTACATCTCGAGAATCTTCTTGACGGACAGGATTAGTTACTACCAAACAAGTTCTATAACATTTAGGGTTCTCACTTCACATCTCATTCTTCATTTTTTGCGGGTTGCGGCTGTTTCTTTCTTCTCCCCTCTTACATCTGCAACAATGGTGATTGAGTGAAATAAATCGAGTGAGGGTTCTGTTCAACATTTGTGTTTAGGTCTTAGTAGATATTTTGTGACATATTGGTTGAAAACAGGGAGTTGTTTGTTGAATACAAGCAATTGATAGTGGAATACAAGGAACTGATAGCTGAAAGCAAGGATTTTGTTAAAAGATATCGTCAGGATGTTAACAAGGTTAGTAATCTTTAACCCATATTGTGCAATTTCATTTGTTTTCAGAACCCTAGTTTCGAATTTGGGGATTTTTTCATAAAACCTAACTATTAGTAACTGTGGATTCAAATTAGCTGTTACAATTGGATTTTCAGAATCCTAGTTTCGAATTTGGATATTTTTTCATAAAACCTAACTACTGCTAACTATGGATTCAAATTAACTATGGATTCAAATTAACTGTTACAATTGAAAATTGTATGTTGTGTTAGTCTGTGTGTGCAGAAAATATGTGAAGAATCTAGTTAGAAGGTATATATTCAAGCTGATGCCTTTGATACAGTCAGAAAACTGATGTTGTTGCCATTGTATTTGATGATGAACGACAAAATTTTAAGTTATGTTTGTGTGTTTGAAAGTTTGGGAAAATAGGTTGCTTTGTGTTTATAATTCCAGGTTG
The DNA here is from genome assembly GCF_003573695.1 of Papaver somniferum. NCBI lineage: Eukaryota > Viridiplantae > Streptophyta > Magnoliopsida > Ranunculales > Papaveraceae > Papaver > Papaver somniferum. The sequence continues at coordinate 54,551,774 of NC_039358.1, read as the reverse complement.
GAAAATAGCTCATACGGTAGGAAAATGGTTAGTGTTTGTGTGTTTGAAAGTATGGGAGAATGCGTTTGTGTCTGATTTGAAATTGCATGTCAACTAAACCAAAAAGAAGTTGCTACCAGAGTTTGTGGTTATGCTTGAGATTCCAATAGTTTCGGGGTGAAAATATGGCACAACAATACCACTACTGCCAGTTTCAAGGCTCCATCACCTTTTCGCCTACATTGACATCACCATTATCTTGCATACCATCTACAGCTGCTTTTCAGCCACCATCTAAAACCACCAGCCACCACCATTGTTTTTTCCTAACCAGTTTACTAGCATACCACCTCCACATCCATACCATCATTCCATTGCATATCCCTACCACCAGTAGGTAAGAGTCTGATGAATCTGGTTGTGATGATTGTGTTATGAATAACAGGAATTCGATGAATGGGTTAGAACTGGAAGTTAGGGTGTTGAATCTGGTGCTAGCTGTAGCTGGGAGAAGGAGATGGGACTGGTAGTGTTGATGGGTTGCTGTTAAAGCTATATGTGGAGAAAGTGCAGAGAAACAATGGGCCTGGTGGTGTGATTGCAGTGAAAATGGTTGAGCATGGTGGAGTTCAGTTGGTGGTTGAACTGGTGGATTTCTGAGAAGATTGTGGGAGTTTCGGAGAATGGTGTTGGTGGTTAAGAAGAAGTTGTTGCTGCAATGGATGTGTGCAATTCTAGATGGCTCAAATTTGTGGTTTGAGAATGTGCAGGGACTAAAACTGCAAGGAAGGAAAATATGGAGCTGACTTGCGCAGACTCCAATGTGCAAGTGGATGTATTTGCTGGTGGTTGTGCTATACAGTGGTTTATGAATCTGGTGATGGAAATGGAGTTGCAATACAGCTGAAGGTGAAGCAGCATGAATGGTGATGTACTGAAACATATGGGATTGGTTATTGCAGCTACAAGCATTACAAGTGTTGAGATGAAGCTGGTGCTGGTATTTAGAGATGGGTGAGGTGTTGCGGTTGAGGAAAAGAACAAGGTCTGTTGCAGGATGAACGCAAATGGTTCAAGCCTTGGCAATTAGACTAGTCATCTGAGCCAGTCTGCTAGGTTCTGGCCCCAAAATGGTTGCCATGTCAGCGAGATGCCCACCTCATCAGGGATGGGTTAACTGCGGTTAACATTTGGTTGAGTCAAGAGTGAGGGTATTTTGGGGATGACTAACCCCGTTTTTTGCAAAACTGTTATGTCGGCCAATGTGTGATCATTTTGTAACCAAATTATAAAAGTATGATGATTTTGTAACTGAATTACAAAAAGTATGACCATTTTGTAAATGGCCCTTGTAGTTTTCATCATCTTAAATATCGTTGGTACGAAACAAGCTTTTAAACAGACATTGTTGTTTTCCAGTACCATAATTGGTGTAGAACACAAGGGTGGGATTTTTTGGGAATAATTAATAAAGTGAGATTTAATAAATTGTGGATTTTGATTGATTACTTGCACAGCTTAATCTTATCAGGTATCCTTGAAAGAAACTCTATAATTAATTCAATTGAAAGAGATATCTGGATCATTTCAACTTCATCAGTTTCTTTTTTTTTCGGCCTTCATCTTCTTCTTCTTTAGTTGCTCCTTACTTCAAATTTTTCTTCGATCTTCTTCTTCATCTCCTTGCTTAAATTATTGCCATAATCATGATCGTATCATCTCTTTTGTGATAATTAACGAATTTTGAAATCGACATTCTCCACCTCTTTTTCAGATTAGGGTTTTGGTTTCATTTGTAATCTCGCCCTTTTACCCAAACTAACCCGTAATGTATTTTACTAGAAATAACCCGTGCCGTAACGGTACAACATGTGACATAATAATTTTTTTATAATGATCTTAATAATCACCACATACTATGAGGTTTAATTCCACCCACGAGAACTTATAGCCATGAAAATCTTAATCTAAATAATTATAAATTCGATTACGCTTAAATAATAGTTCAAAAATTCCTCACGATATTCTTTAAACACAAAATAGTATTTTTTTTATAAAAATTCTGTTTTATTTTCCCCTTGGATAATGAATTCATTTATGATCTTCATATATTGATAGTCTATGATACTGATTTGTGTTGTATTAAGACTATTATGCTGAATTTTCATCTGATGAGCAGTTTACATCCTCCTAGAAATTTTCCTCAATCGCTGGGACTATCGTCGTATTTTTGTTATCCATATGCTCTGGTGGTTACATTTCGATATGATCACAAGACCTTTCGTTTTCGACGCAGCCTCAAATCCATTCTCTCATTCTCTTCCCGAATCATTAATAGTTATGCATAGAGATGATGATGCATGGATTTTCCTTCATCTTCCTCCTCGAAGGATCATTGATATTCTCTCTCCGACACCATAATCTCAATTCTTCAAAATATTCTTTAACAGCCTTAATAAGTTGTGTTATCCTCTTGTCGGCTGTAGACTTAGACCGTCCCAACGGGTGCCCCAGTCTAAATTATGGCAGGGAACCATCGGTTCCATTTCATCTCGCTTCACGGATTCCAAGTATCTGTATGCCTCATTATTCATTGCATACTCTGGATCATATATGTTTCGTCGACGCGGTTTCTTATTTGATTTTTCCTGACTTCCTTTCTCATCCTAGACATTTGGTTTGTTTGAGTTTTTGAACTAGCACTGCGATCCATTGGCTTTTTCTTAGCTGAGACACATCAAATAGTAACAATCAGTGTATATATATTATGTAAAATTCATGGTCATTGTTCATTAAAGATGTTACATATTGTTGGTCTTTTATAGAATTACTGGAAAATTAAAATCAAAGTATTTTGAATCTAACACGACTCAGTATGCCCATGAAACGCTTTTTCCATCCTACCTTTTGAGTTTCTATTCTTTTTGTTTGTGTCGCCGATAAGAAGAAAAAAACACCGATCAAGGTTTTTTGTTCTTATTTTTGTTTGAGTTTCTCTTTTTCTTTGTTTGTGTTGTAGATTTTGATTAAACTATTCATGGCATTAAGATATGATGAAGAGACAGTCATGATATTAATCAAGAATGCTCAATTGTTCCAAAGAATGGTAAATTTTTTATGGGTGAAAATGGGGTTCATTTTTTGATTGGTTAAATGTCTCAGTCAAAAATACATTTGTTATAAATGCTAAAAAATTATTCTAAAGTTTTTTTTTGCACTAGGTTTTACAGGATTACGAAAAAAAAAATCAGGCCTACGATGTAAGCGTAAATTTTTGGTGAGTCATTTTTTGGATATTTATTTGCTTTTGATTATTCCTTTTATACAATGAGTATAAGATATTTTTTTACGAATTATAATGAAAATTATTCTTTGTTTTTTTTTTCGCCTTCTTCATGATGAAAATTATCCTATTTTTGAAGGGAATATGTTGTTTGTATTTTGCAGATTGGTGAGGCTTGTTAATTTGATTTTTTAAATATATGGTTCAAAGATTTTTTTATCATTTTTCTATGGTTGTAACATTTAATTTTTCACTTTATTTTTTTAATGGCACATTATAATTTCAATTTATGAGGAGCTAATTAAGAGGGTTATTAATATCTCCATAATGGAAGGAGGTTACAAACATCGTGGCCGCTAGATGTCTTTGGCTGGGATGATACTGCGATGGTCGGACCACATGTTTGTTTGTCTCTCAAAATGTCCGTCCAAGCTCAAAAATCTATTCTGTTTTGTATTATAGATTTATAGTTTTCTTTTATTTTTCTGTTTTGTATTATAGATTTATAGTTTTCTTTTATTTTTGACGGAAAATCATAGCCACTAATTCTTTTCAACCAACGGTTTTGAGATTTGATGATGTGCCAAGCGACACAACTCCCAAATTCTTTTGTTTTTCTTTTCAGAAGCGTGACTCCAAAATTTCATGATTGCTAAAAGTTGGTACCAGTATTAGAATTCAGTGGATGATATCACTTTTAAGTTTTTTTTCTTATATCAAATGGTACCAGTCTTTAGCAATCATGTCAAAAAATTTTGGTTTGTACATTTTACAGTCGTTTTTATGTACACGACCAAATTCATTGATTTTCCAAGCAAAAGAACGGCACCTAGCTCAATTGGTCATCCTCGTTTCCCAAAGTTCCATGCGTTCCAAGAGGTCCCACGTTCGAGTCCCCAATGGCGTAATATTGAAGGAATTAACATGGAAGGTAGAGTTATCTTGCTCCCTTTGTGACACAATCTCATGCCCCGTATCCGTTTCGGCTCTCTTGGCTAGGTTACCCATGACGCTCGCTGGTAGGTTATCCCGACAACCTGTTCAATTAATGTAGTAGTACGTTATTGGAGCTTAAATTGTTAGGATTCCATCTAGTTAATGTAATACTCTTTATCTAATAATAATTAAAAAATTAATATAATAATAATAGTAGTAGTAGTAGTGATGATGACGTGACGACAAATTATCGTACCAAATGTGTTGCTAACGGTTATGGACTTGGTAACCTAGCCTTCACAACTCTGGGAGAACTAAGTGATGACGTGGTGGTATTTCTGAAAAGATTAAGAATTGTTTGGCGAGCCATGACGTAAATAATAAAATAGGTAGTTTTGTTTTCTATAGAACAGGCGTAGATAATCAAATAAAAATTGTGTCTGTGTTATTTCTTTTCCGCATTATATTTTATATAATTGATATATCACAGGTTGTGCGTAGTTCAATCAATTAGTAAATCCGACCTTGTTTGTAGGATAAGAATTGGTTGACGCTTGGGTATTGGTCTTTGGTACAAACCAAGTTAATATCTCATACCTATCCGGCTCACAGATTTCTATCTGTTCGATTGTAGATTGATTTGAGAAATTGAGATATAACTCTTGGATACTTTCTGTGATTGAGTTTGACTGTCTAATTGACTCTATTGGAATTATATTGGAGTAATCCATACAGATTGTCGAACGAAATATTGGGTGTGGTTGTAGACCCCTGCATTTTAAACAATAACAGAACTTGCAGCCACAAGTTGATGTGGTGAGTATAATGAAGACCCATAATGAAGGATAACAGAAACATACATTTCAGAGAGCAACAATAATTTGACCTACTGAAATTGAAAAACTACCAAAATCTTTAGCAGTCACTATACGTTCACCACCCATCAAATAAACTTGTAACAAAATATCATACCAAATTTGGAATCATAAAGTAGGTAATAAATTGTTGTACATTGGTTTCAAAATGATAGTGAGAAGACTAGTTTTAGCAAGGTATTTAAAGGTTGTAAACTAACATGTATTAACCCTTTGTCAATTTTAGTGACAAAACCATTTTACATATGGATTTAAACAAATAAAGGCATTACTGCTCCAAAACCCAATATTCCTTGGTTCTTCAACTATGCGTGTGTTCATCCTGTACTTGTTGAAGATCCATCATAGTATTATTAAACATCATCAAAGTCCAATTGTATCACAATTTTGACAATAATACTATGGTGATATGTATCACACCCTCTAGTCAATACTTCATCTCACAATGAAAATCACCCCCCTTACATAATGATCCGTAAACCATATGTATATGTAGTGTGAACTACAAAATAATTCTTCCCCTTTTTGTCAATAAAATTGGCAAAGGTACGAAAACTGGTGGGATCCTAATGAAATTTTCATAGAGGAGCTTCTTGACCAAAGGAAAACATATCAACTTTACTTTAGATGATATCACATAGTCCAAACTTAGTGACTTCATCAAGGAGTTTATTAAGATACAAGTTAACCCCTACATGTTCCACAACCGCTTCTCCCTCAAAGATATAGCAATTAAGCACAAGTTCATTTAAGAACTCTCCCCCATAAGATGTCATTCCCGAAAGAACAACAAGAGTGACCTTACTCTAGAGATAAGGATTTATATATTGGATTTTAGAAGCCCCACAAGGAGATACGAACTAAGAACCACTAATTGAAAGTCTCTCATGAGATCGTGTTACTAATAATAGAAATATCTCATGGTGATAATACACAATATGTAAATCATGAAGATCACTTATTGTGATCATCTTTTCTAAGATACAAACTTGTATAAACAAGAATTGATATGCTTAGAAGGAAGAATAACCTTTTCCATAAGGATTTACACAAAGAACGATTACCATAAGAGTATGAAAAAGATTCTTTGACAATAAAAACCAACATCCAATGGTTTTGATTATTGCTTCTAACCTGTTATGCTTAAGAATTTTTAATCATAAATCAAGTTAGGTAATTAAGAATCATACGCGTGGTATTTAACCATATTCTTCTTCACCATAACTAGTTCAAATTACTCAAATGAACTAGTTAGAGAGTTGTTCAATTGGGAAATCTTATGTAACTACACAAGACACAATCGAAGCAAAAACGTTTTTATTCACTCGAATCAGTTCATGAACTTTATATCCACGGTTTGCAACTTGCATTCCTTAGTTAATATAAATATAAGTTCACAAAAAATCGTATTTAGATATAACCAACTCAAGTTCGCGGACTGAGTTCGTGGACTTAAGTTCCTGGAAGGAGTTCACAAACTCCAGCAGATATTCTCGGGTCAAGAACTTCCGCCAGTTCGCGGACTGAGCTCACGGCTCTTTTTCCGGTTCTCTTGATCAACAAAGTTCGCAAACTTCGGTTCAAGGAATAAGGAATTATACATATATGTGTTTCCACAATAATGCTTATATCCAACATTGCTTATGGAATCTAAACTCTCATTTCAGTCGTTGAAACATTCTTAGAGGACGTTATATAGTTGTTATTCACAAACCATTTTTCGTCAAAGAAATTTTCAAAGTGATTAAAACATAACATGACTTTCATCACTAGGTAAATATGAACTTAGCCAAAGCGAAAGCTTACCAACACATATTTCGATAAATATGTAAGCGAGTTAGACTCAGCTCGAAACAATAAATTGTTCCATATATTCAAAAATTACCCAACATAATATCTGCTCCCCAATTATTTTGCAATCCTCACCGCATTTACTAGAGCTTCTTGGTGAGGATGCACTTTCAGCACAATCAGGTTGTGTTGAGGTGAACAAAATCTTGCTCACCACAAGGAGATCCTTCTTAATAATACTCGTTGCTTTATTGATCTTCTTTGGTACCCATTTTTGAGTAGCTTTTGGAGCAACGTATTTATTTTTCTCCCCAATATAATTATGAAATTTCTTGGAGGAAATACTAGAAGAACTGATATTATGATACTCAGTTTTTCTCCAGTTTGGAACGTCAGATCTTGTCATCTTAACAAAATCAGATCTTCTTTTATCTCGTTTAAGATATCTGCAATTCCTCTGCAAATGACCTGGCTTTCCGCAATAAAAACAATGTTTAGTAGAATGGAAAAAGTTATGTTTAGAGTTATCTAAATGTTTATGTGCTTGCTTTGGAGCTTGACATAATTTCCGCTTTTTGTCACTGGAAGTTGGTAGAGATACTTCACTTTTGTCAACCATGGAAGGTTTTGGTTTAGAAGAATCTTTAGCTTTGACAAATTTTACCTCTTTGCAAATACCAAGAGCATCTATTCCTTCATATCCCAATCCTCGTGTATCACGATGAATTCTACATGCTCCCAATATCAAGGTTAATTTTTCTGAGATGTTATTTCTAGACAAACTCTCTCTTAAGCTCGAGTTTTCTTCTTCCAACCTTTTGACCTTTTCGAGTGAAATAACTAGATCATTATTAGATGATTCATATTGAACATTGAGGTCTTCTCGTTCCGAATCAAATAACAAGTTCATCTCAATGTTCTCCAAGTTATCTAGTTTTGCTTGAAGAGTAATTTCTCGATCTCGACCTTCGGCAATTTCTTCTTTAAGCTTTTGTATTTAGTTGAGATAATCTCTTGCACCACTAGAATCAAGTTGGTCTTGCAAGTCTTTATTCCGACTACGAAGTCTGTCATATTTAACTTTCTCATTGAAAATGGTGCAATCAGCTTCCGAGAGTTTCTGATGACATTCTTTAAGAAGTTTATTAGCAACTGGATCAATATGGAACACTTTTTCGTCAGAATAAGAATCAGTATCCGAAAGAATTTTTCCAAAAGCTAATGCAACCTCTCCTTCTAACCATTGGGGATTATAAAATTCAAGTTCATCATCAAGAGTTAGCAAAGCTGCTGCATATGACGATTGTCTACGGCTCCAGCTAGGATATACTGAAGAAAAGTGCCCGAAAACACGATAGTTATAGCATTGTACATCATCATTAGAAGATGTTTCACCTTTAGAAAAACTCTTTTTCCTATCTCTCAAGAATTTTCTAAATTGTCTTGGAGTAACATCCTTAGTATCTGGCGAACCGGATTTATCCTTAGAGGATTCAGAATTGTTTGCAGCTTTAAGAGAAATCACCTCTTTTCTAGATGCGTGTTCATTATCAAAGATCTTTAACTTTCCAACAAGAGTATTTCTGGAGAGTGTAGAAAGATCATTTCCTTCTTCAATGGCATGTTTCTTAGACTCGTATCTTGATGGTAGAGACCCGATAATTTTGCACACGATATCTTTCTCCGGAATAGTTCTTCCTAACGCAAATGAGGAGTTAATGATGGTATTTTCAATGATGTTGTAGTAATAAGTTCGTTGAGACTTGTGAAAGCAGATTTGTTAGACTTAAATTTTATAAATAATAATAATAAACTCAAATAAAAAGATGTTGTGAAAATTATGGAGACGCTGGGGCTAGGATTCCACCAATTTCCACACTCATATGGTTCATATATCAATTCTAAACAATAAAAGCTCAAATGATAAAGTTTTATTGACTCTAATTCATTTTCTAAGGTAGATTTTGTAAGTAATGGGTGTAAAACTAAATCATGGGACATCAAACATCTAAGCTAAGCATAACCCATCAATTGTAATCACAACCATTCAATGAAACTCATAAATCAATTGAATAATAGTGCAAATAGTCGTAACAAGAATTGATAGAGTTACCACATTTGTGAAACTTGGCTTCCTCCGTCGCCCCAAAGGATGGGTATATCTCATCATAATGGAAACACGCTCAAAAATCGATTTCATTGCTCAAAGTGTTTACAAATGATGAATAAGGGAGAAACTATTAAAAAACCGGGTTTGTAACAGTTACAAGTGTTACAAACCACACTGTTACAGAGAACGATAAATGAGAAATGTCGTTGTCACTGTAGCAAATAAGACCGTCTTTCCACTGTAGCATGAACGACAGTTCTTGAGCGTCTTATGTTCTTCGTGTTCTTCACAGTAGCAGCAGGAAGGTATTCTCTGCAACTCGATTTTTATGATTCTGTGATGTTCGAAACTGCTCCCAATCCTCTCTATACCCCTATGTGACCTGTATCACCCTTTTTTATACTCGACGGGGTTCAAGATCTCGCAGTAATCAATGAAAAATATTCGGTTTTATTTTCATGCAGGTTACGGGAATATCTTCCCTGATTTAGCTTCTGACGCGATTAATCCATCTTAAATCTCTCCAACTCACTTCTGAACATCCCTTGATCGAGTTAGACACACCTCAAACACCAGAAACCACACATACAACACGAGAAAAGTTTACAGAACCCGTGTAAAGCTCAACCCCTGTTTTATCTCCTCGTTCTTCCCTTTTCTTCTTTATCGAATCTACTCCTCAAACAAGATATATACTACGTCAACTGCTCATTAAACACACGCCATAACTGCAAAAATAACTCGGAAAATCCCGAGAATATTCCACGTACGTGTGTATACTCTTTTCTTCTTCATCTTCCACGTGACTAATTTTCAATCGAATCCAAAGATATTACCAACCCTGTTTTGTTGAAACAAGCCATAGACAATCCATCTGCTCAACAAAATCTCCAAGAATCTTGCCCAAACTCTTCCACAGAACTTCTGCAGTTTCAAACATTTTTTTCCCGCCAAAAAAAAGATTCAAATGGGGAAGAAGGGTGGCCCCCTAATCAGAGTAGGGTTCCAATAGCACTGGGGTGTGTATAGTAAAGAAGGCGGCCCTTATCGAAGGAGGTTCCCCTTAGTAATTGAGTACGCCTTATCCAAAAATGAGAGTCCGCATAACACATGTCCTTCGGGCATCCCGAGCAACTTTTCGAGCCGAATTTTCCAAAAATACCTAAAAATACCTAAAAACACAAAATTAGTACAAGAATCGAGTTCCAACAATACAAACATTGAGGACAACTTAGGCACAAAAATATGTCTATCAGTTAACTATTTGAGAAAGTCTTTGGTTAAACTCATTAAAGATTTCATCTTCAGACATGCGAAGGTTTTCCCAGTCAGAAGCTAGATTTTGAAGCCTTACTTCTTTCTCTGCGGCATTCCCTTCGAATACGGTTTCTAAAATATCCCAAGCATCTTTAGACTTATTACACGTAGTCACGTGGTGCTGAAGATCTAGGGTAATGGCATGGATGATAGCATTTAATCCATCAGAATTTTGCTTTGCAGCAAGAATCTCAAGATCATCGTAATCACCAATATCCTTTGCAACAGTTACACAGTCTACTGTAACTAATGGAGGATTATAGCCATTAATAATACGAACGCATGATCGAAAATCTCGCGCTTGAATAAAAGAACGCATAGCAATTTTCCACCATAAAATAGTTTGTGCCATCGAAGACTGGCGGTACGTGTATAGAGATAGCACTCCTATCCATAGAATCAGATTGCTACAAACACAGACTTATGAGGTCTTAGCATGTTTGCCTGCTCTGATACCAATTGAAAAAGCGGGGGTCTAACAGCCACACCCAATAATTCGTTTGGCAATCCGCATGGACTAACTTCAATATACTTTCAAGAGAATCAACTAGACAGTCGCACTCAATCTTAAGAAAAGTATATCAAAGAATTATATCTTAATTTCTCAATTCAATCCGCAATCAAACAAATAGGAAATTGCGATCCCGGTTGAATATAAAAAATAAGTTGGACAGTATCAAAAACCAATATCCAAGTATCAATCAATTTAATCAACAACCCAAAGGTCGGATTCCCAATTGATTGAACTTACATACAACCTGTGATATAAACAAATATAATGCAGAAAAGAAAGAGCACAAACACCAGAAATTTTGTTAACGAGGAAACCGCAAATGCAGAAAAATCCCAGGACCTAGTCCAGAATAAACACACACTGATTATAGCTGTTACACCAATTTCCTACTACCTATTCGGACTAGATGTAATACCTGCTTCAGCAAAAACTCCTAGCACAACACTGATTGTCTTTAGGAATTATTCTCGTAAATCTTCTAGCAGAACCCAAGGCTCTCTTTAGAAGATACACCAACACGATTGATACGATTCGATTTTTGTTTGCACAAAACACCGATTTGATTTCCCTTTAGATGTGAATCAAGGTTTTGGAAATCTTGTGTTTATTTTGATATAAATAATTACTAGGTAAAAGTAATATCAAAACAAACTTGTAGATTAGGGTTTTAACTTACAATCAGTATACGTACAAACAAAGAGTCCTTGAACTGATTTCCATAAGTAAACTTGGGCGATTCCAAAGATCAATTTCCAAGTTAAGAAAACCCTAATAATTCTACAACAAGAACAACTAGATAAATCTAGAGATATCTTGTTTAAAACTTCTTAAGGATTTTTACGAGATACCTTAATCGAAGTTTTCTTTCTAGCTTCCGTTTTCGACCAACAAGTGTTGGTATATGATCGGAAACTGAAATCTATCAAAACCTAGGGTTTATGATCAACAACTCTTGAATGGTTTTATATCAGAAGAGAAAACCTTAAAATAGGCAAGAGGTGAAAAACCTAGATTACAAGTTGTATGATCAATCACAAAGATTAAATCCAACTCGGGTTTGTGATCTCCAATACAAAAACTTTTATCTCACTCTTGTTCACGAAGAACGGAAGACATGGAAAACAACCTTATGAAGCTTACACCAATTTTCCAAAGGGGATAAAAATGTGTAGAACTCATGAACCATTTATTTATAGTGAATAAGGTAGCTTGAAATCTAAGCTAGGGTTTAGGCTATTTTCCTTTTTCAAGACTTTCCTAATTATGAAAGTCTTTCCTAAGTTACAATTCTTGCCAAAATAATTAAATAAATAATTAATTAGCAAATATTGTATTTATGTGAATAAATCACATTTTAACTTAGGAAGGAATCACAAACTCTTTAATATGGTAATAAACGATTAATATCCAACTTGCCTAGATAAGGAAACATCACCAATTTGACCAAAAATGCCTTTTAGTCACGTAATTGGGCCCAAGTTCGTGAACCGTTACAAACAGTCCATGGATTGTTTCTTACTTTAATAAATCACTCATAACTTCATCGTTATAACTCGGAATTGAGTGATTCATGGCTCGTTGAATTCGTAAACTCATTCACTATAACATGAGAACCTTTCCAAGGATAAAGGTTATTGTCAAAAAATTCTTGGATCAAATAACCTCAAGTATATATACATAAATTTATATTAACCGTCATAGGAATTGTTCCATAGAGTGAGCATTTGTTTCAATAGATTAGAAAGGTAGAATTGAACAAGAATCCAAATGAAATCAATCACCACATACCTTTGTTGATGAAGTCATTGTTGATGTCTTCTTGTAATCTTCAGTCTTCATCCTTTAATAAAAGATCTTCTTAGACCTAATCTAGTATGAAACTATCTTTAGTATACTAATAAAGAATGCGTTTTGGCAACTACATTTGACAACTAACTTGACATACCAACGGTAGTGGGTTCGACCAAGCAATGCTCTAACAGTAACGGTTCATAACGAGACCCAAATTTCCCCTGAGTTTGCTCATAATTAAGACCTTATGAAGAATATGTCCCTCCTTCGTAAAGATTGCGAGGAAAATCTTAAGTGGAAAGGGAACCTCATTCTAAATCAAAAGGAGGACATGGCTTTGTTGGAAAAACGTCTCTTGGCTCAGGAGACTATTCACAAGAAATACCATGTAGATTTCGGAGATGCCTGCGGTTCCTTAGTCAAAGTGACTGCCGAGCGTAAGTTTTATCCTCCGAAGTGTGTACCCTTATAAACAAACTTACCGAGGTCTCTCCTATAGCTTCTTCCAAATACTATGTGTCTACGATCAAGAGATTAAAAGAATTAGAAAATGTTTACCAAGTTTTGTCCTCCGAGAATGCTTAGCTCCGGATAGATGTTGAGGATATCCGGACCGAACGAGACACTTTGGCTGAGGACCTCAATGCTGCTGAGGAACAACGTGACGATGCTGAACGTGGTTTAGAAGATTCCCTTAACCACGCCGGAGGTATCTTAAGATATTTTTGTTTATGAATCCTTCTTATGCCCCTTGTCGTAATATTCTGTCTCTTCACTCCTACTTTTTCTGTTTCCATGCGGGAACAACTTGTAGGTATGAATTCTAAGGTCGGCCATCTAGAGAGATAAGTGTTTTTCGTGGGAACAATATGTTCATCTATGTTTGAGATAAACAAGTCTTTTTCTTTAATAGATTCCAAAGAAACAAAGTTTTTCTTTCTAGTGATGCGTTTATCAGAGATAACACTTCTGTCTATAGAGTCAGATTGCTACAAATACAGACTTATTAGGTATTTAACGTGTTAACCTGGATCTGATACTAATTGAAAACGCGAGGGTCTAACAACCACACCAAATTTTTCGTTCGGAAATCTGTATGGACAACTCCAAGAGAATCAACTAGACAGTTAAAATCAATCACGGAAAAGTATCCAAGAGTTATATCAACTTTCAATCGAATAGATAGAGATTTTTGAGCCAGATCAATATGAGAAATAACTTGGATGGTACCAAAGAACAATATCCAAGCGTCAACCAATTCCTATCCAACAAGCATTGAACTACGCGCAACCTATGATAATTCAATTATATAAAATATAATGCGGAAAAGAAATAACACAGATACCAGAAGTTTTGTTAACGAGGAAACTGCAAATGCAGAAAGACACTGAGACCTAGTCCATATTGAACACACACTGTATTAAGCCGCTATAGACACTAGCCTCCAACAAGATTAACTTCGGACTAATCTCCCACTGATTAAGGTACAGTCGCGTTCCTTACGCATTTGAATCCCAGCAGGATCATACACACTTGATTCCCTTAGATGATCTCACCCATAACCAAGAGTTTCTACAACCCAAAGTCGAAGACTTACAAACCAATCTGTCTCCTACAGAAAATTCTATTCAGATAGATAAATATGTCTCCCACCGAAATACCTATGAATTTTTGTTCTATTTTTTGGTAAATCAAGGTGTACAGGAGCCAATTGATAATTAGGTCTTATATTCCCGAAGAACAACCTAGAAATATCAAAGAATGAGATGAAGAGCTTTGTGACTACTTATTATATCTTATCTATCAGAGATAAATATCGAGAAAATCTTAGAGAACATAGTACTCAATACGATAGAACAAGTAAGATCAGAATACACAACTACATAGAAAATAGTTGGATCTGGCTTTAGAATCCCAATGAAGTCTTCAAGTCGTTAACCTATAATGGTTTTAGGAAAAACCAAGTTTAAAGGAAAGTCGACTCTAGTCGCAAATAGTATCATACTTGAGGTGTCGGGATTCAGTTTCCCAGTTACGAGACATCTCCTTTTTATAACCTTTTAAATTAGGGTTTGCTTAGTTAGCTTAGAAACAAAGCATTTATTATCCACCGTTAGATGAAATCCCTATTTAAGATGTAAGTTAGGTTTTGATTGAAACCAAAACAAATGAAATATACTTCATTTAGATATGGGTAACTGTACCTAAACATGTACATTGGGTTGGCTCAATAATAGTTAACCGCCAAAGTGAGCCATATAAAAACTTTTGTCTAATCCACATTCATCTAAAACATCCAGATCAACTATGATGATCAATCAATCAGGAATGGTAACCAAAGAATCTAATTGTGTTCTTCATAGAGTTGTTTAATTGTTAGCAATCACATAGATGTATACATGATCCAATTGAAGAAAAATCGGATTGATTTGAAAGAATCAATTCATGAACATTTAAGCCACGATTTGCAAAGATTGCACTCCTTATTATATAAATGTATTTATTCATGGGTATGAATACTTTGCCAATTTTAGAACTTGAACCACTTAGTTTGCACACGGGTATGCATACTCAATTTCCGGACATTAGACATGAACCAACAGTTTGCAAACTGTCTCCGGATCGAACTCAGTTGAAACTCTTTGTGAACGGGTACGCAAACTTGGTTCCCGGACTTCAACAATTAAATCAGTTTGCGAATGGGTATGCAAACTTAAGTACCCTTACTTAAGTAGTTGAATCAGTTTGCGAACGAGTATGTAAACTTAACTTTTGGTCCTGAATTTTATCAAAACAGTTCATACACTTAATACACAAACCGTAATGTATCCAAACATGGATTTTAACTCTTAATACCCATTTCAATCATTGAAACATTCTCAGAAAACGGTAATGGATGTCTCACACACACTATTATCTAATAAGCAATTTTCAAGTGATCGAATGATTAGCACGAAACTTTCCGAGTCGACATCAAATGACTGTCTCACACAAATCATATAAGATGTTTCAAGGAAATTTGCACATAATCATCTTTTGACATAACGTCTGAAAAAGAAGGGGTCTAAAAACACCACCCAATATTTCGCTTAACAATCTGTATGGACCAACTCCGAAATACTTTGCTAGAGAATCAACTAAACAGTCAGACTCAATCTAGATTAAAGTATCTCAAGGAGTTAATATCTCTCTCTTGTTTCGATTTACTCAAGCTAAAACAATAGCGAGTCTTTAATCAAACTCAATGAATAACTTGGACGGTACCAAAGACCAATGTCCAAGGATCAATCAATATCACTCAACAACCAAAGGTTGGATTTACAATTGATTAGATCAAACACACAACATGTATTATTTCTATTATATAAACAAATATAATGCGGAAAAGAAATAACACAGACACCAGAAGTTTTGTTAACGAGGAAACCGCAAATGCAGAAAACCCCGGGACCTAGTCCAAATTGAATACACACTGTATTAAGCCACTACAGACTCTAGCCTACTCCAATCTAACTTCATATTGGACTGTATTTGAACCTCAATTAGTCTCCCACTGATCCAAGGTACAGTTGCACCCTGAAAAAGCGGGGGTCTAACAACACCACCCAATATTTCGATTAGCAATCTGTATGGACTAACTCCGAACTACTTTGCTAGAGAATCAACTAGACAATCAGACTCAATCTAGATAAAAGTAACTCAAGGAGTTAATATCTCTATCTCTCGATTTAATCTTACTCAAACAAACTGCGAGTCTCGATTAAAGAGAGATAAACTTGGATGGTACCAAAGATCAAAGTCCAAGGATCAATCAATATCAATCAACAACCAAAGGTTGGATTTCCAATTGATTAGATCAAACGCACAACCTGATTTATTTCAATTATAAAGAATACGGAAATTGAAATAACACAGACACCAGAGATTTTGTTAACGAGGAAACCGAAAATGCAGAAAAACCCTGGGACCTAGTCCAGATTGAACACACACTCTATTAAGCCGCTACACACACTAGCCTACTAGAACTAACTTCGGACTGGCCTATAGTTGAACCCCTATTAATCTCCCACTGATACAAGGTACGATTATGCTCCTACGCCTCTGATCCCAGCAGGATGCTGCGCACTTGATTCCCTTAGCTGATCTCACCCACAACTAAGAGTTGCTACGAACACAATCGCGGGCTTAACAATAAACAAATTTGTTTCCTACAGAAAAGTCTATCAAAGGGGATAAACCTGTCTCCCACAGATAAACCCTAATTCCGTTTCAGCTTTCGAATATAAAATCTAAGTGAATCAGAAACCAATTGATTATCCGGACTTATATTCCCGAAGAACAGCCTAGATTAATCAATCACCTACTCAACAATCCTTCCAGACTACACAGGCGGTTTGTCGAGGAATCACAAACAGAGAGACGAAGATGTTTGTGATTACTTTATCTTGCCTATCGGAGAGCTCTCACGATCTCAAGCCAATCAAAGATTGTACTCATACGATAGAAGATGCAAGATCAGATCACACAACTACGATAAAGTAGTATCGGTCTGTCTTCACAATCCCAATGAAGTCTTTAAGTCGTTAACTCGAGTTTAGAGAAGAAACTCAAGAGTTAATGGAGATCGACTCTAGCGAGCGCACTAGTATCGCACAAGACGTGTGGGGATTAGTTTTGCCCATTGCTAGATGTCCCCTATATATAATCTTCAAATAAGGGTTTTGCCTTAGTTACTAAGAAAACCATATCCACCGTTAGATGAAAACCTGATTTAGATTCAAGCTAATATCTCTCAACCGTTAGATCGAAATCTTTAACTTGTCATACACAATACCATACACGTTTACTGGGTTTGTGAAAACCGTGCCCAAACATGTACGCGTATGTTGGTTCAATACAGTAACCAAAAGTTAATCATATGAGTGTTTCATACCAACCAATTTCTTCTTCACCATAACTAGTTCAATCGGCTCACATGAACTAGTTAAAGAGTCGCTCAATTGCTATGAGATCTTATGTAACTACACAAGACAAAATTGAAGTAAAGATGATTCGATTCGATTGAATCGATTCATGAACATTGTAACCACGGTTTGCATAAAGCATTCATTGATAATTTAATATTTATGTTCAGAAGTCATCTTTAGATCATAACCACTTAAGTTCACAAACAAGTTCGCGGACTTAAGTACAATCGGTTGTGTTTTCCAAACTCAACAGAAATTATCGGTCGAGAAATTCTGCCAGTTCGTGGACTTAAATACAATCGGTTGAGTTTTCCAAACTCAGCAGAAATTATCGGTCGAGAAATTCCGCCAGTTCGCGGACTTAACAGCAAACGTGTTATATTGGAAATCCCAGCAGAAATTCTCGGGATGAGAACTTCCGTCAGTTAACGGACTTGGCAAGCCAATTCCACAATCCTACCGATTTCTCTTGATCAACAAAGTTGGACAACTTCGGTTCAAGGAATCCATAGTTATGTAATCTAAACTCTTATTCCAATCATTGAAACATTCTTAGAGGACGTTATACAGTTGTTACACTATTTCTCGTCAAAACAATTTTCAATGTGATTGAAACATTCATGACTTTCGTCACTAGGTAAAGAAAACTATGGTCGAAGCGAAACGCTTTGCCAACACACATTTCGAGATATAGATAAGCGAGATATACTCAACTCGAAATATCTACTGTGTATGATCATAGTTTATATATAGCATACGACTTTCGTCTCAAGAAGTAGGAGATAGAGTAGATAGACTTTGGAGTGACAGATGAGTTCAAGTCTTCACTTACCTTTTTGTCGAGAAGTTCCACCGGTTTTTTGAGTAGTTCTTATTCTTGTCTGATGAATCGCCATAAAGTCGTTGAGCTCAACTACACCTTCTAACCTAGTCCGAGACTCTGCTATAATAGACTAGAAATCAAGACTTATAGTTTTGATCACTGATGTGCGTCGTAACCACAACAAATTAATTAATATTTTTCTCACTAATTAACAAGTAATATAGCGATAGTAAATATCGTTCCCACGAGGAGCAAAAGATTTTTAGTTGTAAAATTGTCACAAAAGGGGGTGTAAGATTCAAAGCAAAAGAAAATAAACAAAACAATTCAAAGATAAAGGAAATCAATAAGAGAGACAAGATCAAGGAATCCTTCTTCGTTGCAAAACGATGATTCAAGTTATGTTCTTTTCCACTTTTTATTAGTCACAGATTATCACCAACCGTAGGTAAAGTAGCTAGATCAGTGCTAAACCCCTAAATCCCTTATATCACTGGATACGGAAGTTCTCGACTATTGGATTCTATTTACCAAACCACCTAGTAGTAGATCACTCAAGATGTAATTTAAACAAACGCATTAAGATTTATGAACTTATTAGGTTGATATTAGTAGTTAGACTCTTAGATCAAGGTTCACTTGCTAACGTTGAATTTACACACAATTGCTCCACAGAATCCCTCCGCAAGGTCTTGTGTTTGCTACTTATGTAAAAAGTTTAGAAACGATTACTTATCCCCTAACTTTCACTAGCTTTAGATCAATTAACAAATCAATTTAGTTGGCCACCTAAACGATCTATCAAACAACCATGAATGTATAAACATTCCAATTAGTAAAAACAAACGATAATCATGTGAAAAACTTCAAAGTAAAATTTTAAAACAAAACTCAAATCATGTGTTAAGAACTAGGAATTCGTCCTCAGTCAATAAGAAAATTAGTTACTCATGTTTTTGAAATTCACACAAATAATAAGGAGAATTTTTGAAAGTTCACACAAATAATTAAAAGAAGAATTTTGAAAAAGCAAGCAAAAAAACAAGTGATGTATGTGCAAAAAGGTGTAGAAGTGTGTGTAGAAAACTTCTCTTATTTATAGGCTTCAATTCGGTAGTAATCCTCCTAGGAATAGAATCCTTTTCCCTTTGTAGCTCCACTTCCAAATCCTTGCCTTTATAAACTCTTCCACCTTCTCTTTCCAAATCCAAGCCCAATTCTTCAAACCCATGTGACTAGATGAGTCTAGAGAATTCTTCACACCCATGAGAGAAGTTCACACAAAATTCTGTATTTTTAGGGCTAGCCGGAAAATTACTCGTCATCACCGGAATCCTGACGGAAAGGTTGTCGCCGGCAACCCGAGTTTTTGTCGCCGGTAACGAAATATTCCGTCAGTCCACCGTCAATGTTAACAAAAGACTAACGGTCATCGTCAGTCAACTGGGTCAAGAGGAGGAAGAGTCAGACACCGAGTCATCAATGAGTCAGCTGCCTTGAGTTGGCTGAATGGTCTTACTCAACTGAGTTGCTGAGTCATTTCTGAATCGGTCATCGAACTCGTCTGGAACGGTCACCGCCGGCACGAAAAATGATTTCAACAGAGTCTCCCCTGTATCTGGCTGTTTCCCGACCATTTTTCAGGCCATTCTTCTTCTCCCTGTAGCAATCCTAACATACATCTAGTCAAACAGTTTACTCAACACAATTGCCTCCATTCATTCAACCCAGTTGATGTAGTTAAACTGCAATTCAGCAGCTTTTATCATCTCAGCTCATCGAGACCAAATAGCACCACCAACAGCATCACTAACCCAAGTCTCAATCGAAATCATCCAATTGGTTATAACCCACTGCTATCTTCCTCGGCTTTCTTCCAATTTCACTCTCAACAGCATCGATTCTGCATTCAACAACAACAGGAAACCAACTTCAACATACCCATCTTCGATTTCATCTCAGATTCACAACGCCACCAGACTCATTCATTCATTATTTCAGAACCGGAAGCAGAATCCATCTTCGAAATCTCAATCCCCCAAATACAACCTCAAACCCATAACTCAATTTCACCATAATCCGCGGTATCAATTCCATCTTCTGATTTGACAAAACCCCAGCCTGAATTTCACAGATTCAAGAGCCATCCCTCAAACCCTATCTCAGAACACCAAATTTCTTCTTCATCTTCTTCATCTCTGTTCATCAATCTCGATTCAACAGAAACAAACCCTAATTCGAATTCCAGAAAATACCCATCTCAGATTTATTTACCTTCTCGGTTTAAACCCCATCTCTGTTGCTTTTGTTCTTCAATTTTCAGACCCAGTTCTCTGAATTTCTCGATCCAGTCTCTCTGAGATCGACAGCAGTAACTAATCTCTTCTCTTGTTCATCATTACAGTGACCATCACCATCATTTGCTTCGATTGACATCTTCTCTGGCATAGTCTTTCGATCTCGTCTTTCAGAATCAGCAGAGCTCGATCTCTCTCGATCTATTCTCTCAATTTTCCGGCTGCTTTGAAGCTTTTTCTTCTCATTCTCAATTTCAGTAGCAGCGGTGCTGTTTTCTTAGTGTCAGGGTGAAAATGATTGAGAAATGATGAGAACTGGTTTCTCATTTAGGGTTATAGCCTAAAGGTAGAATATATGCACCCAGCTGTATAAACCACCCAGATGACAACCCCCTTAACCTTGTCTGGGCTTTATTTAGTATTTCTCCAAATAGAGGTGCCCCTTAACCTTGTCTGGGCTCCAGATAGTGTTTGCCCATGAAATGACAATTTTGCCCTTTTTACTTCAAATGGGGTGATTTCTTCTTCTTTTCCTCCGTGTGACTTCATAGAACCTAATAACTCAAAAACATGCGTAAAATACATATTTTACAAGAAAAATAGCAAAGAAAGCATAAACTCTAGATAATAAATACGGTGTATTCTACACCAATCAATCACTAACATTGACAAACATGCTTGAGATAGCAACGCATGCGAGGTTGACCGAGCTATGCTCTAACAATCTCCCCCTTTATCAATTTTAGTGACAAAACTATCAATACATATGGAATACAAAAAAATAATGAAACTAAAAAAGCTCCTATTCCATAAGTCCAATTCTTCAATGTTCCTTGAAATCTTTGTCATTTCCAAGTACTCCAATGATCCCAAAGGTTGTAAGTTTAGCATCACCGTTGTTGAAGATCCGTAGCTATAACAATGAGAGAACTCGAAATTCTCGATCAATGTTATACAGTGACATAGTATTATTATGTTATATCAAAGTCCAATTGTATCACAACTTCAACAAAAATACTATGATGATATGTATCACTCCCCTTAGTCAATACTCCATCTCGATCATGGAAACCACTCTCCCTTACACAATGATCCGAGAACCATATGTATTTGTAGTGTGACCTATAATATTTCTCCCCCTTTTTGTCAATAAAATTGGCAAAGGTACAAGAATGGGTTCATAATGAAATTTCCACAAGAAATATTTCATGACTAAAAGAAAGACACATATAAACTTAATTTAGATGCAATCATATAGCCAAAGCTAATAGCATTCATCAAGGAGTTTAAAGATACAAGATAACCCCTAAAAAATTCCACAGCCGCACTCCCCACAAACATATGAACATTAAGCACAAGTTCAAAAGAACTCTCCCCCATTAGATGTCATTCCCAAATAGGAACAACAAGAGCGACCTTAATTTCGAAAGAAACAAGGATTTGAGTGAATACCAAAAACCATGATAAGTGATTATGATATCCAATATTCAACTAAATTAATCACAAGTAAACTCATGATTAATTTAATTAAAAGGTGCTCAACATAAGTAAACTTACGGAGCTGCGACTAAATTGGTCATATGGAGGTGACAACTTAACCGTTCAAATACTCAACATAAGGAAGACCTTACAGAATATTAGTTTACTCAATATAAGGAAAACCTTACGGAATATATGACTACATTAACCAATAGAACATGATAGTGTATCCGTTCAGATACTCAACACAAGAACTTGTGGAATATATGAAACCTTCAACTAGATTAATTACAAGAGAACCTATAATTAATCTAATTGGATAACAGATTACCAAACTAATCACCGAAGCAATCAATTTAATAATTTTTGGGCTCAACATAAGAGAATTATGGACCCCGATTAAGATTACCAAAGAAGGTGACATTCTTAACCGTACATGTACTCAACATAAGAGATAAAGCTTACGGAGTACAAACTAAATAACCAAACAAGTTGATTAACTTAGTTTCTTAATGCTCAACAAATAGCATCTTATGGAACAACCAACCATGCCAATAAAAGAATCGACTTAGTCGTATCATGCTCAACATAAGATACACAAAGGAGTCTTCACGGTAATACAAGAAATTGGATCAATAAAGATCAATACCGTGGATAACATATAAGGATCTATTCTATCTTTTTATCATAACAATGACATAATAGACTTTATCCTTGTTCACAAAAGATTTTAACCTATCTTCCATCAAAGTTTTGGTAATATAGGCTTAGCTTTTGTGTTTGTCAAAAGTCTATTCATCCTTAAACCAATCTGTGAATATCGATCATGAACGACTTTACTTTTGACAAAATATGAGACCTTCAAGTTCACGGACGCAGACAATACATATCCCATCAAAATATTGCAATACAATAAACCATTAACAATATTTCAAACCATCATCCTCCAAATATTTTTAGAATTTAATACCATTAAACCTAAAAAATAACAGAGAAGATGAAAAACAAAGATAGCTATGTGTAGTCACAATCATCGCTATTCAAACACTAGTTATTCTTCCAACAAAACAAAAAGAAGACTTACTAGGTATCTAAACCAAAACTCAGTTTTCCTTGACGATTTCATACCTTTAAAATGGTCCATAAAAATAGGAATCAATGATTTCCTTGATCCTATTAACAGTAGAGACACCATGCTCAAAAGTTAGAACGCTGACTTTTTGATCAATAGTGCGAGCATAATGACGAGCTTTCACGCAATCAAGGATAACTTTCTTCTGATTCCTTATCAAGATATGCTAAGTACCAAGGATTTTTGCATGTCCATCACTGAGCTGATTTATCTGCGATTGAAGGTTAGCAAGTTAATTCTTAACTTCATTATGAACACGAATTAAATCCTTGACAGATTCTCCAATCCAAGAGCTATACTCTTTTCTTTCAGACATCTTCTTTAGAGAGAACTCTTGAGATGGATCACTTCCTTTAAGAACATCCTCCATGGTAGGGTTCACTTTTTCTTTGGGAACAGTTTCCATTGTGTTCCTTTGCAAAGACTAAAGAACGTATATATAACCAGCACATATATATATAAAGGTTCAGACGAAAACCTAGATAGAAACCCTAGCAAGATGAGGATATGGACGTTCGAGAGCTGACCCGACGGCTAACCCTGACCTGACAGACTGAATACAGGCCCAAACCATCACTAAACACACACAAAAAAACAGAAAGATCACAGTTAATATACTTGAGAATCTTTAGACCATCATCCTTGCACCTCTCAAGTTAGATATCAAGGATGGAGTATCCTGCAACTAGGAAGCAATGGGAGACAGTCTCACCATGGGAGTCGAGATGAACGCTGTTATCCGCACCAGTGTGTTTGAATCTGGTGTTTCTTTTCTTTCCAAAACCAGTTTCAAATCTCGGAAAATTCCTCTCAGTCTGATTACTGAGCCTTGGCCCTCTGATAATTGATTCAAGAGGATTTCCCGAAACAGGTCTCCAAACACCAGAAACAGGTTTACCAGAAAGGTTCTTATAAACACGGGAAATGCTTTCTCTAATATCACGAGAAATTACACTATTAGGGTGTGCAAACGTCCTGTAGTGATTCTTAAAGATAGAATCATGTTTATAATTTTTATGGTATTTTGTGGATATGGGACTCACTGCAAAAATCGATTGAGAATTGATTCCATTGATAGTGGATCGAAGCAAATTTTGAAGCTTTGCAATTTGTCTCTTCCTGTCAAAACACCGGAGTGCACAGTGATTCCATTTACCACAAAAGGTACAAGTTCGTGGAGGCGAAGTAATAACAGGCACTTGTTTGAACTTCATAGCCACCAGAGAAGATTGTAAGTTATGAACACTTCTCTTGACACAATCTTCATCAGGAGTAACCTTCATTCCGTACAGTAACTTATGAGAGTTAGGTTGTATAGAAGAGATTTTCTTTAAAGCAGAGTTTTCCTTTTCCAAGGATTTGCACTGTTCATGGGCTATGACGAGTGATGCTTCAAGCTCCTTTTTCTCAACACGAAGACTGTCAAATTCGATGAATGTGTCTTGATCAAACTTGCTTCTCTAATTGAGCCTTCTCTGATCAGCTTTTCAAGATTACAAATCTTCTCGCGTTGTAGATTATTTTCTTGAAAAACTTTCTCAATTTACATAGAGAATGACTGATAGACACATATATGTGTCTAATATATCTCATTTGTGTATATCATTAGTGCTCGATTTTGTACTTATTATGGTCTTTTATGCTTTTGTAGGTGTTTTTGGATAAATAAGGCTTTGCGCCAAAATTGGCTAAAAATGTGGCCCTTGGAAATGCCCCAGAAGTGTACCGGAAATACCCCGGAGGAACCCTGAAAAAGTGCGGAAAACATCCCAGAAGAATTGTTAAAGGCACCCCTAATTTGGATAAGGGGCACCCCATTTCAGGGCATGTACTAAAGGGACACCAGAACTGGATAGGGGGAGGTCATCTTCAAAATTCAAAACAGAAATTGGCGGGAAGAATTGGCTGCAACGACAACAGTTTTGGAGTTGAATTCTTAGCGAGTTCTGAGGAGATTAAACGGGTGTATTTGTTACCTACGGACTCTAGAAGACATAACAGGCCTAATGCAATCATCTAGACCCATCCAATTGGGCTGGATAAGTCGGAATAATTGATCAAAGTCCCAACAGGATACGACTTCTCTGTTTAGGGTTTGAGATTAGTTTGAGAGATTTAAGGGATTTTCTTGCGTGGGATATACTTCAAATAAGTTGAGTCCAAATCCTAGAAGATATTTGAGACGAGAGAATATCTAAAAACAGGGTGGAACGCAACAAGAAGAGGATTATTCTTCAAACTTCCCGTAGAGAATAATGGATATTTTCAACGAGTTTGATCGAGTTTCAGGGTGATTCAAAGCCTATAAATAGTTGGGTTTAAGTCATAGAAGGGTTAGAAAACCTGAGGAGAGAGTTTAGAGTCCAGGAGAGCCGAGGAGAAGCGATTACACAGAGTTACAGTGTTGCTGCTGCTGATGTTCGAGGAGGAAAAAAAAGAGGAAGAACAGACCTGCTAAGGCAGTCGTTCTTCAACCGTCTTAAAACCAGAAACGAGTGTCGTTGTTTTACAGCAACAGAAAAGTATCGTTTAATTTTCAGCTCTTTCCCTGTTGTATCAGTGACACTGTAACACTACTACAGCGTTACGAACTTCAATTTTACATTATTTACATCAATAAAAACACCTATTAATCCATGGATACATCTTGTGAGTGTGTTTTTGGGATAAGGAGCTAAACCCATTAGCCAAGGCGACTGAGGAAGCCATTGTTCCACATTAATTGGTATAATTCTAATTTTACTATTTATTTGCAATATTTTTATTTGATTATTTGCATGGAATTGAAATTGAAATATTAGTTTTTATTGAATAGTTGTGAATTAATTTGATGAAGCATGCTGGGTTTTAATAACTTTTGATATTTTATACTTTTTGATTACAATTATTACTTCAAAAACATATTTGAGGCAAATATTAGAATTGATTTTAAAGATAGAATTGCATAAAAACTATTTAGAGTTTACTATTTATTTGGTCAATGGTGGAATCCTAGTCTTGGTAATTTTCTCCAAAATTGAATTATTTTATTTCTTTTTCCTTTTTAATTTAAATCTAAAAATTGTTTTCAATTCAAGTCCGAGCAACGAACACCTTATTTACCGCAATCGAAATACTACAAACAAAATGGCGCCGCCGACGCGGACTTGTTTATAGATTTGTTTTTAGGTTTTTTTTTTTTTACTTTTATTTGTTCTTTTTTACGTTTCTTTTTGTGTCTTTGATTTACAAGTTCGAAGTGGAATACTAAGGACTTGGGAACAAAAAGCTTAAAGCTAAAAGAGAAGAAGAAAAAAAAGACATAATTTTTTTTTAGGATTTAATTTTTATTGTTATTATTTTTTTTATATATAGCTTTTATTTATTTATTTTAGAATTTGTAAATAGGCTTTATTTTTCATAATTTTTGTAATTTTTGGACTTTTTATTTGGACTTTATTCTGGACTTTTGGACATTTTTTTATTTTTATTTTTTAACCCTACGGAAGGGTCTTATTATTAATAAATTTTTTTTTTTAAATATAAACTGTTTGCAGGGAAGGACGACGATTACAATATCGTATCGGCCCCTCGGGTTCGTACATGACATAGGAGTCGTGGTCCGAGTCGACTTCAACGGTTCATCCCCCGTCTGGTACGGGAGGTAAGTCCATCGAAACACTCGCGAATCTCCTGTAAGCGAGTTACTGTATTCCTTAAGGTGATTCATTGATTGAGGACGAATTTGGACTGTTTTTAATTTCCTAGTAAAGGGCAAGGCCTGGCCAAATCAAGATAAGAACTCGGATTTCATCACCGTTTCCTTCTTGCCCGTCTTAGGAAAACAAAACCGAACGTGAACCTAAGCTTTAAAATTTGGAATAGAACGAGACTGATATGGTAACGAGCTTAATAGGAAACTCGTTCGAAAAATATTGGTTGCTCTTTAAGCACACTTCAAAGTTCATGATGGTTTCTGTGAGTTGAATGTGTGACTGCGCCGCCTTGTGATAGCGGTGAGGCCTTGGGTATCAAAGCTCCACTGAGCTTCCCTCGCCTCAATTCAACTTACTTTGACTCGGATTGATTCCAGAGGGGTGTGCTCAAATTGTAACGAATTCCTTTTCGAAGGAATAGAATCTGGTCTAGAAACAATCTAAGTGGAGCCATCATGCTTGTTGTTTGCTAGATTTTATAGGTTTGATTTGGTCGAGTCAGCCTTGTTTGTGATTGTGTAGAATTCCCTTGCAATTAAGAATGTCGAACTGGTATGATAGAAGCCAATACAATGAGTATCGATCTGAATTTGAATATGGACATCATCATTTTTATGACCATGGTGGGAATAATAGTTGGGAACGCCAACCTTTTCAAGGTTATGGTTCATACCATGGTGAGCCCAATTACTATCCACACGCGAATTGGTCTTACGAGCAAGAAATTCAGGAACACTGTAGTACTGGTTACTCGCTTTTGGAAACTAGTCCTGATTATGATATTTCTGAACCTGTTCCATCTCTAGAAGAGACCCAACAACGGATTGAAAGGACGTATAAACGTTTAGTTGCAATGAATAGTTCAAAAGAAGAGTGTACACGATATTCTGAGATGATAAACGAGAGTGGTGAACGTATAAGTGTTATGCTCAGTGAAATTCAGGCACGCCTAGAGGCAGAAAATGAACAGTTAGCTAATGCTGCTCGAAATAATCTAAATTTCCAAAATAGGGTTTCTAATTCTACCCTTGATATCAATAGTGAATATTTGCCTAATTTAGAGGATGA
This sequence comes from Papaver somniferum, assembly GCF_003573695.1. Classification (NCBI taxonomy): domain Eukaryota; kingdom Viridiplantae; phylum Streptophyta; class Magnoliopsida; order Ranunculales; family Papaveraceae; genus Papaver; species Papaver somniferum. Next base: position 54,523,717 of record NC_039358.1, on the reverse strand, counting down.
GGCTAGAATAAAAGACACTACTTATTTAGATAAGGTGCAATCATCTTTGTACTATTATGATGATGAGGATAGTAGTAATGAAGAATCTGAAATATGTAGGCATAGTGATCAGGAATTTATTAATCCAATTGAGCTTTATAATTATTATATTATTTCTAGTTCAAATCCAAATAATTTTTATGATTATTCACCTATTCAAAAGGACGAGGATTTGATTAGGGAAACCACCGTTTTAGACGATGTAGTTTTTCCTTTTGATTACGAAGCCGATAGTGGTTTAGAGGAACGGGTTTATTCCGAAAATGCTGTTTTAGAGTCTAGTGACTTAGAAACAATAGTATTATATGAAGAAGATATACCCATAGAGATGAGTAAAGATGCACTACATGATAATAAATTAGAAGAATCAATTGACCATTTTCAAGAATCTAATGATCCAAAAATTAGGGAGATTGTAACTAGTCTATCTAGAGACACTGAAAACTCTAAGTTTGGGGGTGATTATCACCTTCCTAGTGCCTTACCTTTAACTCTCAGAAAGTCCCTTCACTTAGGACTTGATATCTCTGCCTCGACAATTTTACAATATTACCTTCATACTCGTTTTCCCGAACCTAATGATGTCCAGGAAGAAGTTCAGTCGTTAGAAACCCATCCTCTGGTTGATGTGGTTTGCCCAGGATATGATCCCCAGATTTACTTTGTTTTCCCACCAAATAGTTTTCTTCCAATTGTGGGAACGTATAGATTTCAAATGTGTCACTTATTAAGTTCTGAGACTAAGCCTAAGTACTTTAGGAAATTAGAATCGACACATTTTCTTAAGAATGACCACTACTCTGACTGTGGTCAACTATGTAAGTCATACCTAATTGACTTAGAGGATCCTAAATTATTTAGGTTATTTTGTGATTCCAGGTTCTTATCTGAGTTTTTCCAGACTCCAGGACCTAATAATTTGGATCCTACCTATGAGGAAATGCATCCGAGGAAAATAGTCTATTTAGACCCCTTCATAGAACCTGAACCTGAACCGCAATTAGCGATAGTTATCCAGAAACTAGGTAAGGGCATGCTAGTCTTGTACATTTTCTTGGTTCACTGCAGTTTCCTTTTGTCAGCTCTTTTTGGTTTTAAAGACCCACAGTTATTCCGGCTACTGTTATACGGTTCGAGTTGACTAATCCTTTCCTAAGTCTGGATGAAGACTTTAAACTTAGCAGTTCTTCGGAGGTATCCCATGCTCATGCAACACGGTAATATCTTTCCTTATCTCTTTTGCTTCAAATGGTAACAGTTTCTCCTTGTTCATGCTTTTAATTTCATCTTTAGAACATTGAGGACAATGTTAGATTTAAGTTTGGGGGTATGGGAGAAACTTTTTAGTTGCAGTATGAATAAATAAACTCCAGAGCCTAAAAATTTATGCGTATTTAGGATGGCACTAACTAATCTAAGTGGATGGAAGCATGTTGGTTGTAGGAGTTGAGGAACCAATCTGATTAGATGGAAACATCTAGAAGAGTCTATTCATAAAAGCACAAAGCTCAGGTGTTAGAAATAACATGATAGTTTCACCATATCTCGTTGAGTCCTTTTCACTTCTGTTTTTATTTTTATTTTTAAATATGTTTCTAAGTGATTTGGTGGGGCTCACTATTCAAGTTGTTACCAATGCTAGGGTGAATTAGAGTAATTTAGATACCATGAAGAAAAAAAAAGAAAAAGAAAAGAAAGAGAAGTTGAAAAAAAAAAAGATGAAGAAAAAAAAAAGAAAAAAAGAGAAACTGAGACCAGACCATTTGACCAAAAGGAATAAATTCAATAAAGTCGACCACTGGTACCCTTGTATATGCCAGTTGTGTTGACCTAGAGTTAGGTTATCGACCACTGGTTCCCTTGTATATGCCAGTATGTTGATATTAGTCAGACTAGTACCTCAATCCATTAGGATAGGTTCATTTTGGCGAGGCCTTCAGACAGATATGGGAAACGCGGTTCACTTAGTAAACATCAAAACCATCTATGTTTTTCTATATCCATCTTCTTGATCTATCCATGTGATTAGTTCTGACTCCGGATATTGATGTCCATAGTGCAACTATTTGAGTATAGCTCTGTCACTTTATATGAATTTTAGTATGCTTGAGTGTAAACTCGTGTACATCAATTGGAATTTCGCATCAGGGTACTTCCTCTTGTAGTCAATAAGTATGCCAACCAAGGAGATTCTTTAGTTCCTTCCAAGGTTCTGCGTAGATAGCTAGGGTTTGGAGTAAAGATTTTGTGGGTATATCTCTGGTATGCCCTCCCGAGACTATAACTCGGCCACTAGGGCCACCTAGGGGTTTAAAGGCTTATTGCATACGCTAAATGCAATCGACGATGCCTGCAACAGTGAGTTAGGATTTTATTTTGTAGTTTTGATTTCCTCGGGAGTAGCAAATAATAAGTTTGGGGGTATTTGGTAGACACATATATGTGTCTAATATATCTCATTTGTGTATATCATTAGTGCTCTATTTTGTACTTATTATGATCTTTTATGCTTTTGTAGGTGTTTTTGGATAAATAAGGCTTTGCGGCAAAATTGGCTAAAAATGTGGCCCTTGTAAATGCCCCAGAAGTGTACCGGAAATACCCCGGAGGAACCCTGAAAAAGTGCGGAAAACATCCCAGAAGAATTGCTAAAGGCACCCCTAATTTGGATAAGGGGCACCCCATTTCAGGGCATGTACTAAAGGGACACCGGAACTGGATAGGGGGAGGTCATCTTCAAAATTCAAAACAGAAATTGGCGGGAAGAATTGGCTGCAGCGACAACAGTTTTGGAGTTGAATTCTTAGCGAGTTCTGAGGAGATTAAACGGGTGTATTTGGTACCTACGGACTCTAGAAGACATAACAGGCCTAATGCAATCGTCTAGACCCATCCAATTGGGCTGGATAAGTAGGAATAATTGATCAAAGTCCCAACAGGATACGGCTTCTCTGTTTAGGGTTTGAGATTAGTTTGAGAGATTTAAGGGATTTTCTTGCGTGGGATATACTTCAAATAAGTTGAGAACCAAATCCTAGAAGATATTTGAGACGATAGAATAGCTAAAAACAGGGTGGAACGCAACAAGAAGAGGATTATTCTTCAAACTGCCCGTAGAGAATAATGGAGATTTTCAACGAGTTTGATCGAGTTTCAGGGTGATTCAAAGCCTATAAATAGTTGGGTTTAAGTCATAGAAGGGTTAGAAAACCTGAGGAGAGAGTTTAGAGTCCAGGAGAGCCGAGGAGAAGCGATTACACAGAGTTACAGTGTTGCCGTTGCTGATGTTCGAGGAGGAAAAAGAAGAGGAAGAACAGACCTGCTAAGGCAGTCGTTCTTCAACCGTCTTAAAACCAGAAACGAGTGTCGTTGTTTTACAGCAACAGAAAAGTATCGTTTAATTTTCAGCTCTTTCCCTGTTGTAACAGTGACACTGTAACACTACTACAGCGTTACAAACTTCAATTCTACATTATTTACATCAATAAAAACACCTATTAATCCATGGATACATCTTGTGAGTGTGTTTTTGGGATAAGGAGCTAAACCCATTAGCCAAGGCGACGGAGGAAGCCATTGTTCCACATTAATTGGTATAATTCTAATTTTACTATTTATTTGCAATATTTTTATTTGATTATTTCCATGGAATTGAAATTGAAATATTAGTTTTTATTGAATAGTTGTGAATTAATTTGATGAAGCATGCTGGGTTTTAATAACTTTTGATGTTTTATACTTTTTGATTACAATTATTACTTCAAAAACATATTTGAGGAAAATATTAGAATTGATTTTAAAGATAGAATTGCATAAAAACTATTTAGAGTATACTATTTATTTGGTTAATGGTGGAATCCCAGTCTTGGTAATTTTCTCTAAAATTGAATTATTTTATTTCTTTTTCCTTTTTAATTTAAATCTTAAAATTGTTTTCTTTTCAAGTCCGAGCAACGAACACCTTATTTACCGCAATCGAAATACTACAAACAATGACCCTATAATGTTATAGAGTACTTGTTCACGATCAATAGACTTTTCAAATTCATCAATGAGTTTTTTATGATCTTGTAGATCAATACACTCAGTAGAATTTTTTGCAATTCTGGTGAGCTCCTTTTCAGCTTCAGCCACTATGTCCAATGTCATATTGGAGGAAGAATGATCACAACAAGATGAGATATTCTTCTTACCTCGGGATTCGGAAGAATCATCTAAGGTGTGATCCTTTGAGGGATTTCCATGACGCTTGATACAATTGATAGCATAAAGAGGCATTCTGGTATGCGTATGAGATCCTGTCCACAGAGTCAGATCGCTACAAACACAGATTGAGTAGGTCTTAAACGTGTTTGCCTGCTCTGATACCAATTGAAAAAGCGGGGGTCTAACAACACCACCCAATATTTCTCTTAGCAATCTGTATGGAATAACTCCGAACTACTTTGCTAGAGAATCAACTAGACAGTCAGACTCAATCTAGATAGAAGTAACTCAAGGAGTTAATATCTCTATCTCTCGATTTAATCATACTCAAGCAAACTGCGAGTCTCGATTAAGGAGAGATAAACTTGGATGGTACCAAAGACCAATATCCAAGGATCAATCAATATCAATCAACAACCAAAGGTTGGATTTTCAATTGATTAGATCAAACGCACAACCTGTATTATTTCAATTATAAAGATAAAACAATATAATGCGGAAATTGAAATAACACAGATACCAGAGATTTTGTTAACGAGGAAACCGCAAATGCAGAAAACCCTCGGGACCTAGTCCAGATTGAACGCACACTGTATTAAGCCGCTATAGACACTAACCTACTACAACTAATTTCGGACTGGCCTATAGTTGAACCCCCATGAATCTCCCACTGATACAAGGTACAGTTATGCTCCTACGCCTCTGATCCCAGCAGGATGCTGCGCACTTGATTCCCTTAGCTGATCTCACCCACAACTAAGAGTTGCTACGAACACAATCGCAGGCTTAAAAATAAACAAATCTGTCTCCCACAGAAAAGTATATCAAAGAGGATAAATTTGTCTCCCACAGATAAACCCTAATTCTGTTTAGGCTTTCGATTACAAAATCTAGGTGACTCAGAAACCAATTGATAATCCGGACTAATATTCCCGAAGAACAGTCTAGATTAATCAATCACCTAATCAAGAATCCTTCCTGACTACAAAGGCGGTTTGTCGAGGAATCACAAACATAGAGACGAAGATTTTTGTGATTACTTTATCTTGCCTATCGGAGAACTCTCACGATCTCAAGCCAATCAAAGATTGTACTCGTACGATAGAAGATGCAAGATCAGATCACACATCTACGATAAAGTAGTATCGGTCTGGCTTCACAATCCCAATGAAGTATTTAATTCTTTAACTCGAGTTTAGAGAAGAAACTCAAGAGTTAATGGAGATCGACTCTAGCGAGCGCACTAGTATCACACAAGACGTGTGGGGATTAGTTTTTCCCATTGCTAGATGTCCCCTATATATAGTCTTCAAATCATGGTTTTGCCTTAGTTACTAAGCAAACCATATCCACCATTAGATGAAAACCTGATTTAGATTCAAGATAATATCTCTCAACCGTTAGATCGAAATCTTTAGCTTGTCATACACAATACCATACACGTTTACTGGGTTTGTAAAAACCGTGCCCAAACATGTACGCGTATGTTGGTTCAATACAGTAACCAAAGGTTAACTATATGAGTGTTTCATACCAAACATTTTCTTCTTCACCATAACTAGTTCAAATGGCTCACATGAACTAGTTAAAGAGTTGCTCAATTGCTATGAGATCTTATGTAACTACACAAGACACAATTGAAGCAAAGATGATTCGATTCGATTGAATCGGTTCATGAACATTGTAGCCACGGTTTGCATAAAGCAATCCTTGATAATTTAATATCTATGTTCAGAAATCATCTTTAGATCATAACCACTTAAGTTCACAAACAAGTTCGCGGACTTAAGTACAATCGGTTGAGTTTTCCAAACTCAGCAGAAATTCTTGGTCGAGAACTTCCGCCAGTTCACGGACTTAACAACAAACGAGTTATATTGGAAATCCCAGCAGAAATTCTCGGGATGAGAACTTCCGTCAGTTCGCGGACTGAGTTTGCGAACCAGGTTCGCGGACTTGGAAAGCCAATTCCACAATCCTACCGATTTCTCTTGATCAACAAAGTTGGAAAACTTCGGTTCCAGGAATCCATGGTTATGTAATCTAAACTCTTATTCCAATCATTGAAACATTCTTAGAGGACGTTATATAGTTGTTACACTATTTCTCGTCAATGAAATTTTCAAGGTGATTGAAACATTCATGACTTTGGTCACTAGGTAAAGAAAACTATGGTTAATACGAAACGCTTTACCAACACACATTTCGAGATATAGATAAGCGAGATATATTCAGCTTGAAATATCTACTGTGTATAATCATAGTCTATATATATAGCATACGACTTTCGTCTCAAGAAGTAGGAGATAGAGTAGATAGACTTTGGAGTGACAGATGAGTTCAAGTCTTCACATACCTTTTTGTCGAGATGTTCCACCGGTTTCTTGAGTAGTTCTTATTCTTGTCTGATGAATCGCCATGAAGTCCCTGAGCTCAACTACACCTTCTAACCTAGTCCGGGACTTATCTATAATAGACTAGAAATCAAGACTTATAGTTTTGGTCACTAACATTGACAAACATGCTTGAGATAGCAACGCATGCGAGGTTGACCGAGATATGCTCTAACACACCCTACGTCTCTGATCCCAGCAAGATACTACGCACCTTTATTCCCTTAGCTGATCTCACCCACAACTAAGAGTTGCTACGAACCAAAATCGCAGGCTTAAACAATAAACAAATTTGTGTCCCACAGAAAAGTCTATCAAAGGATAAATCTGTCTCCCACAGAAAAACCCTAAGGTGTTGTTTCGTCTTTTGATATGAAATCAAGGTGAACAGAAACCAATTGATAATCCGGTCTTATATTCCCGAAGAAAATCCTAGATTAATCAATCACCACACAACAATCTTAATCGACTAGCGAAAGAAGATATTGCGGAATCAAAAACGATGAGACGAAGGTGTTTGTGATTACTTTTATATCTTGCCTATCGGAGAACTCTCACGATCTCAAGCCAATCACAGATTGTACTCGTACGATAGAAGATGCAAGATCAGATCACACAACTACGATAAAAGTAGTATCGGTCTGGCTTCACAATCCCAATGAAGTCTTTAAGTCGTTAACCCGGTTTGAGAAAATAAAACCATAGGGTTAAAGGAGAATCGACTCTATCTTACAAACTAGTATCAAACAGACGTGTGGGGATTAGTTTGTAGACTTGCTAGACGTCCCATTATATATCCTTTCAAATAAGGGTTTGCAATCAATGTTAGCTTAGTAACAAAGCATTCAATATTCACAATAGTATGAAAACCTGATTTAGATTCAAGCTAATATATCTCAACCGTTAGATCAAAATCTTAGCTTGTCATACACAATTGTACTGCACGCTTCTAGGTTTGTTAACCGTACCCAAACGTGTGTATTGTTGGTTCAACAATAGTCAACCAAAAGGTTATCCATTTGAGCATTTCATACCAACCACTTTTTTCCCCATAACTAGTTCAATCAACTCATATGAACTAGTTAGAGAGTCGTTCAATTGCAAGGAAATCTCATGTACTACACAAGACACAATTGAAGCAAAGATGATTCGATTCGATTGAATGGGCTCATGAACATTATACCCACGGTTTACATAAAACATTCCTTAGTAATTTAATATTCATATTCAGAGCACATCTTTAGATCATAACCTCTTAAGTTCACAAACAAGTTCGCGGACTAAAGTAAATCGGTTGAGTTTTCCAAACTCAACAGAAATTATCGGAAAGAGAACTTCCGCCAGTTCGCTGACTGGGTTCGCGGACTGAGTTCGCGGACTAAGCACACAAATGAGTTTCGAAAATCCAGCAGAAATCTCGGTCAAGAACTTTCGTCAGTTCGTGGACTGGGTACGCGGACTTGGAAAGCCAACTCCACAATCCTACCGATTCCTCTTGATCAACAAAGTTAGAAAAACTTCGGTCCAAGGAATACATGGTTATGTAATCTAAACTCTCATTCTAATCATTGAAACATTCTCAAAGGACGTTATTCAGTTTTTATTCACAAACCTTTCTCGTCAGAGCAATTTTTAAGATGATCGAAACATACATGACTTGCGTCACTAGGTAAATAAAACATGGTCGAAGTGAAATGCATACCAACACATATTTCGATACATAGATAGTCGAGGTATACTCGGATCGAAATACCAAATATGAATGATCTAAGTCTATATATATAGCATACGACTTTTGTCTCAAGAAGTAGGAGATATAATAGATAGACTTTTTAGTGACAGATAAGTTCAAGTCTTCACATACCTTTTTATCGAGAAGTTCCACCGGTTTCTTGAGTAGTTCTTCTTCTTGTATGATGAATCTCCATGAAGTCTTTGAGCTCAACTACACTTACTATCCTAATCTGAGACTTAGCTATAATAGACTAGAAATCAAGACTCATAGTTTTGATCATTAACATTGACAAACATGCTTTAGATAGCAAAGAATTCGAGGTTGACCGAGCTATGCTCTAACAATCCCCCCCTTTGTCAATTTTAATGACAAAACTATTAATACATATGGAATACAAAAAAGATAAACTTTAGTGGCTCCTATTCCGTAGTATAATCTTCAACGTTCCTTGAAATCTTCGTCCTTCCAAGTACTCCAATGATTCCAAATGTTGTAGGTTTAAGATCCATAGCTACAATAATGAGAGAAATCGGAGATTCTCAATCATTATTATACAGTGTCATAGTATTACTACACAGTGTCAAAGTCCAATTGTATCACAACTTCAACAATAATACTGTGGTGATATGTATCACTCCCCCTTAGTCAATACTCCATCTCGATCATGGAAACCACTCCCCCTTACACAATTGAAAAAGCGGGGGGTCTAACAACACCACCCAATATTTCGTTTAGCAATCTGTATGGACAATTTCGGAAACACTCTACTAGAGAATCAACTAGACAGTTAGAATCAATCTAGAATAGAGTGTCTCAAGGAGTTAATATCTCTATCTCTCAATCTAATTATTACTCAAGCAAAATGCGAGTCTTGATTAGAGAGAGATAAACTTGGACGGTACCAAAGACCAATGTCCAATTGATTAGATCTAACGCACAACCTGTATTATTTCAATTATAAAGATAAAACAATATAATGCGGAAATTGAAATAACACAGACACCAGAGATTTTGTTAACGAGGAAACTGCAAATGCAGAAAAACCCTGGGACCAAGTCCAAATTGAACACACATTGTATTAAGACGCTACAGACACTAGCCTACTGATAGACGCATTTATGTGTCTAATATAGCTCATTTGTATATATTGTTAGTACTCGATATTGTACTTATTTGGTTATTTTATGTATTTGTAGGTGTTTTTGGAAAATAATCTCTTGCGGCGAATTTGGCTAAAAATGTGGCATTTGGACCTCCGTTGATAACGTACCGGAAGCGCCTCAGAAGTGTACCGGAAGTATCCCAGAAATACCCCGGAGGAACCCCGAAAAAAATGCGGAAAATGCCCCAGAGGACACTTGCTATACGGACCCTTGATTTTGGATAAGGGGTAACCTAATTACTAAGGGGTGACCCATTTCCAGACATCTGCTAAAGGGAGACCAGCCACAGATAAGGGGAGGTCAACTTCTCAAATTCAAAAGAAAATTTTGGCGGGAAAAAAGGCAGCAGCGTCAACAGTTTTGGATCAAGGATTTGAGCGACCTATCAGGCGATTCAATGGGCAAATTTGATACCCACGGACTCTACAAGACATAAGGGACCTGTTAGAAGCGATTATACCCATCTAATTGGGCTGGATAAGTCACAAAATCCACACAAAGTCAAGACAGTGCACACGGTCCCTGTTTAGGGTTTTGAATTGGTTTGAAAGATTTGGGAGAGATTCTTGCGTGGGATATACTTCAAAACAGTTGAGTTCAAGTCAGAGAAGATTTTGGGAGCAATAGAATAGCTCACAGACGCATACAAAGATCGATAGATGGAATTATTGTTCAAACTGCACGTGAAGAATAAGAGATTTATTCTCGAATTTGATCGAGTTTCTAGGGAATCTGAAGGCTATATAAGTGTTGGTTTACATTAAAGAAAGGTTAGAAACCTTTAGGAGAGAGTTTAGAGTCGATGAGAGCCTAGGAGAAGCAATTATAGAGGAGACAACGCTGCTGCTGCCATTAAAGCTTCTGAAGAACACGAAGAACAGACTCGCAGAGTCAGTCGTTCTTCAGCAGACTTATTTTCATACCACTGTCGTTGTTTCACAGCAGTAGATAGTTATCGTTTACAGCAGTCTTAAATTACCATACTCTTTTGTAACAGTGGCGCTGTAACACCACTACAGCGTTGCTAATTCCTATTTCATCATATAATCATCAATAAAAACATCTATTTTAGCCATGAATTTATCTTGTGAGTGTGTTTTTGGGATGAGGAGCTAAAACCATTAGCCGAGACGACGGAGGAATCCATTGGTAATTTATTGGTATAATTCTAATTTTTATATTTATATGCAATATTATTATTTGATTATTTGCACGAATTAAAATTGAATTAATAGTTTTTCTTGAGTAATTGTGAATTGACTTGATGAAGCATGCTGGGTTTTAGTAACTTTTGATGTTTATACTTTTTAATTACAATTATTACTTCAAAAACTTATTTGAGGCAAATATTAGAATTGATTTTAAAGATAAAATTGCATAAGAACTATTTAGAGTTTACTATTAAAATGGTCATTGGTGGAATCCTAGTCTTGGTGTTTTTCTCCAAAACTTTGAATTATTTTATTTAGTTGCCTGTTTAATTTAAATCTATAAAAATTGTTTTCTTCACAAGTCTGAAAAGACCCAGTTTTTACCACTACTACAATCACTATTTGATAAACCATCAAATTTTTGGCGCCGCCGACGCGGACCTGTGTTTAGTTAGCATTCTTTTTAGATTTTTATTATTTTTATTATTTTTGTTCTTCTTTACGTTTTTGGTTTTTTTTGTTTCCTTGCAGATTTTTGAAGATTGGAGCGAAAGACAATTTTGCCAAAGCTTGTGGTGATTTACTTAAAGTTTGGGAGCGAAAAGCAAAGCTAAAGGAGCGAAAGAAGAAGAATTTTATTTATTTATTTTGATAAAAAGAGAGAAAAAAAAAGAGAGACATTTTTTTTTTGTAATTTTTTTTATTAGACTTTCTTTTCTTTTGTATTTTTTTTTATGGACTTTGGACATTAATTTTGGGACATTTTTATTTTTATTTTTAAACCCTACAGAAGGGTACCCTTAAATATAAACTGTTTGCAGGGAAGGACGGTGATTACAATATCACCTCGGCCCCTCGGGTTCGCACACGGCATAGGAGTCGTGGCCCGAGTCGACTTCAGCGGTTCTTCGCCCGTCTGGTACGGGAGGTAAAATTCTAAACACCCGCGAATCTCCTGCAAGCGGGTTACTGGACTCCTTAAGGTGAATATATGCTGAGGACTTGAATATGGACTGTTTTTAAATTCCTAGTAAAGGGCAAGGACTGGACCATATAAGATAAGGGTTCGGATTTCATCACCGCTCCCTTCTTGCCCGCCTTAGGAAAACGAAACCTAAAGCGAACCTAAGCCTAAAATTTGGACTAGAAAGAGACCTATAGGGTATCGAGCTTAACAGGACAATCATTCGAAAAATATTGGTTACTCTTTTAAGCACACCTCGAAGTTCTTGACGGTTACTGCGAGTTGAATGCGTGACTGCGCCGCATTGGATCGGTGAGGTTTTGGGTATCAAAGCTCCACTGAGCTTCCCTCGCCTCGATTCAACTTGCTTTAACTCGGATTGATTCCAGAGGGGTTTGCTTAAATTGTAACGAATTCCCTTTCGAAGGATTAGAAGCTGGTCTAGAAACAATCTAAGTGGAGCCATCATGCTTGTTGTTTGCTAGAAATCTTTAGGTTTGCTGTGGTAAAGTCGAGTCAGCCTGCTGTGTGTTTGCTAGAACCTTCCTGTTAGGATTTTTATTTCTTTTTGAATTCTTTTTAGTGTATGCACTATTTTGTTAGGGCTTGGAAAAGAGATACTCTAGGTCGATTGATTAGCGAAAAACCTAGTAGTTCTTCTGATTTAAGCAGGGAGCTCGAAGATTCTTCTTTTGAGAGCCCTGTTTTTGGAAACTTCTGTTTTGAGAATCTGTCTCTTTGTGAGGATAATACCCCTAGTACTTCTGTTGTGCCAGCGATGGCAACCTTGAAAGATTACATGTTCCCAACTAGGACCAACCGAGCTTCATGCATTAAATTGCCAGCCACTACGGCTAATTTCGAGATAAAACCTAGTATTCTTCAAATGATCCCTATATTCTTAGGAAAAGATGATGAGAACCCTTATTTTCATATTAGGGACTTTGAGGAAATCTGTGGGACAATTAGAATAAAGACCTTACTGATGAAGTCTTGAAACTTAAGATGTTTCCCTTTTCCTTGAGAGATAAAGCCAAGACCTGGCTTAACAACCTACCGTCTGAATCCATAGAAACATGGCAGGAACTTATCGCTGCCTTCTATATGAAATTCTACCCTAAGCATAAAACTGCAGCTGTTAGGCAGAAAATTAGTGCTAGTGTGCAACAAGAGGGAGAGTCTCTTTATAGGTTTTTAGAGCGATTCAATGATCTCCTATCTCAGTGTCCTCACCATGGATTTGATAATATGAAACTTGTACAGATTATTTATGATGGTTTAGACTATTCGACCAAAGCCATGGTTGAGTCTATGTGCGCTGGTGAGTTCACTAGTAAAAATGCTGATGATGCTTTTACCTTCTTAGGAGCTATCGCTGAAAAATCCCAACAGTGGGAATCTTGTGTTGAACCCCCTAAAAGACTCTTGGTCAATAGAAGTAGCACCAATATGGTAGATAAGAGTTTTGCGTCAGATGCTAAGTTTGCTGCTTTGTCCAGAAGGTTAGAAGCTTTAGAAATGGGTCAGTCTAAAAATAGGCCCCTTGTTGAACCTAATAGAGCCTCTCAAGTCTCTAGTTGTGGAATAGAGCCCGATAATTCATTTTGGGAAGGTCAGTTAGTGAAGAACAAGCCCATGCTGTCTATAACAACTCTAGGTTTGAGAACCGTCAGAAGTTTGACCCATACTCAGAAACCTACAACCCTGGTTGGAGAAACCATCCTAATTTCTCTTGGTCTAAGGGCCAGAGTCAAGGCCAGTCTAGCAATTCTCAGCCTCCCCCAGGTTTTGGTTTTAAGAACTCTTCAGGTCAAACCCAGTTTCAGAACACTTCCGAGAAAAAGATCTCTACCTTAGAGGAACTCTCACTATGTTAGCAAATAACCATGAATGCTACAAAGAACCACATGAGCTTTCAACAAGAAACTAGGCAAGAATTGAAGAATAATTCCCAGAGTCTTGCCAAATTAGAACTTCAAGTAGGACAAATAGCTAAGTTATAAGTGAGAGAGAGATGGAAGGTTCCCTAGTCATACTGATCCTAACCCTAGAGGAGAGAAATCGTACAATCATGTGAATGCTGTCACAACCCTAAGAAGTGGAAAGAAAGTTGACAACAAGGTCGCCATGCCTGATAGTGAACATGCTGTAGTTCACCCTGCTGAGCCAGAAAATGAGGAGACTGATAGAGTCTCCAAAGAGACCAATGAGGGTCCTGTTGAGCCTCACTTTGTTCCCAGAGCCCCGTTTCCCCAGCTGCTAGTTCCGACTAAGAGGGAGTCCAACTTTAATGATATATTGGAGGTTTTTAAGCAGGTTAATATCAACCTTCCATTATTAGATGCAATTAGGCAGATTCCCTCTTATGCCAAGTTCCTTAAGGACTTGTGTACGCGAAAGCGTAAGCTCAGTGTCCAGAAGAAAGCCTTCATAGCTAGTCATGTGAGTTCTATTATTCAGAATACCACTACTCCTAAGTATAAAGACCCAGGGTCCCCTACCATTTCTTGTACAATAGGTAAGTACCGTGTTGAGAAAGCGTTGCTTGACTTAGGAGCCAGTGTGAACTTACTGCCATACCATGTGTACCTTAAGCTAGGACTTGGTGAGATGAAACCTACCCAGATAACACTCCAGTTAGCTGATAGGTCCGTTAAAATCCCTCGTGGTGTGATCGAGGATGTTCTTATTGAGGTCGACAAGTTTATTTATCCAGTGGATTTCGTGGTCCTAGATACCCAACCTGTCCCCGACCCAGAGAACCAAATACCTGTGATTTTAGGTCGCCCATTCTTAGCTACGTCTAATGCGATCATAAACTGTCGAAATGGTATTATGAATCTATCTTTTGGTAATATGACTATTGAGCTGAATATTTTTAATGTAAACAAGCTACATTCTGAGCTAGATAGCACATGTATTGAAGAGGTGAACATGATAGGAACCTTAGTTCAGGAGTCATTACCAAACATCGTACCGGAAAATACATTGGAGAGTTGTTTATCCCATTTTAGCCTGGATTTCGACGATGATAGTAACATTGAACAAGTAAATGCTCTGTTGGATTCTGTTCCTATGTTAGATATTGATATATGGAAAGATAGGTTCGAACCATTACTAGCTTCTGAGTCTATCTTAATACCTTATTTAAAAGAGCCTCCTGAGTTGGAGTCTAATTATACATTTTTAGGCCCACCCGAGTCTTTCCCTGTGATTATAGCCTCCGATTTGGATAGTGATCAGGAAAGTAGTCCAGAGACCGTGCTTCAAGAAAATAAGGAAGCCTTAGAGTGGACCATAGAAGATATGAAGCAAGCTGAGGATGAACCACCTGATTATGACTTAGAGAAAGCAATTGACCTTTTTCAAGAACCCGATGGTCTAGAAATTAGGAACATTGTGACTAGTCATTGTAGAGGCACCCAAAATTCTAAGTTTGGGGGTAGAGATTGTCAATTATCCCCAATAGAAGTCCCTAACTTGGGACTCAAGCCTAGTGCATCTGAGGTATCGCTTGAGTGTATTCAGACTCCACAACCTGATCCGCCTGATAATGTCCAGGAGAAAATCCAAATGTTAGAGACCCGTTTTTCGGATGAATCTGTTTGCCGAGACACTCATATGAAGCCCAAGTGGGCACCTCAGATAAATCCAGTTGTCTTGCGAGAAACTTTAGATCAGGTTGTGCTCTATCTGCTCATTTTTCTGATCTTGAGCATTTGTCTCCTATTTGTGGCAGTTCTATTTGGTCTTATGGACCCACAATTATTTCGACTATTGGTATACGACTTTGGAAGGTGAAAATTCTTTTTGAGGTATTTGATGTCTAGCTAATGACTATAAATTTAGCATTTACTGGGAGGCTCCCGCGTTCATGTGATACGGTAATATCCTTCCTTATTTCTTTTCCCTCCAGTGGTAATAGTTTCTCCTTGTTCATGCTTTTATTTTCATCCTTAGAACATTGAGGACAATGTAAGATTTAAGTTTGGGGGTGGGGAAGAAACACTTTTTGTTAGCTTTTAGTTGCAATAAATAAACTCCAGAGCCTAGAAATTTATGCCTATTGAGGATTGCACTAACTAATCTAAGTGGATGGAAGCATTTTGATTGTAGGAGTTTGAGGAACCAATCTGATTAGATGGAAACATCTAAAGAGTCTATTCATAAAAGCACAGAGCTCAGATGTTAGAAATAACATGATAGTTTCACCATATCTCGTTGAGTCCTTTTCACTTCTATTTTTATTTTATTTTGTTTTTAAACTATGTTTCTCTAAGTGATAGGTGGGGCCCACGATTCAAGTTGTTACCAATGCTAGGGTGAATTAGAGTGATTGAGATACCATGAAAAAAATGAAAAAAAAAAAAAGTTGAAAAAGAAAAAGAGATGAAAAAAAAAAAAAAAAAAAAAAAGATGAAAAAAAAAAAAAAAAGAAAGAAAGAAATTGAGACCAGACCATTTGACCAAAAGGAATAAATTCAATAAAGTCGACCACTGGTACCCTTGTATATGCCAGTTGTGTTGACCTAGAGTTAGGTTATCGACCACTGGTACCCTTGTATATGCCAGTGTATTGATATTAGTCAGACTAGTATCTCAATCCATTAGGATAGGTTCATTTTGGCGGAGGCCTTCAGACAGATATGGGAAACGCCGTTCACTTAGTAAACATCAAAACCATCTATGTTTTTCTATATCCATCTCTTAATCTTTCCATGTGATTAGTTTGACTCCGAATATGATGTCCATAGTGCAACTATCTGAGTAGAGCTCTGTCACTTTATATGAATTTTAGTATGCTTGAGTGCAAACTCGTGTACACAATTGGAATTTCGCATCAGGGTACTTCTTCCTGTAGTCAATAAGTATGCCAACCAAGGAGATTCTTTAGTGCCTTCCAAGGTTCTGCGTAGATAGCTAAGGTCTGGAGTACAGGTTTTGTGGGTATATCTCTGGTAAGCCCTCCCGAGACTATAACTCGGCCACTAGGGCCACCTAGGGGTTTAAAGGCTTATTGCATACGCTAAATGCAATCGACGATGCCTGCGACAGTGAGTTAGGATTTTATTTTGTAGTTTTGATTTGCTCGGGACTAGCAAATAATAAGTTTGGGGGTATTTGATAGACGCATTTATGTGTCTAATATAGCTCATTTGTATATATTGTTAGTACTCGATATTGTACTTATTTGGTTATTTTATGTATTTGTAGGTGTTTTTGGAAAATAATCTCTTGCGGCGAATTTGGCTAAAAATGTGGCATTTGGACCTCCGTTGATAACGTACCGGAAGCGCCTCAGAAGTGTACCGGAAGTATCCCAGAAATACCCCGGAGGAACCCCGAAAAAAAATGCGGAAAATGCCCCAGAGGACACTTGCTATACGGACCCTTGATTTTGGATAAGGGGTAACCTAATTACTAAGGGTGACCCATTTCCAGGCATCTGCTAAAGGGAGACCAGCCACAGATAAGGGGAGGTCAACTTCTCAAATTCAAAAGAAAATTTTGGCGGGAAAAAAGGCAGCAGCGTCAACAGTTTTGGATCAAGGATTTGAGCGACCTAGCAGGCGATTCAATGGGCAAATTTGGTACCCACGGACTCTACAAGACATAAGGGACCTGTTAGAAGCGATTAGACCCATCTAATTGGGCTGGATAAGTCAAAATCCACACAAAGTCAAGACAGTGCACACGGTCCCTGTTTAGGGTTTTGAATTGGTTTGAAAGATTTGGGAGAGATTCTTGCGTGGGATATACTTCAAAACAGTTGAGTTCAAGTCAGAGAAGATTTTGGGAGCAATAGAATAGCTCACAGACGCATACAAAGATCGACAGATGGAATTATTGTTCAAACTGCACGTGAAGAATAAGAGATTTATTCTCGAATTTGATCGAGTTTCTAGGGAATCTGAAGGCTATATAAGTGTTGGTTTACATAAAGAAAGGTTAGAAACCTTTAGGAGAGAGTTTAGAGTCGATGAGAGCCTAGGAGAAGCAATTATAGAGGAGACAACGCTGCTGCTGCTGCTGCCATTAAAGCTTCTGAAGAACACGAAGAACAGACTCGCAGAGTCAGTCGTTCTTCAGCAGACTTATTTTCATACCACTGTCGTTGTTTCACAGCAGTAGATAGTTATCGTTTACAGCAGTCTTAAATTACCATACTCTTTGTAACAGTGGCGCTGTAACACCACTACAGCGTTGCTAATTCCTATTTCATCATTAATCATCAATAAAAACATCTATTTTAGCCATGAATTTATCTTGTGAGTGTGTTTTTGGGATGAGGAGCTAAACCCATTAGCCGAGACGACGGAGGAAGCCATTGGTAATTTATTGGTATAATTCTAATTTTATATTTATTTGCAATATTATTATTTGATTATTTGCACGAATTAAAATTGAATTAATAGTTTTTATTGAGTAATTGTGAATTGACTTGATGAAGCATGCTGGGTTTTAGTAACTTTTGATGTTTTATACTTTTTAATTACAATTATTACTTCAAAAACTTATTTGAGGCAAATATTAGAATTGATTTTAAAGATAAAATTGCATAAGAACTATTTAGAGTTTACTATTAAAATGGTCATTGGTGGAATCCTAGTCTTGGTGTTTTTCTCCAAAACTTTGAATTATTTTATTTAGTTGCCTGTTTAATTTAAATCTATAAAAATTGTTTTCTTCACAAGTCTGAAAAGACCCAGTTTTTACCACTACTACAATCACTATTTGATAAACCATCACCTACTACAAACTAACTTCAGAATGGCCTATAGTTGAACTCCTATCAATCTCCCACTGATACAAGGTACAATTATACTCCTACGCCTCTGATCCCAGCAGGATGCTGTGCACTTGATTCCCTTAGTTGATCTCACCCACAACATAGATTTGCTACGAACACAATCGCAGGCTTAACAATAAACAAATCTGTCTCCCACAGAAAATTCTATCAAAGAGGATAAATCTGTCTCCCACAAATAAACCCTAAAAACGTTTCGGCTTTTGATTTAACAATATAGGTGAATCAGAAACCAATTGATTAATCCGGTCTTATATTTCCGAAGAACATCCTAGATTAATCAATTACCTACTCAACAATCCTTCCTGACTACATAGACGGTTTGTCGAGGAATCATAAACAGAGAGGCGAAGATGTTTGTGATTACTTTATCTTGCCTATCGGAGAACTCTCACGATCTCAAGCCAATCAAAGATTGTACTCGTACGATAGAAGATGCAAGATCAGATCACACATCTACGATAAAGTAGTATCGGTCTGGCTTCACAATCCCAATGAAGTCTTTAAGTCGTTAACTCGAGTTTAGAGAAGAAACTCAAGAGTTAATGGATATCGACTCTAGCGAGCGCACTAGTATCACACAAGATGTGTGGGGATTAGTTTTTCCCATTGCTAGATGTCCCCTATATATAGTCTTCAAATCATGGTTTTGCCTTAGGTACTAAGCAAACTATATCCACTGTTAGATGAAAACCTTATTTAGATTCAAGCTAATATATCTCAACCGTTAGATCAAAATATTTAGCTTGTCACACACAATACCATACATGTTTACCGGGTTTGTGAAAACCGTGCCCAAACGTGTACGTGTATGTTGGTTCAGTATAATAACCAAAGGTTAACCATATGAGTGTTTTATACGAACCATTTTCTCCTTCACCATAACTAGTTCATATAGCTCACATGAACTAGTTAAAGAGTCGTTCAATTGCTATGAGATCTTATGTAACTACACAAGACACAATTGAAACAAAGATGATTCGATTCGATTGAGTCGGTTCATGAACATTGTAGCCACGGTTTTCATAAAGCATTCCTTGATAATTTAATATCTATATTCAAAAATCATCTTTAGATCATAACCACTTAAGCTCACAAACAAATTCGCGGACTTAAGTACAATCGGTTGAGTTTTCCAAACTCAGCAAAAATTCTCGGTCGAAAACTTCCGCCAGTTCGCGGACTTATCAGCAAACGAGTTATATTGGAAATCCCAGCTGAAATTCTCGGGATGAGAACTTCCTTCAGTTCGCGGACTGGGTTCGCGAACCGGGTTCGCAGACTTGGCAAGCCAATCCCACAATCCTACCGATTTCTCTTGGTCAACAAAGTTGGACAACTTCGGTTCAAGGATATCACAGTTATGTGATCTAAACTCTTATTTCAATCATTGAAACATTCTTAGAGGACGTTATATAGTTGTTACACTATTTCTCGTCAAAGCAATTTTCAAGGTGATTGAAACATTCATGACTTTGGTCACTAGGTAAAGAAAACTATGGTCGAAGCGAAACGCTTTACCAACACACATTTCGAGATATACTCAGCTCGAAATGTTATGTGTATGATCATAGTCTATATATATAGCATACGACTTTTGTCTCAAGAAGTAGGAGATAGAGTAGATATACTTTCGAGTGACAGATGAATTCAAGCCTTCACATACCTTTTTGTCAAGAAGTTCCACCGGTTTCTTGATTAGTTCTTCTTCTTGTCTGATGAATCGCCATGAAGTCCTTGAGCTCAACTACACCTTCTAACCTAGTCCGAGACTTAGGTATAATAGACTAGAAATCAAAACTTATAGTTTTGATCATTAACATTGACAAACATGCTTGAGATATCAATGCATGAGAGGTTGACCGAGCTATGCTCTAACAATCTCCCCCTTTGTCAATTTTAGTGACAAATCTATCAATACATATGGAATACAGAAAAGATAATGAAACTGAAAATCTCCTATTCCATAAGTCCAATTCTTCAACGTTCCTTGAAATCTTCGTCCTTTCCAAGTACTCCAATGATCCCAAAGGTTGTAAGTTTAGCATCACTGTTGTTGAAGATCCGTAGCGCTATAACAATGAGAGAACTCGAAATTCTCGATCAATGTTATACGTTTGACATAGTACTATTATGTTACATCAAAGTCCAATTGTATCACGACTTCAACAATAATACTATGGTGATATGTATCACTCCCTCTTAGTCAATACTCCATCTCGATCATGGAAACCACTCCCCCTTACACAATGATCCGAGAACCATATGTATTTTTAGTGTGACCTACAATATTTCTCCACCTTTTTGTCAATAAAATTGGCAAAGGTACAAGAACGGGTTCATAATGAAATTTCCACGAGAAATATTTCATGACTAAAAGAAAGATACACATCAACTTAATTTAGATGCAATCATATAGCCGAAGCTAACATCATTCATCAAGGAGTTTTTAAAGATACAAGATAACCCCTATAAAATTCCACAGCCGCACTCCCCACAAAGATATGACCATTAAGCACAAGTTCAAAAGAATTCTCCCCCATTTGATGTCATTCCCAAAGAGGAACAACAAGAGCGACCTTAATTTCGAAAGAAACAAGGATTTGAATGAATACTAAAAACCATGATTAGTGATTATGATATCCACAACTCAACTAAATTAATCACAAGAAAACCCATGATTAATTTAAATGAAAGGTGCTCAACATAAGTAAACTTATGGAGCTACGACTAAATTGGTCATATGGAGGTGACAACTTAACCGTTCAAATACTCGACATAAGGAATACCTTACGGAATATTAGTATACTCAATATAAGGAAAACCTTACGGAATATATGACTACATTAACCAATAGAACATGATAGTGTAGCCGTTCATATACTCAACACAAGAACTTGTGGAATATATGAATACTTCAACTAGATTAATTACAAGAGGACCTATAATGAATCTAATTGGATAACGGATTACTAAACTAATCACCGAATCAATAAATTTAATAAGTTTTGGGCTCAACATAAGAGAATTATGGAACCCCGATTAAGATTATCAAACAAGGTGACATTCTTAACCGTACATGTACTCAACATAAGTGATAAGCTTACGGAGTACTAACTAAATAACCAAACAAGTTGATTAACTTAGTTTCTTAATGCTCAACAAATAACATCTTATGGAACAACCAACCATGCCAATAAAAGAATCGACTTGGTCGTATCGTTCTCAACGTAAGATACACAAAGGATCCTTCACGGTAATACAAGAAATTGAATCAATAAAGATCAATACCGTGAATAACATACAAGGATCTATTCTATCTTTTCAGCATAAAAATGACATAATAGACTTTATCCTTGTTCAAAAAAGATTTTAACCTATCTTCCATCAAAGGTTTGACAATATAGGCTTAACTTTTGTGTTTGTCAAAAGTCTATTCATCCTTAAACCAATATGTGAATATCGATCATGAACAACTTTACTTTTGACAAAATATGGGACCTTCAAGTTCACGGACGCAAACAATACATATCCCATCAAAATATTGTAATATAACAACCATGAAAAATATTGCAAACCATCATCCTCCAAATACTTTTAGAATTTAATACTCATAAACCTAAAAATCAAAGAAGATGAAAACAAAGATAGCTATGTGTAGTCACAATCATCGCTATTCAAACACTAGTTATTATTCCAACTAATCAAAAAGAAGACTTACTAGACTTTAATGTCTTTGAGAAATTCAGCATCATTCCCAAACTCCTTATCGTCAACAACATTGGAACATACGGTTCGCGAAGATAGGAGTTAACATCAACGAACTTTCTTGGCTGATTATATCGAACCAGGGCTCTATGAATCTCCAAAGACCTTGAAACAAAAGATTTTATTTCACGAATCTCCTTTCTTACCTCCTTCAATTCATCAAGAACATCGGAGTACTTCTGAGAATTAGAAGGAACAGTCTTTGCCTTTCTTGTTCTTTTCCTTTTCAAAGACCTAGAATTAGGAGATTTTCCCTTTTCCTTGATTGAAGGATTTACAATCATATTGACATCTTTTCTATCCATAGACACAATCTTAGAGAACAGTTATAACCAACTGATTTTTGTGGATGGGATTCACAATCTCATAAAGCAGTCTTGAGATATAAAAAATGTCAAGGAAGGAAAAAAGAATGTAGGGTTCGCAACTTATAAACAAGTTCGCGGTCGGTCAACTCTAAACCCTATAAAGAGTAGAATTGTCGATAAAGACCCTTTCTTTTATTTGAAAGACATAAAATAACAAACCTAAGAGAAACCTTTTCTTCAAAGCCTGTTCGTACACGATCTTGTCTCTTTTTTGATCAGGCATATGAGATAAGATTTATCACCCAATACGATTAGTTTGTGCTGGGGTGAACAACAATTTGTCCACCATTTTCCTCTTGAGAGGAAACCTCTGTCTTCTGTCTAACAAAGCGGTTTAACCATGTCTTCTTCTCTAATGGTCTTATTTTATCCTTGAAAATCAACTTCTTAGACGAAGATAAAATTCTACATACCTCAACGGTCTTTTGAGCGAGTTTAAGCTTCATTGCTAACTGATTTGCTCTTCGTTGAAGTTTGCTGGCGTGCCTCATTTGATGCTTGTACTTGTAACATCTTGATAGTTCATGACCCTTTTGAGAACAAAATAAGCACGTCACACTTTGGTAATAATCAGGCATCTGTGGTGCGATAGCTGCTAAGCACACGTTGAATCCTGAATTGTTACTGGTAGAATTTCCAAGGAGAGGGTCAATTGATTCTTCCAGCTTGATTGGATTTTCTTCTTCCCTGAAACCATCAAGGTTGATGTATGTATTGCTATAATTATCAAAATCAATATTCTCGCATAGAAGACCGACACTTGATTTCCTATCTTCTTCAAAATCATAGATCTCAGACATCTCATCAAGTGTTATAGCTAGACCTTTGTTCCCAGTGTATTTCCTTCGATTAGGGAATTCGTTAGCGAAATGACCAAAACCCTTACAGTTAAAGCACTGAGGCATGTCCTCGTCATCAGCCTCGTCTGCATCCCTGTTTTTAGGAGGCATGCGACCGTGAGGTTTGTCTGCTGACCTGGGTTTGTCTCTTGAAAACCGTTTACTTCTCTTCAATATAAGATCCCTAAACTTTCTTGTGATCAAGGATCCTGATTTGTCAAGATCTTCATCTGAAAAATCGTCTTCGACCTGATCATCCTCAGAGACATAAGCACTTTTACTCTTATCAAGTAATTTAGTGTTTTTATGTGCTTTAAAGGCAACATCCTTTCCGACTTTGGATGTGTGCTCATGGTCAAAGATCTTGAGCTTTCCAACCAAGGTATTTATGGAAATATCATTGAGGTTATTTTCTTAAACGATGGCATGCTTCTTAGACTCGTATCTAGATGGCAACGATTTGAGAATTTTAATCACAATGTCCTTTTCAGGAATAGTCTTACCCAATGCAAATAATGCATTAATAATTTCAGACACTTTGTGATTAAACTCATCAAATGATTCTTCATATGCCATACGAAGATTCTCCCAATCAGAATTAAGGTTTTGAAGCCTTGCTTCCTTTTCACTAGAGTTTCCTTCGAATACTGTTTCTAAGATATCCCAAGCCTCCTTCGACTTTGTGCAATTACACACGTGATGTTCAAGGTTTGGGGTAATGGCATGTATGATGGAATTCAAATCGTCGGAATTTTGCTTAGCAGCAAGTATCTCGGCAGGGCTATATTCACCAATAGGTTTGGGAACGTTCGCATCTCCAACTGCCATAACGGGAGCCTCATAGCCATTAACAACGAATAACCATGATTGAAAATCACATTCTTGGAGAAAAGCATAGCAATTTTCCACCATAAGTAATTCGACCCATCGAAGACTGGTGGTACGTTAATAGAGATAACACCTCTGTCCATAGAGTCAGATCGCTACAAACACAGACTGATTAGGTATTGAACGTGTTTGCTTGCTCTGATACCAATTGAAAAATGGGGGTCTAACAACACCACCTAATATTTCGTTTAGCAATCTGTATGGAAAATCTCCGAAACACTCTACTAGAGAATCAACTAGACAGTTAAACTCAATCTAGAATATAGTGTCTCAAGGAGTTAATATCTCTATCTCTCAATCTAATTCTTACTCAAGCAAACTGCGAGTCTTGATTAGAGAGAGATAAACTTGGACGGTACCAAAGACCAATGTCCAAGGATCAATCAATATCAATCAACAACCAAAGGTTGGATTTCCAATTGATTAGATCTAACGCACAACCTGTATTATTTAAATTATAAAGATAAAACAATATAATGCGGAAATTGAAATAACACAGACACCAGAGATTTTGTTAACGAGGAAACCGCAAATGCAGAAAAGCCTCAGGACCTAGTCCAGATTGAACACACACTGTATTAAGCCGCTACAGACACTAGCCTACTACAAACTAACTTCGAGCTGGCCTATAGTTAAACCCCTATCAATCTCCCACTGATACAAGGTACAGTGATGCTCCTACGCCTCTGATCCCAGCAGGATGCTGCGCACTTGATTCCCTTAGCTGATCTCACCCACAACTAAGAGTTGCTACGAACACAATCGCAAGCTTAACAATAAACAAATATGTCTCCCACAGAAAAGTCTATCAAAGAGGATAAATCTGTCTCCCACAGATAAACCCTAAAAATGTTTCGGCTTTCGATTTAACAATCTAGGTGAATCTGAAACCAATTGATTAATCCGGTCTTATAATCCCGAAGAACAACCTAGATTAATCAATCACCTACTCAATAATCCTTCCTGACTACACATGCGTTTTGTTGAGGAATCACAAACAGAGAGACGAAGATGTTTGTGATTACTTTATCTTGCCTATCAGAGAACTCTCACGATTTCAAGCAAATCAAAGATTGTACTCGTACGATAGAAGATACAAGATCAGATCACACAACTACGATAAAGTAGTATCGGTCTGGCTTCACAATCCCAATGAAGTCTTTTAAGTCGTTAACTCGAGTTTAGAGAAGAAACTCAAGAGTTAATGGAGATCGACTCTAGCGAGCGCACTAGTATCACACAAGACGTGTAGCGATTAGTCTTGCCCATTGCTAGATGTCCCCTATATATAGTTTTGAAATCAGGGTTTTTCCTTAGGTACTAAGCAAACCATATCCACCGTTAGATGAAAACCTGATTTAGATTCAAGCTAATATCTCTCAACCGTTAGATCGAAATCTTTAGCTTGTCACACACAATACCATACGCGTTTACTGGGTTTGTGAAAACCGTTCCCAAACGTGTACGCGTATGTTGTTTCAGTATAGTAACCAAAGGTTAACCATATGAGTGTTTCATACCAACCATTTTCTCCTTCACCATAACTAGTTCATATGGCTCACGTGAACTAGTTAAAGAGTCGTTCAATTGCTATGATATATTATGTAACTACACAAGACACAATTGAAACAAAGATGATTCGATTCGATTGAATCAGTTCATGAACATCGTAGCCACAGTTTGCATAAAGAATTCCTTGATAATTTAATATATATGTTCAGAAATCATCTTTAGATCATAACCACTTAAGCTCACAAACAAGTTCGCGGACTTAAGTACAATCGGTTGAGTTTTCCAAACTCAGCAGAAATTCTCGGTCGAGAACTTCCGTCAGTTCGCGGACTTATCAGCAAACGATTTATATTGGAAATCCCAGCAGAAATTCTCGGGATGAGAACTTCCTCCAGTTCGCGGACTTGTCAAGCCAATTCCACAATCCTACCGATTTCTCTTGATCAACAAAGTTGGACAACTTCAGTTCAAGGATATCACGGTTATGTGATCTAAACTCTTATTTCAATCATTGAAACATTCTTAGCGGACGTTATATAGTTGTTACACTATTTCTCGTCAAAGCAATTTTCAAAGTGATTGAAACATTCATGACTTTCGTCACTAGGTAAAGAAAACTATGGTCTAAGCGAAACGCTTTACCAACACACATTTCGATATATAGATAAGCGAGATATACTCAGATCGAAATGTAATGTGTATGATCATAGTCTATATATATAGCATACGACTTTTGTCTCAAGAAGTAGGAGATAGATTAGATAGACTTTGGAGTGACAGATGTGTTCAAGCCTTCACATACCTTTTTGTCGAGAAGTTCCACCGGTTTCTTGAGTAGTTCTTCTTCTTGTATGATGAATCGCCAAGAAGTCCTTGAGTTCAACTACACCTTTTAACCTAGTCCGAGACTTAGCTATAATAGACTAGAAATCAAGACTTATAGTTTTGATCTCTAACATTGACAAACATGCTTGAGATAACAATGCATGCGAGGTTGACCGAGCTATGCTCTAATAACAATGATCCGAAAACCATATGTATTTTTAGTGTGAAATACATATTAATTCTCCCCCTTTTTGTCAATAAAATTGGCAAAGGTACAAGAACGGGATCATAATGAAACTTCCACAAGAGACATTTCATGACTAATAGAAAAGACACACATCAACTAATTTAGATGCGATCATATAGCCGAAGCCAATAGCATTCATCAAGGAGTTTAAAGATACAAGATAACCCCTCTAAAATTCCACATCCGCACTCCCCACAAAGATATTACTATTAAGCACAAGTTCAAATGAACTCTCCCCCATTTGATGTCATTCCCAAGAAAACAACAAGAGCGACCTTAATTGAGAGAGAAAAGAAGGATTTTTATTGGACACAAAAAACCATGATAAGTTATTTTCTATATCCAAAATATCAATCAAATTAATCATAAGAAATACCTTGATTAATTTAATCAGAATACGCAACTAAATCAAACCACAAAATGATCAATTTAATTGATTGTGCTTAACATAAATAAACTCACGGAGATACGATTAAGAAAATCATACGGAGATAACCAACTCAATCGTACAAATACTCAACATAAGGAAAACCTTACGGAATATATGACTACATTAACCACAATAACATGATTAGTACATCCGTTCATATATTCAACACAAGAACTTGTGGAATATATGAAAACTCAACTAGATTAATTACAAGAGAACCTATAATTAATTTAATTGGAATACAAATAACCAAACTAATCACCAAAGTAATCAATTTAATTACTTTGGGCTCAACATAAGAGAACTTATGGAACCCCGACTAAGTTTATCATAGAACATGACAACCTTAACCGTTCGTGTACTCAACATAAGAAGGAAAACCTATGGAGTACAAACTAAATCACCAAACTAGTTGATTAATTTAGTTCCTAATGCTCAACATAATATACCTTATGGAACAACCAACCAAGTTAATCAAGAATAATCAACTTAGTCGTATCGTTCTCAACAAAAGGCATACAATGGAGCCTTCACGGTAAACGAAAAGAATGGATCAATGAAGATCAATACCGTCGATAACACACAAGGATCTATTCTATCTTTCCATCACTATATGCATAATGACATAATAGACTTTATACTTGTTCACAAGAGATTTTAACCTATCTTCCATCAAAGAATTGAAAATATATGCTTAACTTTTGTGTTTGTAAAAAGTCTATTCATCCTTAAACCAATATGAGAATACCGATCATGAACGACTTTACTTTTGACAAAATATGGGACAATAAAGTTCACGAATGTAAACACACAAATCCCATAAACATTGCAATATAACAAACCAAAGATTAAATATTGCAAACCATCATCCTCCAAATATTATTAGAATTTAAAACCCAATAAACCTAAAAAATAATACAAGAAAATGAAAAATAATAGCTATGTGTAGTCACAATCATCGCTATTCAAGAACTAGTTATTCTTCCAACTAAGCCAAAAAGAAGACATCCTAGGCATTGTAGTTCTTCCTCAAGACATCTACAGAAAACTCCTTTGAGTTCTTAAATCATTTTTCTTATTGATGAAAGCTTTTAACATGCCTTTAAGATGATTAATATAGAAAAGAGACAGTTAGAGGAAGAACCTTCTCCAATAGTTGTTGACCTTTTTTTTATCAATCGAGAGGAAGAGATTCCTTTGCACATATGAATATTGGCAGCTACTACATCACCTCTTTTGGACATACCTTAAATAATCTTGAGATTGTTATCCAAACAGAAAGGATTATACAATTGGAAACAAATGAACACAGACTTGAGCCATTTCTAGGCGCTTCCCATATTTCTCAATTCAAGGATGAGAAGGTAAATATCACCAATCAGTTGGTGAACGGCCGGGACAAGTGCCCATTTACCTTTCGTGGCTTGTTACTGGTGGTTGAGCTAACAAATTTTTTTCTTCTTCTAGAGAATTTACTCTGTTTATTTTCATCCAGACTTACTCTTTGCATGTTCTTTTGAAGTTTGGTGACTCTCTTATTGCTTTTCTTGAATCTTCAAAAATTATATTTGACATGCCTTGAGTGTCCACAGAAGGAGCAGATCAATGTGGATTTTTCGTCTTCATGTACTTCCTCCTTTTTACCACTTTCAACCATTGTTTCCTGTTCTGCAGTTTTATTGCTGAATCCTAAACCATGATAGTTTCCAAAAGATCTCTGACCGAACAACATTTCTGCAATTTTGTCAGAGCTTCTGGAAACCTTTTCAGGTCATCTCTGAGAGAGTTAATCTCCTTTTCTTTTAGAGACATGGTTTTGATGAACTTAGTATTAAGATGTTTTATCTCAATATTTTTCGTCTGGAGTGATGATTCAACATACCTCAGGGAGGTTCTGAGACGAAGGTTTTCTTGAAGAATCTCTTTATTTCGGACTCTAATCAACTCAGTGTCAAACTCAAGCTCTGAATCATAATTTGAGGTTGAAGGAGAAACATAAGTACAGGCAGTAAATCCATTGCACCAGTTAGACACATCTGAGTTAAGTTGAGAAACAATACCTTCTGTTGAATTATCTTCAACAACCAGAGAATGTGGAGAACCAGCAAAACGATTCTTCCTTTTTAATAAATTCTTGACCCCATCGATTATTAGTGAGTGATCACATTCATCAGCCCAGGAGAGGTGAGAGGAAGACATCTCAGTTTTGTTCACAGCATTGAGCGCGAACATTTTTCCGTTATCTTGATCAAGAATTCTCAACTTTCCAATCAGTGAAGTCCTGGAAAGTGTGTCGGGATTATTTCCCTCAATGATGTCATGCTTCTTAGACTCGTATCTAGATGGCAGCGATCTGAGAATTTTCATCACAATATCCTTTTCAGGAATTGGCTTACCCAATGCAAAAGATGCATTAAAAATTTCAGACACTTTGTTATTAAACTCATCAAATGATCTTCATCTGTCATACGAAGATTTTCCCAATCGGAATTAAGGTTTTGAAGCCTTGCTTCCTTTTTCACTGGAGTTTCCTTCGAATACGGTTTCTAAGATATCCCAAGCCTCCTTAGACCTAGTGCAATTACACACATGATGCTGAAGGCTTGGGGTAATGGCATTCAAACCATCGTAATTTTTCTTAGCAGCAAGTATCTCAGCAGGGCTATATTCACCAATAGGTTTGGGAACGTTTGCATCTCCAACTTCCAAAATGGGAGCATCATAGACATTCACCACATATACCCATGATTGAAAATCACGTTCTTGGAGAAAATCTCGCATATCGATTTTTCACCATAAGTAATTTGAGCCATCGAAGACTGGTGGTACGTTAATAGAGATAACACCTCTGTCCATAGTGTCAGATCGCTACAAACACAGACTTATAAGGTCTTTAACGTGTTTTCCTGCTCTGATACCAATTGAAAAAGCGGGGGTCTAACAACACCACCCAATATTTCGCTTAGCAATATGTATGGACCAACTCTGAAATACTTTGCTAGATAATCAACTAGACAGTCAGACTCAATCTAGATTAAAGTATCTCAAGGAGTTAATATCTCTCTCTTGTTTTGATTTACTCAAGCTAAAACAATAGTGAGTATTTAATCAAACACAAGGAATAACTTGGACGGTACCAAAGACCAATGTCCAAGGATCAATCAGTATCAATCAACATCCAAAGGTTGGATTTCCAATTGATTAGATCAAACGCACAACCTGTATTATTTCTATTATATAAACAAATATAATGCGGAAAAGAAATAACACAGACACCACAAGTTTTCTTAACGAGAAAACCGCAAATGCAGAAAAACCCCGGTACCTAGTCCAGATTGAATACACACTGTGTTAAACCCCAATCAGTCTAAGAAGAAAACTTCGGACGGGACTGTAGTTGAACCCCAATCAGTCTCCCACTGATCCAAGGTACAATTGCACCCCTACGCCTATGATCCCTGCAGGATACTACACACTTGATTACCTTAGATGATCTCACCCACAACTAAGAGTTACTACGAACCAAAATCGCAGGCTTAAACAATAAACAAATCTGTCTCCCACAGAAAAGCATATCAAAGGATAAATCTGTCTCCCACAGAAAAACCCTAAAGTGTTGTTCGTCTTTTTATATGAAATCAAGGTGAACAGAAACCAATTGATAATCCGGTCTTATATTCCCGAAGAAAAACCTAGATTAATCAATCACCTCACAATAATCTTAATCGACTAGCGAAAGAAGATGTTGCGGAATCACAAACGATGAGACGAAGGTGTTTGTGATTACTTTTATATATTGCCTATCGGGGAACCTCACGATCTCAATCCAATCACAGATTGTACTCGTACGATAGAAGATGCAAGATCAGATCACACAACTACGATAAAAGTAGTATATGCCTGGCTTCACAATCCCAATGAAGTATTTAAGTCGTTAACCCGGTTTGAGAAAAGAAAACCAGAGGGTTACATGAGAATCGACTCCAGCTTACGAACTAGTACCACACGGACATGTGGGGATTAGTTTGTAGACTTGTTAGACGTCCCCTTATATAGCCTTTTAAATCAGGGTTTGCAATCAATGTTAGTTTAGTAACGAAGCATTCAATATTCACCGTAGGATGAAAACCTGATTTAGATTCAAGATAATATATCTCAACCATTAGATCGAAATCTTAGATTATTGTCATACACAATTGTACTTCACGCTTCTAGGTTTGTAAACCGTACCAAACGTGTGCATTGTTGGTTCAACAATAGTCAACCAAAAGGTTATCTACTTGAGCATTTCATACCAACCACTTTCTTCACCATAAATAGTTCAATCAACTCATATGAACTAGTTAGAGAGTCGTTCAATTGCAAGGAAATCTCATGTACTACATAAGACACAATTGAAGCAAAGATGATTCGATTCGATTGAATCCGCTCATGAACATTATACCCACGGTTTGCATAAAGCATTCCTTAGTAATTTAATATTCACTTTCAGAGCACATCTTTAGATCATAACCTCTTAAGTTCACAAACAAGTTCGCGGACTTAAGTAAGTTTTCCAAACTCAGCAGAAATAATCGGAAAGAGAACTTCCGCCAGTTCCCTGACTAAGCACACAAACGAGTTTTGGAAAATCCAGCAGAAATTCTCGGTCGAGAACTTCCGTCAGTTCGTGGACTAGGTCTGCGGACTGGGTTCGCGGACTTCGCAAGCCAACTCCACAATCCTACCGATTCCTCTTGATCAACAAAGTTAGAAAAACTTCGGTTCAAGGAATACATGGTTATGTAATATAAACTTTCATTCCAATCACTGAAACATTCTCAGAGGACGTTATTCTGTTGTTATTCACAAACCTTTCTCGTCAGAGCAATTTTCAAGATGATCGAAACATACATGACTTGCGTCACTAGGTAAAGAAAACATGGTCGAAGCGAAACGCTTACCAACACATAGTTCGAGATATAGATAGGCGAGGTACACTCGGCTCGAAATAACAAATGTGTATGATCTAAGTATATATATATAGCATACGACTTTTGTCTCAAGAATTAGGAGATAGAATAGACAGACTTTTGAGTTACAGATAAGTACAAGTCTTCATATACCTTTTTGTCGAGAAGTTCCGCCGGTTTCTTGAGTAGTTCTTGTTCTTGTATGATGAATCGCCATGAAGTCCTTGAGCTCAGCTACACTTACTATCCTAGTCCGAGACTTAGCTATAATAGACTAGAAATAAAAACTCATAGTTTTGATCACTAACATTAACAAACATGCTTGAGATAGCAACTCATGCGAGGTTGACCGAGCTATGCTCTAACAACGTCAAGAATAATGATGAACGTATCTAAGACAAAAAGCTACCAACATATATTTCAATAAATAGATAAGCGAGTTAAACTCATATCGAAATATCAAATGTGCATGATACGAAAGACTATATCATATACGACTTTTGTCTCAATAGGAGATAAAAGAGAATAAAATAGACTTCTGAGTGATATACAAGTTTTAGTATCCACATACCTTTTGTTGATGAAGTTCCTCCGAGTTCTTCAGTAAGTCTTCGTTTTCAGTTGTAAGCACCGTGAAGTCTAAAGCTCAACTATACAATCTATCCTAGTCCGAAACTCAATATAGGTAAACTAGAAATCAAGACTATAGTTTTGATCAACTAAACTTGAAAAAAAAATATAGAGATAACAACGCTTGCAAGTTCGTCTGAGAAATGCTCTAACAAGTAGTATGATCGATCCTTGTTAGGCGAAATCTCTTAGATACGCTCGTTTAAAGACTTTTGTGGGATCAAGAAGCTCTACGAGTACCACTGGTGGGAAAAATAAATATTGTGTGTTTATTTTAGTTTTTGATTATTGATTTGATTGACTAACATTTCTTGTAACTTTTATTGCACATAGTTTAATTATTCTTGAGAGACTTCTCTTCTGATATAAGGGTCAGTCAAACTAGATCAAAGTATCGACGAGATTTTTAGAACTGTTTGTATATCTAAAGAAATTTTATGCTAATGCATTGTTAACTGATGGTATTTTCACAGTGGTTGTAGAAGTGGTAAGTAAAGTGGTTCTTTAAGACTTGTGAAAGCAGGTTTTTAAGATTTAATTTTTATAAATAAAAATAAAAAACTCAAATTGTGAAAATTATGGAGAGGCTGGGGCTAGGATTTCACCATTGGTCAGTATTAGTGATTTAATAAAATAATAATTATGCAACCCAAGATTCAATTTGATTCTAATAGTCTTACCTAAACATGTAGATTTCCAAAAGAATAGATGTTAATCGCAAGCATAGAACATCAAAACCCTCAGGCAAGCATGCTCTATCAAGAGAAAATACAACTAACTAATCAAAATCATATACAATTTTAAATTCAATGCAAAAATCATAATAAAATTGCAATAATTAATTTAAAATAGAAATGTGTCACTTTTACCGAAATAATGGCTTCCTCCATAGCCCCAAGGATTGGGTTTAGCTCCTCATCATGGAAACACGCTCAAAATATGATTTCATTGCTCAAAAATGGTTTACAAATGATGAAAAGAGTGAAAATGGTGAAAATCGAGTTTGTAACAATTGTATTTGTTACAAACCAACTGTTACAGAGAACGATATAAGTAGACTGTCTCTGACACTGTAGCGTAAATGACTGTCGGATAATTGTCGTTTTCACTGTAGAAAATACGATTGTTACCTGTGCGTCAAATGTTCTTCGTGTTCTTGGTGCAGCAGCAGCAAAAGGAATTTCTGTAACTTTATTTTCTCGCTCTTTTGATGCTCTGTACCCCTCTGAAACTCTCCGTCCCCTTTCTGTGACCACTAAGCACTTCTTTTATACTCAACAACGACAAAATCTCTCGTTATAACTGCTCCAAATCTTCACCATAACTTCTGCAGTAAAGATGACATATTCTCGGGAATATTTTCCTTCACGCGTCTTCTGCTGGCTGTAAACTCCCCTTTTAATCTCCTACACGATCTGGTTGTATCTCAACACATTCCAAACACATACAGAATACGTCTTAACACTCTGAAACTCGTGAAAACAACCTCCCGTGAGTAAGCTTCCCTGTTTTCTTCTCTCGAATTATCCAGCCTAACTGGATCAAATCCATCGAGAATACCAAGCCTGTTCAGCCACAACAGATCCAATATAAAAGATTCCAGTGATTGAATCTCTTTAAACCACGACCAAAAGCTCAACCCTAATTCTGGTTCGTTACTGCCAGATTTCCCTCCGAATTTGAAATTTGAAATGAAGAAGAAGAAGTGCCCTGATCCAAAACACGGGCGCCTTTAACAGCAGGGGTGCCTGGGGTTCCCTTATCCAAAATGAGGGTGCCTTTAGTACTTTTCTTCGGGAGTCTAAATAGCACTTGAGCAACTTTTTCCACACAAGTGTATTTCTCCAAAAACATAAAAACACCATAATAAGTACAAAATCAAGCACTAACAATAGAGACACTGAGGACAATTCAGACACAGAAATGTGTCTATCAAATACCCCCAAACTTATTATTTGCTAGTCCTCGAGCAAAACTAATCTAGGAAAATAAAATTCTAACTCACTAGGTGGCCCTAGTGACCGAGTTAATCTCGGGAGGGTTTACCAGAGGTGTACCCACAAAACCATGACTTCTAATTGGTCACAAGTATCCAAAGATCTATGAGGACATATATATTCTCATCCTATCGCCAACTACTAGAATGCCAGAGAAAGCTGACTAAAGAAAAGGGGAGACACATCCGCAATACTGCTAGTTGAAGAGATATCCGCTATACAGCTAGATAAACATTGTAATATGCATCCTCTTTACAATTGGATAAGATTAGGAGAGAGATAAAGATGAGAGGGACATCTTCTAAATAGCTGGATTAATTACGTGTGATGAGTTGAACCAGTGCTAGAAAGATCTTGTGCTATACGGAAAGCGGACTAACAAAGCAACCAAAATGCATCTTTATTTAACTCTCTCATAGTGCTCAGTAGAAACAACGTCTTCTTCAGCTTCAACTGTTGATGATAAACTATCGAACCTCGTAGAACCCTGACAATTAACTCTTTTCCTTAATTTCTTGCTTGAAACTTCCTTATAGGTTTCTACCTCCCTATGGCCTTATTGAACAAAAATCTAATTATAGAACAAAGAGAACGTTTTTTCTTTTCTTTTTTTTCCTCTCATTTTTTCATTTTTTCATTTTTTGTAAACAAAAATAACAAGACAAAAATTTACATGGCCATGAGAGAAGGACTTTAGAACTTAAAACTTCGCAACTTGTAATGTCTTGGTATCATGAACTTCAACAACTTATATCGTTTGCTCTTATAAATCCTAAGTCTTCAACTTTGATTTTTGAATTATTCTTTTCTATTGTTGCTTCTAAACATTAAACGTTTTCAACTTTCTTCACAGATTTTGATGTCGCTCCGTTTGTTGATGATGATAAGTTTCTAATGAGAGAGAGTTGTAATCCAGTAACTAAGACTACATTATGAGGTTGCTTTGTCTTTCTGCCATTTCCTTCTGACCTACTTGCCTTTCCATCATGGATGGTTAGGTCCATCACGGTCACCCTCTAAAATGAACAAGTTCTCTCCTGAATTTTAAAGATCTCAATATTTTTTCCTCTAATGTCTCAATAGATTTTTATCCCTAGCATTCCAATTTCTATCTTTTCGGTGAGAAACAATATGTAAACTTAGCTAATCGGATACTATGTGACACTAGAAGTTTCAAAGTGTAACTAAAAAGTTCTTCCCCAACCCCAAATTTAAATCTAACATTGTCCTTAATGTTCTAAAGATGAAATAAAAAGTATGAACAAGGAGAAACTGTTACCACTTGATGGATGGAAAAAGAAATAAGGAAGGACATTACCGTAAGCATGAGCCTGGGCACTTCCCGTAAAATGCTAAATTTAAAATCTTTAGATGGACATCAAATACCTCAAAAAGGATTGTCACCTTCCAAATTCATATATCAATAGCCGAAATAGTTGCGGGTCCTCAGAACCAAATAGAGCAGACACAAAAGAAAGACTACCATCTTGGATTAAAAAAATGAGCTGACGGAGCATAACCTAGGGCTTTCATCAAGGCAACTAGATTTATATGTGGTGTCTCTTTGGGCTCTATATAAGTGTCTAGGAAAACAGGTTCAACCTAATGACATGTCTCTAAGAATTGGGTTTCTTCATGGACAGTATCTGGAGGATCAGATAGCAGAGTTTGAAGAAACTCAAGTAGTATCTTAGACGCACAAAGCTCGAGTCCCAAGTTAGGTACTTCAATTAGGGATACATGATGATCACTAGAGTCATCATTACCCCCAAACTTAGGGTGAACAATATCCTCAAATGGACCTAAATTTATGGGATGGGTTCTAGGGTCCATAGAGTCAGCACAAATACTAGCTTCTTTTGGGGACTGTTCATCTAAACGAACAACATCCTCATATAATGTATTATCAAAGAAAATCTCTAGCATAGGCTCATCAACTACGGTGTTCATCATGGTTACCTCCTCTGAAGCACTGAAAGGTTCATCAAATAATGGATTATCAAACATAGTGCAGGTTAAAGGATCATGAGCTATAGTGCTAATCATGTTCACCACTTCTAAATAATCTATCTCAGAAGACTTGATGACATTAAAGACATTTAGATCAGTAGTCATATTACCAAAAGATATGTTCATAAGTCCGGTTCTACAATTAATGACAACATTAGATGTGGTTAAGAATGGGCGACCTAAAATCACCGGTATTTGAGCACTTGGGTCCGTCCTGAACAGGTTTGGTATCTAGAAAAACAAAATCCACTGGGTATATGAACCTATCAACCTCAATAAGAACATCTTCTATGACACCACGAGGCACTTTGACAGACCTATCAGCTAATTGAAATGTCATTTTGGTCGGTTTCAACTTACCAAGTCCTAGCTGGGTATACACATGGTACGGGAGTAAGTTAACACTAGCTCCTAAGTCAAGAAATTTCTTATCAACTACATGATTACCAATCACACAAGATATGGTGGGGCATCCAGGGTCCTTATACTTAGGGGGTGTTTGGTTCAGAAGAATTGAACTTACTTGACCAGTTAAAAAGGCTTTCTTATGGACATTCAGCTTACGCTTTCGTGTACAAAGATCTTTAAGGAACTTGGCATAAGCGGTCATCTGCCTAATTGCTTCTAATAACGGAATGTTGATGTTCACCGGCTTAAATGTTTCCATAATCTCGTTGAAAGTCGACTCCTTCTTTGTTGGGGATAACAAATGTGGATATGGGGCTCTAGGCACATAGGTAGTCCTATCAGGAATTTCTTGGGAATCCTTAGAAATTGTTTCAGTTTCCTCATCTATGGGCTCCTCTTCGGAAGTAGAAGGTGGAACTACATTATGCCCACTAGGCATGACTACCTTATTGTCTACCGTTTTACCGCTCCTAAGGGTTGTTATTGCATTAACATGATTTGATGATTTCTCACCAACTAAAGATATTTGATGAACTCCTCTAGGATTGGGTTGTGGTTAACTAGGGAAACTTCCGTTATCTCTTTCACTTAGAGTCTTAGCTATTTTACTAACTTGAACAACTTAGAAAGAGTCTGATTAGTATTTTGAAAGTTTTGTTCGGTTTCCTGTTGAAAACTAACCTGGCTCTTTACTAACATTTCCTGGCTATTTGCTAACATATCTTGGCTTTTTGTCAATATACTAAGAGATTCCTCTAAGCTAGTAATTTTATTCTCAGAAGGGTTCTGAAACTGGGTTTGACCTGAAAAGTTCTTAGTATATCCAAAACATGGGGGAGGCTGAGAATTACTAGACTGACCTTGATTCTGGCCCATAGACCAATAAAAATTAGGATGGTTTCTCCAACCAGGGTTGTAGGTCTCTGAGTATGGGTCAAACTTTTGACGGTTTTCAAACCTAGAGTTGTTATAGACAACATTGGCTTGCTCTTCACTAACCCGACCTTCCCAAAACGAGTTATCGGGTTATACTCCACAACTAGAGACTTGAGAGGCTCTATTCCTAGCATCAGGTTCAACAAGAGACCTATGTTTAGACTGATTCAATTCCAAAGCTTTTAACCTTCTAGACAAAGCAACAAACTTAGCATCTGAACCAAAACTTGTATCTACCACATTGGTGCTACTTCTATTGACCAAGATTCTTTTAGGGGGTTCAACACATGGCTCCCACTATTAAGATTTTTCAGCAATAACTCCTGAGAAGGTAAAAGCATCATCAACATTTTTACTAGTAAACTCACCAGCACACATAGACTAGACCGGCTTTGGTCGAATAGTCTAAACCATCATAAATAATCTCTACTAGTTTCATCTTTTCAAATCCATGGTGAGGACATTGGGATAGGAGATCATTGTTAGAGCATAGCTCGGTCAACCTCGCATGCGTTTCTATCTTTGTCAATGTTAGTGATCAAAACTATAAGTCTTAATTTCTATTCTATTGTAGCTAAGTCTCGGACTAGGTTAGAAGGTGTAGTTGAGCTCAAGGACTTCATGGCGATTCAACAGACAAGAAGAAGAACTACTCAAGAAACCGGTGGAACTTCTCGACAAAAAGGTATGTGAAGACTTGAACATATCTGTCACTCAAAAGTCTATCTATCCTATCTCCTACTTCTTGAGACAAAAGTCGTATGTTATACATATAGACTATGATCATACACATTGGATATTTCGAGCTGAGTATATCTTGCTTATCTAAATCTCGAAATGTGTGTTGGTAAAGCGTTTCGCTTCGATCATAGTTTTCTTTACCTAGTGACGCAAGTCATGAATGTTCCAATCACTTTGAAAATTGCTTTGACGAGAAATAGTGTAACAACTATATAACTTCCTCTAAGAATGTTTCAATGATTAGAATAAGAGTTTAGATTACATAACCATGGTATCCTTGAACCGAAGTTGTCCAACTTTGTTGATCAAGAGAAATCAGTAGGATTGTGGAGTTGGCTTGCCAAGTCCGTGAACCCGGTTCGCGAACTCAGTCCGCGAACTGACGGAACTTCTCATCCCGAGAAATTCTGCTGGGATTTCCAAAAACTCGTTTGTGTGACTAAGTTCGCGAACTCAGTCCGCGAACCCAGTTCACGAACTGACGGAAGTTCTCGACCCGAGAATTTCTGTTGATTTTGTAAAACTCAACCAATTGTACTTATGTCCGCGAGCTTGTTTGTGAACTTAAGTGGTTATGATCTAAAGATGATTTCTGAACATAGATATTAAATTATCAAGGAATTCTTTATGCAAACTGTGGATACAATATTCATGAACCGATTCAATCGAATCGAATCATCTTTGTTTCAATTATGTCTTGTGAAGTTACATAAGATCTCATAGCAATTGAACGACTCTTTAACTAGTTCATATGAGTCATTTGAACTAGTTATGGTGAAGAAGAAAATGGTTGGTATGAAACACTCATATGGTTAACCTTTGGTTACTATATTGAACCAACATACGCGTACTCGTCTGGGCATGGTTTTCACAAACCCAGTAAACGTGTATGGCAAGTGTGTATGACAAGCTAATAATTTCGATCTAACGGTTGAGAGATATTAGCTTGAATCTAAATCAGGTTTTCATCTACCGGTGGATACGGTTTGATTAGTAACTAAGGCAAAACCCTGATTTGAAGACTATATATAGGGGACATCTATTGGTTTCTGTTCGGGAATATAAGACCGGATTATCAATTGGTTTCTGTTCACCTTGATTTCATATCAAAAGACGAAACAACACCTTAGGGTTTTTCTGTGGGAGACAGATTTATCCTTTGATAGACTTTTCTGTGGGAGACAGATTTGTTTATTGTTAAGCCTGCGATTGTGTTCGTAGCAACTCTTAGTTTTGGGTGAGATCAGCTAAGGGAATCAAGTGCGCAGCATCCTACTGGGATCAGAGGCGTAGGAGCATAACTGTACCTTGTATCAGTAGGAGACTGATAAGGGTGCAACTATAGGCCAGTCCGAAGTTATTTTGTAGTAGGCTAGTGTCTGTAGCGGCTTAATACAGTGTGTGTTCAATCTGGACTAGGTCCCGGGGTTTTTCTGCATTTGCGGTTTCCTCGTTAACAAAATCTCTGGTGTCTGTGTTATTTCAATTTCCGCATTATATTGTTTTATCTTTATAATTGAAATAATACAGGTTGTGCATTTGATCTAATCAATTGGAAATCCAACCTTTGGTTGTTGATTGATCCTTGGATATTGGTCTTTTCTACCATCCAAGTTTATCTCTTTTTAATCGAGACTCGCAGTTTGCTTGAGTAAGATTAAATCGAGAGATAGAGATATTAACTCCTTGATTAACTTTTATCTAGATTGAGTCTGACTGTCTAGTTGATTCTCTAGCAAAGTAGTTCGGAGTTAGTCCATACAGATTGTTAAACAAAATATTGGGTGGTGTTGTTAGACCCCCGCTTTTTCAATTGGTATCAGAGCAGGCAAACACGTTTATGACCTCAAAAGTCTGTGTTTGTAGGGATATTATTATGGACGAGTCTATCTCTGATAACGTACCTGTTCAGAAATTACCATATGATTCTAAAAGATTGAATTCACCTGAGAGAACTGTCACATCTAAGTCAATATCTAAACATTCTCTTGATGTAAAAAATGTTGATTGGAAAACTCTCCTAGAAGAACAGTTGGATGAACTTTCTGATGAAGGTGATTCAAATATTGATAGAGATGTTGATGAGGAAGTCTCGGAGTATGTTAAGTTTTTGGATTCTTGGAATATGAAGAAGAATACAACTTCTCATGTTACACCTCTTCTGACTCCTCTTTGTCGATAAAACAAGAAATTGAGAAGATGTTACGCAGGTGTTTATTGTTCTAATCGTTCTACCGAATCGATCCTCAAGGATTCTGAGGAAAACCTACGTATGAAGTCACTTAAATGTGATAATTTTTTATCAAAAGTACTTTTTGTTGGAAGAGAAACTTACAGAATCTGAAGCAAGGTTTAACTCCCAGCAAACAAGTTTTGACGACAGAGAAAGCGCTTATCTCACTCGAGAAAAACGCCTTGAGGCTGATTTAGCTGCTGCTCTTGATAAAATCAAGATGTTGGAAGATGACTTGAAAAAGTTCAATACTAGTTCAAGCAAATTAACCACTATGCTAGGAGAAAATAAAAATCATCGTGATACACGAGGATTGGGCTATAAGGGAATAAATGCTCCAAGTATTAGCAAAAAGGTAAAATTTGTCAAGGCTAGTGATTCTTCTCAACAAAAGGTTTCCACTGATGGCAAAAGTGAAATACCTTTACCGGCAGTTAAGGTTCAAAAGAGAAAAGTATATCAATCTCCCAAGTCAGCACACATGGATCGAGGTAAGAACATTCCTTATGTTTGCCATTATTGAAGAAATAAAGGTCACATGGAAAGGAGATGTCGTTTCCGTATAAGGAATGAAAAACTTCATGATGTTCTTGTTTGGGCATCACAAGAAGTTGCGAAACCAAGATCATACGTTAAGACTGATCCTCTTAATGTTATGGGTTGTAACTGTCCAACCATTAGGCAAAGGACTCAGTGTTGTGATAAACCTAGATTTGCCTATAAACGTTATACGAAGCCTTTTCAAAATCGTAATGGTTATCAAAAGGATAACTTCGTAAAGACGAAGACAAGATCCGATGCTCCCAATTGGAGAAAGACTAACTTGCAAAAGAATAGTCAATCCAATTCTCTTCCGAGAGATCTTGAAGATAGTGATAAGAAGAAGGTTCTGGTTACTCCTAAACGCACTCAGAAATGGATACCAAAGAAAGATAGTGATACTTTGAGTGTGAAAAGGAATGATCTTCCAGAAAATTCCATGACTATGGAGAAGGCAGTATCCATGATGTTGGAGATTAATAAGTTCTTTGGAAAGATGGTTTTGAATGTGAAAGGTTCTAAAAGCGATCTCTTTCATGACAATCCAAAGGTCACTTGTGGTGAGCAAGACATTGTTCACCCCAACACAACTTGATTGTGTTGTAAGTGCATCCTCACCAAGGAATGCCCTGTTATGTATACAGTGAGGGAAGCACGAGAATTGGGGGACACAGATTATGTTTGGTAAGGCTGTAGAATTCGACTGGATTCTTCTAAAAATGTATGTCTATAAACTTGAGCAAGTTTTATGTTTTTCACTTGTTTGAGTATTTATAATGATTCATGTATCTTGATTATCGTTCATTTCTGCCTAACTTGATATGTGTTTAAGGTTCTTAAATGTTTAGGTTCGAAAACATTATTTAGGTATGTTTGGACTTCATGGTACGCCAACCAAGTATGCATAACATCATTGAAAACCAAAATCCAGGAGTTTAAGTTCGCGGAATTGAAAATTTGTGTGCAAACCCGTAAGTTCGCGGACTTGCCTGTAGACGTCGATATTCGGTGAACATGTTTTGGCTGTAACTTCTTCTTCCGAACTCGGAATGACCTCATTCTTTTTGCATTATATTCCTATTTGAATTCTATTAAAAATAGAGATGAGAAACCTTGAATTTGGATGAGTTAAGATTATGTGCATTACGAGTTTGTCTTGGTGCCTAGGAAACTTCTTATGAGAATTTATTCTTGTTTTTGAGAAGGATTACAAGAGTTTGGAATAGACATTATTGTGATTTCATATAGCTATGTCCAGCGTTTTCATCTTCAATATTTTTTAGATTTATTAGTATTAAATTCTAAAAATATTTGAGGATGATTGGTTGCAATATTTTTCATGGTTGTTATATTGCAATATTTTCATGGGATATGTATTGTTTGCGTCTGTGAACTTGAAGGTCCCATATCTTTGTCAAAAGTAAAGTCGTTCATGATCGATATTCACATATTGGTTTAAAAATGAATAGACTTTTGACAAACACAAAAGTTAAGCCTATATTGTCAATTCTTTGATGGAGATAGGTTAAAATCTTTTGTGAACAAGGATAAAGTCTATTATGTCATTTTAATGATAAAAAGATAAAGTAGATCCTTGTATGTTATCCATGGTATTGATCTTTATTGATCCAATTTCTTGTATTTCCGTGAAAGCTCCTTTGCGTATCTTATGTTGAGCACGATACAACTAAGTCAATTCTTTTATTGGCATGGTTGGTTGTTCCATAAGATGCTATTTGTTGAGAATTAGAAACTAAGTTAATCAACTTGTTTGGTTATTTAGTTTGTATTCCATAAGCCTCTCTTTCTTATGTCAAGTACATGTACGGTTAAGAAAGTCATATTCTATGATAATCTTAATCGGGGTTCCATAAGTCCCTTATGTTGATCCCAAAAATTATTAAATTGATCACCTCGGAGATTAGTTTGGTAATTTGTTATCCAATTAGATTAATAATGGGTTTTCTTGTAATTAATCTAGTTGAAGTTTTCATATATTCCACAAGCTCTTGTGTCGAGTATATGAAAAGGCTATACTAATCATGTTCTATTGGTTAAAGTAGTCATATATTCCGTAAGGTTCTCCTTATGTTGAGTATTTGAACGGTTAAGTTGTCACCTCCATATGACCAATTTAGTCGTAGATCTGTAAGTTTACTTATGTTGAGCACCCCTTAATTAAATTAATCATGGGTTTACTTGTGATTAATTTAGTTGAGTATTGGATATCATAATCACTTATCATGGTTTTTGGTATTCACTCAAATTCTTTGTTTCTTTTGAAATTAAGGTCGCTCTTGTTGTTCTTTTTGGGAATGACATCAAATGGGGGAGAGTTCTTTTGAACTTGTGCTTAATGGTCATATCTCTGTGGGGAGTGCGGCTGTGGAATTTTTTAGGGGTTATCTTGTATCTTTAAACTCCTTGATGAATGTTGTTAGCTTCGGATATATGATTGCATCTAAATACATATGGTTGTCGGATCATTGTGTAAGAGGGAGTGGTTTCCATGATTGAGATGGAGTATTGACTAAGGGGGAGTGATACATATCACCATAGTATTATTGTTGAAGTCGTGATACAATTGGACTTTGATATAATATAATAGTACTATGTCACTGTATAGCATTGATCAAGGTGAGA
The DNA here is from genome assembly GCF_003573695.1 of Papaver somniferum. Taxonomy (NCBI): domain Eukaryota; kingdom Viridiplantae; phylum Streptophyta; class Magnoliopsida; order Ranunculales; family Papaveraceae; genus Papaver; species Papaver somniferum. The sequence goes on along the minus strand of NC_039358.1, from coordinate 54,479,291 downwards.
TCATTCGAGTTTGTCAATATTTCCCCCTTATTTTTAGAGCATAGCTCGGTCAACCTCGCATGCGTTGCTATCTCAAGCATGTTTGTCAATGTTAGTGATCAAAACTATAAGCCTTGATTTCTAGTCTATTATAGCTAAGTCTCGACTAGGTTAGAAGGTGTAGTTGAGCTCAAGGACTTCATGGCGATTCATCAGACAAAAAGAAGAACTACGCAAGAAACCGGTGGAACTTCTCGACAAAAAGGTATGTGAATACTTGAACTTATCTGTCACTCAAAAGTATATCTATCCTATCTCTTACTTCTTGAGACAAAAGTCGTATGCTATATATATAGACTATGATCATACACATTGGATATTTCGAGCTGAGTATATCTCGCTTATCTATATCTCGAAATGTGTGTTGGTAAAGCGTTTCGCTTCGACCATAGTTTTCTTTACCTAGTGACGCAAGTCATGAATGTTTCAATCACTTTGAAAATCGCTTTGACGAGAAATAGTGTAACAACTACATAACGTTCTCTAAAAATGTTTCAATGATTGGAATAAGAGTTTAGATTACATAACCATGGTATCCTTGAACCGAAGTTGTCCAACTTTGTTGATCAAGAGAAATCGGTAGGATTGTGGAGTTGGCTTGCTAAGTCCGCGAACCCGGTTCGCGCTCAGTCCGCGAACTGACGGAACTTCTCATCCCGAGAAATTCTGCTGGGATTTCCAAAAACTCGTTTGTGTGAATAATTCCGCGAACTCAGTCCGCGAACTGGCGGAAGTTCTCGACCCGAGAATTTCTGCTGAGTTTCGAAAACTCAACCGATTGTACTTAAGTCCGCGAACTTGTTTGTGAACTTAAGTGGTTATGATCTAAAGATGATTTCTGAACATAGATATTAAATTATCAAGGAATGCTTTATGCAAACCGTGGATACAATGTTCATGAACCGATTCAATCGAATCGAATCATCTTTGTTTCAATTGTGTCTTGTGAAGTTACATAAAATCTCATAGCAATTGAACCACTCTTTAACTAGTTCATATGAGCCATTTGAACTAGTTATGGTGAAGAATAAAATGGTTGGTATGCAACACTCATATGGTTAACCTTTGGTTACTATATTGAACCAACATACGCGTACATGTTTGGGCATGGGTTTTCACAAACCCAGTAAACCTGTATGGAAATTGTGTATGACAAGATAATGATTTCGATCTAACGTTTGAGATATATTAGCTTGAATCTAAATCAGGTTTTCATCTAACGGTGGATACAGTTTGCTTAGTAACTAAGGAAAAACCCTGATTTGAAGACTATATATAGGGGACATCTAGCAATGGGAAAAACTAATCCCCACACGTCTTGTGTGATACTAGTGCGCTCGCTAGAGTCGATCTCCATTAACTCTTGAGTTTCTTCTCTAAGCTCGAGTTAACAACTTAAAGACTTCATTGGGATTGTGAAGCCAGACCGATACTACTTTATCGTAGTTGTGTGATCTGATCTTGCATCTTCTATCGTACGAGTACAATCTTTGATTGGCTTGAGATCGTGAGAGTTCTCCGATAGGAAAGATAAAATAATCACAAACACCTTCGTCTCTCTATTTGTTATTCCTCGACAAACCTCCTGTGTAGTCAGAAAGGGTTGTTGAGTAGGTGATTGATTAATCTAGGCTATTCTTCGGGAATATAAGTCTGAATTATTAATTTGTTTCTGATTCACCTAGATTGTATAATCAAAAGCCGAAACGTTTTTAGAGTTTATCTGTGGTAGAGATATTTATCCTCTTTGATAGACTTTTCTGTGGGAGACATATTTGTTTATTGTTAAGCCTGTGATTGTGTTCGTAGAAACTCTTAGTTGTGGATGAGATCATCTAAGTGAATCAAGTGCGCATCATCCTGCTGGGATCAGAGGCGTAGGAGCACAACTGTACCTTGTATCAGTGGGAGATTGATAGGGGTTCAACTATAGGCCAGTCCGAAGTTAGTTTATAGTAGGCTAATTGCTGTAGCGGCTTAATACAGTGTGTGTTCAATATGGACTAGGTCCAGGTTTTTTTTTGCATTTGCAGTTTCCTCGTTAACAAAATCTTTGGTGTCTGTGTTATTTCAATTTCCGCATTATATTGTTTTATCTTTATAATTGAAATAATATAGGTTGTGCGTTTGATCTAATAAATTGGAAATCCAACCTTTGGTTGTTGATTTATATTGATTGATCCTTGGATGTTGGTCTTTGGTACCGTCCAAGTCTTCCTTGTATTCGATTAGTACTCACAGTTTCTGTTTGAGGAAATCAAATAAGGATAGAGATATAAACTCGTCGATATACTTTAAATTGATTGAGTCTTGTTGATTCTCTTAAAAGTATATTCAAGTTTGTCCATACATATTGCTAAACAAAATATTGGGTGGTGTTATTAGACCCCCGCCTTTTCAATTGGTATCAGAGAAGGCAAACACTTTCAAGACATAATCAATATGTGTTTGTAGTGATCTGACTCTATGGACAAAAGTACTATCTCAGTAAACGTACCACCAGTCCTCGATGGATCAAACTATATATGGTGGAAAGTTGCTATGCGTACATTTCTTCAGTCGCATGACTTCCAATCATGGATACATGTTTTGAATGGCTACGATACTCTTGTTGTTATGGAAAGAGATGTTATTGTACCAAAAGAGTTATCTATGTACAATACTACTGAGTTAGTTGCTGCAACGCAAAACTCCGACGGGTTGAACGCCATTCTGCATGTTCTTACCCCAAATCTTAGACATCATGTGTCCTTATGAACTACGTCTAAATAATCTTGGGATATTTTAGAAAGTGTATTCGAAGGTAACCCCAGTGAAAGGAAAGCTAGGCTTCAAAACCTTAATTCTGAATGTGGAGACCTTTATATGACAGAAGAAGATTCGTTCGACGATTTTTATCACAAACTGTCTGAAATTGTTAATGCATCATGTGCATTGGGTAAGACCATTCCTGAAAAGGAAATTGTGATGAAAATCCTCCTATCACTGCCATCCAGATACGAATCTAAAAGACATGCCATCGTTGAAGGAAATAACCTTAATACTCTTTCGCGAAACACACTTGTCGGAAAAATAAGAATTTTCGATCGCGAACACATGTCAAGTAATGACTATCAATTGTCTAACAATCACATCGCTTCTCCTGATTGTAAGACTTGTCATCCTAAATTGACAAACGTGAAAAGTGAGAATTTCTTTATATCTACGTTGTCTCTGTTTATACAGAAACTTAAGAAAATGCTCAGACGTAGCAAAAGAAAGTCTAAGAAAGAAACTTCATTAGTCAATGTGAAAGGTAAGAATATTCAGAAAATCCGTGACAATGAAACTGGTCTTATGTGCTATAAAAGTGTTCAGATCACCTCGAAAGATCCAGAAACAGAAGTAAAAGAGATAACTAAAGCATGTATGAATACTCTTGATTATTGTCCGGAGGAAATCTATGATTACTCTTGCAGTCTTTTTGCTGAAAATCACTCTCATGATTCCTTCATGACATGTCCATCTATCTCTCATGAATTGAGTCAGCAAACCTCTTCTGCTCTTGTGCTGAACTCCAAGAACCCTTCCGAAAGGGTCTATCAAAACTTGATGTTCCATTAAGTTCAACACAGGATCATCTTAGCACGTTAAATCAAAAATAGTCATGTGTGTCTAACCGTTGTATACTGAAGGGGAAAAGGAAGTCTATCTTTCATCAAAGGGTGTTACCAAAAAACGGTGCTGAATTTGCAAAAATCAACAATCAAGTTTTTTAAAACTATGATTACAATGGATAAGAAAGTCCTTAGCAACTCTTCTTTCCCAATGAATAAGCACAAACCTAGTCCAAAGGAAAGGTTCTCTCTTTTTAAAGATTATCCCGGTCCTATCTTGGATTGGAGGCCTCGTGCTCAGTAATCTTGTTAAATGATTCTTGTGTTTTTCCTCTTATACAAGAATCATGATATGCAAGAGGACACTGATATAATGTTTACCAGGTCTTATTCACAAACGGCTCCTGATTTTCAGGCAACAAACTTTTGTTAGGGTTTGGTGAAAAGGGTGTTTCTGGGATTTCAACATCTTTATTCCTTTAAAAAAACTCTTCCTCTTCAGATTTTTCATTTCATCTTCTCAATCATGTCCTCCTCTAGTCAGTCAAGTAAAGAAAGTGATATATGGACAGTTCTGTTCCTATCGAAAAAGATTCGTTTCGATTCTTCTGACAACGAGATGTGCTATGACAAACATGTCTCTTCTTCTGATGAGAACCCTTCTATCTCACAGTTTGATAAGCTCTCTGTAACCATGAACCTCGTCTTGGAACAAGTTCGTGCTCGGAAAAATGAACTTAAAGTATCCTCCAAAAGACTTGAAGAGAAAATGGATAGTCTTGAGTCAAGGATTGACCTAATCGAGAATGAGCTTGAAGAATATAGGGAATACGAGAATAATATTCAAAGTAAGTGAAAGGTTTTTATTATAGATACCTAGTAAGTCTTCTTGTTGATTAGTTGGATAAATAACTAGTGTTTGAATATCGATGATTGTGACTACACATAGCTATTTTGGTTTTTCATCTTCTTTGTTATTTTGTAGGTTTTTATATTAAATTCTAAAAATATTTGAGGATGATTGGTTGCAATATTTTTCATGGTATTTATATAGCAATATTTTTATGGGATATGTATTTTTTGCGTCCGTGAACATAAAGGTCCCATATCTTTGTCAAAAGTAAAGTCGTTTATGATCGATATTCACATATTGGTTTAAGGATGAATAGACTTTTGACAAACACAAAAGTTAAGCCTACATTGTCAATTCTTTGACGGAAGATAGGTTAAAATCTTTTGTGAACAAGGATAAAGTCTAACATGTCATTTTTATGATAAAAAGATAGAATAGATCCTTGTATGTTATCCACGGTATTGATATTTATTGATCCAATTTCTTGTATTACCGTGAAGGCTCCTTTGCGTATCTTATGTTGAGCACGATACAACTAAGTCAATTCTTTTATTGGCATAGTTGGTTGTTCCATAAGATGCTATCTGTTGAACATTAGAAACTAAATTAATCAACTAGTTTGGTTATTTAGTTTGTACTCCATAAGCCTCTCTTTATTATGTCGAGTACATGTACGGTTAAAAAAGTCATATTCTATGATAATCTTAATCGGGGTTCCATAATTCCCTTATGTTGAGCCCAAAAATTATTAAATTGATCACCTCGGAGATTAGTTTGGTAATTTGTTATCCAATTAGATTAATTATGGGTTTTCTTGTAATTAATCTAGTTGAAGTTTTCATATATTCCACAAGATCTTGTGTCGAGTATATGAAAAGGCTATACTAATCATGTTCTATTGGTTAATGTAGTTATATATATTCTGTAAGGTTTTCCTTATGTTGAGTATTTGATCGATTAAGTTGTAACCTCCATATGACCAATTTAGTCGTTGCTCCGTAAGTTTACTTATGTTGAGCACCCTGAATTAAGTCAATCACTTTTGTGGTTTGATTTTGTTGTGCATTTCAATTAAGTTAATTATAAGTTCTCTTGTAATTAACTTAGTTGAGTTTGGATATAAGAATTCACTTATCATGATTTCTTGGTATCCATTTGAAATCCTTTGTTTCTTTCGAAATTAAGGTCGCTCTTGTTTTTCCTCTTTGGGAATGACATCAAATGGGGGAGAGTTCTTTTGAACTTGTGCTTAATGGTCATATCTTTGTGTGAAGTGCGGCTGTGGAATTATTTAGGGGTTATCTTGTATCTTTAAACTCCTTGATGAATGTTGTTAGCTTCGGCTATATGATTGCATCTAAATTAGGTTGATGTGTATCTTTCTTTTAGTCATGAAACATTTCTTGTGAGAATTTCATTATGATCCCGTTCTTGTACCTTTGCCAATTTTATTGACAAAAAGGGGGAGAAATATTGTAGGTCACACTACAAATACATATGGTTCTCGGATCATTGTGTAAAGGGGAGTGGTTACCATGATCGAGATGGAGTATTGACTAAGAGGGAGTGATACATATCACCATAATATTATTGTTGAAGTCGTGATACAATTGGACTTTGATATAACATAATAGTACTATGTCACTGTATAACATTGATCGAGAATCTCGAGTTCTCTCATTGTTAGCTACGGAACTTCAACAACGGTGATACTAAACTTACAACCTTTGGGATTATTGGAGTACTTGAAAAGGACGAAGATTTCAATGAACGTTGAAGAATTGGACTTATGGAATAGGAGATTTTTAGTTTCAATATCTTTTTTGTATTCCATATGTATTGATAGTTTTGTTACTAAAATTGACAAAGGGGGAGATTGTTAGAGCATAGCTCGGTCAACCTCGCATGCGTTTCTATCTCAAGCATGTTTGTCAATGTTAGTGATCAAAACTATAAGTCTTAATTTCTAGTCTATTATAGCTAAGTCTCGGACTAGGTTATAAGGTTTAGTTGAGCTCAAGGACTTCATGGCGATTCATCAGACAAGAAGAAGAACTACTCAATAAACCGGTGGAACTTCTCGACAAAAAGGTATGTGGAGACTTGAACTTATCTGTCACTCAAAAGTTTATCCATCCTATCTCCTACTTCTTGAGACAAAAGTCGTATGCTATATATATGGACTATGATCATACACATTGGATATTTCGATTTGAGTATATCTCTCTTATATATATCTCGAAATGTGCGTTGGTAAAGCGTTTCGCTTCGACCAGCATTCAATGCACTTAGGTAATAATCACCAGGGTATCTTTTTAAAAAAATGCTGAATTAGGGTTTCGACGCACAAAACCCTAACGCCAAAACCGAGTCGCATACTGCGCACCATGGCAACCACGCCAAAACCAAGCCGCATACTACGCACCATGGCAACCACGCCAAAACCAAGCCGCAAACTGCGCACCATGGCAACCACGCCAAAACCAGGCCGCAAACTGCGCACCATGGCGACCACGCCAAAACCAAGCCGCATACTGCGCACCACGGCAGCCATGCCAAAACCAAGCAGTGCAAACCTAGGGACCCAGCTGCCACACGCGCCATTGGCACATGCCAAACAACTCTTGAAACCTGGCATGCCAAAGTCGTGCAAACCTAGGGGCCCAGCCGCCACACGCTCCATTGGCACATGCCAAGCAACTCTTGCAACATGCCATGCTACCGACCCTTCTTGAATCCTTCCTGAGTTTTCACTTACGGGCCGTTTTCACATCCTAAATGGTCTCGAAACCTAAATATCCCAAGTCGGGGTATAGGAAATTCTTTTCCGGTCAGATGGACGGGCGGACCGTCAAAATACGAGTTCGTATGAGAATTATACAGTGATTCTAGTGAAAGGCGCTAATTAGGGTTTCGGCATGTCAAATCCTAAACCGCAAGTGTTTCCCTTGCAAACGCTTCCCTTCCAAGCTTCCACATGTCATTAGCACATGCCAAAAGTGGCGCTGGTAGCCTAGCTTGCCAAACCGTGCAACCTAGGTCCAAAGCCGCCACATGCCAATGGCACATGCCAAAAGTGGCGCTTGCAGCCTGGCTTGGAAACCTGCAACCAAGGCATACCACACATGCCATTGGCACATACCATGCGCCGCTTGCAGCCTAACTTGCCAAGTCGCCACACATGCCATTGGCACATGCCAAAAGTGGTGCTTGCATCCTGGCTTGGCAACCTGCAACCAAGGCATACCACACATGCCATTGGCACATACCACGCGGCGCTTGCAGCCTAACTTGCCAAGTCACCACACATGCCATTGGCACATGCCAAAAGTGGCGCTTGCAGCCTGGCTTGGAAACCTGCAACCAAGGCATACCACACATGCCATTGGCACATACCATGCGCCACTTACAGCCTAACTTTCCAAGTCGCCACACATGCCATTGGCACATGCCAAAAGTGGCGCTTGCAGCCTGGCTTGGCAACCTGCAACCAAGGCATACCACACATGCCATTGGCACATACCATGAGCCACTTGCAGCCTAACTTGCCAAGTCGCCACACATGCCATTGGCACATGCCAAAAGTGGCGCTTCCTGGCTTGGCAACCTGCAACCAAGGCATACCACACATGCCATTGGCACATACCTTGCGCCACTTGCATCCTAACTTGCCAAGTCGCCACACATGCCATTGGCACATGCCAAAAGTGGCGCTTGCAGCCTGGCTTGACAACCTGCAACCAAGGCATACCACACATGCCATTGGCACATACCATGCACCACTTGCATCCTGGCATCGCCGCTTGCACCCATTGTGTAACTAGAAACATGCTACACGTTTTCCGTGAAAACACTTGAGACATCAACATATGTCACAAACTGGGGGATGCTCTTCAGGGTTTTGGTTTGGCGGTTTACAGCGTGCAGCGTACACCACGCCCACAATAAGAAGGTGTAATAAGAATAAAGCGGTCAAGTAAATAGGGAAGTAATGGTGAAACGCTTTTATATCAATTCCATGCGTTAACGGTTACCACCTCCTCCCATTTACTCACCCTTTACTCTCTTCCTTAATGAGACCAGGGTACGTTTCACTTCAACTTGTATAAATAGGTCTTACCTATTTCCACCAGACAACAAGTCTTGGTCAGGAGAAAAATACAACACTCAGAAAGGCAACCTTGCTAGCTTTCCCAAAAGGATTTCAAATCTTGCTAGCTTCTCAAGCTTTCACCTTCTGATACAAGTTGAATACTACCCTTCCAGAATCATTCTGGTCTCAAACACTTTCTTCGCTTCCCTACCTAAACCAACCCTTTCCCTTCACTTTGTGACCGAAGCAAGTCTAGAACGGCCATCTTCTTGGTTTAGGCCAGAATTGTGCAAATTGATCTCTCGAACCTGGAAAGTACTCACGTGCAGTACATTTGTTTAGGGTCTAGATTTGTTTCTCACTCACCTACCACCTACCGAAATTACCAAAATCGGCAGAAACGGTTTTCACCCATAAATAGATAGAAACAACAAGATCAGATCACACAACTACAAGAAAGTATTATCGGTCTGGATTCACAATCCCAATGAATTATTTTAGCCGATAACCCGGTTTGAGAAAATAAAACCAGAGGTTAAAGGAGAATCGAATCTAGCTTACAACTAGTATCACACGTAAGGTGTGGGGATTAGGTTTCCCAGTTGCTAGAGTTCTCCCTTATATAGTCTTTCTAATCAGGGTTTGCAATCAATGTTAGCTTGGTAACAAAGCATTCAATATTCACCGTTAGATGAAAATCTGATTAGATTCAATCTAATATTTATCAACCGTTAGATCGAATACATTGCTTGTTATACACAAATGAAATTCCCGTTTCTAGGCTCGTGTAACCGTACCCAAACTTGTACATTAGTTGGTTCAACAATAGTTAACCAAATGGTTATCCATATGATCACTTTCATATCAACCATATTCTTCTTCACCATAACTAGTTCAAATGAACTAGTTAGAGAGTTGTTCAATTGCTTAGATCTTATGTAACTTCACAAGACCCAATCGAAACAAAAACGATTTGGCTCACTTGAATCGGTTCATGAATTTTATAGCCACGGTTTTCAAAAGCATTCCTTAATCAATATAAATATGAGTTCAAGAACAATCGTTTTTAGATATAACCTACTCAAGTTCGCGGACTGAGTTTGCGGAGAGAGTTTTCAAAATCCAGCAGATATTCTCGGGTCGAGAACTTTCGCCAGTTAGCGGACTGAGTTTGCAAACTGTGCAAACTTCCGGTTCTCTTGATCAACAAAGTTCGCAAACTTTGGTTCAAGGAATAGGACTTATACAAATATGTGTTTCCACAATAATGCTTATATCCATGAATGGTTATATAATCTGAACTCTCATTTCAATCATTGGAACATTCTCAAAGAACGTTATATAGTTGTTATTCACAAACCATTTTTCGTCAGAGCAATTTTCAAAGTGATTGAAACGTAACATGAATTTTGTCACTAGGTAAAGATGAACTTGGTTAAAGCAATAGCTTACCAACATATATTTCGAGAAATAGATAGGCGAGATAAACTCGGCTCGAAATATCAAATGTGTATAATTTAAGTCTATATAGCAAAACGACTTTTATCTCAAGATAGGAGATAAATAGACTTTTGAGTGATAGATAAGTTCAAGTCTCCACATACCTTTTAGTCGATGAAGATCCACCGGTTCCTTGAGTAGTACTTCGTCTTGTATGATGATTGCCATGGAGTTGTTGAGCTCAACTACACTTTCTATCCTAGTCCGAGACCTTAGCTAGAGTAGACTAGAAATTAAGATTTATAGTTTTGATCACTAACATTGACAAACATGCTTGAGATAGCAACGCATGTGAGTTCGACCGAGCAATGCTCTAACAATCTCCCCCTTTGTCAATTTTAGTGACAAAACTATTAATACATATTGAATACAAAAAAGATAAATACATTTTTGAAGCTCCTATTCCACATGCCTAATCTTCAACATTACTCGAAATCTTCGTTACTTCCAATTACTCCAATGATCCAAAAGGTTGTAAGTTTAGCATCATCGTTGTTGAAAATCCGTAGCTATAACAATGAGAAAACAGAGTTCTTGATCATTGTTATACAGTGACATAGTATCATTACACAGTGTCAAAGTTCAATTGTATCACAACTTTGACAATAATACTATGGTGACATGTATCACTCCCCCTTAGTCAATACTCCATCTCACATGGAAACCACTCCCCCTTACATAATGATCCAAAAACCATATCTATTTGTAGTGTGAATTACATATTAATTTCCCCCCCTTTTGTCAATAAAATTGGCAAAGGTACAAGAACGATATCCGAATGAAATTTCCGAAAGAGACATTTCATGACTAAAAGAAAGCATATATCAACTTGTTCTTTAGATTCAATGATAAAGCCGAAGCTAAATGCATTCATGAAGGAGTTTAAAGATACAAGATAACCCCTACAATATTCCACAGCCGCGCTCCCCACAAATATTTGGCAATTAAGCAAAAATTCAATTAAGAACTCTCCCCATAAAACGTCATTCCCGAAAGAACAAGACGAGCGACCTTAATTTCGAAAGAAAAGAAGGATTTCTTTGGACATAACAAATCACATACGAATATGAATTTGAATCCAAAAATACTCAATTAAATTAACCACAAGAGAACCTATGAATCGGAAATACTCAACATAAGTGAACTTATGGAGACTCAAAAAAACTCAATTAGATTAATCACAAGAGAACCCATAATTAATCTAATCGGAATACACAACCAAATTAACCACAAAAAGTAATCAATTTAATTGTTCATGCTCGACATAAAAGAATCTTTGGAGCAATAACTAAGTTAGTCATAAGAAATAATTAACTCAGTCAATAGTGCTCAACATAAGAAAAATTACGGAGCCTCAAAGTAATACATAAAGATTATGGATCAGGGAAGATCAATACTGCGGAATACACAAGGATTCATTCTATTTTCCATCACTATTTGCATAACGACATACAATAGACATAATCCTTACAAACGAAAGATTTTAACCTATCTTCCATCAATAATTGACATAATAGGCTCAACTTTTGTTTGTCAAAAGTTCATTCGTTCTTGTATCAATACATACATATCGACATGTAAACGAGATAACTTTTGACATCGTATGGGACAATAGTAGTTCACGAACGCAAACACACATATCCCATAACATATTGCAATATATAAAACCATAAAGATTAATACTAAAATCATCATCTTCCAATTTTTTTTTAGAATTTAAGTAAATAAATCTAAAAACATTGAAGATGAAAACGTTGGACATATCTATGTGTAATCACATTAATGGCTATCCCAAACTCTAGTAATCCTTCTAGAAAACAAGAATAAATTCTCATAAGAAGTTTCCTAGGCATCAAGACAAACTCATAATGCACATATAAGATGATTTGTCCTTAGAGGGTAGAATCAATATTTTTCGCCCGGATTTACACCAAGAATAGATACCAAAGGCGTATAAAAGATTTGTTTAACAAAGAAGAACATACAAAGTCATCAACGACCATGCACCATAGTTCACATAAAATGATTGTGATCATTCAAAGAATTCCATAGTAATGCGTGTTACTTCCCATTCTTGAACTTCCTTCTTGTGATTCACCAACAACATTATTATAAAAGCTACAAATAAGCTTAGAAGAGTAGTACTCCAAGAATCCAAGTTCCCAAGTCCAAGAGAAGTGGAACAAGTGCGACGAGACAGAGAAAAATACTCAAAAACAAGAGGCAGGACAAATACCAATCTTAACCAATGTTTTAAAACCTGGACCGGAACGGCCGGTTGGACCGGTAACCGGTGACCCAGTAGAGAAAAAGGGCTGGATCACCCTTGACCCACTAATCTGCTCTAAAAACCAGTACACCAGGTTAACCGCCCTGTCCAACCGGTGACTCGTCTGACCCAATTGGGTTTTTACCCGGTTACCTTCCGTCAAACAAAATTTTCATTCTTTGATTTCCATTAAAACAGTTCTTCCATTCCAATGTATCTATGATTTATTTTTCTCGAGAAGTTTATAGTAACCAGAAGATGATTTTTGCTTAAAGAATCAGATCTATAATTAATCATCCACCATCAAATCCATAAGAATCAGATCTATAATTAGGAAATGAGAAAAAATTCTTCTCATAAAAAAAACAATTCATGAAATTGAACTCAACCTTGAAGACAATATGAAATCGTTGGATGGATGTAGAAAAGGAAAGCATGAATTATACAAATGATTATGTTTACTTCTCTTCCTGAGTTTAATGGAGTGGGAAAGAGTCGACCCAAAAAAAACAAAAAAAAAGGAGAGGAAAGTAAGAATGCTGAGACAGTTTTCATTGGAGAAGAAGTATTTGAGGGGGCCGTAGGAAACATTAATAATTACTCTCCCGTCCTTGCCCTATTGCATTATTATACAGAAACGTAAAAGAAGATACCACTGGGCACTAGCCAGTATTGCATTATCGCATTAAATTAACTAGTCCCACTAGCCACTGGATACCAACACAAAAGAAGATATATACCGTAGTTGAACTTGATACATCTGGTAAGGTTAGTGCTACTTAGTGGTTAACTATGTATTAACCCACTGGTTAAACCAGTGATCCTTGACTCAGTAATATTACTGGTTCGACGTCCGGTTCAGGTTTTAAAACATTGATCTTAACTCATTCAAATTCAGGAATTCTCATCTCCAATTTGAAGAGAATTCAAAGAGGAAGAGAATGCAAAAAGAATGAGGTCATTCCGAGTTCGGACAAAGAAGTTACGGCCAAAACAAGTTTACCGAATATCAGTGTTAAGAATGCATATGGGTTTGCGGACTTAAACCCTTGGATTTTGATTTTCAATGATGTTATGCATACCTGGTAGGCGTACCATGAAGTCCAAACATCCCAAAATACTATTTTCAAACCTAAACGTTTAAAAACCTTAAACATAGATCAAGTTAGGCAGAAATGAACAATAAGAAAGGTACATGGATCATCATAAAAACACAAATACTGTTCAGGTTTATAGACATACCTTTTTAGAAGAATCCACTTGAATTCTACAGCCTTACAGAACATAATCTGTGTGCCCCAGTTCTCATGCTTCCCTCACCGTGTACATAACAAGCATTCCTTGGTAGGAATGCACTTACAACACAATCAAGTTGTGTTGGGGTGAACAATGTCTTGCTCACCACAGGTAACCTTTGGATTATCATGAAAGAGATCGCTTTTAGAACCTTTCACATACAATTCCATTTTTCTAAAAACTTCTTAAGTTCCATCATCATGGATAATTCCTTCTCCATAGTCATGGAATTTTCTGGAAGATCATTCCTTCACTCAAAGTATCATTGGCTTTCATTGGTACCCACTTCTGAGTGCGTTTAGGAACAACCAGAACCTTCTTCCCATTACTCTCTTCTAGAATTCTCGGAAGAGAATTGGATTGACTATTCTTTTTGCAAGTTAGTCTTTCTTCAATTGGAGCATCAGATCTTGTCTTCGTCTTTACGAAGTTATCCTTTTGATAACCATTACGATTGTGAAAAGTGTTTGTATGACGTCTATAGTCAATACTAGGATTATCACAACACTGATTCCTTTGCCTAAAGGTTGGACAGTTACAACCTGTAATTAGGCCTGCACATCGGCCGGGCGGCGTGGTTTTTGGCCAAAACCGTCCACCGAGACGTCCATATGTCGGTACTGGAATTTGAAACCGTCACCAAGCCGATCACCCCTCGGCTCGGTTTTAAACCGCTCCCAATCGGATCGGCCGGTCTCGGGTTTTCAGCCGGTTTCTGTCCAGAAGAGAGAAATTTATCTCTTGATTTCATATCCTCAATTAGTTTACTCAATTTATCTCATCAAACAAACCCAATAAAGATTCATCAATCAATTTACATCTCAATAACATATAGATTCATCTATCTAAATAGATCAATCAATTTACATCTCAATAACACACAAATTCATCAATCCAAATAGAAAACACGATAAAATTAAATTAAAAAAAAAGAACACTATTTTCTTAACAACCCTAATGTTTGTATGATAAAATTTCTTCTACCTCAAACACGAACTCGTTGATGTTTTTACTGGAATTCAATCCGCTGCTCCAATTTTTGATGGAATTGTAGGGGGGTACCTGCAAAAAACCCTCCGATGCTAAAGTCAAATTTGCATTTTTCACAGGAGTCGTTTTATGGAAAGAATTGCATACCTTTTTGGGTTGTTGAGCCTTGTATTTATATGGTCTGAATTAGGCCCTTAATCCCAATTTCGAAATATTATTGTCTTAATTCCCTTGCATGCCTCTCTGCATTGATATTCTGCATGACTGCGTGGCTTTGGCATAACTGCCCCTTGCATACCTCCAGTCATGAATAGTATTGACTGGTCCCTGCTGGCCAGTATTGATGACTACATGGTTTTGGAGTAATTGCCTCTTGCATGCCTCCTAGAATGTTCCAGAAACCTCCCCTAGGGTTATATGTTAGCCAAGCCTAAATGGTGCAAATGGTTGTCCCAAATAAGCTCACATGTCAAGCCTATGAGAGAAATGTACCTAAGCCCACAGAGGGGCGTGAATATCCGCAAGGCAAAAAGAATGGGGCGTGAACATCCGGGGCTACTTTGCTAAGTTGCTTCGTAGCGCGTTGAATCAGGAGTATGGAAATAAGTTACACCATGATACACTGAATAGGGACAGTGGTAGTTAAGTTGCATCTGCTACACCGAATCGGGACCACCGTATTAAGTTACATCGTGCTACACCGAATCGGGTACACGGGATTATGCTGCTCCTGCTACACGGAATCATCAGTCGGCCGCGGGCTTTGACCGCCGGTGTTGGCCGCCGGTGTTGGCCGCTGACTGTTGCCGCCGGCTACTTCTGCTGTTGTTCAACGTCGCCTGAGAAGAAGAAGGTCCGATGACTTGCTGTTGTTGTCGTCGCCGGTGAAGATGAAGATCCCGGCGACTGTTTCCGTCAACGTCGCCGGAAGAGATGAAGACGCCGGAGAAGACGATATGACATCATCACGACGTCATCTAATGACGTGGCCTGGAATGATGACGTGGCAGTGCTGACTCGTCCCTTTGCTGACATGTCAGGCCTTGATTCGTCCTTGTTGCTGACGTGTCGCTAATGACGTGGAACATTGCTGACGTGTCAGAACAAACGTGGCACCTTGCTGACGTGGCGTTACCTACGTGGCAGAAGTTCTGACGTGGCACCTATGCTGACGTGGCAGACTATAATCGGATTCCATGCTGATGTGGCGTTACCTACGTGGCATAAGTGCTGACTTGACACCCATGATGACGTGGCGGACTATAATTGGATTCTATGATGACGTGGCATGCTGATGTGGCATCCCTGCTGACGTGTCGCACTATACCTGGACAGGCTTGCTGATGTGGCATTAACGCTAACGTGGCACTGATTTCGGACGTGTCACAAATGCCGACGTGGCGCTGACTCGCCATGCTGACGTGTCGCTGACTTGGTGTTGACGTGTCAGAATCTCGCAGCAATAATGCCTCAGCGAAATTATTAACAACACAACGCAACAGTGTCGCAGAACAACTTCAGAAACGACATAATAAATGACGTCAGCTAAATCATGAGAAAAATGTGATGGTCCTGCGAAAATTAGGGAGTTTGCGAGATTAACATTTGTAAGGTTGCGAGAATGTCGCAAGCCATATCCGAAAATAAAGGACAGATTAGCTGTCATCCATTATGTAATTCCCTATAAATAGCCATTCAATGGTAAGAAAAGAAGGAGAGATCTTTTTGGAGAGTAGTAGCTAACAAACAGGAGATAGAAAAATCAAGTGTGGTTGCGTTCTTATTCCCTTTCTCTTTTCTTGTAAGATTGTTCAAGAGATTAATCAATAAAATAAAGATTATTAACCTAAAATGAGTTGAATGTTAATGAAATCTCGTGAGAGGTGTAGTGTGGGATTTCCTGCAACTACATAATAGCGCTAGAAACAAGGACGGATTGAAGATTGTTCTAGAAAGAATTGAAGATTAATATTGAGATTTGTGAATATTTGGAGTAATTGGTTAAGAAATTTACATAATCTCTTGCAATTCATTAATATTGAAGAAATGGCTAGAAGAAGAAATACATCAGAACAACCAACTACTGTTAGAAGAAGCAAGAGACTTGCTGGAAGGGAAAGAAGTGAAATGGGAGAATCTACTAGAATGAGAAATAATGGAGAAAATCAAGTTCAACCACCAATTCAACAAACACTAGTACAAGGAAGGAATATAGATTATGATAGAGTGAGTATACACACTTGGCGATCAAATTCATCGGAAGAAGTAGAAGAAGAGCAGCAAACCAGGAACCATAGACAGGAAGAGAGAAATCAAGATGCAGATGAAGGAATAATTCATGGAGATGAGGAAATTGGAGCGTTAGAAACGTTGAGACGAAGAATACATGAGGAAAGAAGAGCTGATGGAGAAGAACGTGCAAATCTAACAAGGCAAAATCACAAATTGAGGATGGAAAATATGAGACTACAGAGTAGAAGATCGAGAAATACTACAAGATCATATTCAAGATCGACTAGAAGAGAGATGAGGCGAAACTCATCCACAGTTAACGCTGGAAATAGTATTCGAGAAGAAATACCAAATCCTAATGAAGAACATCGCGAAGATAGAGAAAGAATTGATGATCGTTACGTTCCACAAAATGAAACTTTTGGTGATAGGAAAAATGATAGAAATCAAGAGAATGGACAATATCAGGGACGAAATAATCAAGATGGCGAAGGGAATCGAGAGGAAGGAAGGAGAATTTTACATGAGAGAGAAGCTCAAAGAAATCAACAAACGATTGAAGAAGGAATTGAAAGACACTATGCTGAACAAGCATGTTTAATTCGCGAACGCGAAAGATTGAGAGCAGAAATTGAAGAACGAGAACTGCAGGAGGCGATTCGCAAGAATAATCATGACAATCGAGAAAGAAGGCGTACACAAAACCGAAATAACGGTAATCTCAATGAAGAGTATGATAGAGTACAGAGGAGGGCTGAAAGACAACGAATGGAATTGATAAGAAATGAACAAAATCATGGAGGGGAAAATGAGAGACATCATCATATGCAAATTCAAGATAGAGATGAGGAAGAGAATCGCAGGAGAAGACGAGATGAGGATGATGAAGAAGAAATGCATAATTTCGCAAGAGAAGAAAGATATGAACGTAGAAGAAGAGAGGCGAAATTAAAGAGACCAATGGATCAAAATTCAGACGTAAATGGACAAATCTTAAAAGTATTGGAAGAAATGAGAGGAATGCTGAAAAATAGAGGAGAAGTAGGAAGAAGACAATTAGACGAAGCTATAGAATAAGCTGCGAAAACTCCATTTACAAGAGAAGTACAACTAGGAGGAATACCCCCGAAATGCAATTTGCCTGCGTTAACCAACATCTTTGATGGAACAACTTGTGAAATTCAACACATCAAAGCCTATGTGAGATTAATGTTATAGTGGGAAAATCATGATGCCATATTGTGCAAGTATTTTGCATCCAGCTTAACAGGGGAAGCGTTAAAATGGTTCGAGGGTTTACCAAAGAGTACAATAACATCCTTCAATCATTTGCAGACTACATTCTTGGGGGCATATATAATAACAATTCTTCGCGACCTGGTATTGAAGACGTGTTTGGATTAAAACAAAGGATTGGCGAAAGTTTGAAGCACCTAACTAAAAGGTGGAGGACTATATGTAGTGAAATAGCTGGCCGTGTCGATGAGAGATATCTTATCTTATCATTTATCAATGCTATGTTCCCAACCAATCTATTATATATCCAAATTTTCAGAGTCAAGAATACGATCACAATGATTGAATTGCGAGAACTTCAGGAAGAATATATTTCTCTAGAGGAAAGGCAAAATGAAATGGAATCATACCCGGTTGCGAACACCAATTCACAAGCAGCGAATGCAAGCTTATTACCCAAATTAATAAACACAGTGGCGAGCACTTCGCAAGTACAACAAGAAAAGGTGACGGGCAACAATCAACAGAAACTGGTGGCTATGGGAAGCCACGGTCAAGAGGAGTATGAAAGAGAAAGAAATATCTACAGTCGTGGTGTAAATAACAAGATTCAAAGACTCGATCAGCCGCAAGAAACTTATGGAGGTCAAAGACAAAACTATAATAGAGGACAAGGAGGTCACAAGGTAGTATGGGAAGAAATCAAGATGCCACCTCTAATGCAAGTGTGGAGAAAATATGGGAAGCTATAATTTTGATGGAGAATATACCAACACCATGGAACATGGGAACGAAACCACCTCCAAGCCACAGAAGTCATGAGTTCTGTTCTTATCATCATTTTCATGGACATACTAAAAATGATTGCATAAATATAAAGAAAATTATTTTGAGAATGATAGATCAAGGAAAACTAAACCACTTTCTGGTAGGGCACCCACAATCTCAACCATTACTACCACCACCACCAGAGCATCACAGAGTAAACACGGTGAAAGAGAAAGAAACGTTCTTCGTAGAAGTTGGCGCAAAAGCAAAGAATCTATTTTGTCACTATATCGTACATTCATACAAGAAAATTGAAGATTTTCATGACAACGTTTTGATTAGAGTGTTCGCAAGAGACAGTGATGGAAGAGAAATTATGAACATTGCGAAAATCTCGCCACTAGAGGAGTGGCAGAAGCAGACTATTTCTTTTACGCAGAAGAAGTCCCCGAAGGTGGAGAGGTACATGAAAATCCATTGGTGGTAAAATTAGAAATTAATCCAAAACCGAAAGAAGATGAAGATGATGAAGCTGAAGACTCATGGGCAATTAATAGGATTCTTATCGATATCGGAAGCTCTGTGAACATCTTATTCTATCATACTTATAAAACCATGGGAGGAGAGATGATGATCTTATACCATCAACATATAAGATATATGGTTTTAATGGTACTGCCAACAAGCCTAAAGGGGAGGTTACTATGCGAATTCCATTGAAGGGAATATCTTCTGAAATCCTGTTCTGTGTTGTTGACGTAGAGTCACTCTACAATGCATTAATTGGTCGACCTTGGCTACATGGGATTCTAGGTGTAGCTTCAACTTTCGACCAGTGTATCAAATTCGCTCACCCCAGCGGTGTAGAAATCATAAAAGGAGATTGGGTTGAAGGAAAGAAATGTTACGAAACTGAGGTAGAATCCTGCGAAGGAAGATCAAACAAGAAAGAAAGTTGGCGACGCAAAATCAAAGAGACACAAAGAAGTGAGAGATTGATGGTGGATGCAATCGAACGAAAAGAAGAAGAAATGTTGCGAAACTAATGCCAGCTCAGAATAAGAAATGATGAACATACCGCTACCAAGGAAGCAGTAGCAGAAAATAACAAAGAAGCAGAGAATGACAAAGGTAATAAAAATAAGAAATGTATGAATGATTGATTTGTGGCGACACTCTCGCAACAAATAAAATTCTCAAAAATACATTTTATTGAATAACAAAATTGAGGTTCCGAAATGCAAATACGATATGATGATGTGCGAGAATCTCGCAGAGATAATGAATTATACAAAAGACAATCAGAGAACAATGACAAAAGAGAAAGGGGCGAACCTTTATGGCGTACACCCTAGTTCGCGAATACAATTTCGCAAGAGGCAAATGTAAGACCTAAAGTACGTCATATAAGGGGGTACCTGTTGCATGCAGGGAAAGGCTACACCGCCACCGGAACCTGAGTCATGGAGATTTGGGGTCAATAAAGCCCATCCGGGAGAGGCACCTTGGATTCTCATCTTAAGCATATGACTTAGGTTGGGCGACTAAGGTAATAAGGACTCTCCCAAGGAGTGCAGAATCTGAAAAAGGCGCCGAGGTACACGGTTGAGTCAAGAGTGCCAGGGACGTCTGGAGCGTACCTTGCCATTCTTGACAAGTCTTGTCATATACTGCACTCGGCCCGAAGAAAACCCCACTTAGGGTGAAGTCTCGTAACCATAAGCCCTATAGGTAAAAGGGATAAGAGGCTGCGAAAACAACTGGTTGTTGTTAAGACCGGATGGGAGGAGCCAACCTTGTATGGTAGAGGTACGCCTCCTTGAAGGGGCAACCAGGGGGAAGATAAGGGCGGCACCCTCCATTAGGGAGCTGATAAGTGTGTTAAGACGCAAATGTCATGAGGCTTTTTACTTGAAAGGGTATTAAGGCTTGTCATATTTGTGCGACAATCCTGAAGAGGCAATAATATAAAAGAAAAAGATAAGACGAGATCAATGGGTTTTCGCATGAAAGTGCGAAGACGTCCTGTGATTTCGTCGCAAGACGACAATGTCATGGGGCTTTATTTTCGCAACAGTATTTAGGCCTGTCATATTGTCGCAACATTCCTGAAGAGGAAATAATACAAAAGAAAAAGTTAAGGCAAGATCAATGGGTTTCTGCATGAAAGTGCAAGGACGTCCTGCAATTTTGTCGCAATGACAAGGGGTGGCATGATAAGACCTTTAACTAGGAAGGCAAAATAAGAGCACACAAGAATGAAATTTTGAAAAGAATCAAAATTCACTTCGCATATGATTGCGAAATTATACAGAAACAACTGCGAAGCTGAGGCACAAAATAAGAGAAATCTGCAAAATCTCTCATTTGGATACAAATAACAGAGGCAAGTATGGGAATGAATGAAATCAGAAAATGTTATTTGTCTCCACATGATAAATTTACGCAGAAAGTTAAAAATTAATGGTTACGTTGATTAACCATATTGCAAGGAAGAATTGTCTTAATGAATGCAAGTCAAAATAAAAGAAACTTATATATGAAGGAATATGGGGAACCAAGAGAATTCGCAAATATACAAAAAGAAGGAATAAATGTACAAGTATTACAGAAGATCAAAGAAAGAAACAAAGACTACTTCTCAGTTGATCCATCATCATCTTCATCATATTTGCTCTCTTCTTCATCCTCATCAGAACCTTTACCTCCATCAGAACCTTCATCACCATCAGATTCCTCATCATCAGCTTCGCTATTAGAGATGATCATATTAAGAGTGTTCTTTGGGATCTCCTCTGAGAGATAAGGATAATCAGAATGAGGAATACTATGGTCATCGCAAACCATTTGAATAGTTTGATTGCGAAAATGCAGAGCGTCATTCTTAAAGTTCACAACAGTGATATTGAATTGATTATTCAATCTAGAATATTTGTCGTTGCGAGAAGAAATACTCTTTGTGAGCTCCCCTTTCTCAGCTTCAAGTTCTTCAATTCTTTCGTGATATCTACTTTCAGAACCTGCGAGCAAAAGGCAATCAATTAATAACTTGGTGAAAATTCGTAAGAAGCAAAAGATTATTGAAGAAGAACAGTTAATAACCTTCTCTGTCAGAAATCATATCTCTAATCAAGGTTGTATGCTCAACTTGGAGACTAACATTTACACCTAAATCTTTTCTGGCATCGTCTAAGATTTTTGCAGCCCAGGCGAATTCATCCTCATTATTTATAAGGAGACGAGAAAGAATTTGATTTTCTCTCTCGTTAATCACGACATTTTGGCGGTTAGCTTCATCCCGTTCAAGTTGAACTTCAAGAAGAATTTCTTGGAATTTCGCCAAAGTCTCAGCACCTTGGTTAGAAATGTGATCCTTATCATCTATGAGACCGTTAATTTTGGTTCTTTGCTAATTGATTTTCTCTTTAGAATTAAGATAGAAACTCTTAAATTGGTTGGCTAAGCCTAAACTAGATCTATGGTCAATCTCTAAGAGGCGAAATTTGGATCTCAGTTCATTCAAAGAAAGAAATGAAATTTTATCATTTGAGAAACTATTTAAAGATTTATTAAGGTGCTCAAGAAGGGTGTCATTATCCAAGGCATTAGGAAATGAACGAAGAAGGGTAGCTTCATCAGAAAGACCATAAATATCTGCAAAAGGGATTAATCAAATAAGATAAAACAACAGGATGAATGAATGAAGGGAAAGAAGAAGAGTAACATACCATAGAGTTGCTTATAAGCTTGCTGAAGACTAGAGATTTTATTCTTGTACGAAGAAGAATCAGTTTCTAGTTGTTTGTTCTTCTTGCAAAGATCTTTAACTTCAGCTTCTAATTGTTCGTTCTTCTCACGAAGACCCTTACTTCAGTTTCCAGTTCCTCATTCTTTGTACGAAATTGAAGATTCTTCTTTTCAAGAATTTCACGTCTCCTCTCCAGATCTGAGGCAACAGAGAAAGAAGCTTTTCCAGCCTGCGAGAAAATACAAGAAATGTTAAAATAGAGAGAAATTTTGAGTTACAATAATGAAGAGGAGGTAAAAAGACGAAGGAATACCAGACTATTGAGAGAATTCAAGAAGCTAGGAGTCACTGATCTAGAAACCCCGCGAAGAGAGCTATCACCATCCAATAAAGAAACATCGCAAATAGTGGCGAGAGCTTTGCAGGTATTAGCTAGATGACTATCTCCCATTCCTTGCCAAGAATCAGAAAAGATGCTAGAGAGCTTAGACATAAAAGATTCAGATAGAGAATCTTCATTTGTAGCAGGGTTATCATCATCCTTATCATCTTCATCATTCTCTGAGTTTTCATAATAAGGAGCATTTGAAGGAGAGGAAGAACGGATTTTTGTCTTCTTTGAAGGAGGAGCAGTTGGTTTTTCCCTGCGAAGAGCACCTTTGCCTCTACCACTAGTCTTCGCAACATTAGTAGGCTATTCTATTTCAGCGATAACCTTCACACACAGATAGAGATAAAAAATAGAGGCAACAATATATTGTTTAAAATCATAAAAGAATATTTCTTACCTCATCTGTGTATGAGCAAAGAGCTAACAAGGTATTAGCCTTCCCATTCCCGCGGTAGCTATCTTTCAGTTTCTGGATTTGTAGAATGTTGCAAGAATCAGCGAACAAAAGAATAAAGATAAATAAAGAAATGCAAAGTGGGCGAAACTGGAAGAAACATACCTCTTTCACTTTATCAGTCCAAGAGAATGCCCAAGGTCGGTAAGCAGCGAGATTCGCAGGAATGACATTCGAACCAACAATATAAGATCCTCTCAGCATCAAAGGGAAGACGCACCATTTATCATCTTTGGATTGGAGAGGGGTTTTATTTATTCCAGAGTGCCAATCAATGTCATGCATGAGTATTTTATCTTCATCAATATTATCTTTCCTTTTCAAACGAACACCCCAGCGAGTATTCTCTTTCTTCATGGAGATCAATTCATAATTTTCAAAGAAACTCGCTACTGTGTATTTTTCAGCGATTATCTCTAAGTCAGCGAATTTAGGATCCCTGAGTTCTTTAGAGTAGAGAGATCCTTTACCAGCACCACAGTTAGCGAACTCCAACATTAGACGGATGCAATCCCCACTCAATTGGAAGATAGGTCGCGAAAATCCCGAGTGAGCGAGAATTTCATAGAACAGAGGAATATCTGGGTCATAAAGAGGAGTGAGGAGACCTGCGATAATTTGACCCAGCGAAACTATGATTGATTGATCATCACAATGTTGGTCAGAGAAAAGTTTGATAGAAAGAATTGATTTGGCACTTTCACCAGGAATGGTAGAAAGTGTGAAACCTTTCTCGGCAAGATCTTCTTGAATTTTCTTTAAGGTTTTCTCATATTTTTGGCCACTTGGAGGCATATCTGAATATAGAGTATGGGAATGGACGAAGAATTACGAAGATTGAAGAAGGAAGATATAAGAAAAATTACAGCAAAGGAATTTACGGAGAAAATGATGAAGTTGCAGAGAAGATGAAAAAAAGAGAGTAAAAAAGTAGAAAATGGAGAGTAAGAAGATTATATATAGAGGAGATTTTCGAGAAGATAAACACAATTAATGGGAAAAGACGTGAGCGGTTGAAAAGCAGCGGTTACAGAAGACGTGTCAAGAAACATATGGAAGAAGAGATACGTGTGATAAATGCAGAATATGAAGTGATGGATAGCTGCGGCATTTCTCACATCGTTCTCTACTTCGCAGAGAAGATATGAGAAGAGGCAAGATGTAGGATCAGAATCTCGCAGCAATAATTCCTCAGAGAAATTATTAACAACACAACGCAACAGTGTCGCAAAACAACTTTAGAAACGACATAATAAACGACGTCATCTAAATCATGAGAAAAATGTGATGGTCCTGCGAAAATTAGGGAGTTGGCGAGATTAACATTTGTAAGTTTGCGAGAATGTCGCAAGCCATATCCGAAAATAAAGGACAGATTAGATGTCATCCATTATGTAATTCCCTATAAATAGCCATTCAATGGTAAGAAAAGGAGGAGAGATCTTTATGGAGAGTAGTAGCTAACAAACAGGAGAGAGAAAAATCAAGTGTAGTTGTTGTTCTTATTCGCTTTCTCTTTTCTTGTAAGATTTTTCAAGAGATTAATCAATAAAATAAAGATTATTAACCTAAAATGAGTTAAATTTTAATGAAATCTTGTGAGGGGTGTAGTGTGGGATTTCCTGCAACTACACCTTTGCTGACGTGTCAAGCCTTGATTCGTCCTTGTTGCTGACGTGCCGCTAATGACGTGGAACATTGCTGACGTGTCATTGCAAACGTGGCACCTTGCTGACGTGGTCAATCAAGATTAACCTTCTCTGCTGACGTGGCGTTACCTACGTGGCAGAAGTTCTGACGTGGCACCTATGCTGACGTGGCGGACTATAATTGGATTCCATGCTGATGTGGCGTTACCTACGTGGCATAAGTGCAGACGTGACACCCACGCTGACGTGGCGGACTATAATTGGATTTTATGATGTCGTGGCATGCTGATGTGGCATCCCTGCTGACGTGTCACACTATACCTGGGCAGGCTTGCTGATGTGGCATTAACGCTGACGTGGCAAAGATTTTGGACGTGTCACAAATGCCGACGTGGCGCTGACTCGCCATGCTGACGTGTCGCTGACATGGTGCTGACGTGTCAACATAGATGGGTCTTCTTCCTTGCTTGTTTTGACCTTATGCAGATGGGCTCCCATGTAAGGTGTTTGTGAGGCCTAGTTAGCCATACTTGGCTTATATAAGAAGAATGCTTAGGCCCATTGAAACATACAACCAACAAGAAGAGCACTTTAGGCCTAAGTAAGCCCATTTCTAGGTGAAAATGTAGTAGGGTACAAACATCTCCCCCTCTTAATCCATAACTTGTTATGGGTTAAGAAGTTCGGGTTCCCCTCTGAATTTTTATTTTTCTGGAGTGTTATATAACTCGCCCCCAAACGCGTTGGTTGGAGTGTTATGCAACTCGCCCCAGGGAGATAATGATTGTGCTGGAGTGTTATATATCTCGCCCCCAAATGTTTGAGGTGACATATAACTCACCCCTAGTATGTTTTGTGTCATGCTGCTCATGCTCGCGCATGGGTGCACTTCCCTACTGCATTTCGCTCGCGCATGGAGTGAGAGGTTGAGTATTTCTGCTATCTTGAATTCGCGTAGGGGGCCAATCCTACTATTCAAGATGCGCGCAGAGTCGAGATGTGTACATTTTCGCATGCCTGGACAGGTGAAATATGTTCGCCGCATTTGTTGTTGTCCCATATGATGGGGATACAATCAGAATTGGGTGAAAAATGCTCGTATTGTGGATTAACCCTGTCTGTGAGGTGTCAGAGACGTTGCTGACAGTAGACTCGAATTGTAGTTTTTTTGCTGTGAATGTGGATTCGAACTTCCGCAGTAGCTTATAATTTAACACAAAATTTTTGATAAAGTGTGGAATACCAAAATTACGTTGAATTAAATTTCTGAATAGAAATAACAAGATAAGCACCTACTGCCCGACAACAACTGCCTCGTTAAAACCTTTGTGTGGAAAACCCAGTGGGAAAAACCATCATAAAGGAAAAAGAGTGCATCACAGCAGGATTTGAAATCACTCCTAATGATAAAACTTCTTCAAGTGGATCGAATTCCACGGTTTCCATGGCTTACCATCTTCACAACCGTCGAGGTTCCTTAAGTAGTAAGCGCCCCGAGATGCTGGCATGTCCACTATGTATGGACCTTCCCAGTTTGCTCCGAGCTTTCCACAGTTTGGTTCCATCGTGGATGCTCGGGTTTTCTTTAAGACATACTCCCCTGGCTTGAATGACCGTTCTAGGACTTTACGATCATATCTCAACTTCATTGCTTGCTGGTATCGGACTAACTGATGCATGGATGTCTCTCTTTATTCCTCCAGTAGCTCTTTATCCAGAGTCAGTATGCTGTCGTTTTCCCCAGATTTGACATCACGAGTTTTGGTAGTCTTGAGATGTACCTCGGTGGGTATGACAGCCTCTGTTCCATAAGACAGTGTAAATGGTGAGAATCCAGTGGATCTTTTTGGGGTCGTCCGATAGGACCATAAGACTCCATGGAATTCTTCTGTCCACTTCCCTTTCGCTTCCTCTAGCATTTTGTTGAGGCGATTGGTCGCTTCCGCCTGTCTGTTGCTCTGGGCATAGTAGGGAGATTAGAAATTGTGGCGAATATTCAGATTGTTGCAGAAATCTTTGATCACTCCTGAATCGAACTGCTTCCCATTGTCTGATATAATTACGTCTGGGATTCCCAATCTGCAGATGATATTCTCCCATATGAACCTTTTGACATCATGCCTGATAACATGTAGTAGTGCCACTTCTTCGACCCATTTAGTGAAATAATCAGTAGCAGCTAGTACGAATTTAACGCCTCCAGGAGCTTTGGGAAGTGGTTCGACGATGTCTAGTCCCCACATTGAGAATGGCCATGGACTGAAGACGGGATGCAACTCGTTGGCGGGCCTTTTTGTAATTGGAGCCTACTCCTGGCAGGGCACACATTTCTGTGCATATTCTTTAGCATCTTTCTGCATGTATGTCCAGAAATATCCCTGGGCAAGTATCTTGTGCGCAAGACTGCACCCCCCAGAATGGTTTCCACATACTCATTCATGAACCTCCATCAATATCTGTTGCCCTTCTTATGCAGATATGCACCGCAAAAATGGCTCCAAAGCTAAAGGTTTGATGGTAAAGTTGTCCCTCGATCATCGAATACCTCCAAGCGTTATTCTTCACCTTTGAAGCGAGATGCTCATCTTATGGGAGTTCATTGGTTGTCAAATACCGAACATAAGTTTGACGCCAGTCTGAAGTATTCTCAGTGGAACTGCTGGAATTATCTACCGATGGACTGTTGATATCCATATTGTCGACGTTCTCGGTATCTCCCTGTGCTGATGTAGTTGCCCTCTCGCCCCCACTAGCGCGTTCGAGAGCCAGAACAAGGTGGTTGTCGGAGATGCTAGGTAACTCTTGGAAATCCACCACAACGAAACGGGTGGTCTCAGTTTCAACTGCAGAGGAGAGGTATGCTAAAGCATCTGCGTGCCTGTTTTCCAGCCGTGGTCGCTGCCCAACTGGTCGAATTCATTTGCAAGTTGTCTCATATGATCCAAATATAGGGCCATACTTTCTTCCTTGGCTCTGTAGGTCCCCAAAAACTGGTTAACTACCAGCATGGAATCAGTCACCAGCTTCACGTTCTTCGCATCTAACTGTTTGACAGCCTTTAAGCTGATAATTGCATATTCATATTCAGCTTCATTTTTTTATGCTTGAAAACCCAGCCTTGTTGTTTTCTCGATCCTCGAACCTTCGGGAGTAAGGATGACACATCCAACACCAGCTCCACCAACATTTGATGATCCATCAGTGAATACGGTCCATAACGGTTCAGGTGTATCGACCTCCATCTCGTACTCGCCCCTAGTCTCATCGGTGGCTGGCTCTAAGGGTTTGAACAACTCTTATTCTTCTTCGGTAACTGTTTTAATGTCATCCACAGGAAAATCTTCTAGCAGTGCAGCCAGGGCGTGTCCCTTTTCTGCAGTTCTGGTCTCGTACTTGATCTCATAGGCCCCCAGGAAATTTGACCATATGGCTAGTCTGCTGGAATCATCAGCACGTTCCAAGATTCACTTCAGTGGGTACTCCGAGTAGACGACGATATGCCTCCCTTGGAAATAAGGCTTTAGGAGACGAGATGCATGGAATAGTGCAAGTGCTATCTTTTCGATCTTTTTGTACCGTGTTTCCACCCCCGTCAAAGATTTACTGACGAAGTAAACATGCTTTTCATGTGGATCCGTAACAAACAGCACTGCACTTACAGCTTTCTCTGTTGCAGCCAGATAGACTCCAATAGGTTGTCCAGTTTTTGGACTCACCAAAACTGGAGGAGTTGACAAATACTGCTTGATCTCATTGAAATCATTTTCGCACTCATCTGTCCAGCCAAAATTGACTGCTTTCTTTAACACATCAAAGAATGGTTTGAATCGATCTGAAGAGCGTGAAATGAAACGATTTAAAGCTGCTAAACGTCCAGCTAGCTTCTGGACCTCCTTTTTTTTTCTTTGGAATGACATCTCTCTGATGGCTCTGATTTGGTCCGGATTCTCCTGGACTCCTCTGTGTGTCGTCAGGTATCCAAGGAATTTTCCTGATGATAGCCCGAATGAACATTTGGCTGGATTGAGTCTCATACGATATTGCCTCAAGATATCGAACGTATTCTGCAGATCGAGAAAATGCGACTCCTTTTGCACAGATTTTACTACCATGTCGTCGATATATACTTCCATCGACTTCCCAATCAGACCCTTGAACATATCGTCTACTAAAAGCTGGTAGGTCTCCCCTGCGTTCTTTAGCCCGAACGACATTACAGAATAGCAATAAACTTCTCTGTCGGTCACAAACGCAATATGCTCTTGTTCTACCTCGAAAAAAGGTATTTGGTTATACCCTAAAAAACCGTCCATGAATGACAGTCTCCCATACCCTGAGTTTGCATCCACCAAATCTCTTATCCATGGCAGTGGGTACGGATCACTCGGACATGCTTTATTTAAATCAGTAAAATCGATACAAACACGAATTTTACCATTCTTTTTCGGAACAGGTACAACATTTGACAACCAACTCGTATACTGCATTGGTCGAATGAAGCCTTCTTTCAACAACTTTTCGATTTCTGCTGTAACTCCCTCTTTTTTCCCTTTAGCCATGTTCCTGTTTTTCTAACGAACCGGGCGGAACTTCTCATCGATATTTAGCCTGTGGCAGGCTACATTCAGATCTATCCCGGGCATCTCAGCAAAACTCCATGCGAAAACGTTGGCATTTTCCCTTAACAATGTAATCAAACCATCACGTTCATGTGCAGGAAGGTATGCCCCTACAAACGTTGTTTTGTGCTTCTCATCCCCAATTTGGACCTCGATCAGTTTCTCAACAGTTGGGGGTTCGGCTGCGTCCTCCCCCACATATGATTCTGGAGGGAGAGGGTTCTGTAATTGTTATTTCTGCTCGACTCGCATGATTTGGTTCCCGCTAACTTCTGACTTTTTGTACTCGTCCATAGCACTCTCATGGAACTTGTGGGAGGCCATCTGGTCACTCCTAATTTTTACAACTCCTTCAGGAGCAAGAAACTTCAAACATTGATGATACGAGGATATGACTGCACCGATCTCATGCATCCAGTCTCGTCCTACAATCGCTTTGTAGGGGTCTCGAAAGTCAAGTAGCAAGAAATTGCCTAGAACAGACTTGTCAGCCACTGTTATAGGTATCTTCACCTTTCCAATTGCTTTTGTAACTTCGCCACTGAAACCAGTAATTGAATTTTCATCCTCCTCGATCAAGTCGTGTGGCAGATTCATAGAGGAATAAGCTCCTGAAAACAGCACGCTCACTGAGCTTCCTGTATCCACAAGAATTCGGTGTACACGAAACATTCCAGTCCAAGCAGTTATGACGATAGCATCATTATGTGGAGCATATACGCCTATCATATCTGCTTCAGAGAACTCGATCTTTGTACATCCAAGCTCACGAATTTCGTCTCCATTTCTACTGAAAATATCGATATGATTTGTCAAGTACCATTTTTTAAACTTCCTGAGTTTCCTCCTGGTTTCATCTTCTGATGCCCGCCTGGTCATAGAATGGATCCTGGCGTGACTGACATTTATCACATGTGCGTTAATCACGTGTGTCGTGCCAAACTTTCCAGGACCTTTCTGAAAATATTTTTTTACGTACTCCTGCAGCTTTCCAGCGTCGATCATTCGTTGGACCTCGAACTGTAGAGCGCGGCAATTCTCGGTCATGTGACCATGGTCTTTATGGAATTTGCAGTATTTGCTTCAATCACGTTTATCACGTGTTTCTGCTGGCAAAGGACGAGGGGGGCTCAAATCCTTGATGATTTTATCGTACAACTCCACGAGTTGTATGTTCAACGGCGTCAGCTTCCTGTCATGATATTTCTAAAATTCAGTTTCCATTCGTTCACCTCGGTCCTTCCCTCGCTCTTCACCCCGGTCATTGTGTTGGCCGCTGGAACGGTTCTTTGACTTGTCTTTCCTCCCATCATTTGGATGGTTCGACGATCTGTTAACATATCTTGTCTCTCGAGCTTTGGAATCATCTTCCACTCGAGCATATTATTCCACTCGATCATACAACCCTTCCAAAGTCTTTGGTGGTCTCTTGACCAAGGAACCGTGTACACCTCTTTGATCGTACTGGTACACCTGCTTGTAAGCTGCAATGACGATTTGATCGTTTGCACCATCAACCTCTGATAACTCTTGTTTGAAACGTCGAGTAAACTGTCAGATGCTTTACTCCTTACGAATCGCTAGAAGGAACAAATCGTGGAAACCCTTCCGATCACGTCTGTTGTATTTATAGTGGGAGCATAATTCTCCAGCCAATTCATGGTAAGAACCGATTGACTGTGACGGGATTTTATTGAACCATTTTATTGCTCCTCCATCCAGTGACTGTGGAAACATTTTGCACATCAACTCATCACTGTGCTTCCATAGAATCATGGAAGTTTCATAGTGTAAAACATGCTGATCCGGATCGTCTGTCTTCTTATCGAACTCTGGCAGCTTTGGAACTAGAAAATTCATTGGCGGTCGGAATTATCTGATATTTAGCTTGAAAGGGGCTCCTGCAGACCGATGTAATCGGTCTATCTTTTCTTCTCTGGACTGCTTTTTCGACATCACTTTTTCGATCATCTTGCAAAGGCGAGATTCTGTTATCGCGCTCACGTCGCCATCTGAGGAACTGTCTCCCTCCTTATAATCTCGGTCCTCTGGAATATGAGATGTAGATCTCATTTTTTTCTTCCAGGGGACCAGTGGGGTCTCTTCCATTCCTGCCTTGCTCCGAACGAGCATAGTAATCGCGCGAAAATTCTCTCTCACCGTGTCGATCTCGAACCTCATCTTCGTCATTCCTGGGGCATTTTGAATTGGAGGCAGTTCTGGCTACACTATGCTGAGTTGCAGCTTGCCGGTTCTCTGTTCGTCGGGGTCGTACATGCCTTCATTTAGGCAAATCTCTAGTGGGAACCAGATTTCTCTCTGCTCGGTCCAGATCGATCACCTCTCTGTTTGGATCTGCATCTTGAGGGCAAATTCGACTTCCGAGGCGTTGCCACACTGAAAGCCCCCTGTGGATGTTCGGAATACCAGACCTGGGTCGAGGTTGGTTTTCACGTTCTAACCTCAAAAGAGCATTTTCCTTCTCCAACTCGTTCAGTCGATCGAGTAACAGTTCTTCCGATCAAGGGGTTGCGGTACATCCATCTTGTAGGTCCTCTCTATCGTTTGTCCTCCCTGACGGTTTCCTTGATCATGTGGATTTTCCCCATCAACATCCAATTCTTTGTTATCTCGATATCGACCACGATCCATGGATCTGTTACGAACACGATTTCGATCTCGATCACGATATAAGGCTCTGTCATGAGAACGATTTTGACCCTGCTTGTTTCCAGTGGGTATTGTTGGGGCTGACTGAACCTCTATTTCGTGCTCTTCAGCTTCGCTTCTCCATTGCTGTAAGGAATCGTTACTAAAGTCTTTCCTTCGTGCAGTCTGTCTGATTACTGCCATAACTCGATCTGGTAAAACACGAAAATCTTTTCTTGAAAACCTTGGTCGGCGTCAATGTTTGTATGATAAAATTGCTTCTACCTCAAACACGAACTCGTTGATGGTTTTACTGGAAATCGATCCGCTGCTCCAATTTTTGATGGAATTGTATGGGGGGGGGGGGGGGGGGGGTACCTGCAAAAAATCCTCCAATGTTAAAGTCAGAATTTGGATTTTTCACAGGAGTTGTTTTATGGAAATAATTGCATACCTTTTTGGATTGTTG
Source organism: Papaver somniferum (assembly GCF_003573695.1). Lineage (NCBI taxonomy): Eukaryota > Viridiplantae > Streptophyta > Magnoliopsida > Ranunculales > Papaveraceae > Papaver > Papaver somniferum. The sequence goes on along the minus strand of NC_039358.1, from coordinate 54,446,440 downwards.
ATCCCTGTATTTATATGGTCCGAATTAGGCCCTTGTTAGAGCATAGCTCGGTCAACCTCGCATGCGTTGATATCTCAAGCATGTTTGTCAATGTTAGTGATCAAAACTATAAGTCTTGATTTCTAGTCTATTATAGCTAAGTCTCGGACTAGGTTAGAAGGTGTAGTTGAGCCCAAAGACTTCATGGCGATTCATCAGACAAGAAGAAGATATACTCAAGAAACCGGTGGAACTTCTAGACAAAAAGGTATGTGAAGACTTGAACTCAACTGTCACTCCAAAGTCTATCTATTCTATCTCCTACTTCTAGAGACAAAAGTCGTATGCTATATATATAGACTATGATCATACACTATAAAAATTTCGAGCCGAGTATACCACTCTTATCTATATCTCGAAATGTGTTGGTAAAGCGTTTCGCTTCGACCATTGTTTTCTTTACCTAGTGACGAAAGTCATGAATGTTTCAATCACTTTGAAAATTGCTTTGACGAGAAATAGTGTAACAACTATATAACGTCCTCTAAGAATGTTTGAATGATTGAAATAAGAGTTTAGATTACATAACCATGGATTCCTTTAACCGAAGTTGTCCAACTTTGTTGATCAAGAGAAATCGGTAGGATTGTGGAATTGGCTTGCCAAGTCCGCGAACCTAGTTCGCGAACCCAGTCCGCAAACTGGCGGAAGTTGTCATCCCGATAATTTCTGCTGGGATTTCCAAAAAAACTCGTTTGCTGATTAAGTCCACGAACTCAGTCAGCGAAACCAGTCTGCGAACTGGCGGAAGTTCTCGACCGAGAATTTCTGCTGAGTTTAGTAAACTCAACCGATGTACTTAAGTCTGCGAACTTGTTTGTGAGCTTAAGTGGTTATGATCTAAAGATGATTTGTGAACACAGATATTAAATTATCAAGGAATGCTTTATGCAAACCGTGGCTATAATGTTCATAAACTGATTCAATCGAATCGAATCATCTTTGCTTCAATTGTGTCTTGTGTAGTTACATAATATCTCATAGCAATTGAACGACTCTTTAACTAGTTCGTGTGAGCCATATGAACTAGTTATGGTGAAGGAGAAAATGGTTGGTATGAAACACTCATATGGTTGACCTTTGGTTACTGTATTGAACTAACATACACGTATACGTTTGGGCACGGTTTTCACAAACCCAGTAAATGTGTATGATATTGTGTGTGACAAGCTAAAGATTTCGATCTAACGGTTGAGAGATATTAGATTGAATCTAAATAAGGTTTTCATCTAACGGTGGATATGGTTTGCTTAGTACCTAAGGCAAAACCCTGATTTGAAGACTATATATAGGATACATCTAGCAAGGGGCAAAAGTAATCCCCACACGTCTGTGTGCTACTAGTGCTCTCGCTAGAGTCGATCTCCATTAACTCTTGAGTTTCTTCTATAAACTCTAGTTAACGACTTAAAGACTTCATTGGTATTGTGAAGCCAGACCGATACTACTTTATCGTAGTTGTGTGATCTGATCTTGCATTTTCTATCGTACGAGTACAATCTTTGATTGACTTGAGATCGTGAGAGTTCTCCGATAGGCAAGATAAAGTAATCGCAAACATCTTCGTCTCTCTGTTTGTGATTCCTCAACAACCCACCTGTATAGTCAGGAAGGATTGTTTGAGTAGGTGATTGATTAATCTAGGTTGTTCTTCGGGAATATAAGACCGGATTATCAATTGGTTTTTGATTCACCTAGATTATTTATAATCAAAGACGAAACAAATTAGGGTTTATCTGTGGGAGACAGATTTATCCTATTTGATAGACTTTTCTGTGAGAAACAGATTTATTTATTGTTAAGCCTGTGATTGTGTTTGTAGCAACTCTTAGTTGTGGGTGAGATCAACTAAGGGATTCAAGTGCGCAGCATCCTGCTGGGATCAGAGGCGTAGGAGCATAAATGTACCTTGTATCAGTGGGAGATTGATAGGGGTTCAACTATAGATCAGTCCGAAGTTAGCTTGGAATAGGATAATGTCTGTAGCGGCTTAATACAGTGTGTGTTCAATCTGGACTAGGTCCCGGGTTTTTTCTGCATTTGATGTTTCCTCGTTAACAAAATCTCTGGTGTCTGTGTTATTTCAATTTCCGCATTATATTGTTTTATCTTTATAATTCAAATAATACAGGTTGTGCGATAGATCTAATCAATTGGAAATCCAACCTTTGGTTGTTGATTGATATTTATTGATCCTTGGACATTGGTCTGCTGTACCGTCCAAGTTTATCTCTCTCTAATCAAGGCTCGCAGTTTGCTTGAGTAAGAATTAGATTGAGAGATAGAGATAATAACTCCTCGAGACACTATATTATAGATTGAGTCTAACTGTCTAGTTGATTCTCTAGTAGAGTGCTTCGGAGTTTGTCCATAGAGATTGCTAAACGAAATAGTGGGTGGTGTTGTTAGACCCCTCGCTTTTTCAATTGGTATCAGAGCAGGCAAACACGCTTAAGACCTAATCAGTCTGTGTTTGTGGCAATCTGACTCTATGGACAGAAGTACTATCTCAATAAACATACCACCAGTCCTCGATGGCTCAAACTATCTATGGTGGAAAGTTTTTATGCGCACATTTCTTCAGTCGCGTGACTTCCAAACATGGATATATGTTGTGAATGGATATGAGACTCCCTTTGTTATGGAAAGAGATGTTGTTGTACCAAAAGAGTTATCTATGTACAATACTACTGAGTTAGTTGCTGCAAGGCAAAACTCCGACGGGTTGAACGCCATCCTGCATGCTGTTACCCCAAATCTTAGCCATCATGTGATCTCATGCACTACGTCTAAAGACGCTTGGGATACTTTAGAAAGTGTATTTGAAGGTAAACCCAGTGAAAAGGAATCTAGGCTTCAAAATCTTAATTCCAAATGGTAAGACCTTTATATGGCAGAAGAAGATTAGTTCGACGATTTTTATCAAAAACTGTCTGAAAATTTTAATGCATCATGTGCATTGGGTAAGACAATTCCTGAAAAGGAAATTGTGATGAAAATCCTTCGATCGCTGCTATCCAGATATAAATCTAAAAAACATGCCATCGTTGAGGGAAATAATCTTAATACTCTTTCGCGAAACACACTTGTCGGAAAAATTAGGATTTTTGATCGCGAATACATGTCAAGAGATCATTGTGATCTGTCATATAATCATGAAACTTCTCCCAAGACATGTCATCCTAAGTTAACAAACGAAAAAAAATGAGAATTGCTTTATTTCTACGTTGTCTCTGTTCATACAGAAACTTAAGAAAATTCTCAGACATAGTAAAAGAAAGTCTCGAAAAGAAACTTCGTCTGTTAAGGATAAGAGTACACAGAAGAGTCATACTAATGAAACTAGTCTTATAAGTGTCCAAGTCTCTTCCAAAAAACCTGAAATGGAGGTAAAAGAGATAACTAAAGCATGGATGAATACTCTTGATTATTGTCCGGAAGAAATCTATGATTACACTTACAGTCTATTTGTTGAAAATCACTCTCATGATTCTCTCATGACATGTCCGTATGTTTCTCATGAATCAGGTCAGAAAACCTCTTCTGTTCTGTTGTTGAACTCAAAAGACTCTTCAGAAAAGGGTCTATCAAATCTTGATATTCCAGTAAGTTCAACACAGGATCATCTTAGCACGTTAAAACAACCTTGTGTGTCTAATCCTTGTATACTTAAGGGAAAAAGGAAGTCCATATGTCATCAAAGGGTGTTTCCAAAAGTGGTGCTAAATTTGCAAAGGTCAACAATAAAGTTCCTTAAAATTATGATGGATAAGAAAGTTCTTCACAACTCTTCTTTTCAAATGGACAAGCAGAAATCTAGTCAAAAGGATAGGTTCTCTCTTTGCAAAGATTATACCGATCCTATCTTGGATTGGAAGCCTTGTGATCAGTAACCTCGTTAAATGATTCTTGTGTTTTTCCTCTTATACAAGAATCATGATATGCAAGAGGACTATGATATAGTGTTTACCAAGTCTTGTTCACAAACGGCTCCTGCTTTTCAGGTAACAAACTTTTGTTAAGGTTTGGTGAAAAGGGTGTTTCTGGGATTTTCACATCTGTATTCCTTTAAAAACTCTACATCTCCAACTTTTTCATTTTATCTTCTCAATCATGTCCTCCTCTAGTCAGTCAAGTAAAGAAAGTGATGTATGCACGGTTCTGTTCCCTTCGAAAAAGATTCGTTTCGATTCTTCTGACAACGAGATGTGCTATGACGAAACATGTCTCTTCTTCTGATGAGAAACCTACCATCTCACAGTTTGATAAGCTCTCTGTAACCATGAATCTCGTCTTGGAACAAGTTCGTGATCTGAAAAATGGACTTGAAGTTTCTTCCAAAAGAATTGAAGAGAAAATGGATAGTCTTGAGTCAAGGATTGACCTAACCGAAAATGAGCTTGAAGAATATAGGGAATACGAGAAGAATATTCAAAGTAAGTGAAAAGTTTTTAATAACTAGTAAGTCTTCTTTTTGATTTGTTGGAAGAATAACTAGTGTTTGAATAGCGATGATTGTGACTACACATAGCTATCTTTGGTTTTCATTCTCTTATTGTTATTTTTTAGGTTTATTGGTATTAAATTCTAAAAATATTTTGAGGATGATGGTTTGCAATATTGTTAATGGTTTAATGTATTGCAATATTTTTATGGGATATGTATTGTTTGCGTCCGTGAACTTGAAGGTCCCATATGTTGTCAAAAGTAAAGTCGTTCATGATCGATATTCATATATTGGTTCAAAAGGATGAATCGACTTTTGACAATCACAAACGTATAAGCCTATGCAATCATGTATTTGATGGAAAATAGGATATGGTCGTTTGTTTTGCAAGGATAAATTCTATTATGTCACTTTTTGATGCAAAGATAGAATAGATCCTTGTATGTTATCCACGGTATTGATCTTTATTGATTCAATCTTTTTGTTACTGTGAAGGCTCCTTTGTGTATCTTATGTTGAAGCACGATACAACCAAGTCGATTCTCATTTGCATGGTTGGTTGTTCCATAAGATGCTATTTATTGAGCATTAAGAACTAAGTTAATCAACTTGTTTAGTTATTTAGTTGATACTCCGTAAGATTATCACTTATGTTGAGTACATGTACGGTTAAGGATGTCATATTCTATGACAATCTTAATCGGGGTTCCATAATCTCTTATGTTGATCCCAAAAAATTATTAAATTGATTGCTTCGGTGATTAGTTTAGTAATTCGTTATCCAATTAGATTAATTATAGGTTCTCTTGTAATTAATCTAGTTGATGGTTTCATATATTCCACAAGTTCTTGTGTTGAGTATATGGACGGCTACACTATCATGTTCTTTTGGTTAATGTAGTCATATATTCCGTAAGGTTTCCCTTATGTTGAGTATATTAATATTCCGTAAGGTTTTCCTTATGTCGAGTATTTGAACGATTAAGTTGTCACTTCCATATGACCAATTTAGTCGTAGCTCCATTAGTTTACTTGTGTTGAGCACCTTTCAATTAAATTAATCATGGGTTTACTTGTGATTAATTTAGTTGAGTTTTGGATATCATAATCATTAATCATGGTTTTTGGTATTCATTCAAATCCTTGTTTCTATTGAAATTAAGGTCGCCTTTGTTGTTCCTTTTTGGGAATGACATCTTATGGGGGAGAGTTTTTTTGAACTTGTGCTTAATGGTCATATCTTTGTGGAGAGTGCTTTGTGGGGAGTGCGGATGTGGAATTTTTAAGGGTTATCTTGTATATATAAACTCCTTGATGAATGATGTTAGCTTCGGCTATATGATTGCATCTAAATTAAGTTGATATGTGTTTTCCTTTTGGACATGAAACATTTCTCGTGGAAATTTCATTCTGAACCCGTTCTTGTACCTTTGCCAATTTTATTGACAAAAAGGGGGAGAAATATTGTAGGTCACACTACAAATACATATGGTTCTCGGATCATTGTGTAAGGGGGAGTGGTTTCCATGATCGAGATGGAGTATTGACTAAGGGGCAGTGATACATATCACCATAGTATTATTGTTGAAGTCGTGATACAATTGGACTTTGATAAAACATAATAGTACTATGTCACTGTATAACATTGATCGAGAATTTCGGGTTCTCTCATTGTTATAGCGCTACGGATCTTCAATAACGGTGATGCTAAACTTACAACTTTTGGGATCACTAGAGTACTTGGAAAGGACGAAGATTTCAAGGAATGTTGAAGAATTGGACTTATGGAATAGGAGCTTTTTTAGTTTCATTATCTTTTTTGTATTCCATATGTATTGATAGTTTTGTCACTAAAATTGACAAAGGGGGAGATTGTTAGAGCATAGCTCGGTCAACCTCGCATGCGTTGATATCTCAAGCATGTTTGTCAATGTTAGTGATCAAAACTATAAGTCTTGATTTCTAGTCTATTATAGCTAAGTCTCGGACTAGGTTAGAAGGTGTAGTTGAGCCCAAGGACATCATGGCGATTCATCAGACAAGAAGAAGATCTACTCAAGAAACCGGTGGAACTTCTCTACAAAAAGGTATGCGAAGACTTGAACTCATCTGTCACTCCAAATTCTATCTATTCTATCTCCTACTTCTAGAGACAAAAGTCGTATGCTATATACATAGACTATGATCATACACAGTAGAAATTTTGAGCCGAGTATATCACTCTTATATATATCTCGAAATGTGTATTGGTAAAGCGTTTCGCTTCGACCATTGTTTTCTTTACCTAGTGACGAAAGTCATGAATATTTCAATCACTTTGAAAATTGCTTTGACGAGAAATAGTGTAACAACTATATAACGTCCTCTAAGAATGTTTCAATGATTGGAATAAGAGTTTAGATTACGTAACCATGGATTCCTTGAACCGAAGTTGTCCAACTTTGTTGATCAAGAGAAATCGGTAGGATTGTGGAATTGGCTTGCCAAGTCCGCGAACCCAGTCCGTAAACTGGTGAAAGTTCTCATACCGAGAATTTCTGCTGGGATTTCCAAAAAAACTCGTTTGCTGATTAAGTCCCGAACTGGCGGAAGTTCTCGACCGAGAATTTCTGCTGAGTTTGGAAAACTCAACCAATGTACATAAGTCCGCGAACTTGTTTGTGAGCTTAAGTGGTTATGATCTAAAGATGATTTGTGAACACAGATATTAAATTATCAATGAATGCTTTATGCAAACCGTGGCTATAATGTTCATAAACCGATTCAATCGAATCAAATCATCTTTGCTTCAATTGTGTCTTGTGTAGTTACATAAGATCTCATAGCAATTGAAAGACTCTTTAACTAGTTCGTGTGAGCCATATGAACTAGTTATGGTGAAGGAGAGAATGGTTGGTATGAAACACTCATATGGTTAACCTTTGGATACTGTATTGAACCAACATACACGTATACGTTTGGGAACGGTTTTCACAAACCCAGTAAACATGTATGATATTGTGTGTGACAAGCTAAAGATTTCGATCTAACGGTTGATAGATATTAGCTTGAATCCAAATCAGGTTTTCATCTAACGGTGGATATGGTTTGCTTAGTACCTAAGGAAAAACCCTGATTTGAAGACTATATATAGGAGACATATAGCAAGGGGAAAAAGTAATCCCCACACGTCTGTGTGCTACTAGTGCTCTCGCTAGAGTCGATCTCCATTAACTCTTGAGTTTCTTCTCTAAACTCGAGTTAACGACTTAAAGACTTCATTGGAATTGTGAAGCCAGACCGATACTACTTTATCGTAGTTGTGTGATCTGATCTTGCATCTTCTATCGTACGAGTACAATCTTTGATTGGCTTGAGATCGTGAGAGTTCTCCGATAGGCAAGATAAAGTAATCACAAACATCTTCGTCTTTCTGTTTGTGATTCCTCAACAAACCGCCTGTGTAGTCAGGAAGGATTGTTTGAGTAGGTGATTGATTAATCTAGGCTGTTCTTCGGGAATATAAGACCGGATTATCAATTGGTTTCTGATTCACCTAGATTATTTATCATCAAAGACGAAACAGATTAGGGTTTATCTGTGGGAGACAGATTTATCCTATTTGATAGACTTTTCTGTGGGAGACAGATTTGTTTATTGTTAAGCCTGCAATTGTGTTCGTAGAAACTCTTAGTTGTGGGTGAGATCAACTAAGGGATTCAAGTGCGCAGCATCCTGCTGGGATCAGAGGCGTAGGAGCATAATTGTACCTTGTATCAGTGGGAGATTGATAGGGGTTCAACTATAGATCAGTCCGAAGTTAGCTTGGAGTAGGCTAGTGTCTGTAGCGGCTTAATACAGTGTGTGTTCAATCTGGACTAGGTCCCGGGGTTTTTTCTGCATTTGCGGTTTCCTCGTTAACAAAATCTCTGGTGTCTGTGTTATTTCAATTTCCGCATTATATTGTTTTATCTTTATAATTTAAATAATACATGTTGTGCGTTAGATCTAATCAATTGGAAATCCAATCTTTGGTTGTTGATTGATATTGTTTGATCCTTGGACCTTGTTCTTTGGTACCGTACAAGTTTATCTCTCTCTAATCAAGACTCGCAGTTTGCTTGAGTAAGAATTAGATTGAGAGATAGAGATAATAACTCCTCGAGACACTATATTCTAGATTGAGTCTAACTGTCTAGTTGATTCTCTAGTAGAGTGCTTCAGAGTTTGTCCATACAGATTGCTAAACGAAATATTGGGTGGTGTTGTTAGACCCCTCGCTTTTTCATCCATTAATCCCAATTTCGAAATATTATTTTCTTAATTCCCTTGCATGCCTCTCTGCATTGATATTCTGCATGACTGCATGGCTTTGGCATAACTGCCCCTCGTATGCCTCCAGTCATGAATAGTATTGACTGGTCCCTGCTGGCCAGTGTTGATGACTGCATGGTTTTGGAGTAATTTCCTCTTGCATGCCTCCTGGAATGTTCCAGAAACCTCCCCTAGGGTTATGATGTTAGCCAAGCCTAAATGGTGCAAAGGGTTGGCCCAAATAAGCTCGCATTCCAAGCCTATGAGAGAAATGTGCCTAAGCCCACAGAGGGGCGTGAATATCCGCAAGGCAAAAAGAATAGGGCATGAACATCCGGGGCTACTTTGCTAAGTTGCATCGCAGCGCGTTGAATCAGGAGTATGGAAATAAGTTACACCATGATACACTGAATAGGGACCGTGGTAGTTAAGTTGCATCTGCTACACCGAATCGGGACCACCGGATTAAGTTACATCGTGCTACACCAAATTGGGTACACGGGATTATGCTGCTCCTGCTACACGGAATCATCAGTCGGCCGCCGGCTTTGATCGCCGGCTGTGGCCGCCGGCTACTTCTGCTGTTGTTTAACGTCGCCTGAGAAGATGAAGGTCCGGCGACCTGCTGTTGTTGTCGTCGCCGGTGAAGATGAAGATCCCAGCGACGGTTGTTGTCGACGTCGCCGGAAGAGATGAAGACGGCGGAGAAGACGATGTGACGTCATCACGACGTCATTGACCGTTGTGATGATGACATGGCCTGGACTGATGACGTGGCAGTGCTGACTCGTCCCTTTGCTGACGTGTCAGGATTTGATTCGTCCTTGTTGCTGACGTGTCTCTAATGACGTGGAACATTGCTGACGTGTCAGTGCAAACGTGGCACCTTGCTGACGTGGTCAATCAAGATTAACCTTCTCTGCTGACATGGCAGAAGTGCTGACGTGGCACCTATGCTGACGTGACATCCATGCTAATGTGGCAGACTATAATTGGATTCCATGTTGATGTGGAGTACCTACGTGGCAGAAATGCTGACGTGGAGGACTATATATGGATTCCATGCTGACGTGGCATCCTTGCTGACGTGGCACACTATACCTGGGAAGGCTTGCTGAGGTGGCATTAACTCTGACATGGCACTGATTTCGGACGTGTCACAAATGCCGACGTGGCGCTGACTCGCCATGCTGACGTGTCGCTGACATGATGATGACGTGTCAACAGAGATGGGTCTTCTTCCTTGCTTGTTTTGACCTTATGCACATGGGCTCCTATGTAAGGTGTTTGTGAGGACTAGTTAGCCATACTTGGCTTATAAAAGAAGAATGCTTAGGCCCATTGAAACATACTTAACCAACAAGAAGAGCACTTTAGGCCTAAGTAAGCCCATGTACAAACACCTAAATCAACACAGAGAAAATCAATTTCATCTAAAGAACAGAGGTTCATCAATATAATTAGAAAATAATGTAAGATTAAAAAAATAAAGAATTTTCTAAGAACCCTAAAATTGCAGTATTCAAACAATCAATCTCTAACTTTGCCCAATCAAAAAGTAGTGGTACTGACGATGGTGGTGTAACAGGTAGTGGTGCACACGATGGCGGTGTAACATGTGCTATTGGTGTAGAAGGTGGTGGTGCAGATGCTGTTGATGTTGGGAAACTTGAAGAAGAAAAAACAGTAATCGAAGAAGGAGAAGTTGGTGATTGTGGTGCTAGCCGTAATGGGGAGTGGTGGTGGGTGACAGTAAAGAAGAAGAAAAAAAGAGACAATGAGTGCTGTTTAGACTAGGGTTTCTATTCTTTATATATGTATATGTGATAAAATGGAGGGTGATAGACGCATTTATGTGTCTATTTGTCCTCAATGTTTCGTATTGTTAGTACTCGTTTTCCTATTTATTATGGTGTTTTGTGTGTTTGTAGGTATTTTTTGGAAATAAACTTTATTGGAAAATTCGGCTCGAAAAACTGCTAAAGGCACCCGGAGGACATTTGCTAACGGACTCCATATTTGTCTAAGGGGTACCCAAGTTTATGCATAACACAAATTCATCCTTAGAACCCATCTTCTTCTTTTGAATTTCATTTTGGCGGGAAAATGAAGAACAGAACTGTCTGATTTTCGATCAAAATTTGAAGGAGTTCTGGGTAGACTAAAGGGCTGAAATTTGTTGGGTAGTTGTGATATGTCCCAACAAAACTATCATGAGTGATTTGATCGATTAAAATTGGCTGGATTCTCTCATAGAAGTAAACAGATCAACACTTTCTCGGGAAGAATATTTCACGGGTTTTGGAGAGTTTGAACATGTTCTGATGACTCTGTCAACTTTCTGGAACGTGTATTGACCTGTTCAAAGTGTGCTGGCAGAGAATCAAAGCGTGAAGAGGTAAAATAGGGAAGAAAATATTCCCGAGAATATTTTTTTCACTGGCGAGTTATGAAGAGATTTCCGGAGTTGATGCAGAGATTGGATGACCCTGTTGAGTATAAAATAGGTGCTCGGGCACCATAGAGGGGGATAGAGAGGATTGGGAGTAGTTTAGAACATCATAGAATCATAAAAATCAAGTTGCAGAGAATACCTTCCTGTTGCTGTTGTGAAGAACACGAAGAACATAAGACGCACAAGAACTGTCGTTCATGCTACAGTGGAAAGACGGTCTTATTTGCTACAGTGACAACGACATTTTTCATCTATCGTTCTCTGTAACAGTGCGGTTTGTAACACTTATAACTGTTACAAACCCGGTTTTTTAATAGTTTCTCCCTTATTCATTATTTGTAAACACTTTGAGCAATGAAATCGATTTTTGAGCGTGTTTCCATTATGATGAGCTAAACCCATCCCTTGGGGCGACGGATGAAGCCAAGTTTCACAAATGTGGTAACTCTATCAATTCTTGTTACGACTATTTGCACTATTATTCAATTGATTTATGAGTTTCATTGAATGGTTGTGATTACAATTGATGGGTCATGCTTAGCTTAGATGTTTTGATGTCCCATGCTTTAGTTTTACACCCATTACTTTTGAAATCTACCTTAAGCAATGAATTAATGTCGATAAAACTTTATCATTTGAGCTTTTATTGTTTAGAATTGATATATGAACCATATGAGTGTGGAAATTGGTGGAATCCTAGCCCGAGCCTCTCCATAATTTTCACAACATATTTTTATTTGAGTTTATTATTTTCATTCATAGAATTTAAGTCTAAAAATATGCTTTCACAAGTCTTGAACGAACTCATATTACTACAACATCATTGAAAACATACCATCAGAGGGCTGCGATTGAAACATACTACGAAATTAATGGCTAATACTACAGACGGTTTTTTTTGGCTCGGTTCGGCCGGCCTTTTGAGTGATACCGTGCGCCGAGCCGACCATCACTCGGTTTTGACTTTCAATACCTTTTCGACCGGAGGACGTTCAATACATCTCGGTTCGGCACCGGTTTCGCCGGTTCCGGCACGGTTTCCCGGCCCGGCCGGTTTTTTGTGCAGGCCTACCTGTAACGTTAAGGGGATTAGTCTTAACATATGATCTTGGTTTCACAACTTCTTGTGATGCCCAAACAAAAACATCATGAAATTTCTCATTCCTTATAAGGAAACGACATCTCCTTTCCAGGTGACCTTTATTTCCGCAATAGTGGAAAACATAAGGAATGTTCTTACCTCGATCCATGTGTGATGACTTTGGAGGTTGATCTACTTTTCTCTTTCGAACTTTAACTTCCGGTGAAGGTATTTTACTTTTTCCATCAGTGGAAACCTTTTGTTGAGAAAAATCACTAGCCTTGACAAATTTTACATCTTTGCTAATACTTGGAGCATCTATTCCCTTATAGCCCAATCCTCGTGTATCACGATGATTTTTACTTGCTCATATCATAGAGGTTAATTTGCTTGAACTAGTATTGAACTTTTTCAAGTCATCTTCCAATATATTGATTTTATCAAAAGCAGCAGTTAAATCAGCCTCAATGCGTTTTTCTCGAGAAAGATAAGCGCTTTCTCTGTCGTCAAAACTTGTTTGCTGGGAGTTAATCCTTGCTTCTGATTCTGCAAGTTTCTCTTCCAACAAAGAATACTTTTGATAAAGATTATCACATTCAAGCGACTTCATACGCAGGTTTTCCTCAGAATCCTTGAGGATCAATTCGTTAGAATAATTCTAAACATAAACACCTGCGTAACATCTTCTCAATTTTTTGTTTTGTCGACAGAGAGGAGTCGGAAGAGGAGTGACATGAGAAGTAGTCATCTTCGTCTTTTCTAACGAATTCAAAACCTTCATATACTCAGAGTAGGGATGGCCATTTGCCCCACCCAAACCCATCCCCGTGGGTACCTGCCCCGTTTGGGTAGGGTTTTACCCGCACAAATGGGGATGGGGTCGGGTATGGGTAATTCCCGAAACCTAAACTACGGGTATGGGGCGGGGATGGGATTCAAGGTCCCCGCCCCATACCTGCGCTATTGCTTCCAAATTATACGGGTTTTGACTTTTATGCAAGAATTTATATCGAATTTTATACTTCTACCACTTAGTCGAGCTTTCTTACATTTATTATATTCTTGATTGTTCTTGTATATTCATCATTTTCGTTTCTTTGTTGTGATCATACACATTCTTTGATCGTTCTTCTATCGAAAGGAAAAAGTAGAGAAACTAAAAAGTCATTTAAAGATTCTTTTGTTCACCTTAATTTCTGAATTTAAAATTTTAGAATGCATTATGTTATTATTTTTATTTTCTTCATATTTAAGTTTTGATTATAAATAAATTTATGTATTAACTCCGTGTTACGGGTAACCCATTAAAAACCCGTCCCAAACGGGTATTTCTCATACCCTCCCCACCCTAATTTATGTTGGTACCGGGGCGGGTATGGGTATTTTTTTTTACTAAAGGGGCAGTGACTGGGATTGGCCTACCCGCCCCATACCCGCCCCATGACCATCCCTAACTCAAGGACTTCCTCATCAACATCTCTATCAATATCTGAATCACCTTCATCAGAAAGTTTATCCAGCTGTTCTTCTAGGCGTGTTTCCCAGACTTCAGCAGGTTTTACATTAAGAGAATGTTTAGATACTGACCTAGATGTGACAGTTCTCTCCGGTGAATCCAAGCTTTGAAAATCATCTGGTAATTTATGAACATGTGCGTTATTAGAGATAGACTCTTCCATAATCAGATCGCCACAAACACAGACTGATAAGGTCTTTAAACGTGTTTTACTGCTCTGATACCAATTGAAAAAGCGGGGGTATAACAACCACACCCAATATTTCTCTTAGCAATTTGTATGGACTAATTCCAATATACTTTCAAGAGAATCAACTAGACAGTCAGACTCAATCTAGATAAATGTATAGCAAAGGAGTTAATATCTCATTCTTTCGATTTGATCTATACTCAAGCAAATAGAAATCTGCGAGTCTTTATCAAATACTAGAGAGATAACTTGGATGGTACCAAAGGCCAATATCCAAGTATCAATTAATTTCAATCAACAACCAAAGGTCGGATTTCCAATTGATTGATTCCAACGCACAACCTGTGATATTTCAATTATAAAGATAAACAATATAATGCGGAAATAGAAATAACACAGACACCAGAATTTTGATGCAGAAAAACCCCGGGACCTAGTCCAGATTGAACACACACTGTATTAAGCCGCTACAGACTCTAGACTACTACAAACTAACTTCCGTCTGGACTGTAGTTGAACCTCAATCAATCTCACACTGATCCAAGATACAGTTGCGCTCCTTACGTCTCTGATCCCAGCAGGATACTACACACTTGATTTCCTTAGCTGATCTCACCCACAACTAAGAGTTGATACGACCCAAAGTCGAAGACTTTAATAAACAAATCTGTATTACACAGAAAAGTCTACGGTAATAGATAAGTCCATCTACCACGAATATACCTATGAGTTTTGTTCCGTCTTTTTATAAATCAAGGTGAACAAGAACCAATCGATAACCCGAACTTATATTCACGAAGAACAGCCTAGAATTATCAATCACCCCACAATAGTCTTAATCGACTAGCGAAAGAAGATATTTTGGAATCACAAACGATGAGACGAAGATGTTTATGATTACTTTTTATCTTTCCTATCAGAGATAGAAATCTCAATCCAATTATTACTATTGTACTCGTACGATAGAAACAACAAGATCAGATCACACAACTACAAGAAAGTAGTATCAGTCTGGCTTCACAATCCCAATGAATTCTTTAAGTCGTTAACCCTGTTTGAGAAAATAAAACCATATTTTAAAGGAGAATCCGCTCTAGCTTACAACTAGTATCACACGTAAGGTGTGGGGATTATGTTTCCCAGTTGCTAGAGTTCTCCCTTATATAGTCTTTAAAATCAGGGTTTGCAATCAATGTTAGCTTGGTAACAAAGCATTCAATATTCACCGTTAGATGAAAACCTGATTAGATTCAAGCTAATATTTATCAATCATTAGATCGAAAACATAGCTTGTTATACACAAATGAAATGCACGCTTATAGGCTCGTGTAACCGTACCCAAACTTGTACGTTAGTTGGTTCAACAATAGTTAACCAAATGGTTAGCCATATGATCACTTTCATATCAACCATATTCTTCTTCACCGTAACTAGTTCAAATGACTCAAATGAACTAGTTAAAGAGTTCTTCAATTGCTTAGATCTTATGTAACTTCACAAAACACAATCGAGGAAAAAACGATTTGATTCACTTGAATCGGTTCATGAACTTTATAGACACGGTTTGCAAAAGCATTCCTTAATCAATATAAAGATGAGTTCAAGAACAATCGTTTTTAGATATAACCTACTCAAGTTCGCAGACTGGGTTCACGGACTTAAGTTCCCGGAAAGAGTTTTCAAACTCCAGCATATATTCTCGGGTCGAGAACTATCATCAGTTCGTGGACTGGGTTCGCGCACTGAGTTTGCTGAGTGAGTTTTGAAACTCCAGCAGATATTCTCGGGTCGAGAACTCCCGCCAATTCGCGGATTGAGTTTGCAAACTGTGCAAACTTCCGGTTCTCTTGTTCAACAAAGTTCGCAAACTTTGGTTCAAGGAATAAGACTTATACATAACAATGCTTATATCCATCAATGGTTATATAATTTAAACTCTCATTTCAATCATTGAAACATTCTCAGAGAACGTTATATAGTTGTTATTCACAAACCATTTTTCGTCAGAGAAATTTTCAAAGTGATTGAAACATAACATGACTTTTGTCACTAGGTAAAGATGAACTTGGTTAGAAAAAAAGCTTGCCAACACATATTTCGAGAAATAGATAGGAGAGATAAACTCGGCTCGAAATATCAAATGTGTATAATCTAAGTCTATATAGCAAAACGACTTTTGTCTCAAGATAAGAGATAAATATACTTTTGAGTGATAGATCAGTTCAGGTCTCCGCATAACTTTTAGTCGATGAAGATCCACCGTTTCCTTGAGTAGTCCTTCGTCTTGTATGATGATTGCCATGTAGTTCTTGAGCTCAATTACACTTTCTATCCTAGTCCGAGACCTTAGCTAGAGTAGACTAGAAATAAAGACTTATAGTTTTTATCACTAACATTGCAAAACATGCTTGAGATAGCAACGAATGCGAGTTCGACCGAGTAATGATCTAACATATACTATGGAAGACACTGGTCAGTATTGCTTCCTTGCCTCATGTCCGTAGACTCAACACCTACAAAACTCAATCTTTATGAAGTCTTAAGTTTCTAGATTCTAGCCACGGATACCAGCACTCCTTTCAATCATTTATCCAGTCTTTTGGGCTCCTGAACACTTTGGACATAAATAACGCAGCCCCTCTGTTTACGAAGAAATTGGCAGTCATCTACTTTGGTGTCATAAAGGTAAATATCCCCACCAGATTCTCGTTAACACAACGTGACTTAACTCTCCGGAATAGCATCACCACACCATATGCGATGGGATTTCTCAAGGATATCCCTATTCAATGGCTCAAACAATCTATTGGCCCCAGCCAGTTCTGATCAATGCTTATGTACCGATTCAGTATAATTATTTTCAGTGAAGACTGGGTGTGCCCTTGCGCAAAAGAAACATGGATATTCTTGGTGACCATGCAGTTCACTGTGCTGGAGAAGTTGGGAAAATTTTTACTCATGACATGGTGAAATATGTTACTGCATATGTACATGTGTTACAAGGTCGGGGTATTCGCACAGAAGGAAGTCTCACTAAGCTTTTTGTCAAACAATGCTAATTCCCTCCGACCTGTAGATATCCTTGTAATCCATTGGGAGAATGGGAAAAACGTGTGCATGGATGTTACGGGTGTTTCACCCTTCACTACCGCCATCACTCAAGGATTCACACCGAGCCGAACTATTTCTACAGATGTCACTCAAAGGCGTAATAAATATATGGAGACGTGTTTTGATCATGGATATGGGTTTCAAGTCCTAGCATTTTCTATACTAGGTGAATTAGGTGACGAAATGATTTCATTCTTGAAGAGGTTACGAAACTGTCTCCTTAGTCTTGATGCTAATTATAAGTTTTGTAACTCCCTTTTTCATAGACTTGGTATCGTGATTCAAAAAGGTGTATGTGCCAAGCTTATTGCTAGGCTAACTGCTATCGATGTGTAAAATACCTTATTTGTTTTTGCTAATAAAATGCCTCTCTCTGCGCTTTATAATAAATAAAAATGGGCCATAGCTCAGCTGGTCATCCCCGTTTCAAAAGTTTAATGCGCTCCAGGAGGTCTCAGGTTCGATCCCCCAATGGCGTAATTAACATGGAAGGTAGAGCTAGCTTGCCCCCCTTGTGACACAATCTCATCCCCCCCCCCCATCCGCTTCGGATTCCTTGGCTAGGTTACCCATGAGGCTCGCTGATAGGCTAGCACAACAACCTGTTCGATTAATGTAATAACACGTTGTTGGAGCTTAGCTTGTTAGGCTTCCGACTAGTTAATGTAATACTCTTTATCTAATAATAATTAATAATATTTTAAAAAAAATAATCATACTCTTTGGTTTTCAATAAAAGCCCCTTGTAGCATCATTAAAATAATAATAATAAAGACTGGTTACTGGAGACAGTGCAGGCTTTGGTCCATTGAAACAAAGATTGGTCACAATACCGATTAAATATGGTGGTATTGGTGTCTATACAATGGCTGACACCAGTTACTATAATTACATGGCTTTGCATATCCAAACACAACATTTGCAGAATACCATCCTAACTTCAGTCGATACCTAGCACTGTGTCAAAACTATCAATGTTCCCTCAAAAAACACATGGAAGCTTGCGGTCTCTTTACGTTCAATGTCGATTCTACTGCACCCCCCCATCCTATGAAAGCCTTGGCAGTACGATTCTTTGGTGTTATCAAGAAATAGATACCATCCAAGTTTACACTAACAGCTAGGGACGCAATGCTATGGCAGAACAACCAGATAGTACACGCGCTGGATTATTTGAAGACCATTCCGATCCCAGGCCTAAACCAGACACTTGGCCCACGCCAATTCCGCGTTGTTTCCCAAATATCGACTTGGTATACCTCTATTCCCTGACGACTCTACATGATCATGCTGTGGTCGTGTAATGGATGTTTTCGGTGATCACGCCCTCCACTGTGCAAGCGAGGTTGGCATAAAATTCCGCCACGACTTAGATAGAGACGTGGTTTGAACATTTGCTATCGTGCAGACGTTGCAACTAGAAAAGAGGTATCCTTGGGACCTTCATCAGAGACCGACAGTTCCCTCAAGCCTGCTGACATCTTCATACATAATTAGGAGAATGGTCGTGATACATGTTTTGACGTCACTAGAGTCTCGCCTTTTGCTAGTAATGGAGTTCACGGTTTTACACCAGGATACATCATTACGGCTGCACTCAATCGTAAACGCAAAAAATACTTGGATAAATGCACAACTTATGGGTACAACTTCAGTGTCTTGGCGTTCTCGACACTAGGTGAACTTGGAGAAGATTTCAGTGTTCTGTTGAAGAGATTGAAGAATTGCTTAGCCAACTACGATGTTAACAACAAAGTAGGAGGTTTTGTTTTTTATAGGGTAGGGTTGGCTACCCAGAAATGTTTCGGTGCACGGATTGTTACCCGATTACCACCAACTCATGTGTAAATAACTCTCTTTCTTTTAAAATGCGTTAAAGGGTGCTTTTTATAATAATAATAATGCAGGAATTAACATGGAAGGTAGAGTTATCTTTCCCCCTTGTGACACAATCTCATCCCCCCCCCCCCCCCCCCACATCCGCTTCGGCTCCCTTGGCTAGGTTACCCATGAGGCTCGCTGGTAGGCTAGCTGTTAGAGTATTGCTCGGACGAACTCGCATGCGTTTATATCTCAAGCATCTTTGTCAAGTTTAGTTGTCAAAACTATATGTCTTGATTTATAGACTACTTATAGCTAAGTCTCGAACTAGGACAATTAAGTGTATTTGAGCTCCAGACTCCACGACGATCATCTTACGAAGACGAAGAACTACTCAAGGAACCAGTGGAACTTCATCCGACTAAAAGGTATGTGGAGACTTGAACTTATCTATCACTCAAAATCCTACCTCTGTATCTCCTACTCTTGAGACAAAGCCGTATAAGTATGATAGTTTTCATACATACGCATTTGCTATTTAGAGCCAAGTTTACTCGCCTATATTTTTCTCGAAATATGTGTTGGAGACTTGAACTTATCTATCACTACAAAATTATCTATCAATACAAAAGGTATATGGAGACTCGAACTTATCTATATAAGCTTTCGCTTTAACTACTTTTCATCTTAACCAGTGATGAAAGTCATGATGACGCTTCAATCTTGAAAATAGCTTTGATGACGATATTTGTGAATAACGACAGTTATAACATTATATAAGAATGTTTCAATGATTGAAATGTAGAGTTGAGATTACGTTACCAACTATGGATATAAGCATATATAGTGTGTTCACACATTAGTGTATAAATCCATATGCCGAAAACCAAGTGTGTGCATATGCGTGCATACGATATTGGTGAAGGAGACAGGTTGGGTACGCGTACCAGCGGAAGTTTTCAACCGAAAAATTTCTGCTGAGTTTATAAGTTTGCAAACTGTTAAACCACTCACTTAGGTACGCGTAACCACGGAAGTTTTCGAACCGAAAATTTCTGCTGAGTTTCTAAACTCGAATCTGGTATCTATGGTACACGTACCCGTATGCATACCCAAGCTGGTTATATTTCTCAAATCGAAAGTTCATGAACTTAAATAATAAATCAATAAGGAATGCAATCTTTGCAAACTGTTGCTATATTTTTTATGAATTGATTCAAGTGAACCAATCTGATTTTGCTTCAATTGTGTCTATTCATAAAGACCTAAGCAATTGAACAACTCTTCAACTAGTTCTTTTGAAGTCACTTGAACTAGTTGTGAAGAAGATGAATACGGTTAATATGAAAGTGCTCATATGGTTAACCATTGGTTAACTATTTGTGAACCAACTAAGTGTACACGTTTAGGTACGGTTACTCAAACCTAAATGAAATACATTTCATTTGTGTGTGATAAGCTAAGTTTCGATCTAACGGTTGAAAGATATTAGCTTGGTTAAATAAGGTTATTCATGTAACAGTGAATATTGAATGCTTTGTTACCAAGGTAACTTAGATTGCAAACCCTGATTTGAAAACTATATAAAGGAGACATGTAGCAACTGGAAAAACTTGAAAAAGCGGGGGTCTAACAACACCACCCAATATTTCTCTTATCAATTTGTATGAACAAACTCCAATATACTTTTAAGAGAATCAACAAGACTCAATCAATTAAAATTATATCGACGAGTTTATATCTCTATCCTTATTTGATTTCCTCAAACAGAAGTTGTAAGTACTAATCAAATATATGGAATAACTTGGACGATACCAAAGACCAATGTCCAAGGATAAATCAATATCAATCAACAACCAAAGGTTGGATTTCCAATTGATTAGATCAAAAGCACAACCTGTATTATTTCTATTATATAAACAAATATAATGCGGAAAAGAAATAACACAGACACCAGAAGTTTTGTTAACGAGGAAACCGCAAATACAGAAAAACCCCGGGACCTAGTCTAGATTGAATACACACTGTATTAAGCCGCTACAGACACTATCCTACTCCAAGCTAACTTCAGACTGGACTGTAGTTGAACCCCAATCAGTCTCCCGCTGATCCAAGGTACAGTTGCACCCCTACTCCTCTGATCCCAGCAGGATACTACGCACTTGATTCTCTTAGCTGATCTCACCCACAACTAAGAGTTGCTACGAACCAAAATCGTAGGCTTTAACAATAAAAAAATATGTCTCCCACATAAAAGTCTATCAAAGGATAAATCTGTCTCCCACAGAAAAACCTAAAGTTTTGTTTCGTCTTTTGATATGAAATCAAGGTGAACAGAAACCAATTGATAATTCGGTATTATATTCCCGAAGAACAGCCTAGATTAATCAATCACCTCACAACAATCTTAATCGTATGGCAGCGAAACAAGATGTCGTGGAATCACAAACGATGAGACGAAGATGTTTGTGATTACTTTTATATCTTGCCTATCGGAGAAATCTCACGATCTCAAGCCAATAAATTTGATTGTACTCGTACGATAGAAGATGCAATATAAGATCACACAACTACGATAAAAGTAGTATCGGTTTGGCTTCACAATCCCAATGAAATCTTTAAGTCGTTTAACCCGGTTTGAGAAAAGAAAACCAGAAGGTTAAAGGAGAATCGACTCTATCTTACAAACTAGTACCACACGGACGTGTGGGGATTAGTTTGTAGAGTTGCTAGATGTCCCCTTATATAGTCTTTCAAATCAGGGTTTCGCCTTGCTCACAAAGCAAACGTTATCCATCGTTAGATGAAAACCTGATTTAGATTCAAGCTAATATATCTCAACCGTTAGATCGAAATCTTAGCTTGCCATACACAAATGTAGTGCACACTTCGAGGTTTGTAAACCGTACCCAAACGTGTGTATTTTTGGTTCAATAATAGTCAACCAAAAGGTTATCCATTTGGGCATTTCATACCAACCACTTTATTCACCATAACTAGTTCAAACAACTCACATGAACTAGTTATAGAGTTGTTCAATTGCAAGGAAATCTCATGTACTACACAAGACACAATTTAAGAAAAGATTATTCGATTCACATGAATCAGTTCATGAACTTTATATCCACGGTTTTCAAAAGCATTCCTTAGTCTTTATGAGTTAAGTTCATAAATCATCTTTAGATATATAACCTATAAAAGTTCGCAGACTAGGTTCGCGGACTTGAAATACTGGAAAGAGTTTTCAAACTCCAGCTGAAATTCTCGGGTTCGAGAGCTTCGCTGGTTCGCGGACTTGGTTCACGCAACACAATTTGATAACTCACCAGAAATTCTCGGGTTTGAGAACTTCGGAAGTTCGCGGACTTGGGTACTAGACGATTTCCAACATGGGACTTATGCACATATGTTTTTCCACAACATACTTATGTCCATTATGGTTATGTAATCTAAACTCTCATTCCAATCATTGAAACATTCTTAGAGGATGTTATACAGTTGTTACACTATTTCTCGTCAAAGCAATTTTCAAGATGATCGAAACATACATGACTTTCGTCACTAGGTAAAGAAAAACATGGTCGAAGCGAAACGCTTACCAACACATATTTCGAGATATAGATAGGCGAGGTATACTCAGATCAAATACCAAATGTGTATAATCTAAGTCTATATATAGCATACGACTTTTGTCTCAAGAATTAGGAGATAAAATAGATAGACTTTTGAGTGACAGATAAGTTCAATTCTTCACATACCTTTTTGTCGAGAAGTTCCACTAGTTCCTTTAGAAGTTCTTCTTCTTGTATGATGAATCGCCATGAAGTCCTTGAGCTCAACTATACTTACTATCCTAGTCCGAGACTTAGCTATAATAGACTAGAAATCAAGACTTATAGTTTTGATCACTAACGTTGACAAACATGCTTGAGATAGCAGCGCATGCGAGTTTGACCGAGCAGTGTTCTAACAATATCTCCCTTTGTCAATTTTAGTGACAAAACTATCAATACATATGGAATACAAAAAAGATAATGAAATTTTAGTAGCTCCTATTCCATAAGTCTAATTCTCAACATTCCTTGAAATCTTCGTCCTTCCAAGTACTCCAATGATCCCAAAGGTTGTAAGTTTAGCATCACCGTTGTTGAACATCCGTAGCTATAACAATGAGAAAACTTGAGAATCTCGATCATTGTTATACAGTGTCATATTATTACTACACAGTGTCAAAGTCCAATTGTATCACAACTTCAACAATAATACTATGGTGATATGTATCACTTACCCTTATTTAATACTCCATCTTGATCATGGAAACCACTCCCCTTTACACAATGATCCGAAAACTATATGTATTTGTAGTGTGAACTACATATTAATTCTCCCCCTTTTTGTCAATAAAATTGGAAAAGGTACAAGAACGGGATCATAATGAAACTTCCACAAGAGACATTTCATGACTACGACATCTTAATTTAGATGCAATTATATAGCCGAAGCTAATAGCATTCATTAAGGAGTTTAAAGATACAAGATAACCCCTATAAAATTCCATAGCCGCACACCCCTCAAGATATGACCATTAAGCACAAGTTCAAAAGAACTCTCCCCCGTTTGATGTCATTACCAAGGGAACAACAAGAGCGACCCTAATTTCGAGAGAAAAGAAGGATTTTTATTGGACACCAAAAACCATGATAAGTGATTTTCTATATCCAAAATCACAATCAAATTAATCACAAGTAAACCCATGATTAATTTAATCGTAATGTGCAATCAAATTAAACACACAAGGTGATCAAATTAATTTTTTATGCTCAACATAAGTAAACTTATGAAATATATGACTACCAAAAACCATTGAAAATGATTGGGATAGCCGTTCATATACTCGACATAGGAAAAATCTTATGGAATATATGAATGCTCAACTAGACTAATTACAAGAGAACCCATAATTAATCTAATTGGAATATAACCAAACTAATCACGAAAGTAATCAATTTAATTGTAATTTGTTTTGCTCGACATAAGAGAACTTACGGAGCAAATAACTAAATAACCAAACGAGATGATTAATTTAGTTCACAAATGCTCAACATAATACACCTTATGGAACAACCAACCAAATTAATCAAAAATAATCAACTTAGTCGTATCGTGCTCAACAAAAGACATATTACGGAGCCTCACAGTATTTCATAAGATATGAATCAATGAAAAACAATATTGTGGAATACACAAGGATCTATTCTATTTTCAATCATTATTTGCATAACAATAATAGAATTTATCCTTGTTCACTAAAGATTTTAACCTATCTTCCATCAAAGAATTGACAATATAGGCTTAACTTTTGTGTTTGTCAAAAGTCTATTCATCCTTAAACCAATATATGAATACCGATCATGAACGACTTTACTTTTGAAAAAATATGGGACAACACAGTTCACAGACGTAAACACACAAATCCCATAAACATTGCAATATAACAAACCAAAGACTAAATATTGCAAACCATCATCCTCCAAATATTTTTAGAATTTAAAACCCAATAACCCTAAAAAATAATACAAGATGATGAAAAATAATAGCTATGTGTAGTCACAATCATCGCTATTCAAGCACTAGTTATTCTTCCAACTAAGCCAAAAAGAAGACATCCTAGGCAACAATGTCTTTAAGAAATTCAGCATCATTCCCGAACTCCTTGTTGTCAAAAGCCATTGGAACATAAGGTTCGGGAAGAAAGGTGTTAATATCAAAGACCTGTTTTGGCTTATTATGAATAACCAGAGCTTTTTGAATTTCCAAAGATCTTAAAACACATTCCTTTATATCACGAATATCCTTTCTTACATCCTTCAACTCATCAAGAACATCAAAAAACTTCTGAGAGTTAGAGGGGACAGCCCTTGTATTTCTTGTATTCCTCCTCTTTCTTTTCAATAAAGGAGTTACTGGAGATTTTTTGTTTTCCTTGATTGATGGCTTAACAATCATATTGACATCTTTTTCATCCAAAGACATGATGCTCAGAGAACAATTATAAACAATTGGTTTTTGTGAGTGGAATTCACAATCTCATCAAGCAGTCTTAAGATATAAAAGATATCAGAGAGGAAAAAGGAATATAGGGTTCGCAACCTTTAAACAGGTTCGTGAACGTCCAACTCTAAACCCTGTAAAGAGTAGAATTGTCGATAATAACCCTTTTCTTTTATTTGATAGACAAAAAAAAAATAAACCTAAGAAAAACTTTTCTTGAAGCTTGTGCGTTCACAACCTTGTCTCTTTTGATCAGGCACATGAGACAATATTTACCAATCAACACAATTAATTTGTGTTGTGGTGAACTAAAATTTCTCCACCATTTTCCTCTTGAGAGGAATCCTTTGACTTCTGTCTATCAAAGCGATTTGACCATACCTTCTTCTCTAATGGTCTTATTCTGTCTTTGGAAACCAACTTCTTAGACTAAGATAAAATCCTACATACCTCAGCAGTTTTCTGAGCTAGCTTTAGATTCCTTGCAAATCGATTTACTCTTCGTTGAAGTTTGTTGGCGTGCCTCACTTGATGTTTATACTTGTAACATCTTGATGGTTCATGACCCTTCTGAGAACAAAATGAGCACGTCAAACTTGGATAATATTCAGGCATCTATGGTGTAAACGCAGCTAGACACCTAGTAGATCCTGAAACATAACAATCGGAGTTTCCAAAGGATGGGTCAATTGATTCTTCCAGATTGATTAGATTCTCTTCTTCGCCGAAACCATCAAGGTTGATATATGTATTACTACAACTATCAAAATTGATGTTCTCATATAGAAGACCGACACTTGATTTCCTATCTTCTTCAGAATCATAGATCTCAGACATTTCATCAAGTGTTACAGGAAGACCTTTGTTCCCAGTGTATTTTCTTCGATTAGGGCATTCGTTTGCAAAATGTCCAAAACCTTTACACTTAAAGCACTGAGGCATATCCTCGTGATCAGCCTCGTCAGCATCCATGTTTTTAGGAGGGGTGCGAGTATGAGGTTTATTTGATGACATGGGTTTGTCTCTTGAAAACCATTTACTTCTCTTCAAAAGAAGATCCCTAAACTGTCTTGTGATCAAGGAGACTGATTTGTCAATATCTTCATCCGAAAAATCATCCTCAGACTGATCATCCTCAGATACATAAACACTCTTACTTTTATCAAGTAATTTGGTGTTCTTCTGTGCTTTAAAGGCAACATCCTTTACGACTTTGGATGTATGCTCATGGTCAAAGATCTTTAGCTTTCCAACCAAGGTATTTCTGGAAAGATTATCGAGGTTATTTCCCCCAACGATGGCATGCTTCTTAGACTCATATCTAGATGGCAGTTATATGAGAATTTTCATCACAATGTCCTTTTCAGGAATAGTCTTAACTAATGCAAAAGATGCATTAACAATTTCAGACACTTTGTGATTAAACTCATCAAATGAATCTTCATCTGCCATACGAAGGTTCTCCCAATCGAAATTAAGGTTTTGAAGCGTCGCTTTCTTTTCACTGGAGTTTCCTTCGAATACGGTTTCTAAGATATCCCAAGCCTCCTTAGACCTAGTGCAATTACACACATGGTGCTAAAGGTTTGGGGTAATGGCATGTATGATGGTATTCAAACCGTCGGAGTTTTGCTTAGCTGTAAGTATCTCAGCAAGGCTATATTCACCAATAGGTTTGGGAATGTTTGCATCTCTAACTGCCACAACGGGAGCATCATAGACATTAACAACATATACCCATGATTTAAAATCATGTGCTTGAAGAAATGATCGCCTAACAATTTTCCACCATAAGTAATTAGAGCCATCGAAGACTGGTGGTACGTTAATAGAGATAGCACCTTTGTCCATAGATTCAGATCACTAAAAACACGGAATTATAAGGTCTTGAACGTGTTTTCCTGCTCTGATACCAATTGAAAAAGCGGGGGTCTAACAACACCACCCAATATTTCGCTTAGCAATCTGTATGGAAAAACTCCAATATACTTTTAAATGAATCAACAAGACTCAATAAATTAAAAGTATATCGACGAGTTTATATCTCTATCCTTATTTTATTTCCTCAAACAGAAGCTGTGAGTACTAATCAAATACAAGGAATAACTTGGACGGTACCAAAGACCAATGTCCAAGGATCAATCAGTATCAATCAACAACCAAAGGTTGGATTTCTAATTGATTAGATCAAACGCACAACCTGTATTATTTATATTATATAAACAAATATAATGCGGAAAATAAATAACACAGACACCAGAAGTTTTGTTAACGAGGAAACCCCAAATGCAGAAAAACCTTTGGACCTAGTCCAGGTTGAATACACACTGTATTAAGCCGGTACAAACACTAGCCTACTCCAATATAACTTTGGACTGGACTGTAGTTGAACATCAATCAGTCTCCCCTGATCCAAGGTACAGTTGCACCCCTACGCCTATGATCCCAACAGGATACTACGCACTTGATTCCCTTAGATGATCTCACCCACAACTAAGAGTTGCTACAAACCAAAATCGTATGCTTTAACAATAAACAAATCTGTCTCCCACAGAAATGTCTATCAAAGGTGTTTATGGGTGAAAACCGTTTCTGCTGATTTTGGTAATTTCAGTAGGTGGGTGAGAAACAAATCTAAACCCTAAACAAATGTACTGCACGGGAGTACTTTAGATTCGAGAGATCAATCTGTACAAATCTGGCCTAAACCAAGAAATGGTCGTTCCATACTTGCTTTGGTCACAAAGTGGAGGAGAAGGGTTGGTTTAGGGAGGGAAGCGAAGAGAGTTTTGAGACCAGAACAGTTCTGGAAGGGTAGTGTTCGACTTGTATCAGAAGATGAAAGCTTGAGAAGCTTGCAAGAGTTGAGAGCTTTTGAAAAATCTAGCAAAGTTGCCTTTCTGAGTATTGTATTTTTCCGTGACCAAAAACTTGTTTTCTGGTGGAAATAGGTAAGACCTATTTATACAAGTCGAAGTGAAACGTACCCTGGTCTCACTAAGAAAGAGAGTAAAGGGTGAGTAAATGGGAGGAGGTGGTAACCGTTAACGCAGGGAATTCATGTACCGTAAAAGAAAAGCGTTTCACCATTATTTCCCTATTTACTTAACCGCTTCATCCTTATTACACTTTCTTATTGTGAGCGTAGTGTACGCTTGGTGGGCCCGGAGATGGGTGAAAATTAAGCGCAATAAAAACGGGCCTACAGTAATACCGCAAGTGCACGGTCGTCAGTTGTAGCTCGTGCAAGTACGGGTCGATCCACAGAGACTGGGAGTGTTTTGGAGTTTTCTAGCTATTTTGGGCTCCTAAACTGTTGTTGGTTAACTATGAAGCCTTTTGGGCTTTGGGCTTAGGGTACCTTTGGATTATAGGCTTGTTTGACAATGAAGTGAACTGAGCTTGGGCTCAGTTGGTCTTGAAGTGCACTAGGCTTGGCCTTTGAAGTGCACTGGGCTTTGAGTGTCAATGGACTTCTAGATTAACCCAAGACTGAATGAACTGAACTGAGTTGGGCCTTAGGTTTCTAAGCAGATACAGTGGGCTTTTGTAATGACTGGACTTGTAGCCCAGAATTGAACTGGACCTGGAGCAGCAGCAGTGGTGGCTTCAGCAGCAGCAGAAGCAGTGCACAGCAGCAGCAACAGCAACATCAAGTAGTAGCAGCTGGGGGAGAACTGGCAGCAAGGCCAGGGAAGGAAAAGGGCAGAAAAGCCAAAAATACCTAGTGCAGCTGGAGCTAAACAAGGCAGCAGAGCACTAGGCCAAGGTAAAACATGGATATTTACAATGGCAAAAGCAAACAACAAACAACAATGATGATGGTGAAGGTGACAATGGCATATACATGGAAGCAACACATGGAAAAAGGATGCGAATTTACAATGGCATGGCAGTGATAAATCAATGACAATGGCCAAGGGCCAAAGGCAAAGGAAGAACATGGCACAAAACAGTTATAAAAACAGTGATAAGAAGCCACAAAAACAGATAGATAACAAAGAAGAACAGGAAAGATGCTAGGCAGTAGCTGTTTTTGGTTAAATCCTTGTCCCTAATGGAGCTAGGTGGAGGTTCTAGCCTGCCTATGTTCCAGGGCATACATAAATGGAATGGAAGGAGAAGAAGCTTGTCCAACTGTTTTACTCCTAGCATTGACTGTCTTTTAACAGCACAATCAATCACAAGCAACAGTGGACACTAAATTCCTCTATTTCTCAATCATCTCAATTTACATGAATTCTAACCTAAACTTCCACCACTAACAGTGAACAAACTTAACATTTGAGGAACTAAACATTAAACACTAAACATAACAGTGAACTAACAGTGAACTATTGAGAAAACAGCAATGAAGGGAGACAGTAAACAAGAGTGATGAAAGAACACTAGGATTTGGAATCCACCATTAACCTAAGGGATATTCTACTCACAGCTAAGATAATTACCAAAGTGCTAATTGTCTGATTAAAGCACAACTAGTCTAAGAGCTTAGCAACACTGAACATGAGCTGCACATGATGAAGACTATCTCAGCTGGTTCATAATTTCATCTAGTCCTAGCATTTGGGATTCAGAACATACATAACAGAAACAGTACAGAACATTACATCAAATGGAGAAACTGAACAATACACAGAACATGGAAAAACATGGATAGCAAAACAGTGAAGAACAAAGGATAAAAACAGAGCATAAAATGGAATTTTTTACAGAACTCACAGTTCTGGACACACTGGCTAATCCAGGCATACCCAACAACACTTACATCAGTTCTATTTATACCCAAAAATCCCAATTTGGGTTCAGACCCTGTTTTCCCCAAATTCCCAAAATACACAGTGGACCTAGGGTTTCGACAAATTAGGGGAATGGTTTAATTACTTACCCTATTTCACTCACTCTCCTCCTCCCAATTCTCTCTCAACAGAATTAGGGTTCATATACAAAAAACCCCCAAATTGACAGTAGACTAGGGTTTTGATTTTCGAGCTTACCAAACGTGATAAGACGAGTCCGTCTTCAACCCATGCTTCTTCTCCCTTCTCTGCTCCTTCCCATGCCTTCAATTTCTCTTTCTAGCTCGACATATTTCACTACTCTCTCCTCTAGGGTTTCTGAAAAGGAAGAGAGAATGGTGAAATAGGTAGGTAGAAGGGTAGGATAATGATGGGTTTCGATTGGTGAGAGCCATGATGGCTTTTGGTGGTTGTGGCAGAGGTATGGTGGTGCTAATGGAACTGGCGAGGGAGAAGGTGTTTCTGCAGAGGAATGGGGGAGAAGAAGTCGATGGGAATGATGGAGGGTATGTTTGGTTAAGGTATAGGCATTAGGTACTAGAGTGTTGGTCGGGTGTAGCGGATTTTGATGATTTGTGAGGGGAATCCGTAGGATGATAGGATGAGGGAAAGATCCAATGACGTGATGTGAATGGATGTGGAGCGACCGTCGGATGCCTGATACAACAAAACTGACGGCTCAAGATGGAGTTAGGTGCTGTAGTGTTGGTCAGGAATTTCAGACTTTGATGTACTGGCGATGCTGCGACCGTAGGATGCTGAGATGATCCAATCTGACGGCTAGAAAGGGAAAACGGGTATGGATTTTGGGTGAGGGTTTTGGGCCTTGGGTATGCCAAGCCCATATCTTCTTTAAGAACAATTCTTCCTCTTCAAGCCCACTTCTAGACTTTTGGTCTTGTGCACAACATTCTTCGCGCGGCTTCCTTGTGTGATTCCTCCCGGCTTTTCACTACTTTTCTGCTCTTTTCGCTCCGCTATTCATCCAAACTTTATTTATTACCTAAAAATGCAAAATTAGTTAATAAAAATATTTATTCTGAAAACAAAGAAAATACAGAATGGGATAAAATGTAGAATTAATGCACAAAAGATGAGTTAAATGCCAAGAAAAATATATAGAAATATGCACTTTTTAGCACTCATCAAATACCCCCAAACCTGAATTTTACTTGTCCTCAAGTAAAACAAAACTAAGGAAATCCTACCTATACCACTGTCGCTGGTCTCTCGAATGCATTTAGCGTATGCACTAAGCCTTTTAAACCACTAAGTGTCCCTAGTGGACGAGTGAAGTCTCGTGAAGGTTTGCTTAGAACGTACCTACAAAGTTCTAGGTCAAAATATAAGCTCAGATTCCATCAAATGTGACATGTGCAAGTCAGTTTAAGCTCACAGCAAAATGGAGATGTCAATCTAGCTATCAAAGGCACAATCCTAGCACTGATAACAAAAAAGACATGTGATAAGAGTGTAAAGTGTATCTACACATGTGTCTAGAATGACCTGAAGTTATGACTACTAATCACCAAGAGATATTTTTTAGGCTAAGAACCGAATTCTAAGCCAAGCTAGCTGTCCGGCTTTACGAGAATTGTGAATGTTCACCCAATGAGTTGGTGATATTTCAGTTTACCCGCGTTATACATCGATGGCTGCACCCTCCTTGCTTATTACAAGACTATTTACAACAAAAAGATGACTCTTTACATGACATTTATTATACTCTCTTTTATTTTTGGAACAAGAGAGAATATTGTCTTTAACATGACAAAACATGAATAAATAAATACTTGATTTTTTTTTTTTTTTTTTTTTTTTTTTTTTAAAATAACTTTGATCTTTACAACATAGTGACACTTTTGATACATGAACAAAAAGAAAAACATAATTACATGACTCTTAGCAAGAGGTGGCCCTTATCGAATGCATCTGGTCAAATTCTATGGTTTTTTCTTAACGTATCCTCCAACTTCTATCCCAGCCAACCAAAGAACAAGAGTCAAGTCTCATTCAGTATTCTAAAGTGATTGGCAATCTAACTTCCTATCAAACACCTTGAAGATCGAGGCTATACATGTATTGGTAGATCGTGCGCGTGCAAGTTTCTTATCACTATGTGAATTGTGCTAGAATCAGGGTGCCTAAATATCTAGACTAAGACTCCTAAAATTACATATATGCACAAGAGTCAACATTTCAAGGTAAATGAGCTCCATTTTTATGATTTTTTATTTTTTTTATTTTTTCGGAATTTTTAAATTTTTTCAAAAAGAGGAGTTCTGTTTTCAATTATAACATGTTATCAAAGTATCTGCTTTTCACCCCCAAACCTAAACTAAACATTGTCCTCAATGTTTCAAAATATGAAAAGAATTATAACATACGAAGAGGATTATGCTGAGTAGAGAAAAAGGAAAGAGAATACCCGATTTGACGGCGAAAGCAAAATTAGAACTCCGTTATTCAAGGCAAGAATCCAACATATGTCAGCCGAGATCATATTGGATTAGCAAAATATATACAAAAGGAACAAAAGGGTTTTAAGAAATTTTATCTACTGGATGATTATGTACAAGAAATTGGTTTTTAATGGGATTGGACTTTTTGGGGAAATTTGGTTTTGTCGGGAGACATTTGGTTTTGGCGGGAGACATTGGAACTTTTGGTTTTTTTTTAAAGGGAACAAAGAGCTTTGTGTTTCTTGGGAATTTTGGAAAAGAAATTTGGTTTTTATGGGATGAGGAAAAATTTTGGTTTTTAAAGGGACAAGCCTTTTGGTTTTAATGGGTTAAAGAAAAAACTTTTGGTTTAAATGGGATAAAAGGCCAAGCCCACTGTTGGGTTTGCGAAGCCCAGCTACGTTTTTTTTTTTTTTTTTTAAAAAAACAGGCCCACTGCTGGTGACTGGTGAGTAAAGCTCACTGTTGGTTTTTGGAATTTTGAAATTTTGGCCCACTTGAACTTTGGTTCAGGCCCACAGTTCAGAAACAAGCCCAGGTAACAATTTGCAATTTGGGCTCTTAAATAGCCAAAGGTCGAGGCCCAATTGGGCTTTTGAAAACGTTTTCTGTTTTTGGGTCAAGCCCACAGTGTAAATGTTTTGTTTTCAAATGGATGTTAAGCCCACAGTCCCAGAAATTTAGTTGGGCTTTGGCTAGCTACTAACTAAAATATGAGGCCCAACTGGGCTTTCAAAAGTTCAGTTTTCTTTAATTTAAACAACAGGCCCAAATCAATCTAAAACCATGCCCACAAGAAATTAAACAAACAAGCCCACAAGAAATTAATTACAAACCCAACAGAAAAATGGAAAAAATTATTACAAGCCCACAATTAAAAATTGGAAGCCCACAATTCGGGTTCTCTGAATGGGTTTACCTTTTTAGCACAGCCCAGATGCTCTGATATTGTTGCAAAAACCCAGTTGGGCTTTGGTTCTTTTCCTTGGTGGCGTCCCAGCAGAGGAAAAACTGGTTCAGAACAGCAGGTCCAACAGCAAATGAAGTGAAGCAGATGCAGATGAAAATGCTATGCAGTGAAATGCAAAAATAGCTAATAAAACTACTAGAGAAACAAACCCGAGTCCCCGGCAGCGGCGCCAAAAACTTGGTGGGCCCGGAGATGGGTGAAAATTAAGCGCAATAAAAACGGGCCTACAGTAATAGCGCAAGTGCACGGTCGTCAGTTGTAGCTCGTGCAAGTACGGGTCGATCCACAGAGACTGGGAGTGTTTTGGAGTTTTCTAGCTATTTTGGGCTCCTAAACTGTTGTTGGTTAACTATGAAGCCTTTTGGGCTTAGGGTACCTTTGGATTATAGGCTTGTTTGACAATGAAGTGAACTGAGCTTGGGCTCAGTTGGTCTTGAAGTGCACTAGGCTTGGCCTTTGAAGTGCACTGGGCTTTGAGTGTCAATGGACTTCTAGATTAACCCAAGACTGAATGAACTGAACTGAGTTGGGCCTTAGGTTTCTAAGCAGATACAGTGGGCTTTTTTAATGACTGGACTTGTAGCCCAGAATTGAACTGGACCTGGAGCAGCAGCAGTGGTGGCTTCAGCAGCAGCAGAAGCAGTGCACAGCAGCAGCAACAGCAACAGCAAGTAGTAGCAGCTGGGGGAGAACTGGCAGCAAGGCCAGGGAAGGAAAAGGGCAGAAAATCCAAAAAGACCTAGTGCAGCTGGAGCTAAACAAGGCAGCAGAGCACTAGGCCAAGGTAAAACATGGATATTTACAATGGCAAAAGAAAACAGCAAACAACAATGATGATGGTGAAGGTGACAATGGCATATACATGGAAGCAACACAGGGAAAAAGGATGCGAATTTACAATGGCATGGCAGTGATAAATCAAAGACAATGGCCAAGGGCCAAAGGCAAAGGAAGAACATGGCACAAAACAGTTATAAAAACAGTGATAAGAAGCCACAAAAACAGATAGATAACAAAGAAGAACAGGAAAGATGCTAGGCAGTGGCTGTTTTTGGTTAAATCCTTGTCCCTAATGGAGCTAGGTGGAGGTTCTAGCCTGCCTATGTTCCAGGGCATACATAAATGGAATGGAAGGAGAAGAAGCTTGTCCAACTGTTTTACTCCTAGCATTGACTGTCTTTTAACAGCACAATCAATCACAAGCAACAGTGGACACTAAATTCCTCCATTTCTCAATCATCTCAATTTACATGAATTCTAACCTAAACTTCCACCACTAACAGTGAACAAACTTAACATTTGAGGAACTAAACATTAAACACTAAACATAACAGTGAACTAACAGTGAACTATTGAGAAAACAGCAATGAAGGGAGACAGTAAACAAGAGTGATGAAAGAACACTAGGATTTGAATCCACCATTAACCTAAGGGATATTCTACTCACAGCTAAGATAATTACCAAAGTGCTAATTGTCTGATTAAAGCACAACTAGTCTAAGGCTTAGCAACACTGAACATGAGTGCACATGATGAAGACTATCTCAGCTGGTTCATAATTTCATCTAGTCCTAGCATTTGGGATTCAGAACATACATAACAGAAACAGTACAAACATTACATCAAATGGAGAAACTGAACAATACACAGAACATGGAAAAACATGGATAGCAAAACAGTGAAGAACAAAGGATAAAAACAGAGCATAAAATGGAATTTTTTACAGAACTCACAGTTCTGGACACACTGGCTAATCCAGGCATACCCAACAACACTTACATCAGTTCTATTTATACCCAAAAATCCCAATTTGGGTTCAGACCCTGTTTTCCCCAAATTCCCAAAATACACAGTGGACCTAGGGTTTCGACAAATTAGGGGAATGGTTTAATTACTTACCCTATTTCACTCACTCTCCTCCTCCCAATTCTCTCTCAACAGAATTAGGGTTCATATACAAAAAACCCCCAAATTGAAGTAGACTAGGGTTTTGATTTTCGAGCTTACCAAACGTGATAAGACGAGTCCGTCTTCAACCCATGCTTCTTCTCCCTTCTCTGCTCCTTCCCATGCCTTCAATTTCTCTTTCTAGCTCGACATATTTCACTACTCTCTCCTCTAGGGTTTCTGAAAAGGAAGAGAGAATGGTGAAATATGTAGGTAGAAGGGTAGGATAATGATGGGTTTCGATTGGTGAGAGCCATGATGGCTTTTGGTGGTTGTGGCAGAGGTATGGTGGTGCTAATGGAACTGGCGAGGGAGAAGGTGTTTCTGCAGAGGAATGGGGGAGAAGAAGTCGATGGGAATGATGGAGGGTATGTTTGGTTAAGGTATAGGCATTAGGTACTAGAGTGTTGGTCGGGTGTAGCGGATTTTGATGATTTGTGAGGGGAATCCGTAGGATGATAGGATGAGGGAAAGATCCAATGACGTGATGTGAATGGATGTGGAGCGACCGTCGGATGCCTGATACAACAAAACTGACGGCTCAAGATGGAGTTAGGTGCTGTAGTGTTGGTCAGGAATTTCAGACTTTGATGTACTGGCGATGCTGCGACCGTAGGATGCTGAGATGATCCAATCGGACGGCTAGAAAAGGAAACGGGTATGGATATATGAAATGGATTTGGGTGAGGGTTTTGGGCCTTGGGTATGCCAAGCCCATATCTTCTTTAAGAACAATTCTTCCTCTTCAAGCCCACTTCTAGACTTTTGGTCTTGTGCACAACATTCTTCGCGGCTTCCTTGTGTGATTCCTCCCGGCTTTTCACTACTTTTCTGCTCTTTTCGCTCCGCTATTCATCCAAACTTTATTTATTACCTAAAAATGCAAAATTAGTTAATAAAAATATTTATTCTTGAAAACAAAGAAAATACAGAATATGGGATAAAATGTAGAATTAATGCACAAAAGATGAGTTAAATGCCAAGAAAAATATATAGAAATATGCACTTTTTAGCACTCATCAAATACCCCCAAACCTGAATTTTACTTGTCCTCAAGTAAAACAAAACTAAGGAAATCCTACCTATACCACTGTCGCTGGTCTCTCGAATGCATTTAGCGTATGCACTAAGCCTTTTAAACCACTAAGTGTCCCTAGTGGACGAGTGAAGTCTCGTGAAGGTTTGCTTAGAACGTACCTACAAAGTTCTAGGTCAAAATATAAGCTCAGATTCCATCAAATGTGACATGTGCAAGTCAGTTTAAGCTCACAGCAAAATGGAGATGTCAATCTAGCTATCAAAGGCACAATCCTAGCACTGATAACAAAAAAAGACATGTGATAAGAGTGTAAAGTGTATCTACACATGTGTCTAGAATGACCTGAAGTTATGACTACTAATCACCAAGAGATATTTTTTAGGCTAAGAACCGAATTCTAAGCCAAGCTAGCTGTCCGGCTTTACGAGAATTGTGAATGTTCACCCAATGAGTTGGTGATATTTCAGTTTACCCGCGTTATACATCGATGGCTGCACCCTCCTTGCTTATTACAAGACTATTTACAACAAAAAGATGACTCTTTACATGACTCTTATTTACATTGATTACTCTCTTTTATTTTTGGAACAAGAGAGAATATTGTCTTTAACATGACAAAACATGGAATAAATAAATACTTGATTGAATATTTTTTTTTTGATTTTTTTTTTTTGTAAGAAATAACTTTGATCTTTACAACATAGTGACACTTTTGATACATGAACAAAAAGAAAAACATAATTACATGACTCTTAGCAAGAGGTGGCCCTTATCGAATGCATCTGGTCAAATTCTATGGTTGTTTTTCTTAACGTATCCTCCAACTTCTATCCCAGCCAACCAAAGAACAAGCTAGTCAAGTCTCATTCAGTATTCTAAAGTGATTGGCAATCTAACTTCCTATCAAACACCTTGAAGATCGAGGCTATACATGTATTGGTAGATCGTGTGCGTGCAAGTTTCTTATCACTATGTGAATTGTGCTAGAATCAGGGTGCCTAAATATCTAGACTAAGACTCCTAAAAATTACATATATGCACAAGAGTCAACATTTCAAGGTAAATGAGCTCCATTTTTATGATTTTTTTATTTTTTTTTATTTTTTCGGAATTTTTAAATTTTTTCAAAAAGAGGGAGTTCTGTTTTCAATTATAACATGTTATCAAAGTATCTGCTTTTCACCCCCAAACCTAAACTAAACATTGTCCTCAATGTTTCAAAATATGAAAAGAATTATAACATACGAAGAGGATTATGCTGAGTAGAGAAAAAGGAAAGAGAATACCCGATTTGACGGCGAAAGCAAAATTAGAACTCCGTTATTCAAGGCAAGAATCCAACATATGTCAGCCGAGATCATATTGGATTAGCAAAATATATACAAAAGGAACAAAAGGGTTTTAAGAAATTTTATCTACTGGATTATGTACAAGAAAATTTGGTTTTTAATGGGATTGGACTTTTTGGGGAAAATTTGGTTTTGTCGGGAGACATTTGGTTTTGGCGGGAGACATTTGGTTTTGGCGGGAGACATTTGGAAACTTTTGGTTTTTTTAAAGGGAACAAAGAGCTTTGTGTTTCTTGGGAATTTTGGAAAAGAAATTTGGTTTTTTATGGGATGAGGAAAAATTTTGGTTTTTAAAGGGAGCAAAGCCTTTTGGTTTTTAATGGGTTAAAGAAAAAACTTTTGGTTTAAATGGGATAAAAGGCCAAGCCCACTGTTGTGGAGCGACCGTCGGATGCCTGATACAACAAAACTGACGGCTCAAGATGGAGTTAGGTGCTGTAGTGTTGGTCAGGAATTTCAGACTTTGATGTACTGGCGATGCTGCGACCGTAGGATGCTGAGATGATCCAATCGGACGGCTAGAAAAGGAAACGGGTATGGATATATGAAATGAATTTGGGTGAGGGTTTTGGGCCTTGGGTATGCCAAGCCCATATCTTCTTTAAGAACAATTCTTCCTCTTCAAGCCCACTTCTAGCCTTTTGGTCTTGTGCACAACATTCTTCGCGGCTTCCTTGTGTGATTCCTCCCGGCTTTTCACTACTTTTCTGCTCTTTTCGCTCCGCTATTCATCCAAACTTTATTTATTACCTAAAAATGCAAAATTAGTTAATAAAAATATTTATTCTTGAAAACAAAGAAAATACAGAATATGGGATAAAATGTAGAATTAATGCACAAAAGATGAGTTAAATGCCAAGAAAAATATATAGAAATATGCACTTTTTAGCACTCATCAACGCTGCACGTTGTAAACCGCCAAACCAAAACCCCAAAAAGCATCCCCCAGTTTATGACATGTGTTGATGTCACGAGTGTTTTCGTGGAAAACGTGTATCATGTTGCTGGTTACACAATGGGTGCAAGCGACAATGCCAGGCTGCAAGTGGCGCATGGCATGTGCCAATGGCATGTGTGGCATGCCTTGGTTACAGGTTGCACATCGGGTGCAAGTGGCAATGTCAGGCTGCAAGCGGCGCATGGCATGTGTGACATGCCTTGGTTGCAGGTTGCACATCGGGTTTAAGTGTCAATGCCAAGCTGCAAGTGGCGCATGGCGTGTGCTAATGGCATGTGTGGCATGCCTTGGTTGCATGTTGCACAACGGGTGCAAGTGGCAATGCTAGGCTGCAAGCGGCGCATGGCATGTGACAATAGCATGTGTGGCATGCCTTGGTTGCAGGTTGCACATCAGGTGCAAGTGGAAATGCCAGGATGCAAGTGGAGCATGGCATGTGTGGCATGCCTTGGTTGCAGGTTGCACATTGGTTGGCAAGCTAGGTTTGCAAGCGCCACTTTTGGCATGTGCCAATGGCATGTGGCGGCTTTGGTCGTAGGTTGCACGGTTTGGCAAGCTAGGCTACCAGCGCCACTTTTGGCATGTGGCGTCTTTGGACCTAGGTTGCATGGTTTGGCAAGCTAGGCTACCAGCGCCACTTTTGGCATGTGCCAATGGCATGTGGAGGCTTTGGCCCTAGATTGCACGGTTTGGAAAGCTAGGCTACCAGCGCCACTTTTGGCATGTGCCAATGGAATGTGGCGACTTTGGACCTAGGTTGCACGGTTTAGCAAGCTAGGCTACCAGCGCCACTTTTGGCATGTGCCAATTGCATGTGGCGTCTTTGGCCCTAGGTTGCACGGTTTGGCAAGCTAGGCTACCAGCGCCACTTTTGGCATGTGCCAATGGCATGTGGCGGCTTTGGCCTAGGTTGCACGGTTTTCCAATCTAGGCCACCAACGCCACTTTTTGACAGGGTTGTCATGGTGCGCAGTGTGCGTCTTGGCTTTGGCATGGTTGCCATGGTGCGCAGTGTGCGGCTTGGTTTTGGCATGGTTTCCATGGTGCGCAGTGTGCGGCTTGGTTTTGGCATGGTTGCCATGGTGCAGCTTGGTTTTGGCAGGGTTTCCATGGTGCACAGTGTGAGGCTTGGTTTTGGCAGGGTTGCCATAGTGCGCAGTGTGTGGCTTGGTTTTGGCAGGGTTGCCATGGTGCGCAGTGTGCGGCTCAGTTTTGGCAGGGTTGCCATGGTGTGCAGTGTGCGGCTTGGTTTTGGCAGGGTTGCCATGCTGGGCAGACTTAGGGTTTCGTGTGTCGAAACCCTAGTCTGTTATTTGAAAAAAGATACCCTGGTAATTATTACATAATGTTTTAATAAATGTGTCCAGTGTCACCGGTGACGTCATGCTATACGTAGGGTTTTACGATTTTACTCTTTGTCTAAAAACCACCATCAACATTAAGTCCCCTGCTTAGATTGGAACAAGAGCCTTGTTGCGAGGTAAGCATAAGATGGTGACAGATGAGTGACAGTAAGTCGTAAGACAAGGTTGAGGAGGATTGTCTGACCTTTTTCGAGACATAAATAAAATTCACAATCCTTGCATACGGTAGCTTTGCGCAAATCCTAGTGTGACCAGTTGTCATTGGAGTTGGGATGGATGGCATGGCGTTCGGCAAGGAAATCCTGGTGCGGCGCGGATTGGCAGCTAGCGCGGTTTGGGAAGCTAGCAAGGATTGGGAAGCTGGCGCGCGTTGGGAAGCTGGCGCGCGTTGGGAAGCTGGCAAGGATTGGGAAGCTGGCGCGATTGGGAAGCTGGCACGTATTGGGAAGCTGGCAAGGATTGGGAAGCGCTCTGTAAGGGAAGCGCTTGCAAAGGGGAACGCTTGCGGTTCAGGGTTTGACACCCCGAAACCCTAATTAGCGCCCTTTACTAAAATCGTTGTAGAATTCTCATACGAAATCGGATTTTGACGGTCCGCCCCTCCATCTGACCGGAAAAGAATTTCCCATACTAGTACGCAGGATTATTTCAGTTTTGAGGTCGTTTAGGATGTTAAAACGTCCCGACAATGAAACTCAGGAAGAATCCAGGAGGGATGTTGCGAGCCCGTGGAATGATGTCGACCGGCTCCAGTTCCGTGAAAGGGTGATGACTGGATTTAGAAAGATGGGAACTGGTTTTGGAACTGCTGCTACCAAACGGTGGTGATGACGCCTGGCGACTTTGTCTAAATTAGGGCTTGACATGGAAAACCCTAATTAGCGCCCTTTGGTAAAATCGATTTAGAATTCTCATACGAACTCGGATTTTGACGGTTCGCCCCTCCATCTGACCGGAAAAGAATTTTCCATACCCGTAAGCGTGAGTATTTCGATTTTGAAGTCGTTTAGGATGTGAAAATGGCCCGACAATGAAACTCAGGAAGAATCTAGGAGGGATGTTGCGGGCCCGAGGTGGCATAGTCGCACGCCAGTCACCTATTCCTGTTGATGGAGCAAGAAGGAATCTCCATTCTGTTTAAGATCTAAAACTCTGTCCGCATGAAAAGAGGTATCGACCCTTTTCTGTTTTTCTGTTGTTCATCTGCAGTGTCTCTCCGGTGGATTCCAAAGATTTACCAAAACTCCGATGTATTCTTGAGAAGAATGGATGAAATATATGCTCGGAAGCGATCACGTCAGGGATAATCTTGGAGATTGTGGTTGCATTGTCGGTCCATCCTTGATCTTAGGTTGTTCAATGGACCCTCTGATCGTGATGATGATGTGTTGTGAATGCTTGCATGGTCGAAAAATTCTGGCACCCTTGGATAAAATAGGGAGACGTTCCACTGCCGATGCGCTGCTATCAAGTCTCCTGGGACTCTATTCCAAGTTATATCCTTCGAACCATTTCTGGATCTTGGACTATTGCACGGAATAGGACGCGGCGAGAAGTGCCTAGTTATACTTCAGTTTGATATGATGGCATGTATGGATACGTGAATGTAACCTTCTGGCGTGCTTTTTGATCCTTTGGTGCACGTGTACGGCTTCATGTTGAGAGATTCCCGTGGCTCATAAAACCTTGACAGTGATGATGTTGAAATCAGTAATAACCTGGTTGAGGGGAGTGAAAGCGTCTCATGCTAGTAGTCCCCATGTAACCTACTTTCATTACATCTCCTTGAATCCCCGTCCACGTGATTCAATATAAGCCTATCGTACTCTTCTGGATGTGACACTGGGATTCTAAGAAATTACATGATGAAATATTCTGGATAGTGCAGGCTTGGGACCCTCCGCGGCCTCGTGAAAAGTGTTGAAGGTGTCTTCTAGACAGAGAGGTGATGATATTCTTGCGATGCACCCTTGAAGAGTAGATGACCTTTTTGTGAGTACGACTTTTTGGTTGACCGTGTCTTCTGAGCTTTGACAGTGAAGGGATTCCGTGTATATCCTCAGTCCTCAAGTGTGGTTTACATGTTTCCATTTTTGTAGTAATTGCTACTGTGGTGAGGTTCTGGTTGGTATCAACGAATGAGCGACAACAGTTCTTGGTAGGAGATGTAATCATAAGAGACTACATTGTCGTGGTAACAAAGTAGGTTGGCTGAAATTGTATGGTCTTCCGTGGAAGTAAAAGGATTGGCTGGTTCTGACCATGATCCTTGACATGGGGAGCGTGGTGGTGCGACCCTTGGCAGGAAGAAGCGGCGTTGAAGTAGCTTCGGCTCTTGGTGAGGATGTTGAAACTCAGGAAGCTAAACGCTAAAGTTTCGGCTTCGGGTCCTGGAGTATCTTATGGAGAGAACGCTGAAGCGGAGCGGTTGCTGGAGCGAGCGTTGAAGAGGAGCGGCTGTCGGGTTGAATGTTAAAGCGGAGTGGTTGCGTCAATTAGTGTGTTGTTAAACCGGACACCCTTCAAGCGAACAATGGTTAGTAATCCCAGGTTCCTTCTATCAACCGTGCTTTGGTTTGGGAGCGGCTTCTCAGGTTGGAAACAACTGCTTCCCTGATGCAGTGCGGTTGAGGGATGCAGATATTTCTTGACGTTGTGCCTTTGGGAAACATAGAATCTCACATAAATGTTTCATCGTGGACCGCACAGTTTTGTGGGCGAAGTCCCCAGAAATCATACGTCCCTTGACAGGAAGAGAGTCTTCGTGAACCCAAGGGGTTTGCTGATTTTCCTTGCTTCGATTTTGGAGAAGTCGTTCCTGATATTTACGTGTGATGAAATCAGATTGATGATTCCCTACGGGGCGTTCAAGTGCAACGCTAAAAGGATGCAAGTTTCCAGCGCTGGGAAGATGCAAGCTGCTGGGAAGATGCAAGCTAGAAGTACAAGTGTGACGCTGGAAAGATGCAAGATGTCAGCCCTGGAAAAGATACAAGCTGCCGCCGCTGGAAAGATGTTAGCTACCGATGTCAGAAGGACGCAAGCTGTCAGTCCTGGAAGATACAAGTTGCCGGTGCTGGAAGGACGCAAGATGTCAGTGTTGGCATACACAAGTTGCCGGTACTGGAAGGACGCAAGCTGCCAGCGCGCTGGAAAATATGCAAGCTACCGACGCTGGA
The DNA here is from genome assembly GCF_003573695.1 of Papaver somniferum. NCBI lineage: Eukaryota > Viridiplantae > Streptophyta > Magnoliopsida > Ranunculales > Papaveraceae > Papaver > Papaver somniferum. Next base: position 54,403,369 of record NC_039358.1, on the reverse strand, counting down.
AAGATGCAAGTTGTTAGCGCTGCATCTTGTTGGAACGAGCGTTAGCTTGACATGGACGCTGGCTTGGCGAGGGCTGGCTTGGCATGGCGCTGGCTAGGTGTGGGCGTGGTAGCAATAAAAATGGGCCAGCATATTCCAGGTATGTATTCCAGCGTTTCTTGTGTTGGTGCAAACCCTAGCCATAGGTATGCCTCCCATAAATCTGTAGAAATATTGTTCTTCTCTTCGAATATTATCGTGGTAGCGTCAGCTACCTCATGAATAGCGACTGGTAATCGTTATGATGCAAAGTAGGTATACATGGGCATGCAACTGATTCCACGACGACTAGGTGTTAGGGTTTCTCTGAGATCCAAGGTTGCAGGCCAAGGTGACCAAAGGTCTTTCTGCGGATGTGGTCAAACAACAAGAGGCGGAGGTTGGAAGGCTTTCCAAAGAATTGGAGCTGAAACATGCGGCCCTCCAAATGACGAAGAACTGCTTCTTCGAGAAGAGCAAACCACTGTTGAATGGATTCCCTTGGATGTACTTCTGTCTTCTGAAATTCTTCTGGGTTTTTTTTTTTTAAAAGGCAAATGAAACACCTGGATTATGGTTTTGATTTTCTGGATTTCTGGGTTGATATACAAGTTTTATCTATGAGGTTTTTGGGTTAGTATTCGGGATAAACCGATTTGTGATGATGTCGTTTTTTGGTTATGATTGTAAGTGATACGAACATCCCATGGAAGATATGGAATCGCAAATATTATGTGTTGGTAGATGACATGGGATGAAACATAAAATGTCTATTGGTTTTATCATTCCTGTGAAAACTTGAAATGGTAAACCATATATTCTGTCTAGGCAAGACTTACTCGGTTTCCCGGATCTCCTGATGAAAAAGGGATCCTCGTGTGTAAGATTGAGTTTTGCGAAAAGCATCACCGTGATTGTGGAAATTCGCCAGTCATTTTGAGTTACTTGATGACTGGATGGTTTGCTTTCAGTTTCTGTGAAGTCCCCAGCCGTCTCTTGCGGTTTGCGACTGGTAACCAGGTTGTCTGGTAGTCGAGTTGTGGATCCCTGAACAGATCGCTTGCTTCTGCCGTCCTGATGTCTGGATCGCAGTATGAGAACAATTTTTGAAAGCTGATATTGTAACCGAAAGATCAATCTCCCACTGTGGTCGCCAATTGTTATGGGTGAAAACCGTTTCTGCTGATTTTGGTAATTTCAGTAGGTGGGTGAGAAAAAAATCTAAACCCTAAACAAATATACTGCACGGGAGTACTTTAGATTCGAGAGATCAATCTGTACAAATATGGCCTAACCAAGAAATGGTCGTTCCAGACTTGCTTCGGTCACAAAGTGGAGGAGAAGGGTTGGTTTAGGGAGGGAAGCGAAGAGAGTGTTGAGACCAGAACAGTTCTGGAAGGGTAGTGTTCGACTTGTATCAGAAGATGAAAGCTTGAGAAGCTTGCAAGAGTTGAAAGCTTTTTACAAAGCTAGCAAAGTTGCCTTTCTGAGTATTGTATTTCTCCGTGACGAAAAACTTGTTGTCTGGTGGAAATAGGTAAGACCTATTTATACACGTCGAAGTGAAACGTACCCTGGTCTCATTAAGGAAGAGAGTAAAGGGTGAGTAAATAGGAGGAGGTGGTAACAGTTAACGCATGAAATTGATGTTCCGTAAGAGAAAAGAGTTTCACCATTATTTCCCTATTTACTTAACCGCTTCACCCTTATTATACTTTCTTATTGTGAGCGTAGTGCGCGCTGCACGCTGTAAACCGCCAAACCAAAACCCCAAAGAGCATCCCCCAGTTTGTGACATGTGTTGATGTCTTGAGTGTTTTCGTGGAAAACGTGTAGCATGTTGCTGGTTACACAATGGGTGCAAGCGGCAATGCCAGGCTTCAAGTGGCGCATGGCATGTGCCAATGGCATGTGTGGCATGCCTTGGTTGCAGGTTGCACATCGGGTGCAAGTGGCAATGCTAGGCTGCAAGTGGAGCATGGCATGTGCCATTGGCATATGTGGCATGCCTTGGTTGCAGGTTGCACATCGGGTGCAAGTGGCAATGCCAGGCTGCAAGTGGTGCATGGCATGTGCCAATGACATGTGTGGCATTCCTTGGTTGCAGGTTGCACATTGGTTGGCAAGCTAGGTTTGCAAGCGCCACTTTTGGCATGTGCCAATGGCATGTGGCGGCTTTGGCCCTTGGTTGCATGGTCGTCAAGCTAGGTTTGCAAGCGCCACTTTTGTCATGTGCCAATGGCATGTGGCGGCTTTGGCCCTTGGTTGCACAGTTTGGCAAGTCAGGTTATCAACGTCACTTTTGGCATGTGCCAGTGGCATGTGGCGGCTTTGGCCGTAGGTTGCACGGTTTGGCAAGCTAGGCTACCAGCGCCACTTTTGGCATGTGCCAATGGCATGTGGCGTCTTTGGACCTAGGTTGCATGGTTTGGCAAGCTAGGATACCAGCGCCACTTTTGGCATGTGTCAATGGCATGTGGCGGCTTTGGCCCTAGGTTGCACGGTTTGGCAAGCTAGGCTACCAGCGCCACTTTTTGGCATGTGGCGGCTTTGGCCCTTGGTTGCATGGTCGGAAAGTCAGGTTACCAGCGTCAGTTTTGGCATGTGCCAATGGCATGTGGCGACTTTGGCTGTACGTTGCACGGTTTGGCAAGCTAGGATACCAGCGCCACTTTTGGCATGTGCCAATGGCATGTGGCGGCTTTGGACCTAGGTTGCACGGTTTGGAAAGCTAGGATACCAGCGCCACTTTTGGCATGTGCCAATGTCATGTGGCGGCTTTGGCCCTAGGTTGCACGGTTTGGCAAGCTAGGCTACCAGCGCCACTTTTTGGCATGTGTCAATGGCATGTGGCGGCTTTGGACCTTGGTTGCGTGGTTTGGCAAGCTAGGATACCAGCGCCACTTTTGGCACGTGCCAATGGCATGTGGAAGCTTTGTCCCTAGGTTGCACGGTTTGGCAAGCTAGGATTCCAGCGCCACTTTTTGGCAGGGTTTCCATGGTGCGCAGTGTGCGGCTTGGGTTTGGCATGGTTTCGATGGTGCGCAGTGTGCGGATTGGTTTTGGCAGGGTTGCCATGGTGCGCAGTGTGCGGCTTGGTTTTGGCAGGGGTGCCATGGTGCGCAGTGTGCGGCTTGGTTTTGGCAGGGTTGCCATGGTGCGCAGTGTGCGGCTCGGTTTTGGCAGGGTTGCCATGGTGCGCAGTGTGCGACTCGGTTTTGGCATGGTTGCCATGGTGCGCAGTGTGAGGCTTGGTTTTGGCAGGGTTTCCATAGTGCACAGTGTGCGGCTTGGTTTTGGCAGGGTTGCCATGGTGCGCAGACTTAGGGTTTCGTGTGTCGAAACCCTAGTCTGTTATTTGAAAAAAGATACCCTGGTAATTATTACATAATGTTTTGATAAATGTGTCCAGTGTCACTGGTGACGTTATGCTATACGTAAGGTTTTACGATTTTACCCTTTGTCTAAAAACCACCATCAACAAAAGGATAAACCCGTCTTCCACAGAAAAACCCTAAAGTTTTGTTTCGTTTTGATATGAAATCAAGGTGAACAGAAACCAATTGATAATCCGGTCTTATATTCCCGAAGAACATCCTAGATTAATCAATCACCTCACAACAATCTTAATCGTATGGTAGCGAAACAAGATGTCGTGGAATCACAAACGATGAGACGAAGATGTTTATGATTACTTTTATATCTTGCCTATCGAAGAACTCTCACGATATCAATCCAATCAATCTGATTGTACTCGTACGATAGAAGATGCAAGATCAGATCACACAACTAAGATAAAAGTAGTATCGGTCTGGCTTCACAATACCAATGAAGTCTTTAAGTCGTTTAACCCGGTTTGAGAATAGAAAACCAGAAGGTTAAAGAAGAATCGACTCTAGCTTACAAACTAGTATCACACGGACGTGTGGGGATTAGTATGTAGAGTTGCTAGATGTCTCCTTATATAGTCTTTCAAATCATGGTTTCGCCTTGCTCATAAAGAAAACGATATCCAGCGTTAGATGAAAACCTAATTTAGATTCTAGCTAATATATCTCAACCGTTAGATGGAAATCTTAGCTTGTCATACACAAATGTACTACACGTTTCTAGGTTTGTAAACGGTACCCAAACGTGTGCATTGTTGGTTGATAGGTTGGGAAACCTACAATAAAATACTGCAAGTGCACAGCGTCTAACTAGTAGACAATGACAAGTACAGGTCGTTCCCACGAGGAGTGTGAAATACTCTACCAACTAATACCAACAAAAACTAATTAACAAGATGATGTTTTAAAGAGTTTTCGGAAATTTGGAACAAAATGAAATAATAACAAGTCTAACAATGAATAAAATGGAAATGGGTTGTTAGGATTTTCGGTTTCCACCAATTAATTATGCAAGCTCTACTAATCGTTAAAAATATATTTCATGCTTTTTCAAATACTGTTTCTCCGCTGTAATCTTCTTCACTTCATGGGTAGTGATTCTAAAGCATTACCTATCAATCCTAAAGCATATCACGTCAAGGGATTTAACCAAAGTACGAAATATCAATTGAAAAGCATAAATAATCAACAAAATCACATAAACAATTAGATACCAAGCTTTTGTGAAGATAAATTACTAGTCATTCAAATCATTATTTAAGCATATAAATGTAGAGTTTTCATAATAAAATTGGGTTCTACCTAAACCCTAACATGGTTCTAGCTAGTCATGGCTTTCTCAAAAGCCATAAAAAGATTAACAAAAGAGGAAGGATTAAACCGATATCGACTTTGTCGCCTCTGGTTCTTGTACTCTAAAAACTTCCAAGGCGGCCGCACTTCTCCCTCTCGTCTGTCACTAACAGAGAAGTACTCTCCTCCGCGCCCTCTGGCCGTTTTTCTTCTTCCTGTATCGGCCTCTTCACCGCGGCCTCTTCCCCCCCTCTTATTTTGTTTCTTCTCATTCCTTTATAATTAGTGCTGCAAACAAGTCCGACTAAGACCTAGGATAATTACCTAAGCCCAATCCATCATGGTCCATATAGCCTCAGGTCCAACATCTCCACATTAAGAGTCGAAAGTCAGAGACCCCAAATTCCACACGCTGGCGCTGCAATCAATCTTCACCATCATTTAATACCAGCACTGCCATTATTTTCCCAGCAGATTCGATCCACCACCAATAAGATTTGAAGCTCGATTCCATCCCCATACTCCTCTGCAAATCCACTACTGTCATTCATGCCCGAAACACTGCCTATTCAGCCACTGTTCTTCGTTTTTAATCTTCTACAGAACTTCCAATCTGTCGTTTACAGTCATGAGTCAATGACAGCAACACCAGATCGACTGCTCCATTCATGCAAACACGATCCCTTCATCTGTTGCCGTAAACACCACTGCTTCTCTACTTCGCAGGCATCTGGTCGTCACCAGCAGAGACTCAACCAATGAATCCCATGCAAACCCATCTTCTCAGCGTACGTATATATACCTTCTCTGTACGTTCACTGCCTGCTGCAAATGAAACACCACTTCCTGTTCCGAAACAGCATCTTCTCGAACCAACCAAACTGAGCCAGCCATCGACCAACGCCAATCATCACCTTGTTTTGCTGCTCCTAAGCCTGACCCAACACAATCATCTCTTCATTCACATATAGCCTCCATCTGCCAAATCCGGGCACAGTATAACCTTCCAGACCCGATGCTGCCAATAAACCCCAGATCACCCAGCGTCATCGCCACCAAGTCAACACCAGTATGAGAATAGTAATTTGATCTCCGTTTATACCAAATCCACCAGCAACTGTTCCGCCAAAACCATCATTACTCAGCTGAAACGAAACTCCACTCCATTTCCAGTCAGTTCAAATCATCCCCATTCTATGCCCGAGTCAAGCTACACAATCTAAATCCGTTCAGAGCACCAAAGGCAGCAACGTCCATTTCTTTTCTCATGCTTGGTTTTCTCGACTGAGAACTCCTCCAAATCACCAGCAAGCTATCAACAGCGCACCACTGCCTGCAATTATCCGAGCCTGCAAATACATCTTGCTGAATCCCCTTTCAGGCATCTCTTTTGTGAACTTCTAACCACCATGAGGACAATCTTCTTTTCATGACCGGCAAGCCACCACCAAGCATCGCCAACTGCATCCTCCTTCCACTGCCATCTCCATTCAGATCCAAGATCTCATTGATGTTGTTGTATGCACAGAAAACCAATATGTTCGGCAGCTGCTAGCTTGAGAAATGCAAATTTCTTCTTCTGTTTCGACCAAAAAGAGATGTGGTAGAAAATACCACAGAATAAGCCACGTCCCCCTTTTCATCTTAGCCATTAGTGGGCCGTGCTTGGGTTAAACAAGTGAAGGCTGCTCTCGTCCCCACTACTCTGGACTGTACGTGAACTAAGGGAGTGCAGCAACTTGATAGTTCGCAGGGATGCCAATGCCAGTGTAGTCACAAACTCCATTTTAGCTCCAACTTTATGCGTTTATTCTTCGGATGGTCTAATTTTCCTGTACTTTCTACAAAAGCACTAAAATAGTGTTATTAGCCAAATATCGAGTCATATCTAATATAAATATGGGTATAAAATGTATCACTTACGTACTTATCAACACCCCCAAACTTATTATTTGCTAGTCCCGAGCAAATCAAATTTATAAAATAAGATCCTAACTCACTGTCGCAGGCATCGTCGATTGCATTTAGCGTATGCAATAAGCCTTTAAACCCCTAGGTGGCCCTAGTGGCCGAGTTATAGTCTCGGGAGGGCTTACCAGAGATACACCCACAAAACCTGTACTCCAGACCTTAGCTATCTACGCAGAACCTTGGAAGGCACTAAAGAATCTCCTTGGTTGGCATACTTATTGACTACAGGAAGAAGTACCCTGATGCGAAATTCCAATTGATGTACACGAGTTTGCACTCAAGCATACTAAAATTCATATAAAGTGACAGAGCTCTACTCAGATAGTTGCACTATGGACATCATATTCGGAGTCAAAACTAATCACATGGATAGATCAAGAAGATGGATATAGAAAACATAGATGGTTTTGAAGTTTACTAAGTGAACGACGTTTCCCATATCTGTCTGAAGGCCTCCGCCAAAATGAACCTATCCTAATGGATTGAGATATCAGTCTGACTAATATCAACACACTGGCATATACAAGGGTACCAGTGGTCGATAACCTAACTCTAGGTCAACACAACTGGCATATACAAGGGTACCAGTGGTCGACTTTATTGAATTTATTCCTTTTGGTCAAATGGTCTGGTCTCAATATTTTTTTTCTTCTTCTTTTCTTCTTTTTTTTTTTTTTTTTTTCTTTTCTACTTTTTGGTAACTACCATTTCTTTTCTCTTTTTTTTTCATCTTTTCTCTTTTTCTTTTTCAACTTTTTTTTTTTTTTCAACTCTTTTTTTTTTCATGGTATCTCAATCACTCTAATTCACCCTAGCATTGGTAACAACTTGAATCGTGGGCCCCACCTATCACTTAGAGAAACATAGTTTAAAAACAAAATAAAATAAAAATAGAAGTGAAAAGGACTCAACGAGATATGGTGAAACTATCATGTTATTTCTAACACCTGAGCTCTGTGCTTTTATGAATAGACTCTTTAGATGTTTCCATCTAATCAGATTGGTTCCTCAAACTCCTATAACCAAAATGCTTCCATCCACTTAGATTAGTTAGTGCAATCCTCAATAGGCATAAATTTCTAAGCTCGGGAGTTTATTTATTCATATTGCAACTAAAAAGTTTCTCCCATACCCCCAAACTTAAATCTAACATTGTCCTCAATGTTCTAAAGATGAAATTAAAAGCATGAACAAGGAGAAACTCTACCAATGAAGCAAAAGAGATAAGGAAAGATATTACCGTGTCGCATGAATATGGGATACCTCCCAAGAAGTGAAATGTATTTGTTTCCTAGCTGTCAGTAAAATATCCTCAAACAAGGTGGGGCTGGTACCCCAAAGTAGACATCCAATCATATATATAGAGTCTGAAAAGTTGAGGATCATCCCAACTAGTCCGGTCGGCTGAAAATATGCACCTGCAAACACTATATTCATCCAAAAATACATGTGAATCCACTCCCCTTATAAAATAATCTTTGGTAATCAAGTCATGTATTGTCGGGAAATGTAAATCATTCACACAATGAGATATAAATTGTTTAATAGCTTCTCGCTGAGGTGCATGCCCTAAATCAGGCTCTAAATCAGCGGTAATAACTTTGACGGATATTGGTTCAAATTCAACAAAATCAGACACACAAACAGATATTGGCTCAAATTCATCCGTGGAACAAAGGCTCAATGGCGCAATAATATCATGACTAATTGACCCATTCTCAGAAACAACAGTTTCAGTATTAATATCTCCAAGATGAAAACAATCATAACTTAATAGATTAAGGGTCAAAGTCGGAGCTTCCTCGACTGATGGAACTAGTCGAAGCTCGGGCAAAACTAGAGGTTCTAGTTTGGGCTTCCATTTATTAGTGTCTAGCAGCGGTGTGGAGTTTAATAAGGCATTGACTTCACAAATAACACTATCATCATCAAAATCATACCCAAAATGAGCTAAGCAAACCTCTAATGGATCTTCCAAGTTGCTCTTGTAAAAGCTTTGTGAATCCATACTTTCTTTTCACCCGCAGCACTTTCTAAGGTACCTAAAAAAAATCAAATAAACTGCGTAAAAAGGAACTAAAAAAAAAAAAAAAAATCTAAAAGAGAAAAAAAAATGTACAAAAAATGAAAATAAACTATATACAAAAATTGATATCAATCAGAGTGTATTATGCAACCACTCCCCGGCAACGGCGCCAAAAACTTGATAGGTTGGGAAACCTACAATAAAATACTGCAAGTGCACAACGTCTAACTAGTAGACAATGACAAATACAGGTCGTTCCCACGAGGAGTGTGAAATACTCTACCAACTAATACCAACAAAAACTAATTAACAAGATGATGTTTTAAAGAGTTTTCGGAAATTTGGAACAAAATGAAATAATAACAAGTCTAACAATGAATAAAATGGAAATGGGTTGTTAGGATTTTCGGTTTCCACCAATTAATTATGCAAGCTCTACTAATCGTTAAAAATATATTTCATGCTTTTTCAAATACTGTTTCTCCGCTGTAATCTTCTTCACTTCATGGGTAGTGATTCTAAAGCATTACCTATCAATCCTAAAGCATATCACGTCAAGGGATTTAACCAAAGTACGCAATATCAATTGAAAAGCATAAATAATCAACAAAATCACATAAACAATTAGATACCAAGCTTTTGTGAAGATAAATTACTAGTCATTCAAATCATTATTTAAGCATAAATGTAGAGTTTTCATAATAAAATTGGGTTCTACCTAAACCCTAACATGGTTCTAGCTAGTCATGGCTTTCTCAAAAGCCATAAAAAGATTAACAAAAGAGGAAGGATTAAACCGATATCGACTTTGTCGCCTCTGGTTCTTGTACTCTAAAAACTTCCAAGGCGGCCGCACTTCTCCCTCTCGTCTGTCACTAACAGAGAAGTACTCTCCTCCGCGCCCTCTGGCCGTTTTTTTCTTCCTGTATCGGCCTCTTCCCGCAGCCTCTTCCCCCCCTCTTATTTTGTTTCTTCTCATTCCTTTATAATTAGTGCTGCAAACAAGTCCGACTAAGACCTAGTATAATTACCTAAGCCCAATCCATCATGGTCCATTATATAGCCTCAGGTCCAACATCTCCACATTAAGAGTCGAAAGTCAGAGACCCCAAATTCCACACGCTGGCGCTGCAATCAATCTTCACCATCATTTAATACCAGCACTGCCATTATTTTCCCAGCAGATTCGATCCACCACCAATAAGATTTGAAGCTCGATTCCATCCCCATACTCCTCTGCAAATCCACTACTGTCATTCATGCCCGAAACACTGCCTATTCAGCCACTGTTCTTCGTTTTTAATCTTCTACAGAACTTCCAATCTGTCGTTTACAGTCATGAATCAATGACAGCAACACCAGATCGACTGCTCCATTCATGCAAACACGATCCCTTCATCTGTTGCCGTAAACACCACTGCTTCTCTACTTCGCAGGCATCTGGTCGTCACCAGCAGAGACTCAACCAATGAATCCCATGCAAACCCATCTTCTCAGCGTACGTATATATACCTTCTCTGTACGTTCACTGCCTGCTGCAAATGAAACACCACTTCCTGTTCCGAAACAGCATCTTCTCGAACCAACCAAACTGAGCCAGCCATCGACCAACGCCAATCATCACCTTGTTTTGCTGCTCCTAAGCCTGACCCAACACAATCATCTCTTCATTCACATATAGCCTCCATCTGCCAAATCCGGGCACAGTATAACCTTCCAGACCCGATGCTGCCAATAAACCCCAGATCACCCAGCGTCATCGCCACCAAGTCAACACCAGTATGAGAATAATAATTTGATCTCCGTTTATACCAAATCCACCAGCAACTGTTCCGCCAAAACCATCATTACTCAGCTGAAACGAAACTCCACTCCATTTCCAGTCAGTTCAAATCATCCCCATTCTATGCCCGAGTCAAGCTACACAATCTAAATCCGTTCAGAGCACCAAAGGCAGCAACGTCCATTTCTTTTCTCATGCTTGGTTTTCTCGACTGAGAACTCCTCCAAATCACCAGCAAGCTATCAACAGCGCACCACTGCCTGCAATTATCCGAGCCTGCAAATACATCTTGCTGAATCCCCTTTCAGGCATCTCTTTTGTGAACTTCTAACCACCATGAGGACAATCTTCTTTTCATGACCGGCAAGCCACCACCAAGCATCGCCAACTGCATCCTCCTTCCACTGCCATCTCCATTCAGATCCAAGATCTCATTGATGTTGTTGTATGCACAGAAAACCAATATGTTCGGCAGCTGCTAGCTTGAGAAATGCAAATTTCTTCTTCTGTTTCGACCAAAAAGAGATGTGGTAGAAAATACCACAGAATAAGCCACGTCCCCCTTTTCATCTTAGCCATTAGTGGGCCGTGCTTGGGTTAAACAAGTGAAGGCTGCTCTCGTCCCCACTACTCTGGACTGTACGTGAACTAAGGGAGTGCAGCAACTTGATAGTTCGCAGGGATGCCAATGCCAGTGTAGTCACAAACTCCATTTTAGCTCCAACTTTATGCGTTTATTCTTCGGATGGTCTAATTTTCCTGTACTTTCTACAAAAGCACTAAAATAGTGTTATTAGCCAAATATCGAGTCATATCTAATATAAATATGGGTATAAAATGTATCACTTACGTACTTATCATTGGTTCAATAATAGTCAACCAAAAGGTTAGCCATTTGAGCATTTCATACCAACCACTTTCTTCACCATAACTAGTTCAAACAACTCACATGAACTAGTTAGAGAGTTGTTCAAGTGCAAGTAAATCTCATGTACTACACAAGACACAATTGAAGAAAATATTATTCGATTCACATGAATCGGTTCATGAACTTTATAGCCACGGTTTGCAAAATCATTCCTTCGTCTTTATGAGTTAAGTTCAGAAATCATCTTTAGATATATAACCTATACAAGTTCGCATACTAGGTTCGCGGACTTGAAGTACTGGAAAGAGTTTTCAAACTCCAGCAGAAATTCTCGGGTTCGAAAGCTTCGCTGGTTCGCGGAATGGATTCGCGGACTTGGTTCACGCAACACAGTTTGATAACTCAGCAGAAATTCTCGGGTTTAAGAACTTTGGCAGTTGGTGGACTGAGTTCACGGACTTGGGTACTAGCCGATTTCCAGCATGGGACTTACGCACATATGTATTTCCACAACATACTTATGTACACTATAGTTATGCAATCTAAACTCTCATTCCAATCATTGAAACATTCTTAGAGGACATTATGTTGTTGTTACACTATTTATTGTCAAAGCAATTTTCAAGATGATCGAAACATACATAACTTACGTCACTAGGTAAAGAAAAACATGGTCGAAGCGAAATGCTTACCAACTTATATTTCGAGATATAGATAGGCGAGGTTTACTCGGCTCGAAATACCAAATGTGTATAATCTAAGTCTATATATATAGCATACGACTTTTGTCTCAAGAAGTAGGAGATAGAATAGATAGACTTTTGAGTGATAGATAAGTTCAAGTCTTGAAGTTCCACCGGTTCCTTGATTAGTTCTTCTTCTTGTATGATGAATCGCCATGAAGTCCTTGATCTCAATTACACTTACTATCCTAGTCCACGACTTAGATATAATAGACTAGAAATCAAGACTTATAATTTTGATCACTAACATTGACAAACATGCTTGAGATAGCAACGCATGCGAGTTTGACCGAGCAGTGCTCTAACAAAACTAATCCCTACACCTCCTATGTGATACTAGTTGGTTTTGCTAGAGTCGGTTCTCCTTTAAACTTAGGTTTCTTCTCGAGACCCTGTAGGTTAACGACTGAAAGACTTCTTTGGGATTTTGAAGACAGACGAAACTACTTCTCTCGTAGTTGAGCGATCTGATCTTGCCATTTTCTATCGTACGAGTTCAATTGAATAATTGGCTTGAGATTATATCTCCGATAGGGAAAGATAAAAAGAAATCACAAACATATTCGTCTCATCGTTTGTGATTCCGCAATATCTAGTTTCGCTACCATACAATTTAGATTATTGTGAGGTGATTCGTAATTCTAGGCTGTTCTTCGGGAATATAAGTCTGGGTTATCGATTGGTTCCTGTTTACCTTGATTTTATCAAAAGACGGAAGAAAACTCTTAGGTTTATCTGTGGGAGACATATTTTATCTATCATCGTATACTTTTCTTTGTGATACAAATTTGTTTACTAAGTTCTTCGACTTTGGGTCGTACCAACTCTTGGTTGTGGGTGAGCTCGGCTAATGAAATCAAGTGCATAGCATCCTACTGGGATCATAGACGTAAGGAGCGCAAATGTACCTTGAATCAGTGTGAGATTGATTGGGGTTCAACTACACTCCAGACCGAAGTTAGTTTGTAGTAGGCTAGTGTCTGTAGCTTCTTAATACAGTGTAGTGTTCAATCTGGAATAGATCCCGGGGTTTTTCTGCATTTTCGGTTTCCTTGTTAACAAAACTTCTGGTGTCTGAGTTATTTCTATTCCACATTAGATTTTGTTATATAATCGAAATATCACAGGTTATGCGTTAAGATCAATGAATTAGAATATCCAACCTTTGGTTGTTGATTTAAATTGACTGATACTTGGATATTGGTCTGTGGTACCATCCAAGTTATCTCTCTTGTATTTGATAAAGACTCGCAGATTTCTATTTGCTTGAGTGTAGATCAAATCGAGAGATCGAGATATTAACTCTTTGATATACTTTTTCTCTAGATTGAATCTGACTGTCTAGTTGATTCTCTAGAAAGTATATTGGAGTTAGTCCATACATATTGCTAAATCGAATTATTGAGTGAGGTTGTTAGACCCCCGCATTTTCACTAGCACGACAACCTGCTCAATTAATGTAGTAGTACGTTGTTGGAGCTTAGCTTGTTAGGATTCCAGCTAGTTAATGTAATACTCTTTATGAAATAACAATAATAATAATACTTTTTCCACTATTACTCGCAAATACACTAAATACTTAGATAAGTGCCTACATATGGATATGAGTTTGGCATTATGGCCCTTTCAACCCTCGGTAAATAAGGTAAAGACACTTGTACATTTTCGAGAAGACTGAAGAACTGTCCGACCAGTCAAGATCCTAACTGAAAATTAGAGGGCTCTCTTTCTCATGGACTTAGGTATCATTATTCATAAAGGTATAAAGGTATTGGTGACCAACTTGTTTCTAGGCTACCAATAAACTCTTTGTACAAATGACTTTGTTCGTTCGTTCAATAATAATAATAATAGTAGCGAAAGAAAGATGCAGTATTTATTAGTGAACCCTAAACTTTTTGACCAATAAAGAGCATTGTAAGATGTGTTTGTTAATTATTGGCCTCGTTTTTTTCCTACTATAGTGGTAAACACATCTCCTTTCGTCCATAGTGGGGACGAGAAGAAGGGGATTGATTCCTACTAAGGTTGGATCCCATTTCACCAATTTTCTCTATGGACAGAGCTGAGGTTGAACCTTGTTGATGGGTGGCACATAAGTGGAGCTAGAAACTTCACTAAGAAGAAGCAAAGTATCTTTAGGGAGCACAAAATAACAAAAATAAGCTTGGGTCCCAAAATATTAGAAATTCTAGGATTGAAAGCTAGTTTGGGAGGATGTGCACTTACACTACACTAGCTCCGCTTCAGGGGTGGAGGCTGGATTAGCAGCGGATGGGTCTGACCGTGCCTTATTTAAAAAAGAAAAAAGAAAAAAGAGGAGTTCATCGTCAAATCTATGCTATCTTGACTAAGAGCATCTCCAACAGAGGAAAGATTTGTTTATTTTTAGTAGCACATAGGATTTTATACCCCCGTTTGGCATAAATCCATCACCGATAGTAGTGTCCTACAAGTTATGAAGGACCAATTACTAAATATGAAGGTGTTCAAGAAAGTGTTATCTACACCTCCGGTTACACCTCCACATCATGTTTTTAAATAATTTTCTCTAAATTCTAAGAGTTGAAATTCACACTGTTAAAGATGATTTATTTACGGTTTTCTACCCCATAAATAAAATGACTAAATAAAAAATACACATAAGATTTTTTTGCACCTTCTCTTAAAGATGCTCTATAGCGAGCCGTCAGCTCTCTCCAACCCATCTTCTATAATAATAGTAACCACCTAAAAGACTAGTAGTAATCAACAGGCTCAGTAATTGTTATCGTTTCCCAAATGCTTTTTGCTGAGAAAAGAAGTCAGTTAGTAGCAAATAAGAGTAGTAAAACTGTATTTTCCATGGCAAAGTACTAACTAGTAGGGGTAAAATAGTAAGTCGGTTGAACAGAGTAATTGTAAGTAGTAATAAGAACTAAGAAGTAGTAATTATTCAAACACCTAACGGTCCTTTTTTATTCAATATATAATGTGTTTCCTTCTTAAAAAAAACGGTCGTTTTTCTCAACGAAGAACAGTAAACCCTAGGATTTGATTTGTCTCTAAGATATCAAATCGATATCTCTAAATCAAAATTAGAGCATAAATTTCTTTTTATTTCTTTCTCTCTCTCAAATTAGAAGATAAGATCTCTCAAAACCTTGTTGGGATTTCAAAATTAGTGCAATCGCTTTTCAGATTAGGGCAATATTTGTTTTTGAAAGGGATCATATTTCTTTAACTCGAAGCTGAAGGTCTTTAACTCGAAGACGAAGGAATAGAAATTGTGTGTAGCACAGAATTTAATCGAGGTAATAAAATTGTTAAATTAAGTTTTTCTTTCTTTCTTTCTTTCTCTCTGATAATTGGGGATTTGAGAAAATTTTGGGTTTTTTCTTTCTTCATAAATTAGGGAAGATTTAGAAACCCTGATTGATTAGATCTTTCTGTATTTTATTAGGGTTCTTGTAAGGAGAACCCAAATTGGGGATCTAAATTCAAAATTTTGTTTATTCTTAGATTAGGGTTGTATTTATTTGGGGATATGTTTTGAAGATTTTTCGGTAGGAGAATTTAGTGCATGATTCGTGGAAACATCAATCTGACTCGTTTTTTACTTTATAAAGAAATTATTTTTACTTACATTAGGGTTTGATTCTTTACATGGAAAGCACAGTAATAGGAGATAATTAGTTCTGATTAGTAATAGGAGTAATTAGTTCGGAAACATGAATCTTTTATTAGGAAATAATTGAATTATTAATGTATTTTCTCTAACAGATGGGTGATAAAGAAGATATTGATGAAGAGGTGAATCAGAAGTTGTGGATGTTAATAACTGGTGATTTAATTAAATTGCTTGATTGGGTAATTGAAATTTTGGGAGTTGTTACAGATAAACTGGATAAAGATTTTACCAATGAGTTTGTAAAACTAGAAAGTCAATTGGCTGAAGCATTATTATCTTACCTACATCTAGTAAATGCGGAAATGGCAAATAGACTTAGATCAGATTTAGAGAAAGATGATGTACATTTCAACAGTATGATGATTTTATATGCTGCGAAAAGGCGTGGGAATTTACGAATTCATCTTGAGAGAATCCGCCAGCATTTTACAGACTTGGAGAAGGATGATTCGTCATTATATGAGCAGAAATTTTTAGATGGAATGGCTGACTCCATCGTGTTGATTAAAACGGACCTATTGGTTTCTCAACCAATGAAGACCAATAAAGAGATAGATATAGATGGGAGGAAGCTAGTTGTGGATTTATTGCGATTATCGCACATTATACTACCTATCTTAGAGGAGCTGAATCCGTTTTATTCCAACCATGTACAACAATTTGGTGATGAAGATTTAAAGCATGCCAAGGAAAGTGAAGAGTTCCTCTTACCTTGCCTTTCCGATTTAATTGAAACATTGATTGAGTATCTTCACCGTTTCAAGCAACTACAAAAGCTTGACGAGAATCTATACAAGTTTCACAAGTTAACAAATCGACAAGCATCGTTAAGGGTTCCCAATCGTCTTGTGAATGAAAAAGTTCTAGAAAATCGTCGTAACGTCGTTCGTCTACTTGGGAATCTACGCAAAAATCTATCAAACGCTACTGACATCTATCAAGAAAGGTGGTCCAAGCTCTTGGTTCAACTACTGCAAGCTGTGAAGAACGACATCAGAACAGCATCTTCATCTCCTCCTCCATCATCTGCTGAGGATGATTCTTCTCTTGCTCTCGAATCTCCTGCGTATGATTCTTCTCCTTCTCTCGAATCTCCTGAGGATGATTCTTCTTCTTCTCCCGAACGCCGCCAGAAGGGTATTCCTCAGAAGGGTAGTCCTATAAAGCGGGCTTCTATTCGTCGATCTCATAAATGTAGTGATGGCGAGCTTTTGAAGATGGCTGATTACACTCCAGATGAGAAGTTTCTTGATATTGACATTCCTGAAATGAGTAATACTTCTGTGACTCCTGACTTTGAGGCTGCTCTTCAGCAAGTGGACATCCCCAATGATTGTTCTCTATTTGGACTGTCTAATCAAGCCAATCAAGCGGGTGAATTTGTTGAACCGTCGGAAGCAGGAGCAACACCACCAACAACAACATCAGCAGTGGCATCCCAGGAGCCCAGAAACAGCTCAAGAACTTGTTGAACCGTCGGAAGCAGGAGCAACACCACCAACAGCAACATCAGCAGTTGCATCTCAGGAGCTCGGAAACAGCTCAATTTAGCCGAGAAAGCTCTTTAGGAGAGCAATAGGAAGTATAATGAAGCTGATGAAGCTACTAATCAGCTAGAGTTGAATATTATATCAGGAGATAGTTTTATGAAAAATCAGAATGAGCTAATTGTTCCTAGTTTAGCCATTCTTTTGTTTCTTTTTTTACTATAAATTGAAAATATAACTGTAACGTTTTTGTAGGTTTCAGGACTTTCGCTTTTTTCTTTTTATGAAACATATTTCTACCGATGAATTCTTCTGCGCTTTCTTATCACTACTGTAATGGATTGTAAACAATATTGGTGGATAAAGTGTTTTTATTGTCTAATATAAGGGTTGTTGGTTGTTAATTTGAATTAAGATGATGGTGTCGAGAAGGAAGAGTCAATTTTAGTTTATTTTCAGATGTACCGGCTGATGGAGATCCTGCTAAGAAGATGGTGTTCGAGGTCTGTTTCATTTTCTAGCTTATGATGGTGTTAACTAATTTTGTATTTAATGTTACAGGTTTTCCATGATGTTGTAATTTCGCGAGCACTTTATACAGGTAAGTCATGTCTTTTCGGCTTCATGGACATTCAGTATTTGATCTGCACACAATTTTCATTCTTCGTTCTGCATGCTCGTCTGATCTGCTTACTTACATAAGCCATGTTAGGTAGATACTACATGGGATTCCCAAACACATATCATTTTAGGTCCTAGACCGAATGATAGCACCAGTCCGTTTAATCTGATTAAGAGTTTCAGATATAATCCACGTGTTTTGCTATTTGTGTGTGGCGAGAGAGAGAGAGAGAGAAATTTGATGGAGTTTTTGATATAAACTTGTTCATGTAAATTATTTGGTTTCTTCCTGTTAAAACAAGCACCACTCTGTCCGAATATTTTAGTTTGGCTATTTGCACATTTTTGGAGACTGTCAGGCTGAGCTTCTGCTGCTACATGGTTTCAGGAATTTCTAGACTGCCTGAGATTGTTAACTAGAACAGATAGATTTCCTGTACTGCACGGTCTCGTTTTAGTGGGCATCAGGAAGCACTATGTCCGAAAGACTGACTGGTTTATTCAGCTCCTTTGCATCTAAAGTCTATTCAATAAAAAATGCTTGAAACTTGTCCTTATGTACCCAAGCGCTTCTAGCTTATCATATGTGATGTGACCTTTCCCTGCTCTACATTGGAAGGCATATGAGCAAGACATGAATTTTCACGCATTTGATTTAAATTATTCTGGTAAAGATTGTTTGCTTGGTCATCTCTTGTGATTTTGTGATTGAAGCCTTTTCAGAGCAGGAGAGGCTCTATTCTTTTTACTTATGTATTTGCTTGTTGTTAAACAGGAAGCATCAGCACGTCGTATTTGGTAAGCTTGTCCAAGGACGTGAGACTCTAAAGAAGATTGAACATACATGTGGTGGTGAACTGAAAAGGGAAAAACCGAGTATACAGTATAAATTTTCAACTCTGGGAAGCATCTTGAAGGTAAAGATTTAAGAAAAGCTGTAAACTCGCATCAATTTATTTACAACTATTTGTTGCTGTGAATCTTCATTCTAATTTCTTCGTTCAACTTTCTATCTTCCACTACGTAATAGGCCTAGAATTTGTGTTATACAGCCTGCTTATGTAAGTTTGTTTGATCTCCTTTGCTTTACTAGTATCTCTCCATTCCGTCACTTCTTTCTGATTCTTGACAGCCTATTTCTGTAAATTTTCTTGCCAAACTCCATCAGTGTATCCTTACATGCCAAACATGTTTCAGCTGTTATTTGACTAAATGCCTTGGTGGCAAGTACCCATAAGGCCGGCCATAACACCAAACATTCAACTATTTTGTGTTTGGCGTTTTAATGTGACTGAAGGTGTTATCTCTGTATCATATCAAATGCTTCAGGTAGATTATCAAAAAACCAATTAGTTTGAATTTTTTATTGAGTTGAAATATCTGCTTCTTGGAGGTTTTGAGATCGGCGGAACTTTTTCACATAGGTTGGGAAATCCCAGTTGGTATAGTCAAGCATCGGAGTGATTTTATCTTAATATTTTCCCTTTGGTTGTATCCTGATTTTGGTGTTATCCATGGATGAATCATATACTAATGCGCAGGGGTCTTTTGACAAGAGGTTTGGCATCTAAGTTTAAAGAATAGTGAATGTATAATGTTATCTTTTTTTTGCTCGGTAAAAAGTTAAAGAGAGAAAAAAGATATAAAGACAACAACAAGGAGGCAGGAAACACCTCCCAACCATCAACAACCAGCTGATAAAAAAGAAGAACCTCGAACAAGAAAGCAAGGTTCACATCCACCCTCACCCGACAACACTAGGTTGGAAAAGTTTTTCTTTCCAATTTACAACTATGTCATGTGAAGTGACACCTATGAAGCAAGGTTCAGTAGAACCCCAATAATAAGTTTGAAGTAGGGGTGTAAATTCGGGCAGGCCGGGCCGCCCGGTCCAAAAACTAAGACAGGCCGGGCAGGCCAGACTTAATATTTATGAGCCCGTAAATAATTTCAGGCCGGGCAGGTCGGGTAAAAGTAGATAATTTGCTACCCAAAGACCTCCCAAAGACCGCTTTTTATACGGGCAGGCCAGATCGGGCCGGACATGCCACTATTTTTTTTTTCAGTTTAAATTTTCAAATGAACGATATTAAATTTATTTACTTTTAATACGATATCCTTTCCTTTCTAACATTGCATACCGTAAGTGATAGTATTATTTTATATTTAAATTACAATGACAAATTTTAAATTTTAGCCTATAATAATTAATTAATTAGAGTACAGTAAACTTTCTATAATAAGAAAATATATTACCATTAATGTTTTGAAAAGGTTAATTATAAGTAAAAACAACTATATATTTTATTTTTCTTGACACAAAATTGACAATTATAAAATTGTAACGTTTAAGTCTTTTTAAGAGGATATTAAATGATTAATAGCACATAGAAGGCTTTCAGGCCGGGTACCAGGCCGGGTATCAAGCAGGGCATCATAATTAATTGCAAAGCCCGGGACCGCCCAATAAATAATCCAGGCCAGGCCGGGTGGCCCATGACGGGCCATAACAGGCTTTGGGCTACTTCGGGTACAGGCGGGCTCGGACGGGTACAGGAAGGCTGAGTATTTTCGGGTATTACTTACACCCCTAGTTTGAAGCTTAACAGACGTTATAAGATCGACAACTTCCTTAGATTTGTCTGTAAAGGTCCTTGCATTGCGCTCGTTCCAAATACACCAGAGAATGCTTGTAGGCAATCGCTTCCAAATTTCTTTTCCTTTAATGGAGAGGTCCCAACAATCCCAGCTGGATATCAACTCCCTGACTGTGATATGGATAATTCTTGGCTTTCCTGCACAATCTAAAAAGAAATCCCATATTTGAAGAGCAAAGGGACACTCAAGAAAAATATGGTTAGAGCTCTCAGGAGTACATTGGCAAAAAGTACAAAGGTTACTAATAAGAGAGCCGTTAGAGGTTACAATGGCAGAACCTCTCTTTTGAAGGTTATCCAAAGTAGGCAGTCTTTCTAAAACAGCTTGCCAAAGGAAGAAAGCGTGCTTTTGAGGCCAAGCTTTAGACCAAACCCTGTTCTTGGGAAAAACGTTATCAATTCTACTAGTTGAGACTTGCAAATCGTAAGCAGATTTCACGGTGAAATCGCCAGACTTTGCACCAGTCCAAACTAAAACATCTTCAGCATCTCTATTTGAAGACACAAGATCCAAAAGAAGTAAAATAATAGTTAACTCAGTTATTTCGGCATCATAAAGACGCCTGTGAGAAATACCAAGATCCCAATTAACCCCATTTTCATCTACCATATAAGCATGCATCATTAATATATTTTTACTCGTAGAGATTCTATAAAGGTTGGGACACATCGAGGCTAAAGTTCCTTGAGCGTACCATTTGTCTGAATGTATAATGTTATCACTTGTTATGGAGTAGCAGAGACCAAGTTTAGCTGTTTAGGTGACCCAAACAACCGTCGGTGTTGTCTCCTTAATCTCAGATCCATCTGCAGTTTGCAATATGGGAAACTCAAATAAGCTTAGATTTTTGTCTTACAGATTGTCCCTGAGGTAGGCATCTGCTCTATGATAATTGGAAACTGAATTGATTCAGTTCAGTCTTAGTTCCATTTCATGGGTGTGGTTTTGGAATATTCTGGGGTCTCTTTGCTCTAGTCTAGATTTCAATATGCTGAGTTCTTGGTCCCTAGAAATGTGTGTTTTATCTGCAGGCCCTGTAAATTTGTATTTTGAAACTGTTGTATGCTTATTATACTGTTTTGTCATGCGGATATATTGGTGTACTATTTCGCTTATATTTGTGAAATTGTTTGATTTGACAGGATTTCTCGCGCAGACCTTGCTTGGATATGATGTCATGTACAACAATATTGATATGATCCGGTATGAAAGTGAATAATTGGCCCATGCCGACTCTTTTTCTTCTTCTTCTTTTGATACTGCGCAAACAGGGTCCAGGCCGCTATCTTAACCCACCAAGCCGGGCCAGCCCCGCGAGCACCTGGCCTACCCCACTACACTATTGTTACTATTAATTAACCCTCCAAAGAGGGTCGAACTTCAGGCCTACGCATCCTGTAGGAACCACATTTGAGACCTAGATAACGAAGGGTCAAAAGTCAACAAATTTCTACTCCTTTAATTTGTTAAGTCATATGAGATTTCACGTCTCACGGTGAGTGTGATATTCTCTCAAATTAAATTAGATAAAAGTTTTGGGCATTAGTAATTTTGGAGAGGACACTTGACGAAACTCTATTGATCGGGACATTAAAACATGGATTACACTTTGTTTACACTCTGTATTTAACTGGCCGTTTTTAACACCGTTAGAAAAAACGTCGGTGGACAATACTTTATTAGAATTTGTGCCTAAATAATTTGTTACACTCTGTTTACACCGAATACTTAACTGGACGTTAAGTAACACCGTTAGTGTGGACGATACTCCCGTCAAACTCTAAACCTAATTAATACAACCTAAACCTAAAACGAACTAAGCCTGCCTCCGTTTCGTCTCATCTCTTCCTTCTCTTCTCTCTTCCTGTATGGGAAATAACAAACGACGCAAGGAATTAGTTCGGATTGTTCTCTAAACAGTTCCTTCACAGACACGGGCTTCATTTACTTGGAGCTACCGGTACTTGGTTCTTACTTGACATAGCTTTTTACAGTTCAAATTTGTTTCAAAAAGACATATTTAGCGCAGTTGGATGGATTCCTACACCAAACACCATGAACGCCATCAAAGAAGTGTATAAAATTGCCAGGGCACAGACATTGATTGCGCTTTGTGGTACAGTTCCCGGATACTGGTTTACGCTTTTATTGATGTTATTGGGAGATTTGCATTTCAGATGATGGGTTTCTTTTTCATGACTGTGTTCATGTTTGCTCTAGCATTTCCTTATAATCACTGGAAACAAAGAGAAAACAGAATTGGGTTCGAAGATGATGGTTTTCGGAAGAATGCTTCTACTTGCTGGTAGTTAGTGGTGGTTGCAGCGGCGCCGATGCCTTTGCTGGGATTAGGGTTTTAATGTTTCAAGTAGTGTTTTACAAATGGGTCCAACAATCCGGGTTGGAATGGACTTTTGTATTCGTTTTTTTTTAAACAACTGGGTTTGCCTTCAGCATTGAGGCTTGGGGTATTATTTTATTTTTTAGCATACGGGATCTATCAATTTTGATAGGGTTATTTGGGGACAAAGCTATTCACAGGTAGTGCAATGTCATTTGGGGCTTAATTACAATTTTTTTGGTAATTGGCTTTTTAGTTCTTGATGGTTTTATTTTGCTTCTAAATTCTTTAATCTTAATAAATTTTCCTTTTAATCAAAAAAATGTTGTAATCCGACCGAAAATTGGATGTTTGCAAGGTAGTCAAGGTACTCCTAAAATTGGATTTAGATGGCAAACATTCTTTGGAACAGGCCCAGGCAAAAATCTTTCGAAACGGGGTGAGGCGAAACCGAGCCGCACAAACCAGAAATCCTAATATGTTTTGGGACGCGGCGAGGCGAAATCGAGCCACACCAAATCAAAAAATCCTAAACGACCGTGCGGGGCGAAACCGAGCCATACCAAATCCAAAATGCATCGCAAAGGTGGGGGCGAAGCCCCAAAAAAAACAATGTTGAATAATTTTTGAGTGCGCCCGATGCGTAGCACGGGCATAAAATCTAGTACCATCTTATCTCTTTTTCTTTTTTATGCATGCCCGTGCATTGTAAGTACTAAAATATGCCCATTAAATGGTAAAATCATACCTAGACCATATCAAACCTGTAAGGAAAAGGATTAGGATGCAGATTCTCTCCTGGGCGAAAAATACAGGTTGCTCCCACACCGTTTTTGTTTTCCTTCTTCTATTTTATTTAGTTGCGGTGAATCACATAATGTAAAAGACACTTGATTGATTTGTGAACACACAAATTACGAAGGCATCCGAATGCTCACAACCAATCATCGTAATCTAGAGTGATTTGTGATGATGATAACTTAGTGTTGATTCCTTGGCTCAAAACCTTCGGGTTTATCACAGCCTCATCTAACAACTCCGTGCGAGGCGTTTGCGCATGGGATATAGGTAAAAACAAAGAAAACAAAACATATAAGTAAAGATTCATGGGGTTAGGTAAATATAAAGTGCTGAAATATAAACGAGACCGAGGTTTACGTGGTTCAGCACTAAGGCCTACGTCCACGGTGTTTGTTGTTTCACTATATTCTTGACGGTTACAAGAGTAGTCGAATGACTTTTGAGTTTACAGGTCTTTCTATCGTAAAGGACTAACTTACACTCAAAATTCTTCTCTCTCCTTCCCTTCCTGATTTTTCCGATCCCCCTTCCTCTTGGTGGAGAGGGGGTATCTATAGGGTTAGAGTGTGGGACCCATCTCTGAAGGCCGTTGGAACCTTATCTTCTTGTGTTTTGTGTCCATCACGCAGGGGTCTTCGTTGGTAACTTCATCACGCAGAGTCATCCTCGTTCGTTCCACGGGTTGATCGACACGTATGCTGCTCAGAGTGTTTAATGCGGGTAGTTGAGGCACCTGCTCGTGTCAGGCAAGTGTTTTCTGCCTCTGTCACATCAATGTCAGTACATCTTCTCTCCATCGTTGATCTTGGCTTCTTTTGGGAATGAGATAAAGTAACTCTTTGGGAGTTATTTGGTGCTCCGCAGTACAGCGTGTTACCGGAACATCCTTTAACTTCTACCCTTGGATTGTTCGGGCAAAGATCCCTCGTTGATGGGATGGGATTCTTGGTTATGAGTGTGTGTCATCATACTTTGATGACCTTGTCCGCATGCCCTCCATGTATCTTCCTATGTACACGTGTTTGATGATGAAATATGTGCACACATGATTCATACACATGTCCAACTTAACCTAGAATGATTAAATGCCTTGGTATTTCTCAAAGGAACCGTGAGGATGATCCTAGATCAAATTTCAAAAGCGATTGAGGCTGGAATATTCTAATTTGTTGTTGACAGAGTAAGCACAACGCTATTTTCAGGCTTGACAAAGCCCATCCGGTTAGGGAGACGAATACAAAAAACGAATGGAGATGTACCATGTGCCAGAAATTAGGTTTTCCACGCTGAAGGCGATTCTGAATCGCAAGTTTTAACATCGAAGGCAGACATGTATATCTCTCCGACTCCCACTCCTCTACGGTTTAATATTAAGTTTTAACTAGCTAGTGGGGCGGTGAGCCCATGCAAATGCAATAATAATAATATCAGACGCTTCAAAAGAGAAAGTTCTAGCACATAACTTTGCTCAACAGAATCTACTGAATACTAACTTTCGTACATTCCAGCTTTCTTTCGACCGACATAGAGCTACCGATACTACTGGGAGTTTAAAGATCATTATTGTGATCTTCATAATTAAAAGATTAATCATTGCCCACTACTTCCGTTATATATACAAGTAGTGTGAACGTGCGATGCACGTAGGCAACATTATTTTTTCTTAGTTTGCTTCTATTTGTGAGAAAAATAGTACTTTCACTTTATTTTTCAATTTGGTTTATTATTAGATAAAAATGAAAGAAATGAAAATATCACTTTTAATGAAACGGAGGCAATCTTTCGTATCCGCAATTAAAATCTATAAGTAATTTTATAGTATATCAATGAAGTATTTGAACATCATATAGGCAACATGTAAAAAGTATATATGCTCTTCCAATTTACCTTTAAATTATAGACATTTTTTTTTTTGGAGAGCTACAAATATAGAGGTGTAAATTGGGTTGTGCCAGCATGAGCACAGCCTAGCACAACACGCTAAAACTTGAGCATAGCCCAGCCCAGCCCAGCACGTGACTTAGCCCAACACGGCACAACACGTTAGTTAAATGGGACGTGCTGGGTTTGACTAATTAGCACAGTAGCACAGCACGCGATACGGATAAGCACGTGGCCCAGCCCAGCACGTTGAGAAAGCACGTCATAACATGTACAAATATACCATATAACAAGGCATAATACATCACATTTTTTGTATATTTCACAAAAGAGTCACTATTCTACCTAGTTTTTAACATTTTATGATGGCTTATTATAACAACACATATAATACCTTAATATTTGGAAAATATATTTCAATATCGTTGTTATAATGTCGTCACCTATTTTTAACTAGAACATTAATTTACATAACAATAATCCAATTTTATATTTAATGGGCTATTTCTTTTTATTGAATAAAGTTGTTAACTTTACTTGAAATAATTTCAAATGATATGTTGTCTAATTAAATTCTTGGGATAATGTCCGACTTAATATATACATTAACTCATTAAGTGATTTCAAATTATTTATAGCACGTGTGCCAGCACGGCACAACGCGACAGGTTTATTCGATGTGCCTAGCTTTTGACTAGTAAAGCATAGCACGACACAACACGTTTATATCGTTGGCACAACACGGTACAAGGCACGTGAAGCACGTGACTTCGTGTGTCGGGCTGTGCTGGGCCGGCACGTTTTACACATCTATACAAATATATTAAAAAGTAAAAATTTGATATAGTTGTTTATACTCGTTGCGTAGGTGATTTAAAGAGCTTTCCAAATATATAAAATTCACAAAAAATCGGACGTGACATTTGGAAGACATGAAGTTTTAAAGTATTTATCATCATTTTTATAAAAATAGCATTCTCATAAATAAACGATTTCACATATTATTATTTTTAACTCCCTATTCTGTTAGGCATTTCAGTCCATATTGATATTTGTTAACCACATGGTCCCTGTTCTGTTAAGCATTTTGGTCCCTATTCCGTTTGGTTAACCAAATTCCGTTATGTGAACCAAAAATTGGTAAGGATTTTTGATTTAGCTTGCTTGCATTAAAAGGGGAAGATTTTTGATTTTACTTTGGGTGCAAGCATGAGTCGCAGCTTCCAAAACACGACTCTAAATAGATCAGTAGATCATATGCATAATATTATACTTTCAACCCTTAGCTTGATCACTCGAACATCCAAACATCCATTTTATTGGGTAGATTATTTGTCCAGGTTTTTGTTGATTTTTCATTTTCAGCTAAATCAATCCAGTCTCCAAACAAAGATCGGTGATTATATCAGTATATCACGACATATTTACATCTTAATTTGTATTTATTATTTTTCTATTTTATATAACTCTGATTCTTTTGTTTAGTTTCGTAGTATCTGGTAACTAAAGCTTGATAACTTAAAACACGTAAGTGTGCTCGTAGTACATGTAAAGGAAATCGTAAGCCAGCCTCAAGTGTTACTTTAGCTATCGGAAGATACTGATAACATGTGGTACACAGTTCTTTAACAGTAAAACAAGACGCCGTCCTGATTCGGGTCTTTGTAAATGTTGTTGTGGTTGATCAGGTATTCTTGGATAGCTAAAATAATATGAGAAGAAGAGAATGGATTTACTCGTTCGTAACTTCACCTTTACATGTACAGAGAATATATAGATGCAGTACATGATACAAGAAAGTTAATAATATCCCCATCTCTTTAGCTAATATATCTTGCCTAATCACATTCAAATTGCTTACAGTAGAAAATATGCAGAATACCAGGTACATTTCCTATTACCCCCCTCAAGTTGGAGCATGAGGATCACGAATTCCCAACTTGCGAGAAGAAATTCGAATTTGTACGAACATGAGCTGTGACTATCCTACCATTCTCATTATGATCACACGTTGTTACAATCAATCTCGATGTGCTTTGTGCGCTCATGAAAAACAAGATTGGCAGCGATATGAAGCGCAGCTTGACTTATAGTTGTTGCATCACCTCCTCACCCGAGGTATGCAAGCAGAGGTATGTATGTACACTTATTGTTGTTAGGTAGACGGGTTTTGATTGCTGGGACCGGCATCATGCAACCTCTGTACATGCTTCATCTTTTTTTTTTTTGATCGATATCCTCTGTACAAGGTAACAGGCCTTGCTTCCTCGCATGCAATTGTCAGGACTGCTCCCATAGGTTTATGGGCTAAGCTCACTAGAGCATGGTTGAATGTTTGCTTTAAGTTTAGAAGATCTAAATGTGAAAGTGTTGTTGTATGATAGTATTTTTTTTTTTTTCATATTTGCTTCCATACAAAGGAATGGATCTTGAGATCTGTAGTAGGCAGCTTTGGCTTGGTGTTCATTATAAGCAAGAAGTCTGAAATCTGCTGATTATGTACATTGGTGAGTAACTCATGATTTGGTTGCAAACAGGAAGTAGAGTTCAAGAAATTTATGTATGAGGAGGTTTTGAAGGCTTTTGCTCGCCACCTTCATTGGGTTCTGCAGAAACTAAATTATAACTTTTTATCTGCTCGAGTTGATCTGGATGTCAAGTTAATTACCTCTCACCCTGAACAAACGAAATTTGGACTTGTTTTTTGCGTTGCTTTTTTGACTGCAGATTGATTCCAGTTTTGGGTGGTAATACCTAGGCGCTATTAAGTTGCTTTTGTTCTAGTACATTTTCACAAATTGAAGACCATGCTGCTGAACGACAGGGGCAACACCTTCACGTTTGTTGTCAAGAAAATTGGATGTTCTATTTAACCTCAAAGTTAAGAGTTATGGCACTAACTATCACGCACACGATTTTTGTATTAACTCAAATCTCTGAACCCCTAGAGTAATACTACATACAATACTTGGTTAACAGAGTAGAAGAAAACGCTTCAGTGAATCTACAACTGTGATAATCCCTCGTAATTACACTTAATTTGGACAAAAAATAAGTCAGCATTTTATCCCTGGACACTGAAAAAGTCTCACACCATTGTCAACTTCTATTTAAATGGATAAGAAGAATATTGAACAAGTCATACGACTCATACCCAACCGGCCAGGCAGATATGGTGTTCAGGCTTGTGTATGGTACACCAGGAAAATGCAACTTGCGAGGCTTCGATAGTTTTGGAGAAATTCTTCCTACATAAATAAGAGAGAAATATGAAATACTACAAAGCTGTGAACAATGAATCTTTAGGCCCTCCCCTCTAAAATTATGAGTTCAAAGATCGGAAGACAATGACAGATGTGCACTTAAATAATAAGGAATATTAACGATGGGTGATTGAGGAAGTACTAACCTTGCAAGTAATCGGGTGGCAACATGTTTCTTTCAATGGAAGGGTGCGACCCAAATAGCTCTAATTCCAGAGAGGGCTGAAACAGCATCGTTCTCACATAGAATTATTCCACTTGGGTCTTCTGATACATTAAGTTCATCGACAGAGGGCATATGTTTTACAATTTCCTGCTGAAAGTTAACATTCCCAAAACGCAGTACAGCAGAATTTGGTCTAGCTGCTTTTTCATTTGAAGTGGAGCTTCTCTGGACTACAGAATTTGAAATTACTTTGTATGCCGTTTTTATTGGCTCCACAACCAGACAACCAGCAATTCTCTGGCTCAAGACGAACAGATACACCTGAAAACAAGATGACATGAAGGAGTTGGGATTTACTGATAACAACTTGGGATGTATTCATGAGAGGCTTTCCAAAAAAAAAAGACTCAGGCTTGTACCTTGCAGAGTTTGTGGACAAGCCACCCCTCACCCAAACCAATTTCATCCTCCACCATCTTTACAACCTCTTGAACCTGACAGTAGACAATCTCCTTCATTCAAATTAATAGACCAATTTTCATCTTTAACAATCTGGTAGATAGAAATAACAATAAGAAAGAAGCGGAACCTTTTTCATTTGAGCTGGTGGGTCACCGTCTAACACTAAAATAACACGAGCACCCTCACTTGCTAAAATTACTCTTTCATTGCGCCAACCCTGTCCACGGATTTAAGATAAGACATGAGGAAGTGAGACACAAAAGCCAGAAAAGGGTATACAGATATTGTTGCTGATTAAACAATGATACCAACTTGATTTTGAGTAAATTACCTTAAATCGGCTTCCATGGGTGTAGGTCTTGTGAAACTCTTTGTGAACCTTCTCATCCCCTTCATCTCCTATAGCATAGTTAAACCCACAAGTAGAGCAGGTATGTAAAAGGAAATCCGACTGCCCTAATTCCAAATGAAACTGCGCGTAGATTCTTTTTTTGTTCAAAATTTTGCATGAACTAGAAGGCAGTAGTCTGGGAGAGGCAACTTGAGGTCTTTCTATAGTGTCTGCTCTAGTAATTTCACCATTTCTCCGCAGGACAAGCAATCAAGTGTGAGAATTTGGGGAAAATAAAAATTTGTTGTAACGATGTAGATTTGCCTACTCAGAGATCAAGCAACTATGACTGACATATCTATTAGTTCTTAAGCAATAGAAATTTGGTGCTTAAAAGTAACAAGATTGAATTTCTTACCTGTCTGGTTCCTCTTTAGGTGTTCTACGTTTGTATGTTATTCGAATCTCTGGCTCTTGAATATCAAAGTGTGTGGTATCTTCAGCGGAAGCAGAAAGTTTAGATGGGTCAAATGTTTTGTCTGCGGAGCGCTTAAGGGTTGCATTGAAGCTGCGTACCTTCAACAGACTGCTTTCTGATTTTAAGGTGCTTTAGCCAGGGAAAATCTTTGATACCGTTCTAGTCTTAGGCTCTTTGCATATGCAGATTAGCCATACGGTGCTCAGGCTTGTGTATGGTACAGCAGGAAAGTGTTAGTGCCGCTGTATTTTGATGCAAATACCTTTCCTGCAGTAGTAGGCTGAGAAAATGCTACTTGTGAGCAGAGGCGGACTTGCATGGGGTCAAGTGGGGTCACTTGACCCCACTCAATTTTTGTTGTTAGTGTACTGGGTAGTGTAACTGTAACTGCTGACCCCCCTAAATCTCTTTGAAATCTCAATTGACCCCTCTTTATTTAATTGAAAACTCAATTGACCCCCCTATATTCCTTTGGAAACTAACTTTTACTCTCTTTTTTAGAATTTTGAATGTAAAAAACCATTACTAGGATCATGTATACATCTAAAACTGGTAAAATTTATAGTAGCCCTAAAATTTCGGGCGGCCTTCGCCCGCAAATATGTTACTGCATTGACCCCAGCGAAGTAGATTTCTAGGTCCGCCACTGCTTGTGAGGCTTCAATAGTGTAACCCTTGGAGAAACTCTTCCTACACAAATAAGAGAGGAGAACTGAACACTATAAAGCTGTGAACCATGAATCTGAAGGGCCCTTCCCTCTAAAACCATGCCCGAGTTCAAAGATCGAAAGACGATGGCAGATGTGTACTAAATAATAAGGAATATTAATGATGGCTGATTGATAAAGTACTAACCTTGCAGCATCAAGTAATTTGGTGGCAACATGTTTCCTTCTATTAAAGGGTGAAACCCAAATAGCTCTAACTCCGCAGAGGGCTGAAACAGCATCGTTCTCGCACAGAATGACTCCACTTGGGTCTTCTGACACATTAAGTTCATTGACAGAAGGCATATGTTTTACAATTTCCTGCTGAAAGTTAACATCCCCAAAATGCAGTACAGCAGAATTTGGTCTAGTTGCTTTTTCATTTGAAGTGGAGCTTCTCTGGACTACAGATTTTGAAATTACTTTGTATGCCGTTTTACTGGTTCCACAACCAGGCAACCAGCAATTCTCTGGCTCAATACGAACAGATACACCTAAAAACAAGATGACATGAAGGAGTTGGGATTTTTTATACAACATCCATGCATACACAAGAGGCTTTTCCAAAAAAAGAAAAAAAGACTCATGGTTGTACCTTGCAGAGTTTGTGGAGAAGCCACCCCTCACCGAAACCAAGCTCATCCTCCACCATCTTTACAATCTCTTGAACCTGACAGTAGACGATCTCCCTCATTAAATCTTTCGAATTCTGATAGACCAGTTATCCTTTAAAAAATCTGGTAGACAGAAATAACAATGAGAAAGAAGTGGAACCTTTTTCATTTGAGCTGGTGGGTCATCGTCTAACACTAAAATAACACGAGCACCCTCACTTGCTAAAATTACTCTTTCATTGCGCCAACCCTGTCCACGGATTTAAGATAAGACATGAGGAAGTGAGACACAAAAGCCAGAAAAGGGTATACAGATATTGTTGCTGATTAAACAATGATACCAACTTGATTTTGAGTAAATTACCTTAAATTGGCTTCCATGGGTGTAGGTCTTGTGAAACTCTTTGTGAACCTTCTCATCCCCTTCATCTCCTAAAGCATAGTTAAACCCACAAGTAGAGCAGGTATGTAAAAGGAAATCCGACTGCCCTAATTCCAAATGAAACTGCGCGTAACTTCTCTTTTTGTTCAAAGTTTTGAATGAACTAGAAGGCAGTAGTTTGGGACAACTTGAGGTCTTTCTATAGTGTCTACACTAGTGATTTCACCATTCCTGTGCAGGGCAAGCAATCGTTTGTTCACTGAATGTCAGAATTCAAGGAAAATAAAAACTTGTTGCACCGACATGGAGATTTGCCTACTCCGAGATGAAGCAACCATGACTGAGATATCTATTGGCTCTTGAGCAGTAGAAATTTGTTGCTTAAAAGTAAAAATATTGAATTTCTTACCTGACTGGTTCCTCTTTAGGTGTTCGACGCTTGTATGTTATTCGAATCTCTGACTCTTGAATATCAAAGTGCGTGGTACCTTCAGCAGGAGCAGAAAGTTTAGATGGGTCAAAGCTTTTGTCTGCGCTTAAAGAAAGAACTAATTTTGGGTTGCATTGAAGCTGAGTGCTCTCAACCGACTACTTTCTGGTTTCTAAGCTGCTTAGCCGGATACAAATTTTTGATAACTAACTAGTCTTAAGCTATTTGCATATCCAAATTAGCCTGCGAAAGAGTTTTTACTTGTTAGAGATTCAGCACTTTACTCAAATTAGCAAATGAAGTACTATTTGTCTCTGGATAAAAATTCAAGCAAGCATTTAGTGTGCATATCAGTAAACTAAACCCTAATTAAGTCAAATCGGAAGAACAGCATACTAGTGAATCAAACATAAATAGACAAGAAAAATGAACAACAAAGCCTGATTGAAACCGTCAGAAACATATAAATCCATTCAATCAATCCACTCGATGTATTAGTTTAACATACAAATCATATGTTAAAGACGAATAATTAGGTAATTTTTTTTTTTGGAATTCAAGTATGAGAAAGCTAAAAAGAATTGAGCATTATTGGGGAATCACAAATGCTTAGACTGGAATTAGGTTTATGTGTCTATCAAGATAAAAATTATTTATAGATTCTATATAAATCTAACTGATAAATCAGTTTTAGGTTACAGGAAAACAAAGTTAAACAAGAAGATATGATGAGGAAAGAAAGAAAGAAGAATACCTGCTAATTTTCTTCACCACTGGGAAAAAATTAAGGGAGGGAGGAGTATAGTGGAGAGAGACGGGGGAAAAGATGAAAAAATAAGAGATGAGCGGGAACTTTCGCGGGTCATTGGATTTTATGAGAGTCAAAGGCTTTGGGCCGGGTCGGTCGAGCAGTTGCAACTGTAGTTGTGATTGGGGTAAAAGCAGTTCCCGAAAGGAAAAGTTATCATGTTCTGCTTTAATTTTGGGGCTAAAGCACAATCATAACTTGTTTCTCGCCTTCAGGGTCTCAAACTGAGTGTACGTTAGGAGCTAACGTGAGAAAATTGGGAGTGAATTAATGGTCAAACAACGTCCTCCACAGGGATTAGTATCAAAAAGTGGACACCAGCAATGGTGAACACATATTGATGAATTGCCAACAAACACTATTTGCGCTTAAAAAGAAAGTTCCGGCAAACACAAGCACATACCATATTCACGACACTTGTGCTCTAACCAGATAACTCGGTTAACCATGGGCTGTTGCAGCTGCAACACAACGGTGCTCAATGGGAGCCTACTCTAATCTGCTATTTTTAAACAACCTACTTCCTGATCCCTTTTCTAGTAGCTACATGCCAGAAGCCATAGAAAGGAGGCCATTAAACTATTTAATAGTCCCTGCAGATACATGTGTATGTGTGCCTACCAGCAAAATGTGCAAAAAACAAAAGGATTTTATTTTTATTCTTTTTTGAAGTTCTGAAAGAAAACATTCTGAAATTGTAAAAAGTAAAAAGAAGTTACATTTTGTGCTTTAGACTTTTTACAGTCACCACATATTCTGTTACTTTCTTCTTCCTGACCACAAATATAACTTCGCTGTTGTTGTAACTGCAATTTAAAAACGACTAAAGGCGTGTTATTTGCCATCACCGTGTTAAAAAAGAGCCTAACTTATTCTAGTTTCAAAAAAGAGCATTAAAGAAGATATATATGATTGATAAAAGATGATCACAAACCTTACATTTAAACGTCCTCTTTCTGATTGTGAATGAGTAAGGACGGGATTAGGCACGAGTGGCACACTTCGAGTTTGGCTGCCTATGCCAGTTCGGTTTTGAGGTTGACTTTGCACCATTTCCTTGTCTGACATACAGAATACAGGCTCACTACCCAATCCTTCTTTTCAAATAAATTGGATTTTTCTTGGCTACCGTTGTTAAAATAAGGCTTCTGCAATCACACCTTGCCCATTTCGAGCACTCAGATTGCAATCACTACTTACACCACTGCTGCAAAGTAATGCTGGAAAGTAAGATACAAAACCAATTGTGACCATGATAATTTAACAGTACCAAATGAGCAAGATATAATGCTAGACAGTGACCAAAACTTTTAAGAGTTCAGCACAGACTAATAGTCGCTAGTTGAAATCAACACCAGAAGATTATACACTACCGTTACAGCGTATTACCTTTATATGCGATTGTGACCCAGGTTAGACAACAGGAGAACTGCTCCACTAAAATGATCTATTTGTTCTACATTGGTTACAAATTTTGAGATGATTATTTTCAATTTATTGGGTAACAGGTTCAAATAAGGCATATTAAGGATTATGTCAAACTAACCCTGCAATTTTGGTATCAGGTATCGGTACTTTAAATAAACATCGTAGCACAATTGAGATGCAGAGCATGGCCCTTGAAGCCTTTCAAAGTACTGACACTACCAAACTTTTGAGTGTTTCCTGTGCATGTCACAAGATTTATAACCATGTAATACAGAAACGAGGGGTAAGATACATCACCAATCATACTTGTGGAATAACAAAGTTTATCTGGATATTTAATTATGCTAAAATCATCAAGCTAAGTCACCATTGCGAAGCTAACCAAGTGAGTAGGAAAAGATTCATTCATATACCTTGTTAAGGGGCTCAGGCTTGGGTAGGAGTCATATATGATTATTCGCAAGCATTAGAATCAAATGTTCCCTTTTGATTCCTGACAATGTCTTTCTGCAAAGACCATCGTGGATAAAAAAAAGTTAATGCTCCCAACAATGACTAGCTGCTAAACTATTATATATAATCATTCCTTAGTTAGATCTGACCTGAAAGCCGAACAGTTCCCTAAGACAATCTAGTATGTCCAAGTCTCCTCCCTATTCTCTTTGCTGCTCAGACGAAGAAGGCCAAGTCAAATGGAATGAGCATAAAGTAAACTGTGAATGAAAGACTTAAAATGCTACTACTCCATTCACATCCATTTTTCCCCCGACACCCCAAACAGACATTAACATGCACAACTGGAGCACAGTGGTAGTACCTACCTCCTCAAGCGGCATGATGGACTGCAATGCCCCAGCAGCATCTAATGGAAGAATGTTGTACGGAGTATAGATTTCCTTCTTTTCTTGGACATCCTTGGCAGCTGCAACGATCTTTTTCTGCATTGAAGCAGGAAATATTTTCAAAGCATTAGTGATGCCAACATATGATAAATGCATGATCCAAGAAAAAGAAGTACTTGTGAAAACATAAAATCATATGAGTACTGAATTTCTAATAATAAAAGTTTAGCTTGTCATATAAAATCATGATAAACCGTTTCAAATTAACCAGACAGTACTCAGAATCCCACCAATCTATGTCATGTTGAAGTAAGAAATGCACATGCGAACTGATACAGGGTAACTCAACCTGATCATCATGAATTCAGATGTCCAAAACAATGTCCACAAACAAGGCTTAATACAGGGTACTGGTCCACATGGAAAGGCAATTAATGAATGTATTATACTCAATCACAAAAACATGTCTGGTTCTGCATCCTATCCATCAAGCTTTCAGAAAAAAGAGATATTCTAGTTAGAAACGCAACACTGAAACTTGATGCAATAGCTTCAACAAGTTTAGCCAGACATGATGATATGATGCTCCCACCAATTCAAAAACATATGAAAGAAACAACAATTTGCAAGTCAGGAAGATAAGATGACATTGTATATAAATATAGGAGCTATAGAATCTCAATAGGTCCAGCAGATAAATGAAGTTTTGCCATCGATAATTAAACCAGAATTTAATGAAACAGTAAACCAAACAAATATAATGCACCTACGGGTAAAACCTCCTAATCATCGAAGAAGTAGTGACTGTTGGTTTTTGATTTGTAATATGAAGTGAAAAATCCTCCAACTGTCTTTGGTTGTTGCAGATTCCACATATTCTCCAAGCTTTTCATCATCATCGAATTTAAAGCAGCACGATCAGATATTTGAGCTCGTACAGGCAACAAGGTTTTCAAAGCGCAGATGTTTTCAACCTCACAATTCAGCCAGTAGTCATTGGGTCTAACAACTGTGGGTAATACCTTCTCAGAGATGCATGAATCTAGGTTCCTAACCACCTTGAGACATCTCCTTTGCAGATTGAAGAAATGAAAATTTTTGGCATCCACCCTGGTCGGAGAAGCTGACGAACCGAAAATTGTTACTGAAAGGAATTGAATACGCCGAAAGATCAATGGTCTCCTCAGCCCAAACCTGGTCATCTTTGAAAGCCTTCAATACTTTCAAGTGAACCTTTCCCAAAGTAAGCGACGTTGGTGATTTCTTTTCAAGACGGGCAATAACTAAGAATCCTTCATACTCAAACCACCGAGTACGTGTGTTGTATTCAAGTGGGATTCGGATGTATTGCAACTTGTCTTCATGGAGGTCAAACAAGAGAATTACCTGCGGATCAGTGGTCCACCAAAACAAAGCTCCTCCTCCTCCTGCGCCTGCTCCTGCGGCTCCATAAGAAGTGAATACGGCTGAAGCACATGTTCGTAGTAATCCGGAATTAGGAGACCTAACTTCTGTCCATGAAGATTTGATTCCAAAAGTAAAAACGAAACACTTAGGGGACTTAGTTTCAAACATGAAAACAATAATTACCAATTTATACTCATTGTTAACAGAATCGAACCCAAATCCACAAGACATGAACTTATAAATTCCTCCTCCTCCTATACCTCCTCCTTTGCTGTACATCCGCAAAACTTCTTGTGTAGTATCGTTCCAAACATCAATGAAGAAAGCAAATTCCGTAATAGTGTTTCTAAAACAACTTAAACCATTGCAATATCCAACAAATTCCCCTTTCTTTTGCTGTATAGTTTTTTGATACAATTGGACATCGTGGTTATCTCTTTCGTCATCCTGAATATCTCTGGTACGAAACAAGCTTTGAAACAGACATTGTTGTTTTCCAGTAACATAATTGGTGTAAAACACAAGGGTGGGATTCTTTTGGGAATAATTAATAAAGTGAGATTTAGTAAATTGTGGATTTTGATTGATGTAATTGTACAGGTACTTACTTGCGCAGCTTAACCTCGTCAGAGATTTAACTGGTAGTCTTGATAGAAACTCTAGAATCAATTCAATCGGAAGAGATATTTGGATCAACTTCATCTTTTTCTTTTTTTCTTCTTCGGTCTTCACATATATATCCATTTATTCGATCCACTCGATATATTATTAGTTCAACGTACAAGCCCTAAGTTAAAGATGAATAATTAGGTCATCTTTTTTTGGAATTCAATTATGAGAAAGCTCAAAAGAATTGGGGATTAACAGATTCGATTGGATCTAGGTTTATGTGTCTATCAAGATGAAATTTATTGTAAATTCTATAAATCGCTTCAGTTCTGTTCTGGGTTAGAGGATAATAAAGCTTTACGAAAAAAAGATGATAAGGAAAGGAAGCTGGGGAAAAATAAGGGAGATTGGGAGGGAGAAAGGGTAGACAGACGGGGAGAAAACGAAGAAATAAGAGATAAGCGGGAACTTTCAAGGGTTATTGGATTTTAACGATTACCGCACTCCAAATTTTGGCTTGGGTACCCATCCCGTTTTCGGGAATGTTCATAGTGTGTTTGGATACACATTCAGAAATAGCCTTTCTGATTTTTAGAAGTCAAAAAACAAGAAGTCAGTTTGGATATAGGATTTCAGAGCGATTTGTAGAACCAAAAAAGTCAATTTTTTGTGAAGCAAAATATCTGGACTTCTGAGTCATGTCTTACGGATCCAAATGCGCTAAATATGTCCGGTTAGGAGGGAAAGAATGGATTTGAGAAGGGAAGTTTTTTTACCAAATTCCAGTCAATGGGTGCTCGAAGTCAAATAAAATGAAAATAAGTAAAAAAATTCAACTTACCCACCCTACCCTTTAGGCTTAATCACCGACTGTTCTTGAGTCCCAACCCCTACTTCCAACAATCCATCACCGTCTTATGTTTATCTCTTTGTTTAAAAAAATACAAAAACCCTGACCTTTTAACAAATCCTAACCTCTTAATTAAGACAAGAAAAATAAAAATATAGTGTATTCTTTTGTGTGATTAGCTATGTTGGGTGATGTGTTCAGGGTCTAGATATGTTACTCCATCAGTTGTTTGTATTTTGCAGTGTTGTTAAATAGTATATGATACTTGTCGGCTTGTTTGTTTGATGATATCAATTGCATTTACTCTTTGTGATTGTCTATGTATACCAATTGATGTTCAAGTGTTAAAACTACTGTTAGGATCCACTACTACTAGAATTTGTAAACAAAACAACAAAATACAATAGTATAATTCTTATTCAATTGTAGCTATAATGTCATTTTTACTGATTTTTAAATCTTCAACATCACTATAGTCTCATTGTCAAGCCTGACAAGAACATCACTTTCAACGTACGTGATCAAGGGATCACTCATGAAAAAGCGGGAGTCTAACAACCACACCCAATATTTCATTCGGAAATCTGAGTAGGATAAACTCCATATACTTTCAATAGAATCAACTGGACAGTTAGACTCAATCTATAGAAAAGTATATCAGGGAGCGATATCTCTATTTCTCAATTAAATCCAAACAAATAAGAGTTTGCGAACCTGATTGAATAAGAGAAACAACTTGAACGGTACCAAAGACCAATGTTCAAGTATCAATTTATATCAACAACCAAAGGTTGCATTATCTAATTGATTGATTTTAACGCGCAACCTGTGATATTTTTATTATATAACAAAATATAATGCGGAAAAGAAATAACACAGGCACCAGAAGTTTTGTTAACGAGGAAATCGCAAATGCAGAAAAACCCTGGGACCTAGTCCATCTTTGAACACCACACTATATTAAACCGCTACAGACACTAGCCTACTACCAATGAACTTCGGACTGGAATGTAGTTGAGCCCTAATCAATCTCACACTGATCAAGGTACAGTTGCGCTCCTTACATCTCTGAACCCCAAAAGGATTCTACGCACTTGATTCCCTTAGCTGATCTCACCCACACTACGACCCAAAGTCGAAGACTTAAAAAACAAATCTGTCTCACACAGAAAAGTCTATTGGAATAGATAAATTTGTCTCTCACAGAAATACCTACGAGTTTTGATCCATCATTTGATAAATCAAGGTGCGAATGAACCAATTGATAAACCAGACTTATATTCCCGAAGAACAGCCTAGTATTATCAATCACCTCACAATAATCTTAATCATATGTAAGAGAAAAAAGATATTGTGGAATCACAAACGATGAGACGAAGATTTTTGTGACTTCTTTTAATCTTACCTGTCAGAGACAAATCTCAAGCAAATCTTAGCAAAGATAATACTCAATTAAGACAGTAGAAGTAAGATCAGAACACGCAACTACAGAGAAAATAGTTGGGTCTGGCTTCACAATCCCAATGAAGTCTTCAAGTCGTTAACCTACATGATTTCGTGAAAAACCTAAGGTTAAAGGAGAATCGACTCTAGTCGCAACTAGTATCACACAGAAGTGTGGGGATTAGGTTTTCCAGTTTCTAGAGTTCTCTTTTATATAGTTTTCAAATCAGGGTTTGCAATCTAAGTTACCTTGGTAACAAAGTATTCAATATTCACTGTTAGATGAAAACCTGATTAGATTCAAGCTAATATCTTTCAACCGTTAGATCGAACTTAGCTTGTTATACACAAATGAAATGGACCTTCATTTAGGTTTAAGAAATCGTACCTAAACGTGTTGATAGACACATTTTTGTGTCTAATTTAATCTCAATACTATATATTGTTGGCACTCGAATTTGTACTAATTTCGGCATTTTATGTGTGTGTAAGTATTTTTGGAAAATAAATATTTTTTGGAAGAATCGGCTCGAAAAGTTGTTAACGGCACTCGGAGGACACGTGTTATTCGGACTCTCAGTGTTGGTTAAGGGGGCACCTCAATTACTAAGGGTAACCCATTTCCAGGGAAACTACTATTGGCAGACCCGTATAGGATAAGAGGAGGTCATCTTCTTAATTTGAATTTCAGATTTTGGCGGGAATAGTTGCAGCGAAGAGCATATTTTAGGGTTCGATCTCTGGGAAATTTCTGAGGAGATTTAATCAGAGAAATTCGTTGGTCTGGACTTGAATGGACTAAACAATCCTGGTATGGTCGTCGGAATCAACGAATTTGGGATGGATAATCACATTGAAGAAAACAGGGAAGAAGTTAGAAAACACAATATTTTTGTTAGAAATTTTCGGGAGAATTGGCGAGATTTAATCTCCCCAT
Source organism: Papaver somniferum (assembly GCF_003573695.1). NCBI lineage: Eukaryota > Viridiplantae > Streptophyta > Magnoliopsida > Ranunculales > Papaveraceae > Papaver > Papaver somniferum. Next base: position 54,362,662 of record NC_039358.1, on the reverse strand, counting down.
GGAGTTGTAATCACTATTCTACGGTTGAACAGGGGTGGTAAGGTATTTTGTTTCGACAAACTTGGGCTAGATCGTTGGGGGGAAGCAAACAGAGGACACGAGTTCTTCACGGGTTCTGCTTGAGTTACAGTGTGTTCGTAATGTGTTCTGTGTGTGTTTGGAGTATGTTGAGTCGCAACAGAGGCATTGTGGAGATGTTATACGCATAATTGACAGCTGCAGATGCATGGCGTAGGAAATAAAGGAAAGAAAACAACCCGAGAATATATTTTCTTAACTGCGAGTTATTGTGAAGATTTATGGAGTTAATGTGGTCCTTTCGGGTATATATAGAGTTGTGAGGAGTTGTATTGGGAGATGGAAAGTTAGGGGTGAGAACAGAGTATAGAAATTAGAGTTGCAGAGAGTTGTTGCTGCTGCCATTAGATAAGAACACGAAGAACAATAGACTGCAAGTAGCCGTCGTTTTCTAGTGTCTTAAAACCGTTTCGTTTTCTTCCAGAAAAAGATTGTTGCTTCTGCGACTGTTTTGTGCTATAATTTTGTAACAGCTTCTTTGCAACATTTGTAACACCCGTAGACCATTGCAAATCTCCGTTTTATCTTATTTCTCCAATAAAAACACCATTTGAGCTATGAGTTATCTTTTTGAGTGTGTTTTCACCATGCGGAGCTAGAACCCATCACTGGGATGACGGAGGAAGCTGTATTTCATCCTTGGGGTAATTTAATAAATTCCTTATTTACTTTTTGCACAAATTTTAAATGATTTATGATTTCTATTAATCAATTGTATCTTGTTAGATAGTGTATGCTTAGTCTTAGATGCTTTAGATACACTATGCTTGTAATTTACAATTGATGTTTTACGAAATCTACTTCGGCAAAGAATAGAGTTATTGTTTCTTTTGTTTTGAGCTATAAATGTCTAGGATTAATTTATGAACCCATGAACATGAAAAGCAGTGGAATCCCGAGTCCTGGTCTCTCTTCATCCTGTGACAAAATTTGTATATATATTTTCTTATTTGTAGTATTTTTATTTTATTAAAACTTAAAATCAATCCAACAAAGTCCGAGTGAACGAAAACCTTTCTTACCACTATATAAAAATTCGATCACGTGTACATTATGTTGGCTCAACAGTAGTTAACCGAAGTTAGCCATATGAACACTCTCATATCAACCTTATTCATCTTAACCATAACTAGTTCAAATGACTCAAATGAAACTAGTTAAAGAGTTGTTCAATTGTTATATTCTCATAGAAGTATACAAGAAACAATTGAAGCAAAATCGTTTGATTTAATCAAATCAATTCATGAACATTATATCCACGGTTTGCAAAGATTGTATCCCTTGTTATATAAATGTATTAGTTCACGCCACAACCGATTTTAGAACTTTAACCACTCAAGTATGCAAACGGGTACGCATACTTAAGTAGCCGGACCAAATTTGGTTTTCGCCAGTATGCGAACGGGTACACATACCTCCAAACCCAACAAAAATTCTCGGACATGAACCTTACGCCTGTACGCGTACGGATACGTGTACTTAGGTTCCCGGACTTCACAAACCAACAGGTACGCATACGAGTATGCATACTATGGTTCCCGAACATGGACTACATATATGCAAGAATGCATAACATGTTCATAATTCAATATTGGTTAAGTGTTCTAAACTCTATTTCAATCATTGAAACTTTCTTAGAGGATGACAATAGCCGTTTTCACACACTATTAGCATCAAAGCAATTTTCAAGTTATTGAAATACTCATAACGAAACATTCCAAGTCTATACCAAATGATTGTATCACACAAACCATGTATGATGTTACTCGGCAATTTTCACATGATCATCTTTTGACTTTAGTCAAGAATATAAGATGAACTTAGTCAAAGCGAAAGCTTACCAACACATATTTTGAGAAATACCTAAGTGAGTTAAACTCAGCTCGAAATATCAAACGTGCATAATAGAAAACTATATAGCACTACGACTTATGTCCCAATATAGGAGATAAAGTCGAAATATACTTTCCAAGTGATAGATGAGTTTCAGTCTCCACATAGTTTTTGTTGATGAAGTTCCACAAGCTCTCCTTAGTAGTTCTTCGTCTTGAAATGATGAACGTCGTGAAGTTTAATGCTCAACTACACAATCTATCCTAGTCCGAGACATCTATAAGTAGACTAAAAATCAAGACTTAGAGTTTTGATCACTAAAATTGACAAACAAGCTTGAGATAACAACGCTTGCGAGTTCGACCGAGCAGTGCTCTAACAATCTCCCCCTTTGTCAATTTTCGTGAAAAAACTATCAATACATACAGATTAGAAAATAAATAAACTTTGTATCTTCTCATCCAAATGCTTGATCTTCTTAGTTCTTCAACATTACTCGAAATCTTCGTCACTTCAAAGTACTCCAATGATTCTGAACGTGTTCAACTCTGCATCATAGTTGTTGAAGATCCGTAGAAATAACAATGAGAAAACAGTTGCTTTCAACCATTGTTATACAGTGTCATAGTATTATTATACAGCATCAAAGTCTAATTGTATCACAACTTTGACAACAATACTATGGTGATATGTACCACTCCCCCTTAGTCAATACTTCATCTCACAATGAAAACTACTCCCCCTTACACAATGATCTGTAAACCATATGTATTTGTAGTATGAAACTACACATTAATTCTCCCCCTTTTTGTCAATATAAATTGGCAAAGCTACGAAAACTAGTGGGATCCTAATGAAATTTTCATAGAGATAATTCATGACCAAAAGAGAACAACATATCAACTTTTTAGATGCAATCATATAGCCGAAGCTAAATGCATTCATCAAGGAGTTTATAAAGATACAAGAAAACTCCTATAATATTCCACAGCCGCACTCCCCATAAAGATTTGTCAATTAAGCACAAGTTCAATTAAGAACTCTCCCCCATAAAATGTCATTCCCGAAAGAACAACAAGAGAGGCCTTACTTTTACAATAAAACATGGATTTCTTTGGACATAATCAAATCACATGAGAACATGAATTTTTATCCAAAAATCTCAATTGAATTAACCACAAAAGAAAATGATCAATTCAATTGTCCATGCTCTACATAAGAAAACTTACGTTGCAACACAGTATATACACAAAGATGTGGATCAGGGAAGGACCAATACTGCAGAATATTCAAAGATTCATTCTATTTTTCACCACTATTTTCACAATAACATATAATAGACTTAATCTTTGTAAACAAAGGTTCATCCTATCTTCCATCAATATTTGCATAAAGACATAATAGGCCTTTTGTTGTCAAAAGTTCATTCTATCTTTTATCAGTACTTTCATACTGACATATAATAGAGATAACTTTTGAGCACATATGGGACAGTCAAGGTTTATGGACGTAAACAACATATCCCATAACAATTTGCAGTATATGAAGCCATAAAGATTAATACTGCAAAAATCATCTTCCAAATAGCTTAGAATTTAAATAAATAAACCTAAAAACATTGCAAGATGAAAAACGTTGGCAATAGCTACGTTTAGTCACAATAGTTATTATTCCAAACCCTAGTTATCCTTCTTAAAAACACAAGAATAAATTCTCATAAGACGTTTTCCTAGACAATGAATAAAAAACAACTCTAAAACAAAACAACAAAAAAAAAAGAAAACGATTCACAAGCTAAAATTAGAGTTCATAACCGAAACCTTCACGGGTCTCAAGACCTTCAAGCTTGTAACTGACAGCATCAACTGCACCTTCGGAGAAAATTTCCTCATTGGGAAGATCCTTAACATGTGACTTCATGAGAACAACCTCGGAGTTAACCTTTTTCAACTCAGATCGTAGCACATTAAGATCATTCACAGAGTTTTCAAATTTCAGTTTTGTCTTCTCAAGATCAGTGAGAAAACCATGAAACACTTCAGCAGAGACCATCTCAACATTTTCTCGATTTTGATGAGAAAAAGCATAATAACATGATGCACATGATTTGAGCTCGTCAGCTTCAACAAGGGTTCTTTTCTTCTTTAAAACAAACTCAAAATAAACAGCATCATCAATAGAATCGACTAGCAAATCCCAAGAACTAGGAGGAGAATCCATTCTTAAAACCTAGAGTATGCGTACTCTCAAAAAAAGTTTGATTTATATATATGGTTTCCCAAGGAAACAGAAACTATGCTTTCCAAAGTCGGTAAGTAACCTGTAACATGGGTACTCGTACGAACACAACCTTGACCACAAAGTCGTAAAGGACTCAAGTAGAAAAAGATCAAACAAGAATGTTGTTTATACATAAAGGTTTTTTTCTACGTGAATAATTTCACAAGTTTTTAGCTCAATAAATTTCATATTCTCACAAGAGAAATATTTAGAGCATAAGGGTATCAATTTTGGCACACAAAAAAAAAACAATTTCAAGAAGAAATTAGAAGAAACTAAAGCTTAACAAAACCAACAAATACTTATGCAAAAATTTTTGTGAATGATAATCCAGCTAAGAACGATAAGAGAATCAGAAAATACTTTGCCATCAAGTATACCTGACTATATCTCATTCAACCAGGATTTTTTGTGAGTGAGAATTCAAACTTTGATTAATTAGCACAAGTATGAGATTTGAGCTCATCAAATGAACGTTGTTTTCGGTTAAACCTCTTTCTCCGACTCTTTGGAGGGAAACCGTTTTGATGTGGAATCTACAACTCATCAAATAAAAATGAAATACAGATGACATTGCTCATGTTGCAAAGGTAATAAGATGTTGTTTATTAATTTGCTCATGTTGAAGTGGCAGAGGTACAAAGCATTTGGTGATAATATATACTTAGAAGTTAACATCGGAAAAGTCGAGCTCAGGCTATGAAAGAACCGATGTACATGTAATTACATCAAATTTTCGTGTAGATATATAATAATTCTCTAACTTCAGGTGGAAAAATCTGCCTCATGTCCGGATACATTTTGACCCATATAATTATAGTTCATTATCTTAGAGGGCTGTCAACTGTTCTATGTACTTGTTGTTGATGAGAAATTGAATTTTTTTGATCGCTTGTGACTTCTATGAGTATGGAGAGTATGGAAAGTTTTATCTCCATCGTAATAAAAACAGTCCCATCAAGAAAAATGGTCATAACATGGAACATGATTGCACAATGTAAATTATGTAGGAAATTTGAACCCTTGATTGAAAATGTGAGGATACCAGATGATCTAATAGACAGTAAAACACCAAAAATTTAGCAGTGGATCCTACATAAATTTACAAAAAAATGAACGACCTGAATCCTGTGGCACTATAATGTTAACTTACACAAAGTTACATTGCAAACATATTTCTATCTCCATCGTCCAAAATGTTATAATCAAAATCAGAGATAAGACCCATCTTTTGTGTAAGAATTTTCTGAGAAAAACATATGAGGTTCAGATTCCTTTCCCTCGAATTCAATATTTTTCTTGAGTTACAAACACAAGCAATATCGATCAAGTGCTATTAATAAAAATTGATTGGGAAGGAGCTTTAATGATAGAGAGAAGAATTCAAATTTGAAAATCTTTGATGAACATAAAACCACCATCAATTCATATTATCTTTATATATAAGAAGTTGTTGTGTACATTTTACACTATAATACATCTTACTCTTCTTGCCTGATTTTCAATCTCTAGAATCATTCAAGTTCTATATGTATCTTTTCCTTCACCTTCACCTTCAATTTCAATTCTAGTTATCAAGAAAATATATGTCTTTCATCAAAAAATTGTTTGGTTGCAAGAGTGAATCATCAACATCAAGAATAGTTGATGATCAAGCTCTTGTACCATTCTCTTCTGATCAAACAACTGTTATCCCCTTGCCATTCAAAACCCCTCTTGTTACCCCAACTCCATTGAAGACTACTACCATTGTCATCATCATCACGATTACGAATATGGTCGCACAAAGGTTTTTAAAGAGTATGGAGATCATGATGATCTTATCAGGAGGGTTGAAGAGAAAGAACCGGATTCTAACAAAGGAAAGAAGAAGAAGAAGAAGAAGAAGAAAAAGAAGAAGGAGAAGAAGAAGAAGAAGAGTAAGTCTAAGACCGTGAAGAACTTATCAAAAGGCTTCTCTTAAATATATCCCACACTTTTATTAACCATAACCCACATAAAATAAGTCATTAATTTATCCAAACGGATTTTTATAATTATTAACATAACCCATAAAATTTTACACATTTTTTATATATAGCCCAAAATAAATTATCAAATCCCTAAATCAAAAAAATAAAAAAAATCTAATTATATAATTTTCATAATTAAAGTTATGTAAGATCCATGGCATGATTAATGATTTCTATGAATACTCAATTTAATATGATCATGATTGGGAGAAAAGAACATCAACTTAGAATTTTTTATAAATGATAATGCTTATGAAGTTTTAGAAAACTAATTTTTTGGAAAAGAATCAAAACCTTATTTGATTACGATTCGTTTTTCGATTGATATTGTTGTGGAGAATTTTTAAGGGAATAGTTAGAATATAACCTCAATCGATATTACTGTAGTCATGATTAGGAAAAATAACATCATTTTAGAGAAAATGTGAAAAGTTGGGTTTAGTTTGTAAACTTTGTATTGGGGAAAAGTAAAAATTAAGGTTTATAATTGAGTAATTTGTAAGAATTATGAGATAACAATTAAAAATAAATTGAAGTATTATTTAGTTTAGATGTAAAAACGAAAAAGTTAGGGTTTAAAAATAAAGCTACGGTTTATATTTTGATTTTGGGGAAGAAGTAGGATTATTATTAAAAAGGTTAATATATGTTTGGTAATTTTGGCTTTTCATTTTAGATTAAACTTTTTAGGCTATTGTTAATAAAATGTGGGCTACATTTAAGAGAATCCTCTCAAAAACTACAAGTCGTGATAGTTTTAGTGGGATTTCGATTACAACAGATCACGAAAAGTCCAACATGGAAAGCAGTAGGTGGGAGAGAGTAGAAAACCAAGATGGTAGTCTCACAACTACATATTCAACTGGATGGGGATTTTTTTTACTAATACTGAAGTTGTTCATAAGCCTCAATGGCCATTCGACTGCTAGTAGAGTTCATACTTCAGATCTTATGTTATCGAGAGCTTAATAGCTTCAGTCTGATGTTATTTTCATGTTTAAGTTTAAGTTGCAAGTTTAATTCATGTAATGTTTAAGGATTAATTAGTCTCTAATATAATGTTATGTTTGAGATTTAATATATAATCTAATCTAATATTGTTATGTGATTTCAAGTTCAATGTTTTTTTAATGCAGGCTTAGTTGTTGTCTGTGCTGAATTGCAAAACAATTGAGTCTCCAAAACAGTTAAAAAGTAGGTATTTCCACAATGGAATTGCACACCATTCTTGAACTTAATAATGTTTCGTTTATTCCCAAAAATTCCGTACAACTCATCCATATTAATACACCAGTCATGTCGTACGTATTTCTATTCGGACTAGCCCTGAGGCCTGAGCCATTAAAAGTCATATATACTTGTCACAGAGAGAGCATTCGCCAATGTTAGATAATAAATACTTTTGAGATTTATTGAAAAATCTAAAGTTAAAGAAACCAGGTGAAGAGTGATTTTAAGCCAAGTCAATTCTCACTGATCAATAATGGGTTGTGAAGTCATGGCCAAATTCAAAATATTTTGAAATTATTAACACTATGACCACACATACTCGTCCAATGTTTTTCGGTTACCCAAAAAGGTTCATCATATAGCACTCGTTACTGTTGTCAACAATTTCTTTCTAGTTAAGGAATTATAAGTTAAACATTGTATTAGCAGGGTTTCTGCCTTGAATATTGTTGTATTATCTTGTTCTCAGAAAGGGAATTGGAGGTCCATAGTTAAAAAAAAAAATTAAAAATAAATAAAAATAAAAGTTTAAAATAAAAGAAAGATTGGAATTAAAATTTTATTCACAGAATGCAAATTACATTTGTAAGGAGATGGAAATCTGAACTACTAGTTAGACAAACATGATATATCCTGATCGTTGCGTGGCATACCAAATCCTCATATTATGTAAGCATAGATTATATATCATTGATTCCCACCTCCACTGTTGCTACTCTTTTATTTATTTCTTCGATGGAGGAAAGGAAGTTGAACTTGTGTTCTCTATAAGAAAGAGAGAAACTGTTGAGTAACTTGATCCAATGATCACAAAAATTTGCACTCAGTCAGTTTATCGAGAATGTTATGCAGTGTGTTTTAGTTCTTGTGCACAAAGTCGTTTTCTCTACATAGTTGTATATAGACAGTTGTATTGTAAAAGAAATGTATGGACAATAGAGGTCCACATGTATATCTTCTATTAGGCCTTCTACGGACCAAGTGTAAAATAGAAAGAGATGTAAGAGATGAGTTACTGCCCCCTCCATTCAACCAAAATTTATCAAAATAATCAGAATTTAATCAATTAAAATGCAACGAAAACATTTCTTTTGAGATGTACAACATCCAAGAACTCACAATCACATTTTCTTTTCACCGTAAATATTTTCTCATTACTTTATCTAAGTAAACAATGAAAAAATCCTTTTTTTTTCTCCAAAATATGTTGTTATCGATTCTTTAAAAGTGGAAGTGTATCTAGGAAATAAGCGAAATAAAGTTAGTTTCTCTACTCACTACAATGACATCGGATATATCACAATGCTTTGCAATACGTTGTGTAAAAGTGAACTTTTCACAACTCTTACTCTATAAAAAAACATGGTTTTTTTCGAAGAAAAAGGTTATATTAATAAAAAAAGATAACAACCTTTATACAATACAAAGGTTTCACTACAAGAAAATGGGCATTTAGTGACAAATGTTTTTACATCAAAGAGTTTTTTTGTCATCAAACATATTCACATGTGACAAATTGAAAATTTGTTAGTACAAATATTCTTTTTGCGGCAAAAAAACTATGTCGTCTTTAGATTTGTCATCGAAATTATGGATGACAACAAAAACTTGTCGCAATTCCCTCTGTCGCCAATGATTTGTTCAACGAGAATTTTGCGAGTCACGAATTTTATTTATACTGACGATAATAGATACCCGTCGCAGAAAACATAATTTGTCACCACTATTTTGTTTTCTCGTTAAATATATATATACGGTGACAATAGGCATCGGTCGTTGGTAACTTTTAACTGCGACGAGACGAAACTTTTTCGCCATAGTGTTTTGGCGTCTAAAATACTTCGCCACGATATAAATTTTATGCGAGAAATTAAACGTCAATGTTATAGTGATTTTTTTGCCGCAAACAAAAATAGTTCCAAAAATATATATTTATAGTGACCATATTTTAGACACAACAAAAAATTTCTGGTGACTAAATAACTTGTTGTTAGGATTACTTATACATCGGAGACAAAAAATAGTTGTCAGTGAAATATGGATTTACAACCACAAAATTTTAGACATTAAAAAATATATGGGTGACATATAATATGAGTTTGTCGATCTTCTTTCCTAGCATTTCTTTACCAATTGAGCAGAAGTCACCTCCTGTGAATAATAAAGACACTGCACAAAAATTTGAGTATTTTGTTCAGCTAGTTTTACTTAAACTGATCTATACCTATATTACCCGCACCAAATAACATTTTTTACTTCACTAAAAAATATAAATCCTTCAAATGAAGTTGGTAGCTGGTCGTTTAAATGTTTTCAATGGTCCAAAAGTCCAGATGTGCTTGGTATTCACACAAAGCCACAAATTATATATGCGAAATCCCAATAAACTCATAAACCAATTGAAAAATAAGATTATAAAAATAATTTAATCAAAATAATAATAACACAAAGCCATAGCCATAAATTACTTCATTGGTTCGAGCAAAAATTAGCATTAGAATAAATATCTACTGAGTTTCAAGTAACTAGAAATGAATATTAAGTTTCAAGTAAAATAACCGTAACGAATTAGTATTCTAGATCCGAGTCATCATTTTCTGGCACAATATCCTCAGGCTCTACCACATCATTGTTGTAGTTAAACAATGTTCCGACTTCTTCTTCCTCCTCCTCATCGTCATCTTCAGCTAGAACAAGATTTGCATCCAACATTTCGAGTTCAACATCATCATTTCTATGAAGTACAGTCTCCCCATTATCATCTTCTTGAACGGTACAACAACCACGCCCAACTATTTCGTTTGGCAATCTGTATGGACTAAAATGTAATACAATTATGAGAATACCAAGACAATCTTAGTCAGGAAATAGATTAAAGATCTTTTATCTATTTGTTAATAATGCTGAAAAAGTGGGGGTTTAACAACCACACCCAATATTTCGCTTAGCAATCTGTATGGACTAACTCCAATATACTTTCAAGAGAATCAACTAGACAGTCAGACTCAATCTTATGAAAAGTATATCAAACAGTTATATCGCAATCTCTTAATTCAATCCGCAATCAAACAAGCAATAATTTGAGATCCCGATTGAATATAAGAGAAATAACTTGAAAGGTACCAAAGACCAATGTTCAAGGATCAATCATTTTCAATCAACAACCAAAGGTTGGATTTACCAATTGATCGATTCAATGAAAAACCTATGATATTTCAATTATATAACAAAATATAATGCGGAAAAGAAATAACACAAACACCAGAAGTTTTGTTAATGAGGAAACCGCAAATGCGTAAAAACCCCGGGACCTAGTCCAGATTGAACACACATTGTATTAAGCCGCTACAAACACTAGCCTACTATAAACTAACTTTGGTCTAGATTGTAGTTGAACCCCGATCAATCTCACACTGATACAAGGTACAGTTGCGCTCCTTACGTCTCTGATCCCCGTATGATACTACGCACTTGATTCCCTTAGCTGATCTCACCCGCAACTAAGAGTTGCTACGACCCAAAGTCAAAGACTTTAATAAACAAATCTGTATCACATAGAAAAGTCTACAGGAATATATAAATATGTCTCCCACGTAAATACCTACGATTTTTGTTCCGTATTTTGATAAATCAAGGTGAACAGGAACCAATTGATATAACGGACTTATATTCTCAAAGAACAATCTAGAAATATCAATCACCTCACAATAATCTTAATCGACTAGCGAAACAAGATATTGTGGAATCACAAACGATGAGACTAAGATGTTTGTGACTACTTTTCTATCTTGCCTATCGAAGAAATTAATCTCAAGACTATCTTACGATTGTATTCAAATACGATAGAATCAACAAGATCGGATCACGCAACTACAGATAAAATTGGTGGGTCTGGATTCACAATCCAAATGAAGTCTTCAAGTCGTTAACCTACAGGGTCTGCATAGAAACCTAAGGTTAAAGGAGAATCGACTCTAGCTTATACAACTAGTATCACACAGAAGGTGTGGGGACTAGGTTTCCCCGTTGTTAGAGTTCTCTTTTATATAGTCTCCAAATCAGGGTTTTCAATCTAAGTTACCTTGGTAAAAAAGCATTCAATATTCACCGTTAGATGAAAACCTGATTAGATTCAAGCTAATATCTTTCAACCGTTAGATCTAACTTATATTGTTATACACACATGAAAAATGTAACTTCATTTAGGTTTGAGTAACCGTACCTAAATGTGTACACTTAGTTGGTTCAACAATAGTTTACCAATGGTTAGCCATATGAGCACTTTCATATAAACCTTATTCATCTTCACCATAACTAGTTCAAATGACTCAAATGAACTAGTTAGGGAGTTGTTCAATTGCTTAGATGTTATAGATGTACACAATACACAATCGAATAAAAATCGGTTTGATTCACTCGAATCAATTCATGAACGTTATAGCCACGGTTTGCAAAGATTGCATTCCTTATTATGTAAATGTTTAAGCTCATGTACACAATCGATTTTAGAAAGTAACCTACTCAAGTGGTACGCATACTTAAGTAGCCGGACTGAGTTTGGTTACACCAGTACGCATACGGGTGCGCATACCAATTTACATTCCAAACTCCAGCATAAATTCACGGACGTGAGTCTTCCACAAGTATGCGTACGGGTACGCATAGTTGCCCAGACATCCAACAACCGCCAGTACGCGCACGGATATTCATACTTCAGGTTCCCGGTTTTTGGACTTACACATAAATGTGAGAACACACTATGTTTATATCCAAACATGGTTACTTGATTCTAAACTCTCATTTCAAACATTGACATTCTTGGAGGATGTTATATAGTTGTTGTTCACAAACTATTTTTCATCAAAACGATTTTCAAGATATCGAAATGATCAATATGAATTTCGTCACGAGTAAAGATAAACTTGGTCAAAGCGAAAGCTTACCAACGTATATTTCGAGAAATATATAAGCGAGATAAAATCAGCTCGAAATAGCACATGTGTATAATCGAAGTCTATATGTCAATACGACTTTTGTCTCAAGATAAGAGATAGAGTAAATAGACTTTTGAGTGATAGATAAGTTCAAGTCTCCACATACCTTTTTGTCGATGGAGTTCCACCAGTTCCTTGAGTAGTTCTTCGTGTTTGCATGATGAACATCGTGGAGTCTGGAGCTCAACTACAGTTTATATCCTAGACCGAGACTTAGCTATAAGTAAACTAGAAATAAAGACTTATAGTTCTGATCACTAACATTGACAAACATGCTTGAGATAGCAACCATGCGAGTTCGACCGAGCAGTGCTCTAACAAATGCAATCAGTAAATCAAACAGATAGCGATCCGTGAAACTGATTGTTATGAGAATTATCTAAGTGTCAATCAAGTCTTATCCAACAAACAAGGTCAGATTTATCAACTGTGATTGAACTACACACAACCTGTGATATTTCAATTATATAAAGAAAATATGATGCAGAAAATAAATAACACAGTGTTGATGGTGGTTTTTAGACAAAGGTTAAAATCGTAAAACCTTATGTATAACATGACGTCATAGGTGACACCGAACACATTTATTAGAGAATTCAATGTACTTATGTAAAAATTACCAGGGTATCTTTTTCAAAATGCTAAATTAGGGTTTCGACGCACAAAACCCTAAGTCTATGCAAGCCGCACAACCGTTGCGCACCATGGCAACCATGCCAAAACCAAGCTGCATGATCATTGTGCACCTGACAACCATGCCAAAGTGGCGCTTGCAACCTAGCATGCCATGCCATTCAAACCTAGGGCCAAGCCGCCACACATGCCACTGGCACATGCCAAAGTGGCGCTTGCAACCTAGCATGCCATGCCGTGCAAACCTAGGGCCAAGCCGCCACACATGCCATTGGCACATGCCAAAGTGGCGCTTGCAAACCTAGCATGCCATGCCGTGCAAACCTAGGGCCAAGCCGTCACACACACCATTGGCACATACCACGCAACACTTGCAACTTATCAAATACCAGCGACATACTACACGTTTTCCACGAAAACACTCGAGACATCAATACATGTCACAAGCTGGGGGATGCTCTTTAGGGTTTTGGTTTGGCGGTTTACAGCATGCGGCGTACACTACGCCCGCAATAAGAAAGTATAATAAGGATGAAGCGGTTAAGTAAATAGGTAAATAATGGTGAAACGCTTTTCTTTTACGGAACATCAATTCCATGCATTAACGGTTACCACCTCCTCCCATTTACTCACCATTTATTTCCTTCCTTGATGAGACCAGAGTATGTTTCAATTCGACTTGTATAAATAGGTCTTACCTATTTCCACCAAGGGACAAGTTTTTGGTCACGGAGAAATACAATACTCAGAAAGGCAACTTTGCTAGATTTCTCAAAGCTTTCAACTCTTGCTAGCTTCTCAAGCTTTCATCTTCTGATACACGTCGAGTAGTACTCTTCCAAAACTATTCTGGTCTCAACACTCTCTTCGTTTCCCTCCCTAAACCAGCCCTTCTCCTCCACTTTGTGACCGAAGCGAATCTGGAACGACCATTTCTTGGTTTAGGCCAGATTTGTACAGATTGATCTCTCTAATCTAAAGTACTCTTGTGCAGTACATTTGTTTAGGGTTTAATTTGTTTCTCACTCACCTACCGAAATTACCAAAATCAGCAGAAACGATTTTCACCCATAAACACACAGACACCAGAAATTTTGTTAACGAGAAAACTACAAATGCAGAAAAACCTCGGGACCTAGTCCAGACTTGAACACCAAACTGTATTAAGCCGCTACAGACTCTATCCTACGACAAGTTAACTTCAGACTGGAATGTAGTTGAGCCCTAACCAAGTCTCATATCGATTAAGATATAGTCGCGTTCCTTATTCCTTTTGAATCTCGCAAGACCCAACATACTTGATTCCCTTAGCTGATCTCACCCACAACTAAGAGTTGCTACGACCCAAAGTCGAAGACTTCTAAACAAATATATCTCCCCACCGATAAGTCTACGGGTTGTTGTTTCCATATTTAGATAAAATCAAGGTGAACAGGTAGCTCAACTGATAATCTGGTCTTATACTCCCGAAGAGTGCCTAGAAATATTAGTCACCTCACAATAACTTAACTAAGTTGCTGAAGAAGTTATTGCAGAATCACAAGAGTCTGAGACGAAGAATGGTTGTGATTACTTTTTATATCTTACTTATCGGAGATAAATCTCGAGAAAATCTTAGAGAAGATTAAACTCAATACGATAGAAAGTGTAATATCAGGATACACAACTATAGAGAAAATAGTTGGACATGGCTTCATGAATCCAAAATGAAGTCTTCAAGTAACCCTAGAATGGTTTTCAGAAGAAATGAAAACCTAGGTTAATGGAGAATCGACTCTAGTTTGCAACTAGGACACACGGAAGTGTCAGGATTATGTTTCCCATATGCTAGAGTTCTCCCTTATATAGTCTTTCAAATCAGGGTTGCTTACAATCAAATCTAAGATAGTTTAGTAACAAATCAATAAATGAACTCCTGATTTAAGATTCAAGCTAAGCCTTCTTAAAATAAGCAATTAATCTCCACTGTTGGATAGTATTATCTTGATACATACAAATTAAATATACCTATATTTAGATATGGGTGAACCGTACCTAAACGTGTATAACAAGTTGGCTCAATAACATTTAACCGAAGTTAGCCATATGAGCACTTTTAGCTTAGCCATATTCATCTAACACTTCTAGATCAAATATGATAATAAATCAACCATGATAGATAATCAAATGAATCTAAATATATTTCAAGAGAGTTGTTCAAATGTTCACTATCTCATAGGAATATCCATGAACAATTTGAACCATATTCGGTTTGGTTTGTAATCGTACAAGGTACATATACAAGTACCAATTCATGAACATAATGCCACGGTTTGCAAAGAAAGTTCTCATACCTTAATTCATTAACGTTCCAGGGACTTAAGTTCGCAAACTGAGTTTGTAAATGAACCTGAGTCCATGAGTATGAAATGTCATACTTACTGATTTTAGAACTTACACATTCTGTTCGCAAACTGAGTATGAGAACCATAGTTCCGGACCTTGACCATCCTTGTCGTTCACAAACTCTATTTACGAACCACAGTTCTGGACCTATCACAGGCAAACCCGTTCTCAAACTTAGTTCGCGAACAAGAGTTCCGGACTTGAACTAGTACTTCACAGTTCGCATACGAGGTAAGCATACTATGTTGTTTCCAGGCATTGGTAGTATTAACTTTCATCAGTCATTGTAAAATCCTTGGAGACAACAATGGTAATCTTACACATACCAGTAGCTTCAAGTAATTTTCAACTGATTAATTAATCAATACAAAAATTCCTAAGTTGACACTAAATGATTGTCTCACACAAATCATGTAAGATGTTCAAGGTAATTTTTGCATGATCATCTTGACTTAATATTTAGTTTCCAACAAATAAATTGTTTAAAACTAAACTCGTCAAGTAGAAGTTAAGCTAAAGCTTTTTAAACCTATATTTTGAGAAATATATAAACGAGATAAACTCGACTCGAAATTTCAAATGTGTATAACACAAAGTCTATATAGATATACGACTTAGTCTCATTAGAAGATGGAATAAAATAAACTTCTGAGTGATAGATAAGTTTTAGTCTCTGCATACCTTTTGTCGACGAAGTTCCTCCAAGCTCTTCAGTAAATCTACTTCTTCAATTGGTGAATGTCGTGAAGCCTAAAGCTCAATTACACACTTCTATCCTAAACCGAGACATATCTATAAGTAGACTAAACTTGGAAAACAAGCTTGAGATAACAACCCTTGCGAGTTCGACCGAGCAGTTCTCTAACAATCTTCCCCTTTGTCAATTTTAGTGACAAAACTATCAATACATATGGATTACAAAATAAATAAACTTTGTACCTTCTGATCCATCATGCTTGATTTCCTTAGATCTTCAACTTCCTGGAATTCTTCGTTACTTCAAGTTTGAAAAAGCGGGGGTCTAACAACACCACCCAATATTTCGCTTAGCAATCTTTATGGACTAACTCCGAAATACTTTGCTAGAGAATCAACTAGACAGTCAGACTCAATCTAGATTAAAGTATCTCAAGGAGTTAATATCTCTCACTTGTTTTGATTTACTCAAGCTAAAACAAACAAAAGGAATAACTTAGACGGTACCAAAGACCAATGTCCAAGGATCAATGAATAACCAAAGGTTGGATTTCCAATCGATTAGATCAAACGCACAACCTGTAATATTTCTATTATGTAAACAAATATAATGCGGAAAAGAAATAACACAAACACCAGAAGTTTTGTTAACGAGGAAACCACAAATGCAAAACAACCCCGGGACCTAGTCCAGATTGAATACACACTGTATTAAGCCGCTACAGACTCTAACCTACTCCAAGCTAACTTCGGACTGGACTGTAGTTGAACCCCAATCAGTATCCCACTGATCCAAGGTACAGTTGCACCCCTACGCCTCTGATCCTAGCAGGATACTACGCACTTGATTCCCTTATCTGATCTCACCCACAACTAAGAGTTGCTACGAACCAAAATCGAAGGCTTTAAACAATAAACAAATATGTTTCCCACAGAAAAGTCTATCAAAGGATAAATTTGTGTCCCACAAAAAAACCGTAAAGTGTTGTTTCGTCTTTTGATATGAAATCAAGGCGAACAGAAACCAATTGATAATCCGGTTTTATATTCGCGAAGAAAAACATAGATTAATCAATTACCTCACAACAATCTTAATCGACTAGAGAAATATAATGTTGCGGAATCACAAACGATGAGACGAAGGTGTTTGTGATTAATTTTATATCTTGCCTATCGGAGAACTCTCACGATCTCAAGCCAACCACAGATTATACTCGTACGATAGAAGATGCAAGATCAGATCACACAACTACGGTAAAAGTAGTTACGGTCTGGCTTCACAATCCCAATGAAGTCTTTAAGTCGTTAACCCGGTTTGAGAAAAGAAAACCAGAGGGTTAAAGGAGAATCAAGTCTATCTTACAAACTAGTATCACACGGACGTGTGGGGATTATTTTTTAGAGTTGCTAGACGTCCCCTTATATAGTCTTTCAAATCAGGGTTTGCAATCAATGTTAGCTTAGTAACAAAGCATTCAATATTCACCGTATGATGAAAACCTGATTTAGATTCAATATAATATATCTCAACCGTTAGATCGAAATCTTAGCTTGTCATACACAATTGTACTGCACGCTTCTAGGTTTGTAAACAGTACCCAAACGTGTGCATTGTTGGTTCAACAATAGTCAACCAAAAGGTTAGCCATTTGAGCATTTCATACCAACCACTTTCTTCACCATAACTAGTTCAATCAACTCATATGAACTAGTTAGAGAGTTGTTCAATTGCAAGGAAATCTCATGTAATACACAAGGCACAATTGTAACAAAGATGATTCGATTCGATTGAATCAGCTCATGAACATTATAGCCACGGTTTGCATAAAACATTCCTTATTAATTTAATATTCATGTTCAGAGCACATCTTTAGATCATAACCTATTAAGTTCACAAACAAGTTCGCGGACTTAAGTCAATCGGTTGGGTTTTCCAAACTCAGCAGAAATTCTCGGGAAGAGAACTTCCGCCAGTTGGCGGACTAAGCACACAAACGAGTTTTGGAAAATCCAGCAGAAATTCTCGGTCGAGAACATCCGCCAGTTCACGGACTTGGTAAGCCAACTCCACAATCCTACCAATTCCTCTTGATCAACAAAGTTAGAAAAACTTCGTATCAAGGAATACATGGTTATGTAATCTAAACTATCATTCCAATCATTGAAACATTCTCAGAGGACGTTATTCAGTTATTATTCACAACCCTTTCTCGTCAGAGCAATTTTCAAGATGATCGAAACATACATGACTTGCGTCACTAGGTAAAGAAAACATGGTCAAAGCGAAACTCTTACCAACACATATTTCGAGATATAGATAGGCGAGGTATACTCGGATCGAAATACTAAATGTGTATGATCTAAGTATATATATATAACATACGACTTTTGTCTCATGAAGTAGGAGATAGAATAGATACAATTTTGAGTGACAGATAAGTTCAAGTCTTCACATACCTTTTTGTCGAGAAGTTCCACTGGTTCCTTGAATAGTTCTTCTTCTTGTATGATGAATCGCCATGAAGTCCTTGAGCTCAACTACACTTACTATCCTAGTCCGAGACTTAGCTATAATAGACTAGAAATCAAGACTCATAGTTTTTATCACTAACATTGACAAACATGCTTGAGATAGCAATGCATGCGAGGTTGACCGAGCTATGCTCTAACAATCTCCCCCTTTGTCAATTTTATAATACATATGGAATACAAAAAAGATAAACTTTAGTGGCTCCTATTCCATAGTCTAATCTTCAACGTTCCTCGAAATCTTTGCCACTTCCAAGTACTCCAATGATACCAAAGGTTGTAAGTTTAGCATCACCGTTGTTGAAGATCCATAGATATAACAATGAGAGAAATAGAGATTCTCAATCATTATATATAGTGTCATAGTATTACTACACAGTGTCAAAGTCCAATTGTATTACAACTTCAACAATATTACTTTGGTGATATGTATCACTCCCTCTTAGTCAATACTCCATCTCGATCATGGAAACCACTCCCCCGTACACAATGATCCGAAAACCATATGTATTTGTAGTGTGAACTACATATTAATTCTCCCCCTTTTTGTCAATAAAATTGGCAAAGGTACAAGAAAGGGATAATAATGAAACTTCCACAAGAGACATTTCATGACTAATAGGAAAGACACACATCAACTTAATTTAGATGCAATCATATAAGCGAAGCTAATAACATTCATCAAGGAGTTTAAAGATACAAGATAACCCCTATAAAATTCCACAGCCGCACTCCCCATAAAGATACTAAGCACAAGTGCAAATGAACTCTCCCCAATTTGATGTCATTCCCAAGAGAACAACAAGAGCGACCTTAATTTCGAGAGAAAAGAAGGATTTTTATTGGATACCAAAAACCATGATAAGTGATTTTCTATATCCAAAATCTCAATCAAATTAATCACAAGAAAATCCATGATTAATTCAATCGGAATACGGAACTAAATCAAACTACAAAAGTGATCAATTTAATTGATTGTGCTCAACATAAGTAAACTTACGGAGCTACGACTAAGATAATCATACAGAGATAACCAACTCAATCGTACAAATACCCAACATAAGGAAAACCTTACGGAATATATGACTACATTAACCACAATAACATGATTAGTATATCCGTTCATATACTCAACACAAGAACTTGTGGAATATATGAAAACTCAACTAGATTAATTACAAGAGAACCTGTAATTAATCTAATTGGAATACAAATAATCAAACTAATCACTTACTTTGGGCTCAACATAAGAGAACTTATGGAACCCCGACTAAGTTTATCATAGAACATGACAACCTTAACCGTTCATTTACTCGACATAAGAAGGAGAACTTATGGAGTACAAACTAAATAACCAAACTAGTTGATTAATTTAGTTCCTAATGCTCAACATAATACACCTTATGGAACAACCAACCAATTTAATCAAGAATAATCAACTTAGTCGTATCGTTCTCAACAAAATACATACAATGGAGCCTTCACGGTAAACAAAGAATGGATCAATGAAGATCAATACCGTGGATAACATACAAGGATCTATTATATCTTTCCATCACTATATGCATAATGACATAATAGACTTGATCCTTGTTCACAAAAGATTTTAACCTATCTTCCATCAAAGAATTGACAATATAGGCTTAACTTTTGTGTTTGTCAAAAGTCTATTCATCCTTAAACCAATATAAGAATACCGATCATGAACGACTTTACTTTTGACAAAATATGGGACAATAAAGTTCACGGACGTAAACACACAAATCCCATAAACATTGCAATATAACAAACCAAGAAATAAATATTGCAAACCATCATCCTCCAAATATTTTTAGAATTTAAAAACCAATAAACCTAAAAAATTATACAAGAAGATGAAAAAATAATAGCTATGTGTAGTCACAATCATTGCTATTCAAGCACTAGTTATTCTTCCAACTAATCCAGAACGAAGACATCCTAGGCAAACATACTCAGTTTTCCTTGATGATTTCATACCTCTGAAATGGTCCATCGAAGAAAGAGTCACTGATATCCTTGATCCTATTGACTGTAGAGACTCCATGTTCAAATGTTAGAACATTGACTTTTCGATCAAGAGAGCGAGCATACTTCCGAGCCTTTTCACAGTCAAGGATAAATTTATTCTGATTCCTGATCAAGCTATTCTGAATACCAAGGATTTTTGCATGTCCATCAATGAGCTGGTTTATCTGCAATTTAAGGTTAGCAAGATCGTTCTTAGCTTTATTCTGAACGCGAATCATATCCTTGACAGATTCTCCAATCCAAGAGTTATACTCTTTTCTTTCAAGCATCTTCTTCAGAATAAAATCTTGAGTAGAATCACGTCCTTTGAGATCATCCTCTATAAAAGGGTTAACTTCTTATTTGTGAACAGTTTCCATCGAGTTCCTTTTCGAAGATTAATGAACGCATATAAAAAATATATATAAGTTCAAGTGTATACCTTAGATTGAAACCCTAGAGTCCCTTGAGGACATATGGACGTTCGTGGGCTAGGCCATACCCCAAGAACTGGGCCAAACTAGGAAAACTGCATACTGAGTTGTTATTAAACTTTTTCCATCCCTAAAAAGAAAACATAACACAGAGATGAAAGAATGAAATACTAAAAACTCACACCATAAGATATCAATCATACACAGTGGTGAAAGTCACCAAAAATACTTGAGCATCTCTCAAACATCATTCTTGTATCTCTCAAGTTAGATACAAGAATGAAACTTTCTACTACTAGGTAGCAGAGGGAGACATAGTCCCACCATAAGTTTTGAGAGAATAGTTGTGATTTCTACCAGGATATCTAATCTCAGTATTTCTTGTCATATCTCTTTCTGAAAGCTCAAGAGAAGAAGCTTTCTGATTACTAAGTCTAGGACCTTTAGAGATAGGTTCAAGAGGATTCTTTGAGATGGGTTTCCAAACTCTAGACTTTGACTTACCAGAGTTCTTCTTATAAGCACAGGTCATGTTTTCATCAGTAGCATAAGAGTTTAAACCACTAGAATGCACCGTCCTGTAATGAATTCTAGGAAAGAGATCAATTTATAAGATGTCTGGTTTCTTGTGAGCATGAGATTCACTGCAGTAGTCAACTGACTATTTACTCCATTGACAGTGGAAAGAAGCAAACTATGAAGTTTAGAAATTTGATTCTTCCTGGAAAAACAATGGATAGCATAGTGATTCCTTTTTCCACAGAAGGTACATGTTCGTGGAAGAGAAGCAACAACAGTACTTTCATAACCACGGGAGAAGATTGTAAGTTATGAAAACTTTTCTTGACACAATCTTCATCTGGAGAAAATTTCATTCTGTACAGTAACTCATCAGAATTAGTTTGTGCAGAAGAATTTTTATTTAAAACAGAGTTTTCCTTTTCCAAGGATTTGCACTGTCCACGGGATATGACAAGTGATGCTTCAAGATTCTTTTGCTCAACACGAAGTCTGTCAAGATCAGATGAATATGTCTCGATCGAACATTTTTCTCTAATTGAGCCTTTTTTAACTAGGTTTTCAAGATCACAATTCTTTTCACGCTGTATATTGTTTTCTTGAAGAAGTTTCTAAATTTCTTTAGAGAATGACCCTATAATGTTATATAGCACTTGTTCACGATCAATAGACTTTTGAAATTCATCAATGAGTTTACAATGATCCTGTAGATCAATACACTCAGTAGAATTTTTTGAAATTCTGGTGAGCTCCTTTTCAGCTTTAGCCACTATGTCCAATGTCTTATTGGAGGAAGAATGATCAACACAAGATGAGTCATTCTTCTTACCTCGGGATTCGGAAGAATCATCTAAGGAATGACCCTTTGAGGTATTTCCAAGACGTTTGACAAAGTTGACAGCTTTAGGAGGTATTTTGGTATGCGTATGAGATTCTGTCCATAGACTCAGATTGCCACAAACACAGACTTATGAGGTCTTTAAAGTGTTTGCCCGCTCTGATACCAATTGAAAAAGCGGGGGTCTAACAACACCACCCAATATTTCGCTTAGCAATCTGTATGGACTAACTCCGAAATACTTTGCTAGAGAATCAACTAGACAGTCAGACTCAATCTAGATTAAAGTATCTCAAGGAGTTAATATCTCTCACTTGTTTTGATTTACTCAAACTAAAACAATAGCGAGTCTTTAATCAAACACAAGGAATAACTTGGACGGTACCAAAGACCAATGTCCAAGGATCAATCAATATCAATCAACAACCAAAGGTTGGATTTCCAATTGATTAGATCAAACACACAACCTATATTATTTATATTATATAAACAAATATAATGCGGAAAAGAAATAACACAGACACCAGAAGTTTTGTTAACGAAAAAACCGCAAATGCAGAAAAACCCCGGGACCTAGTCCAGATTGAATACACACTGTATTAAGCCGCTACAGACTCTAACCTACTCCAAGAAAACTTCGGACTGGATTGTAGTTGAACCCCAATCAATCTCCCACTGATCCAAGGTACAACTTCACCCCTACGCCTCTGATCCCAACATGATACTACGCACTTGATTCCCTTAGCTGATCTTACCCACAACTAAGAGTTGCTACGCACCAAAATTGCTGGCTTTAAACAATAAACAAATCTGTCTGCCATAGAAAAGTCTATCCAAGGATAAATCTGTCTCCCACAGAAAAACCCTAAAGTGTTATTTCGTCTTTTGATATGAAATCAAGGTGAACATAAACCAATTGATAATCCGGTCTTATATTCCCGAAGAACAACCTAGATTAATTAATCACCTCACAACAATCTTAATCGACTAGCGAAAGAATATGTTGCGGAATCACAAACGATGAGACAAAGGTGTTTGTGATTACTTTCATATCTTGCAAATCGGAGAACTCTCACAATCTCAAGCCAATCACAGATTGTACTCGTACAATAGAAGATGCAAGATCAGATCACACAACTACGATACAAGTAGTATCGGTATGGCTTCACAATCCCAATGAAGTCTTTAAGTCGTTAACCCAGTTTGAGAAAAGAAAACCAGAGGGTTAAAGGAGAATCGATTCTAGCTTACAAACTAGTATCACACGGACGTGTGGGGATTAGTTTGTAAAGTTGCTAGACGTCCCCTTTATAGTCTTTCAAATCAGGGTTTGCAATCAATGTTAGCTTAGTCACAAAGTATTCAATATTCACCGTAGGATGAAAACCTGATTTAGATTCAATATAATATATCTCAATCGTTAGATCAAAATCTTAGCCTGTCATATACAATTGTACTGCACGATTCTAGGTTTATAAACCGTACCCAAACGTGTGCATTGTTGGTTCAACAATAGTCAACCAAAAGGTTAGCCATTTGAGCATTTCATACCAACCACTTTCTTCACCATAACTAGTTCAATCAACTCATATGAACTAGTTAGAGAGTTGTTCAATTGCAAGGAAATCTCATGTACTACACAAGGCACAATTGTGAAAAAGATGATTCGATTCGATTGAATCAGCTCATGAACATTATAGCCACGGTTTGCATAAAGCATTCCTTACTAATTTAATATTCATGTTCAGAGCACATATTTAGATCATAACCTCTTAAGTTCACAAACAAGTTCGCGGACTTAAGTCAATCGGTTGGGTTTTCCAAACTCAACAGAAATTCTCGGGAAGAGAACTTCCGCCAGTTCGCGGACTAAGCACACAAACGAGGTTTGGAAAATCCAGCAGAAATTCTCGGTCGAGAACATCCGTCAGTTCGCGGACTTGGCAAGCCAACTCCACAATCCTACCAATTCTTCTTGATCAACAAAGTTAGAAAAACTTCGTACCAAGGAATACATGGTTATGTAATCTAAACTCTCATTCCAATCATTGAAACATTCTCAGAGGACGTTATTCAGTTGTTATTCACAAACCTTTCTCGTCAGAGCAATTTTAAAGATGATGGAAACACACATGACTTACGTCACTAGGTAAAGAAAACATGGTCAAAGCGAAACTCTTACCAACACATATTTCGAGATATAGATAGGCGAGGTATACTCGGATCGAAATACTAAATGTGTATGATCTAAGTCTATATATATAGCATACGAATTTTGTCTCAAGAAGCATGAGATAGAATAGAAAGACTTTTTAATGACAGATAAGTTCAAGTCTTCACATACCTTTTTGTCGAGAGGTTCCACCGGTTTCTTCAATAGTTCTTCTTCTTGTATGATGAATCGCCATGAAGTCCTTGAGATCAATTACACTTACTATCCTAGTCTGAGACTTAGCTATAATAGACTAGAAATCAAGACTCATAGTTTTTATCACTAACATTGACAAACATGCTTGAGATAGCAACGCATGCGAGGTTGACCGAGCTATGCTCTAACAAAGTTCTCAATCGATTCTGAATGTGTTCGACTCAGTATCATTTTTTTTGAAGATCCGTAGCAATAACAATATGAAAAAGAATGTTCTCAATCATTGTTATTCAGTGTCATAGCATTATTATATAGAATCAAAGTTTAATTGCATCACAACTTTGAAATAATACTACGGTGATATGTATCACTCCCCCTTAGTCAATACTTCCATCTTATAATGGAATCCACTCCCCCTACATAATGATTCGTAAGCCATATGTATGTCGTGTGAACTACCAAATGATTCTCTCCCTTTTTGTCAGTATAAATTGGCAAAGGAACGAAAATTATGGGATCATAATGAATCTACAAAAGATAATTCATGACTAAAAAGAAAACATATCAACTTTCTGTCGATGATTTGACATAGTCGAAATTAGTGTATTCATCTAGGATTTTGTTAAGATACAAGTTAATCCTTTCAAATTCCACAACCGCTCTCCCGACAAAGATATGGCAATTAAGCACAAGTTCATTTAAGAACTCTCCACCATTTGAAGTCATTCTCAAGAGAACAACATGAGCGATCCTATTTTTACGAGAAAAGAAGGATTTTTTTGGACATTAACAAATCACATGGATTTGTATCCAGTAGTATACCTCTATTAAATTAACCATAAGAAGATCTTATTGATTAATTTAATCGGAAATCACTCAACATAAGTAAACTTACAGAGTAAATACAGTACATTCACATAAAAGTGGATCAGGGAAAGATCAATACTGCGGAATTTCTCAAAAAGTTCATTCTATCTTTTATCGATATATACATAAAGACATATTAGACTTAACTTTTGAGCATATATGAGATAATAGCATAGTCCACGAACGTAAACGCACATATATCTCATAAACATTTGCATTATATAAAACCAATAAGATTAAATACTGCAAGTTCATATTCCAAAACTTAGAATTTAAATAAATAAATCTAAAAACATTGCAAGATGAAAATCATTGGAAATAGCTATGTGTAATCACAATAATTGTTATACGAAACCCTAGTTATCCTTATTTACCATAAAAATAAATTCTTAAAAAGAAGTTTCCTAGACATTGTAGAGCTTTCGCAAAGCGTCTACAGAAAATTCCCTTTCATTATTAAAGAATTAATTGATGATGGAATCATTTATTTTTTCCAAGTTTTCAAAAAGGTCAGTTAACTCACCAAGCTCTATTTTAAGTTCACACAAGGTGTTCTTAGTTAGAGACAACATTTGTTCGTAGTGAGTTATCCTTTCCAAAAATAAAATGATTCGAGATTTCAAATCATTTTTTTTCCTGATGAAATCCTACACAACAACTCTAAAGTTAATATCATGATGACAAAAAACAGTTAGAGGAAGAACCTTTCTCATCATTTGAAGACTTCTCCTTCTTCTTTCTGGAAGATTTGATTCCTTCACAAAGATAAACATTAACTGCTTCTACTGAATCCCTTTTTGTGGTACTCCTGGTTACAAGAGCCATGGTTCTGTATCTCTCAGAGAATAAAGAGTGAAAGACATTTTTCACAATAAGAAGGAAATATAAATGGAACACAGAAAACAATAAAACCCTAAAGAGGTTTTTTGCAAAGGCACCTTGAAAAATTCTTCACGGTCCGTGATCCATTACCTATTTTTGATAATGTATTATTCATTCTACAAAACTTATCTTACATGTCCTTATGTAAATTTCTCATGATTGTAGTTTATATATCAACATAAGTAAGAACTTATTCTTGGCTCAATAAACGGAGTTTAGAGCACAAGAAATGTTGACATACACAACAAGTCTTAGCGGACTTTAAAATAATGTGTATCATAATAAGGGTAATACACAATTTTGTGTATAATTTTGATAATTGGAAGAGGGTTCATCAAAAACTCACTTATTATCCATTCATGAGAACACTTAAAGGAAAGTCTAGATAAAACAAAATAATTAAGTAAAAGCTAGACAGAACTTGAGCAACCTTGAAGGAATCCTCATATTCTCAAGTTAATAAAGACGAAGAAAATATTACCACAGTTAAGTAGCAATGGAGTGAGCAGAGTGCTCACTTCTTGTGTCACCAGGTGACCTTCCAAGGTTTATAGTATAAATTGACTCCTTACCTCGTCTGGTTTTTGTTCTTCAAGACTTCTTCTTGTTCTTAGAGGTTCCATGTTGATTGCTTATGGCCAGATTCATTCTCTCTATGTCTTTATAAAGCTTGGAAATTCTTTGGTTGTTCTTCTTAAATTTCCAATACTTACTTTGAACATGATTTTTATTTCCACAAAACAAGCAATTCACAGAGGGATTATTTTTTTGACGATTGGCCACATTTTATCACAACATACTGTATCCACCTTTCCTGAACCGGCTGGTACAAAGGAATTGTTTGTGACCATAGTCTTGTTTTTGAACCCAATACCATTTGTGTTTCCAAAGGACTTCTGACCAAATAACATTGCTAAGATCTTGTCAGAGATTCCAGACAGCCTTTGTAAGTTACACTTAAGAGTATCAATCTCTTTTATTTTAGAGATAGGGTTCAGGTGAGTTCATCGTTAAGTTTATCAAACTCAAGATTCTTCATCTAAAGCAATAATTTATGTTTCTCCAAAGATTTCTTTAGTTAAAGATTTTCACGGTAAATCTCTTCACTTTTATCCAAGAATTCCAAAATCTCAGTGTCAGACTCGTATTCTGAATCAAAATTTGAGTTAAAAGAAGTTTCTACAGAGAGAGCAGAATTTTCTGTGCAAGCTTCAAAAATATGCGCATCAATAATGAACTGACAAGATTTTACTTCTTGTATTGTTGAATCATCTGAAGCATCAAAGGGATAACGTCGTTTCTCAAATATTATGATTTTCTTTACAATATCTTCGATCTTTTGTGTAATCAAGGATCTATTAAGATCAACATGATCAGTGTAACATTCATCAGCCCATGACAAAATAAAAGATTCACTTGTATTGGTCACAACATTGAAGCAGATACTCTGGATGAATTCTAATCATGATCAATGACCTTCAATTTTCCAACAAGAGAGTTTCTGGAAAGAATTTCGAAGTTGTTACCTTCAACAATCGCGTGCTTCTTAGAAACATATCTAGCTGGTAGAGATATGATAATTTTCATCACAATGTCCTTTTCAGAAATAGTCTTACCTAATGCAAAAGATGTATTAACAATTTCAAACACTTAGTGATTAAACTTATCAAAAGAATCTTAATCAGCCATATGAAGGTTTTCTCAATCACAATTTAGGTTTTGAAGCCTATCTTATTTTTCAGAGGTATTCCCTTAAAATACGGTTGCTAAGATATCCCAAGCATCTTTAGGCCTAGCGTTTAACCCTTTAGAATTATGCTTTATAGCACTAAATTCGGATTCACTATAATTCGCTATGTTTTTCTCAACAGTTATACCGTCTAAAATAATTGTGGGAGGCTCATAACCGTTTACAACATGAAACCCACGATTGGAAATCACGGGCTTGTGGAAAGGCACGCATAGAAATTTCCCTCCATAAGTAATTTGAACCATCGAAGACTGGTGGTATGTTTATAGAGATAACACTTATGTCCATATAGTCAAATTGCTACAGACACAGACTTATGAGGTCTAAGTGTGTTTGCCTGCTCTGATACCAATTGAAACTAGGGGGTAAAACAACCACACCCAACTATTTCGTTCGACAATCTGTATGGAATAAACTCTAATACAATTATGAGAGCAGCAAGCTGAGCTCAATCAGGAAGAGATTAAAAATCTTTTATCTCTTTATAAATGAAATCAATAAATTAAAGAGATAGAGATACGTGAACCTGATTGTTATGAGAATAAATCGAATGGTACTAAAGACCAATATCTGAGTGTCAATCAAGTCTTATGCAACAAACAAGGTCGTATTTATCAACTGTGATTGAACTACATATAACCTGTGATATTTCAATTATATAAAGAAAACATAATGCAAAAAAGAAATAACACAAACACCAGAAATTTTGTTAACGAGAAAACAGCAAATGCAGAAAAACCCCAGGACCTAATCCAGACTTGAACACCACACTGTATTAAGCCGCTACAGACTCTAGCCTACTACAAGTTAACTTCGGACTGGAATGTAGTTGAGCCATAACCAATTCTCACACGGATTAATCTACAGTCACGTTCCTTGTGCCTCTTGAATCTCGTAAAACCCTACGCACTTGATTCCATTAGTTGATCTCACCCACAACTAAGAGTTGATATGACCCAAAATCGAAGACTTATAAACAAATCTGTCTCCCATAAATAAGTCTATTATGCTTGTTGTTTCCGTCTTTAGATAAAATCAAGGTGAACAGGAAACTCAACTAATAATCAGATCTTACTCCCCAAGAGCAGCCTAGAAATATTAGTCACCTCGTAATAATTTAACTGATTTGCAGAAGAAGTTATTGCGAAGTCACAAGAGTCTGAGACGAATAGATGTTATGATTACTTTTTATATCTTACCTATAGGAGACAAATTTAGAGAAAATCTTATAGAAGATTAAACTCAATACGACAGAAAGTGTAAGATCAGGGTACGCAACTACAGAGAAAATAGTTGGACCTGGCTTCACGATTCCAAAATGAAATCTTCAAGTCGTTAACCCTAGAAGGGTTTTTCAGAAGAACTAAAAACCTATGTTAATGGATACTCGACTCTAGTTTGCAACTAGGACACACAAAAGTGTCGGAATTAGGTTTCCCAGATGCTAGAGTTCTCCCTTATATACTCTTTCAAATCAGGATTGCTTACAATCAAAGCTAAGATAGCTTATTAACAAAGTAATTGATATTCACCGTTAGATGAACTCCTGATTTAAGATTCAAGCTAAGTCTGCTTAGAAAATAAGCAATTAATCTACACTATTGAATGGTATTAGCTTGATACACATAAATGAAATATACATATATTTAGATATGGGTGAACTGTACCTAAACGTGTATAACAAGTTGGTTAAATAACAGTTAACCGAAGTTAGCCAGATGAGCACTTTTATTTTAGCCATATTCATATAACACTTCTTGATCAAATATGATAATAAATTGACCATGAAAGATAATTAAATGAATATAAATGTGTTTTAAGAGAGCCGTTCAAATGTTCAATATCTCATAGAAATATCCATGAACAATTTGAATCATATTCGGCTTGGTTTGTAATCGTATAAGGTACATATACAAGAAAAAATTCATGAACATAATGTCACGGTTTGCAAAGCAAGTTCGCATACCTTAATTCATTAATGTTCCAGGGAATTAAGTTCACAAATTGAGTTTGCAAAAGAACCTGAGTTCATGAGTATGAAATGTCATACTTACTGATTTAAGAAGCTACATACTGTGTTTGCAAACTGAGTATGCGAACCAAAGTTTCGTACCTTGACCAGCCTTGCCAACTCTGTTCGCTAACCACAGTTCTGGACCTATCACAGGTAAACCCGTTCACAAACTCAGTTCACGAACAAGAGTTTCGTACCTGAACCAGTATTTCACAGTTCACATACCAGGTGTGCATACTGTGATGTTTCCAGGCATTGTTAGTAGTTCTAAAACTCTCATTCAATCATTGAAACATTCTTGGAGACCACAATGGTAATCGTACACATACCACTAGCTTCAAGTAATTTTCAAGTACTTAATTGATCAATACGTGACATCAAATGAAC
This sequence comes from Papaver somniferum, assembly GCF_003573695.1. Taxonomy (NCBI): domain Eukaryota; kingdom Viridiplantae; phylum Streptophyta; class Magnoliopsida; order Ranunculales; family Papaveraceae; genus Papaver; species Papaver somniferum. The sequence continues at coordinate 54,331,905 of NC_039358.1, read as the reverse complement.
GTAAGATGTTCAAGGTAAATTTCACATGATCATCTTGACTTAATATTTAGTTTCCAACAAATTAATTGTTTATAACTAAACTCGTCATGTAGATGATGAAGTTAAGCTAAAGATTTAAACTTGTATTTCAAGAAATATATAAACGAGATAAACTCGAATGTGTATAACTGTGATATCGCCTTCTCAACTAAACCTCTCTGTGGTCTGCCCTTAGTGATTTAGTTATGTGCCTTAGTAGTCCAGACATGCTGTCATTGGGTGTGCTGTGGACCGTTGATAGCTAGCCACGTGTCTGACATCGATTGAGTCTAGTTAGGGTTCAATTATTGGATACTTAATGTGTAAGAAGGGTTATCCCTTTGTTACCTGAATTCTGTTTTGAATGAAATACATTTGATTGCGCCTCTGTCACAGATTTTTGGCTTGAATATCTGATTCAAGAGGTGATTCTTCACCATTCTATCCATCTCTGCTGGTTAAATTGTTGTAGGGATACAACAACTGGCATCAGAGCCGTTCAATCCACCCATTTTTTTTCCGATGACTCTCAAGGAGGTTTCAGATAGAACCGATGCTAACACCGCTTCTACCATTCAACTCCACTCAGAATTCCAATCCCTTTCCATAGATATTACTTCTCAGATCGATACAGCCAAAATAATCTTCAAAGAGGCATTACAAGAAAATAATCGAAATCTCATCACCTTATTAGCTCGGCCAGTGAATAATCATCGTTCTGAAGATTCAGGTGGTTCTTATACGCAAGATTCTGAAGGTTCAAATAATAACCATCATTTTCGATCTCATTCAGGTAATACTCACCGTCTTCCAAAGCTTGATTTTCCACATTTTTATGGTATTAACCCTAGAGGTTGGCTACAGAAGAGCGAAAGATATTTTCAGTTGAATGATATTGATGAACTTATTTAGAAGGAAAAGCAGAAAAATGGTTTCTCAATTTTCAGGTAAATCGACAACGTATTACTTGGACAGATTTGGCCAGACACTTATGTGCTCGATTTGAGAATCTTATAGAAGAAAACTTTGTAGGCAGTTTCAATAAATTAGTTCAAACCACCACCTTTGATGAATACTATGAGGAATTTGAATCTCTTAAAGCCTTAATGCTAGATATTAACCCTACACTTACATAAACTTATTTTTTAATGATTTTTCTTAGTGGCCTAAAGGATGAGATAGGAAAATTTGTGTCTATGTTTCACCCACAAACATTAGCTGCTGCTTTCTCATTAGCCAGACTACAAGAGCAGAAACTCAGTTCAGTTACCCACCTTCCTAAATCTTATACTGAACCCTTTACTTCACCTTTTAGCCAAACCAGACCATACCAATTTAACAATTTCTCTCCTAGGCCATCTCCTACTTCTCCTAAATCTGCCCCTATGACTCCCAAGTCTTCCTTTCACAACATTCCAAACCTACACCCACCACCCCAACAATTAAAAAACTGACACAGGAAGAGATGAACAAAAGAAGAGCTCAAGGTTTATGTTACAATTGTGATGAGGTGTATAGGCAAGGTCATTTTTGTAAAGTCAAACAAAAGATCTTTATGCTCCAGGTTGAAAATTCTGAATCACAAGAGACTGAAGAGGAGGAATACATCTTTGAAGAAGCTGTATATTCACCTGTTCAACCTGATATGGAGATTTCAGTACATGCTTTGACTGGCCATGCCACTGGTGATACTATTAGAATCCTTGGAGTCCTTAACAGTCACAAAGTCTCCATACTCATTGATTCAGGCAGCACCACAAGTTTTATTGACAGTGCATTGGTTGCTTCCCTCCAGTGCAGCAGTGATTCAACTACACAAATGAAAGTCAATGTTTCAAATGGAGAGCACAAACGCAGCCATGGTATTTGTCCACAACTACAATGGAGCATGCATGGCCATACTTTTGTTGAGAATCTAAGACTTTTACCATTGGGAGGCTGTGACATTGTCTTAGGTACAGACTGGGTCAAGACATCAGGTAATGTTCTCTTTAACTTTTCAAAACTGAGCATTTCATTTAAGTATAAAGGTAAGAAAATCGCCTTACAAGGTGTGGGGAAACAAACTTATTTACTTCAGATGAGTGGTGAATCTGTTAAGAAATTTCTTTCTAGCTCTTCTCATGGCTTGGTGGGGCACTTATTTTCCATTTATACACCCACTTCACCACCTACAACACCTGATATTCTTTTACCCTTATTACATGAGTTTGATGACATTTTCCAAGAGACAACTCAATTGCCTCCACAAAGAAACTTGGACTATAAAATTCCCTTGCAACCCAATTCAGCACCTATAAACCTTAGAGCTTACAAGTGCCCCTACATTCAGAAAGGTGTGGTGGAACAACTGGTTCAAGAAAAATCCAGCTAAGCAATAATCCCTTTGCATCACCTATACTTCTAGTTAAGAAGAAAGACAACACATGGAGATTTTGTGTTGACTATAGAAAACTCAACAGCATTACAGTCAAGGACAAGTTTCCCATTCCAATTATTGAAGAATTATTCGATGAATTGAATGGAGCTATTGTCTTCACCAGAATTGACTTGAGAGCTGGATATCATCAAATCAGAGTGCATCTCTCAGACATTTTCAAAACTTCCTTCAGAACACATCAAGGCCATTATGAATTTAAAGTGATGCCATTTGGCCTTACTAATTCCCCAGCCACTTTTCAAGCTTAATGAATGAGATATTTCAACCTTCCTTGCGGAAATTTATACTGGTATTTTTTTGATGATATTCTAATACACATCAAAAGCATGACTGAGCACTTGGAGCATCTCAGGTTTACATTCTCCCTGCTCAGAAAACATCAACTATATGCTAAGCTCTCTAAATGCTGTTTTGGCCAACCTTCACTGGAATACTTGGGCCATATTATTTCAGCTGCATGTGTTTGTGCTGATCCAAGTAAAATTGCTTGTATGCAAACTTGGCCAACACCCTCTACACTCAAAGAATTAAGGGGATTCCTTGGGATTATAGGCTACTGTAGGAAGTTTGTCAGGAATTATGGAGCAATCAGTAAACCACTTACTGATCTTCTCAAAAAGAACTCCTTCTTTTGGACTTCAGCAGCCACTTCATCTTTTGAGCAACTCAAGCAGGCCATGTCAACAACTCCAGTATTGGCCTTACCTGACTTCACTAAGCCATTTGTGGTTGAAAGTGATGCTAGTGACTCATGTCTTGGAGATGTATTACTCCAAGAAGGCAAGCCAATTGCTTACTTTAGCAAACCATTGGGTACAAGAGCTAGAGAATTATCCATATATGAAAAGGAGTTTCTAGCCATTGTCCTAGCAGTTCAGAGATGGAGACATTACTTACAAGGAGCTAAGTTCATAATCCAAACTGATCATCAAAGTATCAAGTATTTCTTGTAGCAAAGAATCACCACACCATTACATCAAATATACTTAATCAAACTGTTGAGATTTGATTATGTCATCAGATACAAGAAAGGAGCTGAAAATGTAGTGGCAGATGCACTTTCTAGAAGACCTCCTGATTCAGCTCATTGTAATTTATTGGATGCCTCTACACCAGCATGGGCTCAAGAGGTACTTGTCAGTTACACTGATGATGAGAAAGCTCAGGACATCTTCTAGTGTTGAAAATTTCACCTACAAGGAGGGAATATTGAGGTACCAAACAAAACTCTATATTGGTACTGGTGGCAAGATTATGCAAGCACTATTACATTCTCTACATAATTCTGCTGTGGGAGGTATTCAATCTACATATGCAAGAGCCAAAACACATTTTTACTGGCAAGGCCTCAAAAAGGATGTTTTACTCTTTGTGTCTCAATGTGATACATGTCAAAGGAACAAGAGTGACACCACAAACTCTGCTGGCCTTCTCCAACCTCTCCCTATACCATATTATGCTTGGAAACATATAACAATGAACTTCAATGATGGTCTACCCACAAACAACAAGAAGAATGTCATTATAATTGTGGTAGACAGGCTCACTAAGTCTGCTCATTTTATTGCCCTACAACACCCCATACACTGCTTCTTCTGTGGCCCAAGTTTTTCTCAATCAAATTTTCAAGCTACATGGGTTGCCTGCCTTAATTGTGTCAGATAGGGACAAGGTGTTCACAAGCAATTTCTGGACTGACTTATTCAAGTCTTTGGGCACAAGACTGAATTTAATCTCTGCTTATTTCCCTCAAACTGATGGCCATACTGAGAGAGTGAATGCTTGCTTGGAAAATTATTTAAGATGTGTAGCAGGTCATAAACCAAGCAGCTGGAGCAATTTGTTGTCCCTTGCAGAGTGGTGGTATAACACCAGCTTTTACAGGGTCTCAAAATGTCTCCATTTCAAGATTTGTATGGTTATTTACCTCCCCATATAGCATTCCCATCTAATGCTACTACTTCAGTGGATGCTGTGGAGGCTTTCTTGAATTCCAGAGACTCCATGCTTGATATCATCAAGGAATCACTACATCAAGCATAGGCCAGGATGAAGCTTTATGCTGACTCTTCAAGAGTGGAGAGAACTTTCCAAGAGGAGGATTGGGTCTACCTCAAACTTCAGCCATACAGACAAGCTTTTGTATCTCTCAAAAGAAACTTTAAACTATCTTCCAAATACTACGGGCCCTTCAAAGTTTTACACAAGGTAGATGTTGTGGCCTACAAACTGGAGCTACCTTCGCATTCAAGGATCCATCCAGTCTTTCATGTCTCCCAGTTGAATCAACACATTGGTATGACACACAGTCCCTCTCCTACTCTACTTGTTGTTGATCTCAATAGTGAAGTTATCATGCTGCCAGAAAAGGTGTTACAGACTAGAACAGTGATCAGGGGTAGCATATTGGTGCACCAAATTCTCATCCAATGGACTAACTCAACTGCTGAGGATTCCACCTGGGAGGACTCATCCAATGTAAGGTCCCATTACCCTAGATTTTTCCTTGAGGACAAGGACAATTTTCAGGGGTAGTCAGTGTTGTATCCCCTTCTCAACTAAACCTCTCTATGGTCTACCCTTAGTAATTTAGTTGTGTGCCTTAGTAGTCCAGACATGCTGTCATTGGGTGTGTTGTGGACCGTTGATAGCTAGCCACGTGTCTGTCATCGATTGAGTCTAGTTAGGGTTCAATTATTGGATACTTAATGTGTTAGAAGGGTTATCCCTTCATTATCTGAATTCTGTTTTGAATGAAATACATTTGGTTGCGCCTCTGGCACAAATTTTTGGCTTGAATCTATGATTCAAGAGGTGATTCTTCACCATTCTATCCATCTCTGCTGGTTAAATTTCTGTAGGGATACAACAATAACACAAAGTCTACATAGCTACACGACTTAGTCTCATTAGAAGACAAAATAGAACATACTTTTGAGTGATAGATAAGTTTTAGTCTCTACATACCTTTTGCCGACAAAGTTCCTCCAAGCTCTTCAGTATATATTTTTCTTCAATTGGTTAACGTCGTGAAATCTAAAGCTCAACTACACATTTTTATCCTAATCCGAGACGTAGGTATAAGTAGGCTAGAAATCAAGTATATATTTTTTATCAACTAAACTTGACAAACAAGCTTCTGATAGAAATGCTTGCGAGTTCGACCAAGCAGTGCTCTAACAAGACTAGAAGAAACACTCATGGATTGAACGTATCAAAATCACACGACCAAATAACTACAAGTTGTTTAACAAGATCAATAATCTCAGTCGCTTCATTTTTCCTAGCTAAAATAACTATCCCGTTCCTTTCCTTCCACAATATCCAACAAATAACATAGTGGATAATCTTCCAAACTGATTTGCCTCTACCGTGCAAGACCGTAGACCAAGCTTCAAAATAAAGTCCTCTGAATTGACTATGATATCAGGATAGCTTTAATGAAATAGTTCAATATCTCAAATGAATAAGAAAAATTCAAGAACATATTATCCATAGTTTCTCTTTTGGATTGCAGAAAATACACAAATCACTTTCTATCTCCACTCCTCTATGGATCAACATATCTCTAGTTGGTAACAAATTACGAAAAAAATCCCAAATAATAAAACTCACCTTATGGGGAATATTTCTTTTCCATAGGTGCTTCGCAAAGTTGCAAGTATCCATCTGTCCAGCTAGAGTCTCATAGCATTTGGTTGTGCTAAAATTTTCCATAATAGACATCCCATCTCCATTTTCCACAAGATTATGAATATAAACATCACGTCGTAGAAGATACTATTCGAGTCTATCATTAGCATTCAAAACTCTCTTGAAATCACACTGTCATCAGTTATTGCCGATCATCCATGCTATGGTGACATGGTTGAAACCCAAAAAAAGTTGTGGTGGTATTATGTTGGTGTCGTAGAAAATTGTTCTCCATCTCTATTACACTATAACAAAGATGTTCTATATAAGTATATATGAGAGAGAAAATCAAAATCAACACCTGATCTATCTTCTTCTCGGCCTCCCCCTCACCCTCACTTCTTCTCTAACCAAGATTCATTAAATTTATTCATAAAACAATAAATATTTCATGAAGTTTCTTATTAAAAAAACCTCAACCATAGAATCAAAATCCATTTTGTTTATCTGATAAGTGCTTAATTTACATGTTTAGAATGTCAATTTCATACTTGTTTTAACTATAATTCTTGCATTTTAACTATAATTCTTGCATATTACTTGTTATTATGATTATTTTCTAGTTTATGTGTCATATCAGGTGAATCATCCCAATAAGAGTAAAGGATGCAAAATATCTATAAACTGAAGTTATCAAAGATCCAAGTGTCTAAATCCGAAAGAAGTGGAAGAAGTGTGACGAAAAGGATCAAAAAGGTCGAAAACATAAGAAGGACTAGAATACCAATATTAAATCATCCAAATTCAGGATTTGTCATCACCACCTTGAAAATAATTCAATTACGAAGTGAACGGCGAAAGAATGAGGTCATTCGGAATTCGGACAAAGAAGTTACGGCCGAAACAGTCAAGACGAAAGACGGCGATCTACAACACAACTTTCGGTATTGCTAAAGCAATACCGAAAGTATCCATATTTCAGAAAGAGAAGGTGTATTTTACATCCCCAAAATTGGTATTTCTTTGGGGAATTCGACAATTCCGACTGAGACAAACCTATGGGGTCCCTTTTGACGTATTTTGACTTCCAAACCAACAAAACTTGGTCCTGGATGGAATCTAATACCTAAATCTCATGAAAACTATATAAGAGGACTTACACAACAATTAAATGGAATCTCATCTCATATCTCTACATATCTCATATTATACTTCTTTCTTCATTAATATTCTAGGGTTTACCCCTTTAAGGGGAAACCGGGTAATTGTGTAATCATGAGAAGCTAACCTTTTATTGATTAAGGATGAATTCAATGTTCTAGACGTGATCTTTATTGGTTAATACAAGTTATTCAGAATTCTTATCATCACGTTTTTTTCACTATTTCTAGGGTTTATGATTGATTAATTAGATTGTTTGGAGTGCATACTAGATTAATTATTGATCATTCTATTGCTAGTAAAGGGTTAGGATATCTGTGTAATTTTTGAATAATTATTACACAAGTAGAGAAGGTGACACCTCGCAGAGGGATTCTGTGGATAAATCGTGTGTGAAGACAATACTAGTAAGTGGACCTTGCGCTAAGAGTCTAACTGCTAGGATCAACCTAAGTTCACATAACTTAAAGCTTCTGATTGGGTTACACCTTGAGTGCACTACTACTTTGTGGTTCAGTGATAGACACATTTTTGTGTCTAATTTGTCCTCAATGTCCGTATTGTTGGAACTCTATTTTTGTACTAATATTGTGTTTTTATGTATTTTTAGGAAATAAACATTTTTGGAAAATTCGGCTCGAAAAGTTGATTTTGGCACCCCCGGAGGACAAGTGTTATTCGGACTCTCGCTTTTGGATAAGGGGTAACCTAATTACTAAGGGGCACCCCCAGGTCACCCAGGGGAGGACATCTTCTTCCCAAATTCAAAAACCAAAAATTGGCGGGAAAAATTGTTCTTGAACTTCCGTGACTAGAGTTGAGGATTTGAAGGTGTTCCAGTGAGATTCAATGGCCCAAATTAAATGGGTTTGTTCCTAGGGCCTAAATAGAGCTGGTATGGGTGTTGGATTCGGTAAAAATTGGTTAGATAACCGGTGGTAATCAAATCAGGGAAGATATTCTAAAATAGGAAAAATATTCTATTCTTGGAATTCTTGGATGGAAGAGACGTGCATGGGTTGATTCTATTGGCTGGAAATAATCCCTACAGCTCAAGGATGAGGCGTGAGAAGAGATAAAACAGGGAACAATCCGTAACAAATCAGAGAATTAAAGAAAAAAGATATCGGGAATATTTTCATTCACTGCCGAGTAATGGGAAGAATTTTTGGATTAATGAGAAGTTATTCTTGGTCCAAAGGTGTATAAATATAACTCTTGGGTTAGCATAGAAGGCTGTCGAGAGTTTGGGGTCGAGAGGAGGTCCAGAGAAGCAAAAATCAAGAGTTGATGAAACTCTGTTGCTGCTGCTGCTGCTGATGAAGAACACCAAGAACACGAAGAACAGACCGGTAACAGCAGTCGTTTCTCTACAGTAATAACGACTCACACCTGTGGGTCGTACATCATGCAGTCTTATTTTCCACAGCGTTTGCGACACAGCGGCGGCAGTCTTATTTTGTCACTGAGGGTCGTAGGTCTCTGGTTTTATTGTATTTCTCATATTCTCATCATTTGTAAACCATTTTTGAGCCATAATAAATTATTTTGAGAGCATTTTTACTATGATGAGTTAAACCCCAACACTGGGACGACGGAGGAGGCCGAGCTTCATACATGGGTAATTTTGTTAATTCTTTTCATGACTTTTGCATTAATTTTAATTGAAATTATGATTTAAATTAATTGGTTGTGATTTGATTTGATGGGTCATGCTTAGCTTAGATGATTTGATGTCCCATGCTTAACATTTACACCTAATATTTTGAGAATCTATCTTGGCAATAAATTAGAGTCGATATATTTAATATATTTTTCGAGCTATTATTGATAAAAGAATTATTATTTGAACCTTAAGAAATGAATTTGGCGGAATCCTAGTCCCAATGCCTCTCTACCAATTTGTCAATATTTTTGTATATATTTTTATTAAATCTAAAAATCCTTCACCTTCACAAGTCTTAGAGTTCGAACCTTCATTACTACAACCCACAACCACGAAAAATCTTTAATCATTTTGGCGCCGCCGACGCGGATTTGTGCTTAGGTAGAATTTTTAGGTTTATTTTTTTTACTATTATTTGTTCCTTTTTACGTTTCTTTTTGTGTCTTTGATTTACAGGTTCGAAGTGGAATACTAAGGACTTGGGAACAAAAAGCTTAAAGCTAAAAGCTAAAAGCTAAAAGAGAAGAAAAAAAGACATAATTTTTTTCTTTTTAGGATTTAATTTTTTTTTTTTTGTATATAGCTTTTATTTATTTATTTATTTTAGAATTTGTAAATAGGCTTCATTTTTCATAATTTTTGTAATTTTTGGACTTTTTATTTGGACTTTATGTTGGACAATTGGACTTTATTCTTTTTCTTAACCCTACGGAAGGGTATTATTAATAAAAAAATAATTATATAAACTATGTGCAGGGAAGGACGACGATTACTATATCGTCTCGGCTCCTCGGGTTCGCACACGGCATAGGAGTCGTGGCCCGAGTCGACGACAACGGTTCATCGCCCGTCTGGTACAGGAGGTAAGTCCAATCGAAACACCCGCGAATCTCCTGCAAGCGGGCTACTGTCTGCCTTAAGGTGATAATTGTTTGAGGACGAACCAGACTGTTTTTAAATTCCTAGTAAAGGGAAAGGCCTGGCCAATACAAGATAAGGGTTCGGATTTCATCACCGCTCCCTTCTTGCCCGCCTTAGGAAAACGAAACCTAACGCGAACCCAAGCTTAAAACTTGACTAGAACGAGACCGATAGGGTAACGCGCTTATTAGGAAAATTTTTCGAAAAATATTGGTTGCTCTTTAAGCACACTCCAAAGTTCATGATGGTTTCTGTGAGTTGAATGCGTGACTGCGCCGCCTTGTGATAGCGGTGAAGCCTTGGGTATCAAAGCTCCACTGAGCTTCCCTCGCCTCAATTCAACTTACTTTGACTCGGATTGATTCCAGAGGGGTTTGCTTAAATTGTAACGAATTCCCTTTCGAAAGATAGAAGCTGGTTTAGAAACAATCTAAGTGGAGCCATCATGCTTTTTGTTTGCTAGATTTTATAGGTTTGATTTGGTCGAGTCAGCCTTGTTTGTGATTGTGTAGAATTCCCTTGCAATTAAGAATGTCGAGCTGGTATGATAGAAGCCAATACAATGAATATCGACCTGAATTTGAATATGGACATCATCAGTTTTATTACCATGGTGGGAATAGTGGTTTGGAACGCCAAACCATTCAAGGTTATGGTTCATACCATGGTGAGCCCAATCACTATCCTCACAACCATCAGTCATACGAGAAAAATTCTGCTAATTCCTCTTTACTTGAGTCGACACGTAAGTTAGCTGAAATGAATAACTTAGTTATGGACGAAAATAATGCAATGAGTGAACTTTCTTTACCTGATTTCCTAGATTACGTCAGGAATTCATGTGAGTCGGCCCAAAAGCTTTTGTTTGAGACCCAGAATAGAACTTCTCTAAAAGATCTAAATTTCCAAAATAGTGTTTCCAATTTTACCCTTGATGTAAATAGTGAATATTTGCCTAATCTAGAGGACGAGGTTAGAATAAAAGACACTACTTATTTAGATAAGGTTCAATCATCTTCGTACTATGATGATGAGGATAGCAGTAATGAAGAATCTGAAATATGTAGGCATAGTGATCAGGAGTCTAGTAATCCAATTGAGCTGTATAGTGATTATACTATTTCTAATTCAAATCCAAATAATTTTTATGATTATTCACCTATTCAAAAGGACGAGTATTTGATTAGGGATACCACCGTTTTAGACGATATAGATTTTCCTTTTGATTACGAAGCCGATAGTGGTTTAGAGGAACAGGTTCATTTCGAAAATACTGTTTTAGAGTCTAGCGACTTAGAAACAATAGTCTTGGAAGAAGAAGATAGACCCGTAGAGATGAGTAAAGATGCACTACCTGATAATAACTTAGAAGAATCTCTTGAATATTTTAAGGATTCTGAATATACGGAAATTCAAAAAATAATTAGAGGTCTATCTAGAGACACTGAAAACTCTAAGTTTGGGGGTGATTATCACTTCCCTAGTGCCTTACCTTTAACTCTCAGAAAGTCCCCACACTTAGGACTTGATATCTGTGCCTCGACCATTTTACAAGATTACCTTCATACTCGTTTTCCCGAGCCTAATGATGTCCATGAAGGAGTTCAGTTATTAGAAACCCATCCTCTGGTTGATGTGGTTTTCCCAGGCTATGATACCCAGATTGACTTTGTTTTCCCACCAAATAGTTTTCTTTCAAATGTGGGAACGTTTATATTTCAAATGTGTCGAATATTAAGTTGTGAGACTAAACCTAAATGCTTTAGGAAATTAGAATCGACACATTTGCTTAAGAATGACCACTACTCTCATTTTGGTCAATATTGTAAGTCAAATCTTATTGACTTAGAGGATCCTCAATTATTTAGGTTATTACTTCGTGATTGTAAGTTCGTATTTGAGTTTTTACAGACTCTAAGACCTAGTGATTCGGATCCCATCTATGAAGAAACGCATCCAATGAAAATATTCTATTTAGACCCTTTCATAGAACCTGAACCTGAACCACAATTAGCAATAGTTTTCAGAAAACTAGGTAAGGGCATGCTATTCTTGTCCACTTTCTTGGTTCATTGCAGTTTCCTTTGGTCAGCTCTATTTAGTTTTGAAGACCCACAGTTATTTCGACTGTTACTTTATGGTTCGAGTTGACTAATCCTTTCCTAAGTCTGGCTGAAGACTTTAAACTTAGCACTTCTTGGGAGGTATCCCATGCTCATGCAACACGGTAATATCTTTTCTTAACTCTTTCGCTTCAAATATTAACAGTTTCTCCTTATTCATGCTTTTAGTTTCGTCTTTAGAACATTGAGGACAATGTTAGATTTAAGTTTGGGGGTATGGGAGAAACTTTTTAGTTGCAATTAGTAAACTCCAGATCCTAGAAATTTATGCCTATTAAGGTTTGCACTAACCAATCTAAGTGGATGGGAACATCTTGGTTGTAGGAGTTGAGGAACCAATCTGATTAGATGGACACATTATATAGAGTCTATTCATAAAAGCACAGAGCTCAGGTGTTAGAAATAACATGATAGTTCCACCATATCTCGTTGAGTCCTTTTCATATTTTTTTTTCATTTTAAACTATGTTTCTCTAAGTGATTAGGTGGGGCATGTGATTCAAGTTGTTACCACTTCTAGGATGAATTAGAGTGACTGAGTTACTAAAAAAAAAAAAAAAGACCGGACCAGTTAGACCAATCAGAATAAGTATTAACACTTGGATAATAATATGCATGTTTTCTCCCTGTTTCCGTCGCCTAAGCAAGCGTGGAATGCAGGACCCGTGGGAACTATCGTGTAATCTGCTGACAAGAAGCATACGCTTGGATCAAAAAGATCTATTCATGTCGTTAAGTTAAAAAAATGGTTATTGTTCTGTGTAGGCAACTGCTGGTTCCATTGTATTTTCCAGTTTGTTGATCTAGATTTAAGTTATTAACCACTGGTTCCCTTGTATATGCCAGTTGTGTTGATATTAGTCAAACCGGTATCTCAGTCCATTAGGATAGGTTCATTCTGGCAGTGGCCTTCAGACAGATATGGGAAACGCCGTTCACTTAGTAAACATCAAAACCATCTATGTTTTTCTATATCCATTTCTTAATCTTTCCATGTGATTAGTTTGACTCCGAATATGATGTCCATAGTGCAACTATCTGAGTAGAGCTCTGTCACTTATATATGAATTTTAGTATGCTTGAGTGCAAACTCGTGTACATCAATTGGAATTTCGCATCAGGGTACTTCCTCTTGTAGTCAATAAGTATGCCAACCAAGGAGATTCTTTAGTTCCTTCCAAGGTTCGTTGTAGATAGATAGGGTCTGGAGTATAAAGGTGATAGACGCATTTATGTGTCTAATATATCTCATTTGTATATACTGTTAGTACCCGTTTTTGTACTAATTGTGTTATTTTATGTCTTTGTAGGAAGTTTTAGAGAAATAAGCCCTTGCGGTGAAATGGGCTCAAAAAGCAGTGTTTTACACCCCAGAGAAAATTACTAAAGCACCCCAAAAATGCACCGGAAGCGTCCCAGAAATGTGCCGGAGGAATCCAAAAAAATTACTATTTCCACCGCAATTGCTATTCTCACCCCCCAATTTGGATAGGGGGACACCATATTCTTCATTTTAAAAACTGAATTTTGGCGGGAAAACATGCATGAGAACTGGCAGAAGTTTGATCGAATTTTTTAACGTGTTATAGGGAGATTAAATGGCTGAGACTTGGCAGGAAGATGTGATTAAGCCTAAGGATGATATTTTGGGTGTCGGGTCCGATCGAATTTGGCTAGAATTGGCTAGGGAAGCCACGAACTCAAAACAGAGACACACGTACAGGGAGGAGAAAAGCACGAGTTTTGGAGAGTTATGGACGTGTTTCGATTGAGTTTGATGGATCCAGCAACACTCTGGGTGATTACAACATGATTTGGAGCGTGTGGGAAGAGATTTGGAGCGTGAAGAAGTTATTTTTGGAAATTATTCTCCGAAATAAGAAAAAAAATATTCCGAGTAAAAAAGGATTTTCACGAGTTATTGCGGGGGATTTGATGATGTATGTGAGTATATAAAGGTTCTTTGGGTAGAGTAGAGGGGATGTCGAGAGTTGGGAGAGAGTTAGAGACGTAAAAATCAAAGAACCAGACGTTGTGAAGAAGTTCTTGCTGCTGCTGGAACTGAAGAACACGAAGAACATTGGACGAGGCAGGAAAGTCGTTAAAAAATGTCGCTTTATTGCGACACTTTTCCACTCCTTTCCGCGACTGAGTCATTGTACCAACAACACTATCTCTGTGTCGTTGATTCTGGACGCCTTCTGTGGGTCGCAGAATCCTGTTTTATACTATTTACTTATCTTTCTCTTCTTTGTAAAACACTTTTGAGCATCAATGAAATTCTTTGAGAGGTTTTCCAATATGATGAGCGACTAATTCCCTCGTAACCAAGGCAATGTAGGAAGCTATTCACGCAACATAAATGGGTAACTATTTCATTTAATTATGTAATTCACCTAATCGCTGCTTTTGCAGAGTTTCAAATTATTTGAATGATTTGTCTTAATTATTTGTTATTCAGTTTGATAGGTTATGCTTGGTTTAATCTCTTGATAATCTATGCTTAAGGTTTACAAATAATGTTTGAGAATCTGTATGATTGATAGTGAATTAAAGATAAAAGAGGACTTAAGAATTGAATAGAGTTTTGAAATATTTATCATTCAATTTTGCATAATAGTGGAATCTAGTGTCTTGGTTACCTCTCGCCCAAACTGTTAATATTTTTGTATATATATATTTTAAATCTAAAAATCCATTACCTTCACAAGTTCGAGTTTGAATGATACCCCTTACCACTACAACTACAACCCCCATTAAATCTTTAATCATTTTGGCGCCGCCGACGCGGATTTGTGCTTAGGTAGAATTTTTAGGTTTATTTTTTTTACTATTATTTGTTCCTTTTTACGTTTCTTTTTGTGTCTTTGATTTACAGGTTCGAAGTGGAATACTAAGGACTTGGGAACAAAAAGCTTAAAGCTAAAAGCTAAAAGAGAAGAAGAAAAAAAAAGACATAATTTTTTTTAGGATTTAATTTTTATTATTATTTTTTTTTTAGTATATAGCTTTTATTTATTTTTTTTTAGAATTTGTAAATAGGCTTTATTTTTCATAATTTTTGTAATTTTTGGACTTTTTATTTGGACTTTATTCTGGACAATTGGACTTTATTCTTTTTTTTAAGCCTACGGAAGGGTATTATTAAACAAAAAAAAAACTATATAAACTGTGTGCAGGGAAGGACGACGATTACTATATCGTCTCGGCCCCTCGGGTTCGTACATGACATAGGAGTCGTGGCCCGAGTCGACTTCAACGGTTCATCCCCCGTCTGGTACGGGAGGTAAGTCTATCGAAACACTCGCGAATCTCCTGTAAGCGAGTTACTGTATTCCTTAAGGTGATTCATTGATTGAGGACGAATTTGGACTGCTTCTAAATTCCTAGTAAAGGGCAAGGCCTGGCCAATACAAGATAAGGGTTTGGATTTCATCACCGCTCCCTTCTTGCTCGCCTTAGGAAAACGAAACCTAACGCGAACCCAAGCTTAAAATTTGGAATAGAACGAGACCGATAGGGTAACGAGCTTAATAGGAAACTCGTTCGAAAAATATTGGTTGCTCTTTAAGCACACTCCAAAGTTCATGATGGTTTCTGTGAGTTGAATGCGTGACTGCGCCGCCTTGTGATAGCGGTGAGGCCTTGGGTATCAAAGCTCCACTGAGCTTCCCTCGCCTCAATTCAACTTACTTTGACTCGGATTGATTCCAGAGGGGTTTGCTCAAATTGCAACGAATTCCATTTCGAAAGATAGAAGCTGGTCTAGAAACAATCTAAGTGGAGCCATCATGCTTTTTGTTTGCTAGAAATCTTTAGGTTTGCTTTGGTGGAGTCGAGTCGGCCTTGTTTGTGATTGTATAGAATCCCTCCGTAGTTTATATTTCTTCGGTGATGAATCCTTTTGAGGAGATGCCACCTGAGATGACGTTGCGAGAATATATGTCTAGAAATTCTCGTTATCAAGAGATGTCTTCGGAAATAACTCTTGGTGAATATATACGTGGGCAGCGATATATGGATACTCCAACTTTTATTGAGGAATCACCTCTAACGATCTATGAGAAATATTATAAACATAAACCATGTAGTTGGAAACAAAGATTGAGAATTATTAAATGTCAAAAATTATATTATGATGATGAAGATAGTGCTGATGAAGAATCGGAAATGTGTGGGAATAGTGATCAGGAATTTGTTACCCAGTTGAGCCTTATAATGATTATATTATTTCTGGTTCAGATCCTAATAATTTTAAAAATTATTCACCTATTCAAAAGGACGAGGATTTGACTAGAGATACCCCCGTTTCAGACGATGTAGTATGTCTTGTTTACGAAACCAAGAAAGGTTTAGAGGAACCGGTTTATCCTGAGAATACTGTTTTAGAGTCATACGATTTAGAAACAATAGTCTTAGATGAACTCGTAGAGGTGAGTGAGGATGCACCGCAAGATTACAACTTAGAAGAATCAATTGCCCATTTTCAAGAATCTGATGACCTACAAATTAGGGAAGTTGTGACTAGTCTATCTAGAGACACTGAAAACTCTAAGTTTGGGGGTGAGTATCATCCTACATGTGATTTAACTCTTAGTAAGGTCCCTCACTTGGGACTTGACATCAATGCCTCAACCATCTTACAAGATTATCTTCATACTCGTTTTCCAGAACCTAATGATATCCAACAAGAGTCTCAACTGTTAGAAACCCATCCTCTGGTTGATATGGTTAACCCATGCAATAATACCAAGATTGATTTTGTTTTCCCACCAAATAGTTTTCTTCCAAATGTGGGAACATATAGATTTCAAATGTGTCGAATATTAAGTTGTGAGACTAAACCTAAATGCCTTAGGAAATTAGAATCGACACATTTGCTTAAGAATGACCACTACTTTCATTGTGGTCAATTATGTAAGTCAAACTTGATTGACTTAGAGGATCCTCAGTTATTTAGGTTATTATTATTTTGTGATTCTAAGTTCTTATTTGAGTTTTTCCAGACTCTAGGACCTAATAATTTGGATCCAACCTATGAGGAAATGCATCCGAGGAAAATATTTTATTTAGACCCTTTCATAGAACCAGAACCTGAACCACAATTAGATATAAATATCTTAATCAGGAAACTAGATAAGAGCATGTTATTCTTGTTCACTTTCTTGGGTTATTATAGTTTCCTTTGGTAAGCTCTATTTCGTTTTGAAGACCCACAATTATTTCGACTGTTACTTTATGGTTCGAGTTGACTAATCCTTTCCTAAGTCTGGATGAAGACTTTAAACTTAGCACTTCTTGGGAGGTAACCCAATCTCATGCAACCCGGTAATATCCTTTCACTCTTTTGCTTCAAATAATAACTCTCCCTTGTGCATGCTTTTAATTTCATCTTTAGAACATTGAGGACAATGTTAATTTTAAGTTTGGGGGTATGGGAGAAACTTTTTAGTTGCAATAAATAAACTCCAGAGCCTAGAAATTTATGCCTATTAAGGATAGCACTAACCAATCTAAGTGGATGGAAACATTTTTGTTTTAGGAGTTGAGGAACCAATCTGACTAGATGGAAACATCTATAGAGTCTATTCATAAAAGCACAGAGCTCAGGTGTTAGTAAATGATAGTTTCGCCATATCTCGTCGAGTCCTTTTCACTTTCTATTTTTTTTTTTTTCAAGTGATTTGGTGGGGCACACGATTCAAGTTGTTACCTTTGCTAGGGTGAAATAGAGTGACTGAGTTACAAAAAAAAAAAAGAGACCGGACCAGTTAGACCAATCGGAATAAGTATTAACACTTGGATAGCAATATGCGTGTGTTCTCCCTATTTCCGTCGCCTAAGCAAGCGTGGAATGCAGGACCCGTGGGAACTATCGTGTAATCTGCTGACAAGAAGCATGCGCTTGGATCAAAAAGATCTATTCATGCCGTTAAGTTAAAAAAAAAAGAAAAAGGTTATTGTTCTGTGTAGTCAACTGCTGGTTCCCTTGTATTTTCCATTTTGTTGATCTAGATTTAAGTTATTGACCACTGGTTCCCTTGTATATGCCAGTGTGTTAATATTAGTCAGACCGGTATCTCAGTCATTTAGGTTAGGTTCACCTTGGCAGAGGCCTTCAGACAAATATGGGAAACACCGTTCACTTTTCAACCATCTACATTTTTCTTTTTCCATCTTCTTAATCTTTTCATGTGATTAGTCTGACTCCGAGTATGATGTCCATCGTGAAATTATCTTAGTAGAGCTCTGTCACTTATATGAATTTTAGTATGCTTGAGTTCAAACTCGTATACAACAATTGGAATTTCGAGTCAGGGTACTTCCTCCTGTAATTAATAAGTATGCCAACCAAGGAGGTTCTTTAGTGCTTTCCAAGATTTTTCGTAGATAGTTAGGGTCTAAAGTAATGATTTTGTGGGTATATCTCTGGTAAGCCCTCCCGAGACTATAACTCGGCCACTAGGGCCACCTAGGGGTTTAAAGGCTTATTGCATATGCTAAATGCAATCGACGATGCCTGCGAAAGTGAGTTAGGATTTTATTTTGTAGTTTTGATTTGCTCGGGACTAGCAAATAATAAGTTTGGGGGTATTTGATAGACGCATTTATGTGTCTAATATATCTCATTTGTATATACTGTTAGTACTCGTTTTTGTACTAATTGTGTTATTTTATGTCTTTGTAGGAAGTTTTAGAGAAATAAGCCCTTGCGGCGAAATGGGCTCAAAAAGCAGTGTTTTACAACCCAGAGAAAATTACTAAAGCGCCCCAGAAATGCACCGGAAGCGTCCCAGAAATGTGCCGGAAGCGTCCCAGAAATGTGCCGGAGGAATCCAAAAAAATCACTATTTCCACCCCAATTGCTATTCGCACCCCCCAGTTTGGATAGGGGGACACCATCTTCTTCATTTCAAAAACTGAATTTTGGCGGGAAAACATGCATGAGAACTGGCAGAAGTTTGATCGAATTTTTTAACGTGTTATAGGGAGATTAAATGGCTGAGACTTGGAAGGAAGATGTGATTAAGCCTAAGGAAGATATTTTGGGTGTCGGGTCCGATCGAATTTGGCTAGAATTGGCTAGGGAAGCCACGAACTCAAAACAGAGACACACGTACAGGAAGGAGAATAACACGAGTTTTGGAGAGTTATGGACGTGTTTCGATTGAGTTTGATGGCTCCAGCAACACTCTGGGTGATTACAACATGATTTGGAGCGTGTGGGAAGAGATTTGGAGCGTGAAGAAGTTATTTTTGGAAATTATTCTCCGAAATAAGAAAAAAAATATTCCGAGTAAAGAAGGATTTTCACGAGTTATTGCGGGGGATTTGATGATATATGTGAGTATATAAAGGTTCTTTGGGTCGAGTAGAGGGGATGTCGAGAGTTGGGAGAGAGTTAAAGACGTAAAAATCAAAAAACCAGACGATGTGAAGAAGTTACTGCTGCTGCTGGAACTGAAGAACACGAAGAACATTGGACGAGGCAGGAAAGTCGTTAAAAACTGTCGCTTTATTGCGACACTTTTCCACTCCTGTCCGCGACTGAGTCGTTGTAACAACAACACTATCTCTGTGTCGTTGATTCTTGACGCCTTCTGTGGGTCGCAGAATCCTGTTTTATACTATTTACTTATCTTTCTCTTCATTGTAAAACACTTTTGAGCATCAATGAAATTCTTTGAGAGGTTTTCCAATATGATGAGCGACTAATTCCCTCGTAACCAAGGCAATGGAGGAAGCTATTCACGCAACATAAATGGGTAACTATTTCATTTAATTATATAATTCACCTAATCGCTGCTTTTGCAGAGTTTTAAATTATTTGAATGATTTGTCTTAATTATTTGTTATTCAGTTTGATAGGTTATGCTTGGTTTAATCTCTTGATAATCTATGCTTAAGGTTTACAAATAATGTTTGAGAATCTGTATGATTGATAGTGAATTAAAGATAAAAGAGGACTTAAGAATTGAATAGAGTTTTGAAATATTTATCATTCAATTTTGCATAATAGTGGAATCTAGTGTCTTGGTTATCTCTCGCCCAAACTGTTAATATTTTTGTATATATATTTTTAAATCTAAAAATCCATTACCTTCACAAGTTCGAGTTTGAACGATACCCCTTACCACTACAACTACAACCCCCATTAAATCTTTAATCAAAAGGTTTTGTGGGTACACCTCTGGTAAACCCTCCGGAGACAACACTCTTCCACTATGGCCACCTAGTGGTTTAACGGCTTGCTGCACGTGCTAAGTGTAGTCATTTTACTTTCTAGATTAGATTTGCTCGAGGACTAGCAAATAATAAGTTTGGGGGTATTTGATAGACACATTTTTGTGTATAATTTGTCCTCAATGTCCGTATTGTTGGAACTCTATTTTTGTACTAATATTGTGTTTTTATGTATTTTTAGGAAATAAACATTTTTGGAAAATTCGGCTCGAAAAGTTGATTTTGGCACCCCCGGAGGACAAGTGTTATTTGGACTCTCGCTTTTGTATAAGGGGTAACCTAATTACTAAGGGGCACCCCCAGGTCACCCCCCAAGACAGCTTCTATTCGCACCCCAGTTCTGGTTAGGGGGAGGACATCTTCTTCCCAAATTCAAAAACCAAAAATTGTCGGGAAAAATTGTTCTTGAACTGCCGTGACTAGGGTTGAGGATTTGAAGGTGTTCCAGTGAGATTCAATGGCCCAAATTAAATAGGTTTCTTCCTAGGGCCTAGATAGAGCTGGTATGGGTGTTGGATTCGGTCAAAATTGGTTAGATAACCGGTGGTAATCAAATCAGGGAAGATATTCTAAAATAGGAAAAATATTCTATTCTTGGAATTCTTGGATGGAAGAGACGTGCATGGGTTGATTCTATTGGCTGGAAACAATCCCTACAGCTCAAGGATGACGCGTGAGAAGAGATAAAACAGGGAACAATCCATAACAAATCAGAGAATTAAAGAAAAAAGATATCGGGAATATTTTCATTCACTGCCGAGTAATGGGAAGAATTTTTGGATTAATGAGAAGTTATTCTTGGTCCAAAGGTGTATAAATATAACTCTTGGGTTAGCATAGAAGGCTGTCGAGAGTTTGGGGTCGAGAGGAGGTCCAGAGAAGCAAAAATCAAGAGTTGATGAAACTCTGTTGCTGCTGCTATTGCTGATGAAGAACACCAAGAACATGAAGAACGGACCGACAACATCAGTCGTTTCTCTACAGTAATAACGACTCACACCTGTGGGTCGTACATCAGGCAGTCTTATTTTCCACAGCGTTTGCGACACAACGGCGGCAGTCTTATTTTGTCACTGAGGGTCGTAGGTCTCTGGTTTTATTGTATTTCTCATATCCTCATCATTTGTAAACCATTTTTGAGCCATAATAAATTATTTTGAGAGCATTTTTACTATGATGAGTTAAACCCCAACACTAGGACGACGGAGGAGGCCGAGCTTCATACATGGGTAATTTTATTAATTATTTTCATGACTTTTCCATTAATTTTAATTGAAATTATGATTTAAATTAATTAGTTGTGATTTGATTTGATGGGTCATGCTTAGCTTAGATGATTTGATGTCCCATGCTTAACATTTACACCTAATATTTTGAGAATATATCTTGGCAATAAATTAGAGTTGATATATTTAATACATTTTTCGAGCTATTATTGATAAAAGAATTATTATTTGAACCTTAAGAAATGAATTTGGCGGAATCCTAGTCCCAGTACCTCTCTACCAATTTGTCAATATTTTTGTATATATTTTTATTAAATCTAAAAATCCTTCACCTTCACAAGTATTAGAGTTCGAACCTTCATTACTACAACCCACAACCACGAAAAATCTTTATCATTCAGTTGGATAAAACTTGATATGCGAGCGCTTTGGTATCCGGTTACAAGAGGAACTTTGGGGATAGCACTGCTCTAGCTGCTTTCCTACGGTTGGTGATGAATGGTTCTAACGAAGATAGATAAGTATACTACTGAGTCAACGTTTGGTAACGACGAAGGACTCCTTGATCATCTTTCTTTTATTTGTTATGCTCTTATTTACTTTAATCCAATCCCCCTTTGTCCTTATTTTGCTAATATAAATAACCTATCAGTTACGCAGCTCTCTGTGGGAACGATCCTTACTACCGCTATATTACCAGTTAATTAGTGGGAAATATCTTGATTAATTTTTTGCACTTACGATACACATCATTCTCATTAACCAAGTTCAAAATAAATCTTGACACACAAATAAGAAAAACTAAAGTTATAAATCGAAGAGGAGGCCAGAGATTTCCATGGATACTGAAGTAAGTTCTTAGTTTTAAAAATTTATTTTTTTTCTCAATATTTTCGTGAGGCTTCCTCAATTTTCTAATGATTTTTATTTTTATTTTTTTTTATTTTTTTTATCAACCTTAGAGTTCCCTTTAACTACTACTCGACGAGTAATCTTCATGAAGCTATACTGCGTATGATACAATAAAGATTTAATTTTTATACTTTACAGATCTTGTTTTGCTTTGTTCAAGTGTTTTTGTTTGATTATAAGTTATGTACTTTGTTGCCATGTTTTAGGGCAAAATTTTACTTTTATTAATTAACTTTTGATTATTTTTTTTATGAATTGATACTTTTTCGTAGGATCTATGGAAGATAATGAGCTATATAATTAGTAGTGATTTAAATCTTCTTTTCTCAATCAAAAAGTTGCTCTCCTTTTGTTATTTTGATTTTGATTCTCTACAGATTTATTTATTTTCGTTTAGGTCCTGGTTGTTTTTCCCTTGGAGTTGGAACATTCTCTGATAATGGACCTTTTATACCTGATGAAAATGTGCTATTGAGAAATGAGCAGCGTCGGTTATAAGGTAATGAACTTCTTATGTTTTAGTAAAATTGATGCTTTTTGGTAGGATTTATGGGATACGATGAGGTATACAATTATCTCTTTTGCAAAACCAAAAAGTTGCTTCTCTTTTTGATTCTAATTCTCCTTTGGAATTTTTTATTTTATTTTGTTTAGGGATGTTGTTTCTGTAATAGTAATGAATTATATAATGATTCCGGTTTGATATCCTTTCGTATCTTATGTCTTGTGTTAGATTGTAATTGTAAGTTTAATGGTGCATTCATTGATTACTGAAAGTGACTTGTATATCTTAAATAAATAACTCAATAATTATGTTGTTAGAACTAAATTCTGCTAACACGAGTAGGTGAAGAAGCTTTACAAGGGCTAGTAGTTTAAGTATAACATAGATGTAATATGAAGAATATTTATAAAATTAATAATAAGACCAAAGACCAATGTTCAAGTATTACACGCAACCATATATGTAATATTTTTATCAACCATAGCTAAATTAATATTTTATTAATATTTTTATCAACCATAGATGTAATATGGTTGTTGTTATCAATTAGATAAACCAACGCATATTCCACGCACATCAAGGAACATACAAGCATCTACATAATAGTAAAACACACAAACATGCCAACAGTAATAAAGACTCATCATGATCGCAATAGAAAAAATGCTCAATGACAAGAAGGTTACAGAGTTCCCACCTGATTTGATGACAAGCCACGCCTACCTTGTATTGATCAATCCGCTAGTTCATCCATTGAATCGATCGTTGTTAATGTTGACTAACTATTAATCACACAAGCACTCTAAGAACTTAGCCAATAAGCTCATACAATAACCACAACATAATTTCATACAAGTCTCCAGTTATAGGCCAAGAGAAATGACAAATAGTTCTAGTTTTATATCAATGATCCTAAAACCTGTTATTCAATGTTCTAGGCATAAATTAATATCTGCTTATCCAAATGGGGTCAAATTGGGTGTCATCGGAAAGCACACGAAAAATCCTACAACTTTGCAGACGGAACCAAAAGTTAATTAGGACCATAAGGGGACATCAAAAGAATGAATCTGGCACTATTTCCTAGCCCGCGGGTTGTTCTGGTCCGTACAGCCAAACCGACCGCTTAACCCGGTTCATCTAACTATATTTGAATAACGATCCAACTATTCTAATTCATGCGACTCGCTGAGTCAACACTGTCAACTCGATTTGACTCACATAGTCAACCCAAAGACTCACTTCATCTTCCTTGCCAAAGTTAGAGAAACAATTCACTTGTTTTCAGCTCATGGGGTCGTTTTTTCGAGGGATCTAATTCACCCATTTTTGATCCAAATGAATCACTTATTGGCTATATGGAAAGTTTGAATCTACGGCTACAACTTTGTGGTTTTGAGCCGGATCTAAATACGTATTTAGAATACCTAATTCTATCCATGAAAACACTCTCTCACCGCAATAACAAGATTTGCCAAGATTTCATAACAGTCACCTAAATGGCTATATCTTACTCATATGAACTCTAAATTTATCAAACTCGGTTCCTATGGTTTCATAATTCAATATTCTATATTTCATAAGAAGGAACATGGATCTAAATCAACTCCTAAGTTGTCTTGAAATCAGAATTAATGTTAAGATAATAAATACATAAAATCATGATTATCATGTTATTTATATCTTGATCGATTCTAACATATACTCAATATCTAAAAGCTACCCAATCATTAAAAACATGCTAGGAATATATTTAAAGGTTACCTTCATTAATTGTACAAGTTTCTATCACCTTCAACCTTGTCATCAAGAACACCAATATAACTAATTCTACAACATGGTCATCACCCAAAACCAAACTCCATCACCTACACATAATCTTTAATATCTTCTCTTATCTATTCTATTTTTTTTTATATATATATATTTCTCTTCACTCCTTCTCCTACGCATTATCTATATTGATATATTCCACTCTTCCTAAGATTCTATATCACACTCTCATACTCACAATCATCAACATAAAGTTCCATTATACCTTTTTCATCTTCTCTTTTTCTCTCAAAATAATCCTACTCACCTAATTATTTTGTTATCATGGTTCTTTATATTTCTTCTATAAAAATTCTAATAATAACACCTCCACCTTGAGCTCTCCACGGCTCACTTTCAAAGACAAACCCAGACTAACACCACCTAGTCTAAAACACCAAACAGTGAGAAGATAAACTTCCCAGGACAAATTTCAAATTAGAATAATTAAAACGCTAACACCTCTAAATTAGATTTACTAAACCAATCCTATAATAATACTAATGGCTAACCATTTACTAATCAAAGGTTTAGTCTAAAGTACGGGTCCAGACAACGGTCAGGTCAACGGCAGTTTGACAAAATTTTATTCCATCTTCTGACGATGATAACTTTCTCGTCCGAAATCCGAATGAGGCGTTCTTATAGTCCATTTCGCATAACTTTTCGAGATCTATCCAGCAGTGTTAATTTCATTTCAAAATTAGTATTTTATTAGTTTCTATTAATTATGGTTCATATTTAATTACTCGAGTCAGTAACGGCTAAACCGTCTCTTGATCATTTCTAGACCGGTGTAATAGTGTTGACGTGATTGAGGGTCCTTACATTATCCCCACCTTATAATATTTTCGTCCTAGAAAATTAAACCATATTTATGGTCTTCAAAAACTCCCCAACTTATGGGGAAATACTATCTCTCGTCTAAGTGCAAGTACTGCTCATACTTACAAACGTACGAAAGTTAAACTCATTTTAAATGAGTTTGAAACAACATGAAATAAAACACAATTCTAGATGACTTTCTACTACTAAAATATAAAATTTGCAGTTCTAGGCTCAATAGACTATTTTTTATTTCAATATGATACTGGTTTTAAGTACATTAGAAGATATTCTATAATAAAGTTTTTTATATGAATCTGTAATCTATCAACCAGAGTTATCAACCTCCGCTATACTGATTTAGACACCAAAAATAACTAAGTCTAAGTTCTTCACATTAATTTTTTATCTCCATATATTGATAACTCTACGTATAAGTTAAGATACTCAAAAAGTTCATATATGACTTTTGGGATTTGTCAAATATACTAATCTCGCTGTCATTCTAGAATTGGATTGTCTATGTGTTCCAATTTAAGATTAATTATTCTATAATCTCTATTAAAATTTCTAACTATAATGTATTTGGTTCCAACCTATAATTTTTACTTCATATTTTATAAAAGTAACATACCTACACAAAACAAAGAATAAACAAATCAACATGTTACACAAATCAATCAAAGAACTCAACTCAAAAATATTTGAGTTCTTGATTGTTTTTAGTGGTTGAGATTTATCTCGCAAACCCAACCCAGTTTCTAAGCTAATCTAGTTATATCTGGCACTGGCTATTATCCATTATTCCCATGTAAGTTCTAATTGTGAGCTCTGATACCAACTTATGACGCCCCAAATCCTAAATCTGCTTAGTTAATAGGATTATAACTAATTGAAGAATAAAATATATATTAACGATCTTAAGAATCTAGACTATATAAGCTAAGCCCAAAAGCAAACCCATACACTGTGATATTGTTTACATAGAAGTATACATATATAAATTATAAATAAACATCTTCAATTCGCTAAAACTTTACGCTACAGAAACGAATATCTTCACGTGCGCCTTTTCTTCTGAATACTGAAATTGAAGTGGGAACAAATGAGCACATCATCCCAAAAATAGGGCTCAACGAAAACATGCAACTCTCAAGTAATCACTAACATGCTTCACAGTTCTAAAAGAATATAAATCGAAAAAACAAGAAGAAATTAATTATTCAGCTATTTATGCATTCATGAAGCAAGTGTCACTCTAACCTCGCCAAACTCATTGGAGAAGACGACGCGAGAGCAACCCTAATCATTAATAATAACATCATCCACACAAATTTCACAGATAAACCATGATTCAGAATATTATTATCAAGATCAGAAATTTAGACAAACAAGTATAATATGCACACGAGTGATTTCTCCAAGATAAATAGTATATATAATAACGAAACGGGGAAGAAGCCGCTCTACTAGGTAATATTATAACGGGGAAGAAGCCGCCCTATTATATATTATGTATATACTATCGAAACGGGGAAGAAACCTCCCTACTGATGTATTGAAACGGGGAAGAAGCCGCCCTACTAGGTAATATTATAACGGGGAAGAATCCGCCCTAATATATATTATTTATATACTATTGAACCGGGAAGAAGCCGCCCTACTAATATATTGAAACGGGAAAGAAGCCACCCTACTCAATAATATTAAAACGGGGAAGAAGCCGCCATACTTAACTTAACAAAGAGCCGTGGGGAATCACATACACTGCTTACGGCGAAATCGTACAACGTATATTACATCAAGGCACATACAAGTATCTACATGATAGTAAAACACACAAACATTCAAAAAGTAATAAAGACTCATCATGCTCGCAATAAAAAGAATGCTCAATGACAAGAAGGTTACAGAGTTCCAACCTGATTTAATGACAAGCCACGCCTACCTTGTATTGCTTAATCCACTGGTTCATCCCTTGAATCAATAGTTATTAATGTTGACTCACCTTTAATCACACAAGCACTCTAAGAACTTAGCCAATAGGCTCATACAATAACCACAACATAATTTCATATAAGTCTCCAATTATAGGCCAAGAGAAATGAAAAATAGTTCTAGTTTTATATCAATGATCCTAAACATGTTATTCAATGTTCTAGGCATAAATTAATATCTACTTATCCAAATGGGGTCAATTGGGTGTCATCGGAAAGCACACGAAAAATCCTACAACTTTGCAAAAGGAACCAAAATCTAATTCGGACCATAAGAGGACATCAAAATAATGAATCTGTCCTTATTTCTTAGCCCACAAGTTGTTCTGGTCTGTACAGCCAAACCGACCGCTTAACCCGGTTCATCAAATAAACCTCACACTCGCACCCATCCTAAAAACAGGGATGCTGACGAGGCTGATGACGGGTATATGCTTCAGTGCTTTAGGTGTAAAGGTTTTAGTCATTTTACAAATGAATTCCCTAATCGAAGAAAATAAACTGGGAACAAAGGTCTTGTTGTAACACTTGATGAAATGTCTGAGATTTATGATTCTGAAGAAGATAGAAAACCAAGTGTCGGTCTTCTATGTGGGAAAATTGATTTTGATAGTTGTAGCAATACATATATCAACCTTGATGGTTTCGGGGAAGAAGAGAATCCAAACAAGCTGGAAGAATCAATTGACCCATCCTTTGGAAACTATGATTGTTATATTTCAGGATCTACTATGTGTCCAACTGCGTTTACACCACAGATGCCTGAATATTATCCAAGTTTGACGTGCTCGTTTTGTTCTCAGAAAGGTCATGAACTATCAAGATGTTACAAGTATAAACATCAAGTGAGGCACACCAACAAACTTCAACGAAGAGCAAATTGATTGGCAAGGAAGCTAAAACTAGCTCAGAAGACTGTTGAGGTATGTAGAATTTCATCTTCATCTAAGAAGTTGGTTTCCAAAGATAAAATAAGACCATTAGAGAAGAAGATATTGTCAAGTCGCTTTGATAGACAGAAGAGAGAGGATTCCTCTCAAGAGGAAAATGTTGGACAAATTGTTTTTCACCACAACACAAATTAATTGTGTTGATTGGTAAATCTTGTCTCATGTCCCTGATCAAAAGAGACAAGGTTATGAACGCACGGGCTTTAGACGCCCGCCTTTTCGATTAGTATCAGAGCAGGAAAACACGTTCAAGACTTTACAAGTCTGTGTTTGTAGCGATATGATTCTATGGACAGAGGTGTTATCTCTATTAGAGTACCACCAGTCTTCAATGGCTCGAATTACTTATGGTGGAAAATTGCTATGCGAGCTTTTCTCCAAGAACGTGATTTTCAATCATAGGTATATGTTGTTAATGGCTATGATGCTCCCGTTGTAGCAGTTGGAGATGCAAACATTCCTAAACCTATTGGTGAATATAGCCCTACTGAGATACTTGCTTCTCAGCAAAATTCCGACGGTTTGAATGCCATCATACATGCCATTACCCCAAACCTTCAGCATCATGTGTGTAATTGCACGAGGTCTAAGAAGGCTTGGGATATCTTAGAAACCGTATTCGAAGGTAACTCCAGTGAAAAGTAAGTGAGGCTTCAAAACCTTAATTCCTATTGGGAGAATCTTCGTATGGCAGATGAAGAGACATTTGATGAGTTTAATCACAAAGTGTCTGAAATTGTTAATGCATCTTTTGCATTGGGTAAGACTATTCCTGAAAAGGACATTGTGATGAAAATTCTCAGATCGCTGTCATCTAGATACGAGTCTAAGAAGCATGGCATCGTTGAGGGAAATAACCTCGATAATCTTTCCATAAATACCTTGGTTGGAAAGCTAAAGATCTTTGATCATGAACATACATCCACAGTCGGAAAGAATGTTTCCTTTAAAGCACATAAGAACACCAAATTACTTGATAAAAGTAAGAGTGTTTATGTATCTCAGGATGATCAGTCTGGGGATGATTTTTCGGATGAAGATCTAGAAAAATCAGTCTCCTTGATCAAAATAAAGTTTAGGGATCTTCTTTTGAAGAGAAGTAAACGGTTTTCAAGAGACAAACCTAAGTCATCAAATAAACCTCACACTCGCACCCCTCCTAAAAACAGGGATGCCGACGAGGCTGATGACGAGGATATGACTCAGTGCTTTAAGTGTAAAGGTTTTGTCATTTTGCAAATGAATGCCCTAATCGAAGAAAATACACTGGGAACAAAGGTCTTGTTGTAACACTTGATGAAATGTCTGAGATTTATGATCCTGAAGAAGATAATGATCGAATTTTGAATAATGGTAAATAGAGTTGTCATTCACTCGGACTTTGTTGGATTGATTTTAAGTTTTAATAAAAGAAAATACAAAAAATAAGAAAATATATATACAAAATATGGTCACAAGATGAAGAGAGACCGGGACTCGGGATTCCACCAGACTTCAATTTCATGCAGTTCAAATACCAATTCTAAACAATAATAACTCATAATATAAAGTTTCATTGACTCTATTTCATTTCCTAAAGTAGATTTCGAAAGTAATGGTTGTAAATCTATGGGATATCAAAACATTTAAGCAAGCATAACCCATCAATTGAAATGACAACTATTCGATGATAATCATAAATCAATTAAATAATTGTGCAATTAGTCATAAAAAGAATTAATATAATTACCACATTCGTGAAATTTGGTTTCCTCCGTCATCCCAGTGTTGGGGTTTAGCTTATCACGTCGAAAAACACTTAAAATATTTATTCATGGCTCAAAAGTGGTTTACAAATGATGAAAAAGGGAGAGATAATGAAAAACCGGGTTTGTAACAATTATATTTGTTACAAACCAACTATTACAAAGAACGACACAAATGATGTGTCATTGTTACTGTAGCATGAACGACTGTCTTCTATAGTCTTATGTTCTTCATGTTCATCAATGGCAGCAGTAGCAACAAGTTTCTCAAACTTGATTTCTCTCCTATCTGTTCTCCCCCCTAACGCTCCCCCTCCTCTATGTGATCTCTAGACACCTTTTATAGCCAAAGCAACCACGAAATCTCGCCCATAACTCCACAATCTTCTCTAAATGATGATAATATCTTCGGGAATATTTTGTATCCATTTTCTTCTCCTGCACACGTCTGCAGCTTGTCAATTCATGTTTACTCACTCCAAACACAAAACATATTGAGTCACGTCTTCTCCCATCACACGCTAACCGCAGAGAAACTCGGGAAGGATTAAAACAGTCCCATGAAACCTCACGCCTTTGTTTAATTCATCCGGACAATGCAACCGATTCTAACCGAAACCTTGGACCATACCTTCCCTGTTTTATAGTAATAAGTCAATACCAATCAATATTCGACCAAATATCCGCCCAAAATCTCTTTGTGATCAATCCAGGAAATCCGAGTTTATCTTCTCTCTGTTTCGTCGATAAACAATTATCCAGCTCAACTGACTCGATCCAAGAAGACATCTCGACCATGTTTAGTCCTAGAAAGTCCAGCCCCACGATTTTCGGTGATTGAATATCTCTTAAATACATCCAATTATCGAACAGAAAATTCTTCCCGTGACTGCAACAAATTCCCGCCAAAATGACTTCAAAAGGTAGAGGATGGAGTGCATATATCCTGTTCAGGGGTGCTGACAGAAATAGAGTGTTAAAAGTAAATTGGGTGCCCCTTAGTAACTGGGCGCCCCTTATCCAATCTGAAAGTCCGTTTAGCAAATGTCCTCTGGGGTGTAAATATCACTTTTTGAGCAACTTTTTCCACACAAGTGTATTTCTCCAAAAAAAACCTACACAAACAAAAAACACCATAAGTACAAATCGAGCACTAACAATACATAACATTGAGAACAAAATAAACACAAAAATGCATCTATCAAATACCCCCAAACTTATTATTTGCTAGTCCTCGAGCAAAACTAATCTAGAAAATAAAACCTAACTCACTAGGTGGCCCTAGTGACCGAGTTATAATCTCGGGAGGGTTTACCCGAGGTGTACCCACAAAACCATGACTTCTAATTGGTCACAAGTATCCAAAGAGCTATGAGAACATACATATTCTCAACCTATCTCCAAATAACTAGAATGCCAGAGAAATTAAAGGTGCCAGTTCTAAAGCTGAACAAAGAACGAGGGAGACACATCCGCAATACTGTTGGATAAAGAGATATCCGCTATACAGCTAGATAAACATTGTAAGATGCATCCGCTTTACAGCTGGATAAGATTAGGAGAGAGATAAAGATGAGAGGGACATCTGCTAAACAGCTGGACTAATTACGTGTGATAAGTTGAACGAGTGCTAGAAAGATCTTGTGCTATATGGAAAGCGGACTAACAAAGCAACCAAAATGCATATTTCTTTGACTCTCTCATAGTGCTCAGTAGAAATAACGTCTCCTTCGGCTTCAACTGTTGATGATAAATTCTCGAACCTCGTAGAACCTTGACAATTAACTCTTCTCCTTAATTTCTTGCTTGAAACTTCCTTATAGATTTCTACTTCCCTATGGCCTTATTGAACGCAATGATGATTTTTTCAATTTTTTCAATTTTTTTTTCATTCTTCAATTTTTTTTAACAAAAATAACAAGACAAAAATTTAAATGGCCATGAGAGAAGGACTTTAGAACTTGGATATTCGCAACTTGTGATGTCTTGGTATCATGAACTTCAACAACTTATATCATTTGCTCTTATAACTTCTTGTAACTAATTTTTCAACTTTGATTTTTGAATTATTCTTTTATATTGTTTCTTCTAGACCTTAAACGTCTTCAACTTTCTTCATGGATTTTGATGTCGCTCCGCTTGTTGATGATAAATTTCTACTGAGAGAGTCGTAATCCAGTAAGTAAGACTACATTGTGAGGTTGCTTTGTCTTTCTGGCATTTCCTTCTGACCTACTTTCCTTTCCATCATGGATGGTTAGGTCCATCACGGTTACCCTCTAAAAGGAGCAAGTTCTCTCCTGAATTTCAAATATCTCAATGTCTTTTTCTCTAATGTCTCAATAAAATGTTATCCCTAGCAATTCCAATTTCTATCTTTTCGGTGAGAAACAATATGTAAACTTAGCTAACCGGATACTATGTGACGCTAGAAGTTTCTCCCTTACCCCCAAACTTAAATCTAACATTGTCCTCAATGTTCTAAAGATAAAATTAAAAACATGAACACGGAGAAACTATTACCACTTGAGGGAAAAGAAATAAGGAAGAACATTACCGTGTCGCATGAAAATGGGTTACCTCCAAAGAAGTGCTAAGTTTAAAGTCTTAAGCCAGACATTGGAAGAATTAGTCACCTCATAGAATCATATAGTAGTAGCCGGAATAACCGTGGGTCATCTGGATCAAAAAGTGTTACCCACAAGAAGAGGAAACTGCAACAGACCAAGAAGATACCAAACGTACCCTTGCCTAAGACAACTACATCTAGTTGTGGTTCAGGTTCAGGCTCTATAAAAGGGTCCAAATAAAAGTTTTCATCGGTTGGATTTCCTTAAAGGAATTCTGAAGATCAGGCTGAAGAGTCTGGAAATACTCAACTAAGAACTTAGAAGCACATAACAAAACCTGAATAATTAGGGATCCTCTAAGTCAATCATATTTGACTCACACAGCTGACCACAATGAAAGAGGTGGTCTTCCTTAAGAAAATATGTCGACCCTATTCTCCTAAAATAATTAGGTTTAGTCTCAAAACTTAATAACATACACATCTTAAAATAAAATGTTCCCTCAATTGGAAAAAAACTTTTTGGTGGGAAAACAAAGTCAATTTTGGTATCATAACCTGGGTCAACCACATCAACCAGAGGATGTGTTTTTAACAATTGAGCCTCTCTCTGGACATCATTAGGTTAGAATGAAGATAATCTTGTAAGATGGTTGAGGCATAAATGTCAAGTACTACACAAAGGGAACTTTTTAAGAGTTAAAGCACAAGGAGAATGATAATCACCCCCAAACTTAGAGTTTTCTGTGTCTATAGAGAGACTAGTCACAAGTTCCCTAATTTCTAGGTCATCAGGTTCCTGAAAATGGTCAATTGATTCTTCTAAGTCTGGTTCATCCTCGCTCATCTCTACGAGTTTACGGTCTTCTAAGATTAGTGTTTCTAAATCGCTAGACTCTAAAACATTATTCTGAGGGTAAACTCTTTCCTCTAAACCATCATCACAATCATATAAAGGATTATCATCGAAAGTTTCTAGTAAAGGATCATTAACTAAGGTGTTAATCATAGTTACTTCCTCCGATTCACTGATAGGCACATCAAATAATGGGTTATCTAACAAACTGCAGGCTAAAGGATCATGAACTACATCGTCTAAAACGGTGGTATCTCTAGTCAAATCCACATCCATTTGAATAGGTGAATAATCATTAAAATTATCGTGATTTGGACCAGAAATAATACTATCATTATGAAGGTCAACTGGAGTAACCATTTCCTGATCGCTATGCCTACATATATATGATTCTTCATCAACACTATCCTCATCATTGTCATCATTATAATAATATGAAAAAGATCGAACCTCATCAAAACAAGTAGCGTTACCAATTCTAACCTCGTCCTCTTGATTATAAAAATTATCCTTATTTTCACGGATGATATAGGAAATAATGTATTGGCAATCACGAGTAATTCGAGCAGTTCTTTCTTCCATCTCTAATTCAAGTCTTCGTGTTGACTCAGCAAACTCACGTGTTGACTCAGTTAACTTACATGTTGACTCAGCTAACTTCCTGAGGTTATCTTCTAAAGAAGTTCACTCATTTTTACCGTTCTTTCGTCCATAACTAAGTCATTTGGGTCCGCTAACTTATGTGTCGACTCAAGTAACTTACGCGTTGACTCAAGTATCTTACGTGCTTCATCTAGAGGAGAGGAATTATAAGAATCTTGCTCGTATGACCGGTGTGGATAGTAATTTGGATCACCATGATATGACCCATAACCTTCAAAAGTTTCTCGTTCCCAACCACTATTCACAGTATGGTCATAAAAAGAATAATGTTCATGTTGCTCAGTTGAATATTCATTGTATTGGCTATACCAGTTCGACATCCTAACTGCAAGGGAATTCTAAACATGCACAAAGAAGGCTGACTCGACCACAACAAGCCTATTTTATCTAGCAAACAAAAAGCATGATGGCTCCCTTAGATTGTTTCTAGACCAGCTTCTATTCTTTCGAAAATGAATTCGTTACAATCTGAGAAAACCTCTCTGGAATCAATCCGAGTTAAAGTCAGTTGAATTGAGACGAGGGAAGCTCAGTGGAGCTTTGATAGCCAAGGCCTCACCGGCATTACAAGGCGGCGTACTCAACTTACAGTAACCATCATGAACTTCGAAGTATGCTCAATAAAGTAACCAATATTTTTCGAACGACTTTCCTAATAAGATCGTTACCCTATTGGTCTCGTTCTTGTCCAAATTTTAAGGCTTAAGTTCGTGTAGGTTACGTGTTTCTAAGGCGGGAAAGAAGGAAACGGTGATGAAATCCGAGTCCTTATCTTGATTTGGCCAGGCCTTGCCCCTTACTAGAAAATTAAATCCGATTTCAGGTCCTCAACATATATGCATACAAAATCATCCAGTAAACCCGCTGACAGGGGATTCGCGGGTGTTTAAAATTCTTACCTCCCGTTCCAGACGGGGGATGAACCGTTGAATTCGACTCGGGCCACGACTCTTATGTCATGTACGAACCCGTGGGGCCGAGGCGATATAGTAATCGCCGTCCTTATCTGTTCAGTTTATATTTAAACCAACCCTTCCTTAGGGTTTTAAAAATAAAGTCCAATGTCCAAAAATAAAGTCCAAAATTGTCCAAAAATATAAAAAAAATTACAAAAATAAATTCTAATTACAGTTTCTAAAAATAAAAATAAATAAATAAATATATACAAAGTCTTCTTCTTCACGCTTTTTGGAATCCTTTTTTCTTTCGTTTTTGGGATTTGCTTTTATTTCCAGCACTTTCTCCTTTTCTTTAGCTTAGCTCCGAATCTGAAAGAGAACAAAAAAAAATACCAAAACGCGTAAAAAGGAACAAAATAAAACCTAAAAACAAATCTATACACAAGTCCGCGTCGGCGGCGCAAAAAATTGATCGAATTTTAAATAGTGGTAAATAGAGTTGTCGTTCACTCGGACTTGTTGGATTGATTTTAAGTTTTAATAAAAGAAAATACCAAAAATAAGAAAATATATATACAAAATATGGTCACAAGATGAAGAGAGACCGGGACTCGGGATTCCACCAGACTTCAATTTCATGCAGTTCAAATACCAATTTTAAACAATAATAGCTCATAATATAAAGTTTCATTGACTCTAATTCATTGCATAAAGTAGATTTCGAAAGTAATGGTTGTAAATCTAAAGTATGGGATATCAAAACATTTAAGCAAGCATAACCCATCAATTGAAATGACAACTATTCGATGATAATCATAAATCAATTAAATAACTGTGCAATTAGTCATAAAAAGAATTAATATAATTACCACATTCATGAAATTTGATTTCCTCCGTCATCCCAGTGTTGCGGTTTAGCTCATCACGTCGAAAACACACTTAAAATATTTATTCATGGCTCAAAAGTGGTTTACAAATGATGAAAAAAGGAGAGATAATGAAAAACCGGGTTTGTAACAATTATATTTATTACAATCCAACTGTTACAAAGAACGACACAAATGATGTGTCACTGTTACTGTAGCATGAACGACTGTCTTCTATAGTCTTATGTTCTTCATGTTCATCAATGGCAGCAGGTTTCTCAAACTTGATTTCTCTCCATTCTGTTCTTCCCCCTAACGCTCCCCCTCCTCTATGTGATCTCTAAACACCTTTTATAGCCAAAGCAACCCCATAACTCCACAATATTCTCGAAATGATGATAATATCTTCGGGAATATTTTGTATCCATTTTATTCTCCTGCACACATCTGCAGCTTGTCAATTCGTGTTTACTCACTCCAAACACAACACATATTGAGTCACGTCTTCTCCCATCACACGCTAACCGCAGAGAAACACGGGAAGGATTAAAACAGTCCCATGAAACCTCGAGCCTCTGTTTTCTTCATCCGGACAATGCAACTAATTCTAACCGAAACCGTGGACCATACCTTCCCTATTTATAGTAATAAGTCAATACCAATCAATATCCGCCCAAATATCCGCCCAAAATCTCTTTGTGATCAATCCAGGAAATCCGAGTTTATCTTCTCTTTGTTTCTTCGATAAAAAATTATCCAGCCCAATTGACTCGATCCAAGAAGACATATCGACCCTGTTTAGTCCTAGCAAGTCTAGCCCCACGATTTTCGGTGATTGAATCTCCCTTAAATACGTCTAATTATCGAACAGAAAATTCTTCCCGGGACTGCAACAAATTCCCGTCAAAATGACTTCAAAAGGTAGAGTATGGAGTGGCTATATCCTGTTCGGGGGTGCTGATAGCAATAGAGTGTAAAAAGTAAATTGGTTGCCCTTTAGTAATTGGGCTCCCCTTATCCAATCTGAGATTCCATTTAGCAAATGTCCTCTGGGGTGTAAATATCACTTTTTGAGCAACTTTTTCCACACAAGTGTATTTCTCCAAAAAAAAACTACACAAACACAAAACACCATAATAAGTACAAATCGAGCACTAACAATACAGAACATTTAGAACAAAATAGACACAAAAATGCATCTATCAGATAGAAAACCAAGTGTCTGTCTTCTATGTGAGAACATTGATTTTGATAGTTGTAGAAATACATATATAAACCTTGATGGTTTCGGGGAAGAAGAGAATCCAATCAAGCTTGAAGAATCAATTGACCCATCCTTTGGAAACTCTGATTGTTATGTTTCAGGATCTACTATGTGTCCAGCTGCGTTTACACCACAGATGCCTGAATATTATCCAAGTTTGACGTGCTCGTTTTGTTCTCAGAAGTTTCATGAACTATCAAGATGTTACAAGTATAAACATCAAGTGAGGCACGCCAACAAACTTCAACGAAGAGAAAATTGATTGGCAAGGAAGCTCAAACTAGCTCAGAAGACTGCTGAGGTATGTAGGATTTTATCTTCATCTAAGAAGTTGGTTTCCAAGGATAAAATTAGACCATTAGAGAAGAAGATATGGTCAAGTCGCTTTGATAGACAGAAGATATAGGATTCCTCTCAAGAGGAAAATGATGGAAAAATTTTTGTTCACCACAACACAAATTAATTGTGTTGATTGGTAAATCTTGTCTCATGTGCCTGATCAAAAGAGACAAGGTTGTGAACGCACGAGCTTTAGGAAAAGTTTTTTTCTTAGGATTATTATTTTCTGTCTATCAAATAAAAGAAAAGGGTTATTATCGACAATTCTACTCTTTATAGGGTTTAGAGTTGGACGGTCATGAACCTGGTTAAAGGTTGCGAACCCTACATTCCTTTTTCCTCTCTGATATCTTTTATATCTTAAGACTGCTGATGAGATTGTGAATCCCACTCACAAAAACCAATTGTTTATAATTGTTCTCTGAGTATTATGTCTTTAGATAGAAAAGATGTCAACATGATTTTTAAGCCATCAATCAAGGAAAAAGAAAAATCTCCAGTAACTCCTTCATTAAAAAGAAAGATGAGGAATACAAGAAAGCCAAGGGCTGTCCCTTCTAACTCTCAGAAGTTTTCTGATGTTCTAGATGAGTTGAAGGATGTAAGAAAGGAGATCCGTGATATAAAGGGATGTATTTTAAGGTATTTGGAGATTCAAAAAGCTCTTGTTCGACATAATCAGCCAAACCAGGTTTTTGATATCAACACCTTTCTTCGCGAAACGTATGTTCCAATGGCTGTTGACGACAAGGAATTTGGGAACGATGCTGAATTTCTCAAAGATATTAATGCCTAGGATGTCTTTTTGGCTTAATTGGATGAATAACTAGTGCTTGAATAGCGATGATTGTGATTACACATAACTATTATTTTTTCATCTTCTTGTATTATTTTCTAGTTTATTGGGTTTTAAATTCTAAAAATATTTGGAGGATGATGGTTTTTAATAATTAATTTTTGATTTGTTATATTTTAATATTTATGGAATTTGTGTGTTTACGTCCGTGAACTATATTGTCCCATATTTTGTCAAAAGTAAAGTCGTTCATGATCGATATTCTTATATTGATTTAAGGATGAACAAACTTTTGACAAACATAAAAGTTAAGCCTATATTGTCAATTCTTTTATGGAAGATAGGTTAAAATCTTTTGTGAACAAGGATAAAGTCAATTATGTCATTATACATATAGTGATGGAAAGATAGAATAGATCCTTGTATGTTATACACGGTATTGATATTCATTGATCCATTCTTTGTTTACTGTGAAGGCTCCATTGTATGTATTCTGTTGAGCATGATACGACTAAGTTGATTATTCTTGATTAACTTGGTTGGGTTTTCCATAATGTGTATTATGATGAGCATTAGGAACTAAATTTATCAACTAGTTTGGTTATTTAGTTGTACTCCATAAGTTTTCCTTCTTATGTTGAATACATGAATGGTTAAGGTTGTCATGTTCTATGATAAACTTAGTCGGGGTTACATAAGTTCTCTTATGTTGAGCCCAAAGTAATTAAATTGATTACTTCAGTGATTAATTTAGTTATTTGTATTCCAATTAGATTAATTATAGGTTCTCTTGTAATTAATCTAGTTGAGTTTTCATATATTCCACAAGTTCTTGTGTTGATTATATGAACGGATATACTAATCATGTTCTTGTGGTTAATGTAGTCACATATTCCGTAAGGTTTTCCTTATGTTGAGTATTTGTACGATTGAGTTGGTTATCTCCATATGATTATCTTAGTGGTAGCTCCGCGGGTTTACTTATGTTGAGCACAATCAATTAAATTGATCACTTTTGTGGTTTAACTTGATTGTGTATTCCTGTTGAATTAATCATGGGTTTTCTTGTGATTAATTTGATTGAGATTTTGGATATAAAAAATCACTTATCATGGTTTTTGGTGTCCAATAAAAATCCTTATTTTCTCTCGAAATTAAGGCCGCTCTTGTTGTTCTGTTGGGAACGACATCAAATGGGGGAGAGTTCATTTTAACTTGTTCTTAATGGTAATATCTTTGTGGGGAGTACGGATGTAGAATTTAGAGGGGTTATCTTGTATCTCTAAACTCCTTGATGAATGCTATTAGCTTCGGCTATATGATTGCATCTAAATTAAGTTGATGCGTGTCTTTTCTATTAGTCATACAATGTCTCTTGTGGAAGTTTCATTATGATCCCGTTCTTATACCTTTGCCAATTTTATTGACAAAAGGGGGAGAATTAATATGTAGTTCACACTACAAATACATATGGTTTTCGGATCATTGTGTAAGGGGGAGTGGTTTCCATGGTCGAGATGGAGTATTGACTAAAGGGGAGTGATACATATCACCATAGTATTATTGTTGAAGTTGTGATACAATTGGACTTTGACACTATGTAGTAATACTATGATACTGTATAATAATGATTGTGAATCTCGATATCTCTCATTGTTATAGCTATGGATCTTCAACAACGGTGATGATAAACTTACAACCTTTGGGATCATTGGAGTACTTGGAAGTGACGAAGATTTCGAGGAACGTTGAAGATTAGACTCTGGAATAGGAGCCACTAAAGTTTATATTTTTTGTATTTCATATGTATTAATAGTTTTGTCACTAAAATTGACAAAGGGAGAGATTGTTAGAGAATAGCTCGGTCAACCTCGCATGCGTTACTATCTCAAGCATGTTTGTCAATGTTAGTGATCAAAACTATTAGTTTTGATTTTTAGTCTATTATAGCTAAGTCTCGGACTAGGATAGTAAGTGTAGTTGATCTCAAGCAATTCATGGAAATTCATCATACAAGAAGAATAACTACTCAAGAAATCGGTGGAACTTCTCGACAAAAATGTATGTGAAGACTTGAACTTATCTGTCACTCAAAAGTCTATCTATTCTATCTCCTACTCCTTGAGAAAAAAGTCGTATGCTATATATATATAGACTTAGATCATACACATTTGGTATTTCGAGCCGAATATACCTCGCCTAACTATATCTCGAAATATGTGTTGGTAAGCGTTTATCTTCGACCATGTTTTCTTTACCTAGTGACGCAAGTCATGTATGTTTCGATCATCTTGAAAATTGTTCTGACGAGAAAGGTTTGTGAATAACAACTGAATAACGTCCTCTGAGAATGTTTCAATGATTGGAATGAGAGTTTAGATTACATAACCATGTATTCCTTGAACCGAAGTTATTCTAGCTTTGTTGATCAAGAGGAATCGGTAGGATTGTGGAGTTAGCTTGCCAAGTCTGCGAACCCAGTCCGCAGATCCAGTCCGCGAACTGACAAAAGTTCTCGACCGAGAATTTCTGCTGGATTTTCCAAAACTCGTTTGTGTGCTTAGTCCGCGAACTGGTGGAAGTTCTCTTTCTGAGAATTTCTGTGGAGTTTGGAAAAATCAACCGATTGACTGAAGTCTGCGAAACTGTTTGTGAACTTAAGAGGTTATGATCTAAAGATGTTCTCTGAACATGAATATTAAATTACTAAGGAATACTTTATGCAAACCGTGGGTATAATGTTCATGAGACGATTCAATCAAATCGAATCATCTTTGCTTCAATTGTGTCTTGTGTAGTACATGAGATTTCCTTGTAATTGAACAACTCTCTTGTAGTTCCAGGAAATCCTACAACACACCCCTTGTAATAATTTGTAGATCTAAACATAAAAATGATGATAAGAATGCTAAAATTGTAAAGAGACACAAGGTTTACGTGGTTCGATCAATTTGATCTACATCCACGGGGTTAGGTTTTACTATGATTATTTGTAATTACATCTTGATTACATGGAGACTCCATTAATGAGTATTTGGAGCTCTAGGTTCTTGAAGGAGGAAGAAGAAGGAGATAATAATAATACAACCAATTCTATTTTGTCTATCTACAGAATGTATCCTCTCCTAAAGTGTGTTTCTCTTTCTGATTATCTCTCCCCTTTCTCTCTCTTGCCTTTCTCTTTATATAGGTGTTTATATAGTGGATGACAGCTAATGTACAACTTACATTTCCCCTAATTTCGGATTTGGCTTGCGGTATTTTCGCAAGCTTACAAATGTAACATTCGAAACATTCCTAATTTTCGCAAGATCATCACACTTTTCTCATGTTTAAGTTGATGTCATTTGTTATGTCATTTCTGAAATCATCCTGCGATGTCTTCGCGATGTGTTGTTAATAATTTCGTAAGCATATTCTTCTGTGCGAGATTCTGATCCTACATCTTGCCTCTATTTTCTTGAATATTGCTTGAAAAGCGATCTTTAATAAAAAATCCACCTTGTTGTAGTTGTTGGAGGAACGAGCGAAAGAATATCGGACTTGAAAAGTACGTACTTGCCTCTATTTTTTTGTGAAGTTCTGGAACGTTGCGAAGTAAATAAGAAGTATCAACCTTTGAAGTATGCGAAGTATGAAGTATCCTTGATGAAGTATAAAAAGTACTTAATCCTCGAAATATAAGAAGAACTCTGCGAAGTAAATAAGAAGTATCTGTCCTTGAATAATAAATATTGCCTCTATTCGTGTGAAATTATTACTCCATTTTTGGTGAGGATTCTTATTGTTCATTAGCGAACGTCCACTTTGGGAATGATTCTTGCCGAGGAGATAAAGAACATAAAATGTTTTCTTGGTAATCCATAGTTGCCTCTGTTCTTTATCTATGAGGGTAGAATCCTTGAGAAAATGTTGAATGTGCGAATTGTTTCCTTATTCTTATCTTTGCCTCTGTCTCATGTTTTGTGCTCATGCAATAGTATAATCTCTTCAAGTTGCTTATAATTGTGCGAAATAATTGAGCGAGATAATCACATCATTCGGAAGAATGATATTCTGCGAAATTCTGACACATTCTACGAAATTTTGAATCATTCTGCGAAATTCTGAATCATTCTGTGAAGTTCTGAATAATCTTGCGAAATTCTTGAATAATCCTGTGAAATTCTGAATAATCCTGAATAATTCTGCTAAATTCTGCGATATTATTGCGAAATTCTGCAATATTATTCCGTACAGTTTTGTAAAGTACTTATGCGAATAAAATGCTTATGTGATGATTATGTTATGAAATGTGTATGCGATGTTTATGCCATGAAATGCTTATGCAATGCTTTTATGATGCGAGTATGATGCTTGTATGATGAGAATGCTTATCTATTGTAATGTATAGTTAATGTTTGTGTTACTTAACTCATTTTGCCGTCTAAAATTGATGTAGCTCTAAATTGCTTCCATTCTTCATTTCTCTGCCTTTTTCTTTAGTGTATGCATTCTTCTTCGTGTAGTTATTGTTCTTCACAAGTTCTTACTTGTGTTTCATCTTTCCTCTTTCCTGCACTATTAATATCTCATAACAGTATGATCATAATATCAAGTCTGCGACATTTTCACTGCCTCAGTTTCATTTCCATGTACATATTCGCAAGCTTATTTGCTTACATATAATCATCTTCGCAAGTTTATTTGCGTACCCTCTTCTGTGGTCTTATTTTTCCTTCCTAGTTAAAAGTCTTATTATGCCACCTCTTGTCATTGCGACAAAATCAGGATGTCTTTACACTTTCATGTAAGGACCCATTGATCTTGCCTTCACTCTCTCTTTTATTTGAATTTTTGTTGCGACAATATGACAGGCCTAAATATTCTTGCGAACATAAATCCCCATGACATTGCCGTCTTGCGACGAAATCGCAGGACGTCTTCACACTTTCATGTAATGACCCATTGATCTCGTCTTATCTTTTTCTCTAGTATTATTGCCTCTTCAGGATTGTTGCACAAATATGACAAGCCTTAATACCCTTGCGAGTAAAAAGCCTCATGACATTTGCGTCTTAAGACACTTATCAGCTCCCTAATGGAGGGAGCCGCCCTTATCTCCCCCTGGTTACCCCTTCAAGGAGCCGTACTTCTACTATACAAGGTTAGCTCCTCCCATCCAGTCTTAACAAAAACCAGTTGTTTTCGCAGCCTCTTATCCCTTTTGCCTATAGGGCTTATGGTTACGAGACTGCACCCTAAGTGGGGTTTTCTTCGGGCTGAGTGCAGTATAAGCCAAGACTTGTCAAGAATGGCAAGGTACGCTCCAGACGCCCCTGGCACTCTTGACTCAACCGTGTACCTCGGCGCCTAGTTCAGATTCTGCACTCCTTGGGAGAGTCCTTATTACCTTAGTCGCCCAACCTAAGTCATATGCTTAAGCTGGGAATCCAAGGTGCCTCTCCCGGATGGGCTTTATTGACCCCAAATCTCCATGACCCAGGTTCCGGTGGCAGTGTAGCCTTTCCCTGAGCCATGCAACAGGCACCCCCTTATATGACGTACTTTAGGTCTTACATTTTCCTCTTGCGAAATTGTATTCGCGAACTAGGGTGTACGCCATAAAGGTTCTCCCCTTTCTCTTTTTGTTTCTGCGAAATTTTATTCGCGTTTCTGCGAAATTTTCGCGTCTATTTGTTTCTGCGAAATGTTCGCGTTTCTTTATTCTCTCATTCATCTTTTCATTTCTGTCATCTCTTTCATTCATTCTTTCATTTCTGTCATCTCTTTCATTCATTCTTTCATTTTTGTCATCTCTTTCATTCATTCTTTCATTCTCATAATATCATATCATTTGAATCAAAATAAATATTCAAGAGAAATTCTAATACATGGTAACTCTGAAATCTTTGTAGTTGTGAAATCTTTGTAATTCTGCGATTCTATCGCGTTTTGTAAATCAAATCAAAAACTTTTTATTCTCTGCAAAAGAAATATTCTAGAGAAACATATAAATTGAATTTTCTCATTTTTCTGTAATTTTGAAATCTCGAAATCTATGTAATTTTGAAGTCTTTGTAATCTTGAAATCTTAGTAATCTTTATAATCTTTGAAATCTTGAAATCTTTGTAATCGTGCGACTGAATCCCTTTTTGTAAATCAAATCAAAAATATTTTTATTCATTCCTTGTATAAAGTAAAATGTTCAAGGAGGTGGTACTTATCTTTCATGTGAGTCGCTATTGTTGTCATAGAAGTGAATAAATGCCTTGAAATGTATGAATTTCGCGCAGAAAAAAAAAGTGTGAGAAGTGAGACTTAAACCCTCGACCTGCTTCTTGGATTTTCTTGCACCATACCAACTTTGCTAAGCCTCTCTTGCGAAATAATCAAATTTCTTGCGAAGTAATCAAATTCCAACTGTGTGAGAGGCAATTCTGTATAAATTCGCGTAACAAAAATAAACATGCAAGAAGCAAGAATTGATCCCGCGACCCGCTGCTTGCATTCATGCCTCCTGACCAACTGTGCAAGC
Source organism: Papaver somniferum (assembly GCF_003573695.1). Classification (NCBI taxonomy): domain Eukaryota; kingdom Viridiplantae; phylum Streptophyta; class Magnoliopsida; order Ranunculales; family Papaveraceae; genus Papaver; species Papaver somniferum. The sequence goes on along the minus strand of NC_039358.1, from coordinate 54,286,957 downwards.
TTCTTCTTTGCGAAATATCTCTGCGAAATTATCATCAACTCTCTTATGTGCGAAATAATCAAAGAAATATATGTGCGAAAAATACGCATGTGTTGGGACTTGATCACACGACCATGAACTCATTAAATTCGCAGATGACCAATTGTGCTGCCTCTTGTTTGCGAAATAATGAAACAATATTGCGAAATTATTCATTTTTCGCTATCTGTAAAAAAGAAGAAAACTATGTTCGAAGGAAAATTCGAACTTGCGACCACGAATGCACATACTGCTCTCTGGACCAATTGTGCAAGAACCTCTCTACGAAATTAACGCATAACTTTTTTTCCTTATTCTTTTATTCTCCCATGCAAATGAGAATAAAATGAAAAATATGTGTCTCTGCGAATTCGAACCCGTGACCTATTGTTTACTCGCTCCAGCTCAAACCATCTGTGCGAATTTCTGTTTCTGATAGAAATCACAGAGTTTGCTTCTCATCCTTATCTCCGGTTTCCTTTATTTCCTTCAGTAATTTGCCTCTTGCTTTTTCTCCTGAACATGGAAATCTTCCACTGAAACTTCCATTTTTTCCTTAATTTTCACCACAACAACTACTTTTTTCTCTCACTCTTTTCATGTCTTTGAATTGTTGATGATGTTTACTCCCTGAAAGTGTGATTTCTTCCATGAAATTTCCATTTTTGAACTTAAACGTTGTATATCTAGAAAAATATGAACAATAACTAATCTTCATGGAAACTTCTTGAATCAACAAGCTACAGGAGGGATAAATCCTTTACTCCTCCCTGCTTCTAGCGCCAAAATGTAGTTGCAGGAAATCCTACAACACACCCCTTGTAATAATTTGTAGATCTAAACATAAAAATGATGATAAGAATGCTAAAATTATAAAGAGACACATGGTTTACGTGGTTCGATCAATTTGATCTACATCCATGGGGTTAGGTTTTACTATGATTATTTGTAATTACATCATGATTACATGGAGACTCCATTAATGAGTATTTGGAGATCTAGGTTCTTGAAGGAGGAAGAAGAAGGAGATAATAATAATACAACCAATTCTATTTTGTCTCTCTACAGAATGTATCCTCTCCTAAAGTGTGTTTCTCTTTCTGATTATCTCTCACCTTTCTCTCTCTTGCCTTTCTCTTTATATAGGTGTTTACACAGTGGATGACAGCTAATGTACAACTAACATTTCCCCTAATTTCGGATTTGGCTTGCGGTATTTTCGCAAGCTTACAAATGTAACATTCGCAACATTCCTAATTTTCTCAAGATCATCACACTTTTCTCATGTTTAAGTTGATGTCATCTGTTATGTCGTTTCTGAAATCATCCTGCGATGTCTTCGCGATGTGCTGTTAATAATTTCGCAAGCATATTCTTCTGTGCGAGATTCTGATCCTACATCTCTAACTAGTTCATATGAGTTTATTGAACTAGTTATGGTGAAGAAAGTGGTTGGTATGAATGCTCAAATGGCTAACCTTTTGGTTGACTATTGTTGAACCAACAATTCACACGTTTGGGTACGGTTTACAAACTTAGAAGCGTGCAGTAAAATTGTGTGTGACAAGCTAAGATTTCGATCTTTGAGATATATTAGCTTGAATCTAAATCAGGTTTTCATCCTACGTTGAATATTGAAAGCTTCGTTACAAAGCTAACATTGATTGCACCCTGATTTGAAAGGCTATATAAGGGGACGTCTAGCAACTATACAAAATAATCCCCACACATCCATGTGATACTAGATTGTAAGATAGAGTCGATTCTCCTTTAACCCTCTAGTTTTATTTTCTCAAACCGGTTAACGACTTAAAAAATTCATTGGGATTGTGAAGCCAGACCGATACTACTTTTATCGTAGTTGTGTGATATGATCTTGCATCTTCTATTGTACGAGTACAATATGTGATTGGCTTGATATTGTGAGAGTTCTTCGATAGACAAGATATAAAAGTAATCACAAACGCCTTCGTCTCATCGTTTGTGATTCCGCAACATCTTCTTTCGCTAGTCGATTAAGATTGTTGTGAGGTGATTGATTAATCTAGGCTTTTCTTCGGGAATATAAGACCGGATTATCAATTGGTTTCTGTTTACCTTGATTTCATATCAAAAGACGAAACAACACTTTAGGGTTTTTCTGTGGGAGACATATTTATCCTTTGATAGATTTTTCTGTGGGAGACAGATTTGTTTATTATTAAAGCCTGCGATTTTGGTTCGTAGCAACTCTTAGTTGTGGACGAGATCATCTAAGGGAATCAAGTGCGTAGTATCCTGCTGGGATCAGAGGCGTAGGGGTGCAACTGTACCTTGGATCAGTGGGAGACTGATTGGGGTTCAACTTACAGTCCAGTACGAAGTTAGCTTGGAGTAGGATAGAGTCTGTAGCGGCTTAATACAGTGTGTATTCAATCTGGACTAGGTCCCGGGGTTTTTATGCATTTGAGGTTTACTCGTTAACAAAACTTATGGTGTCTGTGTTATTTCTTTTCCGCATTATATTATATAATAGAAATAATACAGGTTGTGTGTTTGATCTAATCAATTGGAAATCCAACCTTTGGTTGTTGATTGATATTGATTGATCATTGGACATTGGTCTTTGGTACCGTCCAAGTTATTCCTTGTATTTGATTAGTACTCACAGTTTCTGTTTGAGGAAATCAAATAAGGATAGAGATATAAACTCGTTGATATACTTTTAATTGATTGAGTCTTGTTGATTCTCTTATAAGTATATTGGAGTTTGTCCATACAGATTGTTAAGCGAAATATTGGGTAGTGTTGTTAGACCCCCTCCTTTTAAGTTGGTATCAGAGCAGGCAAACACGTTCAAGACCTTACAAGTCTGTGTTTGTAGCGATCTGAATCGATGGACAGAGGTGCTATCTATATTAAAGTACCACCAGTCTTCGATGGATCGAATTACTTATGGTAGAAAATTTCTATGCGAGCTTTTATCCAAGCACGTGATTTTCAATCATGGGTATATGTTGTTAATGGTTATAATGCTCCCGTTGTGGCAGTTGGAGATGCAAACATTCTCAAACCTATTGGTGAATATAGCCCTGCTGAGATACTTGCTGCTCAGCAAAATTCCGACGGTTTGAATTCCATCATACATGCCATTACCCCAAACCTTCAGCATCATGTGTGTAATTGCATGAGGTCTAAGGAGGCTTGGGATATCTTAGAAACCGTATTCGAAGGGAACTACGGTGAAAAGGAAGCGAGGCTTCAAACCTTAATTCATATTGGGAGAATCTTCGTATGGTAGATGAAGAGACATTTGATGAGTTTAATCACAAAGTGTCTGAAATTGTTAATGCATATTTTGCATTGGGTAAGACTATTCCTGAAAAGGACATTGTGATGAAAATTCTCAGATCGCTGCCATCTAGATACGAGTCTAAGAAGCATGCCATCGTTGAGGGAAATAACCTCGATAATCTTTCCATAAATACCTTGGTTAGAAAGCTAAAGATCTTTGATCATGAGCATACATCCAAAGTAGGAAAGGATGTTGCCTTTAAAGCACAGAAGAACACCAAATTACTTGATAAAAGTAAGAGTGTTTATGTATCTGAGGATGATTTTTCAGATGAAGATCTAGATAAATCAGTCTCCTTGATCACAAGACAGTTTATGGATCTTCTTTTGAAGAGAAAGTAAACGGTTTTCAAGAGACAAACCCAAGTCATCAAATAATCCTCACACTCGTACCCCTCCTAAAAACAGGGATACTGACAAGGCTGATGACGAGGATATGCCTCAGTGCTCTAAGTGTAAAGGTTCTGTTCATTTTGCAAATGAATGCCCTAATCGAAGAAAATACACTGGGAACAAAGGTCTTGCTGTAACACTTGATGAAATGTCTGATATTTATGATTCTGAAGAAGATAGAAAACCAAGTGTCGGTCTTCTATGTGAGGACATTGATTTTGATAGTTGTAGCAATACATATATCAACCTTGATGGTTTCGGGGAAGAAGAGAATCCAATCAAGCTGGAAGAATCAATTGACGCATCCTTTAGAAACTCTGATTGTTATGTTTCATGATCTACTATGTGTCCAGCTGCGTTTACACCACAGATGCCTGAATATTATCTAAGTTTGACGTGCTCGTTTTGTTCTCAGAAGTTTTATGAACTATCAAGATATTACAAGTATAAACATCAAGTGAGGCACACCAAAAAACTTCAACGAAGAGAAAATCGATTGGCAAGGAAGCTAAAACCAGCTCAGAAGACCGCTGAGGTATGTAGGATTTTATCTTCATCTAAGAAGTTGGTTTCCAAGGATAAACTATGACCATTAGAGAAGAAGATATGGTCAAGTCGCTTTGATAGACATAAGATAGAGGATTCCTCTCAAGAGGAAAATGATGGACAAATTGTTGTTCACCACAGCGCAAATTAATTGTGTTGATTGGTAAATCTTGTCTCATGTGCCTGATCAAAAGAGACAAGGTTGTGAACGCACGGTCTTTAGGAAAAGTTTTTTTTCTTAGGATTATTCTTTTCTTTATATCAAATAAAAGAAAAGGTTTATTATCGATAATTCTACTCTTTATAGGGTTTAGAGTTGGACAGTCACGAACCTGGTTAAAGGTTACGAACCCTACATTCCTTTTTCCTCTCTGATATATTTTATATCTTAAGACTGCTTGATGAGATTGTGAATTCCACTCACAAAAACCAATTGTTTATAATTGTTCTCTGAGCATCATGTCTTTGGATAGAAAAGATGTCAATATGATTGTTAAGCCATCAATCAAGGAAAAAGAAAAATCTCCAGTAACTCCTTCATTAAAAAGAAAGAGGAGGAATACAAGAAAGCCAAGGGCTGTCCCTTCTAACTCTCAGAAGTTTTCTGATGTTCTAGATGAGTTGAAGGATGTAAGAAAGGAGATCCGTGATATAAAGGGATGTGTTTTAAGGTCTTTGGAGATTCAAAAAGCTCTTGTTCGACATAATCAGCCAAACCAGGTTTTTGATATCAACACCTTTCTTCGCGAAACGTATGTTCCAATGGCTGTTGACGACAAGGAGTTTGGGAACGATGCTGAATTTCTCAAAGATATTAATGCCTAGGATGTCTTTTTGGCTTAATTGGATGAATAACTAGTGCTTGAATAGCGATGATTGTGATTACACATAACTATTATTTTTTCATCTTCTTGTATTATTTTCTAGGTTTATTGGGTTTTAAATTCTAAAAATATTTGGAGGATGATGGTTTTTAATAATTAATCTTTGATTTGTTATATTTCAATATTTATGGAATTTGTGTGTTTACGTCCGTGAACTATATTGTCCCATATTTTGTCAAAAGTAAAGTCGTTCATGATCGATATTCTTATATTGATTTAAGGATGAATAGACTTTTGACAAACACAAAATTTAAGCCTATATTGTCAATTATTTGATGGAAGATAGGTTAAAATCTTTTGTGAACAAGGATAAAGTCTATTATGTTATTATACATATAGTAATGGAAAGATAAAATAGATCCTTGTATGTTATCCACGGTATTGATCTTCATTGATCCATTCTTTGTTTACCGTGAAGGGTCCATTGTATGTCTTTTGTTGAGCACGATACGACTAAGTTGATTATTCTTGATTAACTTGGTTGGTTGTTCCATAAGGTGTATTATGTTGAGCATTAGGAACTAAATTAATCAACTACTTTGGTTATTTAGTTTGTACTCCATAAGTTTTCCTTCTTATGTTGAGTACATGAATGGTTAAGGTTGTCATGTTCTATGATAAACTTAGTCGGGGTTCCATAAGTTCTCTTATGTTGAGCCCAAAGTAATTTGATTACTTCGGTGATTAATTTGGTTATTTGTATTCTAATTAGATTAATTATAGGTTCTCTTGTAATTAATCTAGTTGAGTTTCCATATATTCCACAAGTTCTTGTGTTAAGTATATGAACGGATATACTAATCATGTTCTTGTGGTTAATGTAGTCACATATTCCGTAAGGTTTTCCTTATGTTGAGTATTTGTACGATTGAGTTGGTTATATCCGTATGATTATCTTAGTTGTATCTCCGCGAGTTTACTTATGTTGAGCACAATCAATTAAATTGATCACTTTTGTGGATTGCGTATTCCAGTTGAATTAATCATGAGTTTTCTTGTGATTAATTTGATTGAGATTTTGGATATAGAAAGTCACTTATCATGGATTTTGGTGTCCAATAAAAATCCTTCTTTTCTCTCGAAACTAAGGTCGCTCCAGTTGTTCTCTTGGGAATGACATCAGATGGGGGAGAGTTCATTTTAGATTGTACTTAATGGTAATATCTTTGTGGGGAGTGAGGCTGTGGAATTTTAGAGGGGTTATCTTGTATCTTTAAACTCCTTGATGAATGCTATTAGATTCGGCTATATGATTGCATCTAAATTAAGTTGATGTGTGTCTTTTCTATTAGCCATACAATGTCTCTTGTGGAAGTTTCATTATGCTCCCGTTCTTAAACCTTTGCCAATTTTATTGACAAAAATGGGGAGAATTAATATGTAGTTCACACTACAAATACATATGGTTTTCGGATCATTGTGTAAGGGGGAGTGGTTTCCATGATTGAGATGGAGTATTGACTAAGAGGGAGTGATACATATCACCGTAGTATTATTGTTGAAGTTGTGATACAACCGGACTTTGACACTGTGTAGTAATACTATGACACTGTATAATAATGATTGAGAATCTCGATTTCTCTCATTGTTATAGCTATGGATCTTCAACAATGGTGATGCTAAACTTACAAGCTTTGGGATCATTGGAGTATTTGGAAGTGACAAATATTTCGAGGAACGTTGAAGATTAGACTATGGAATAGGAGCCGCTAAAGTTTATCTTTTTTGTATTCCATATGTATTAATAGTTTTGTCACTAAAATTTACAAAGGGGGAGATTGTTAGAGCATAGCTCGGTCAACCTCGCATGCGTTGCTATCTCAAGCATGTTTGTTAATGTTAGTGATCAAAACTATAAGTCTTGATTTCTAGTCTATTATAGCTAAGTCTCGGACTAGGATAGTAAGTGTAGTTGAGCTCAAGGACTTCATGGAGATTCATCATACAAGAAGAAGAACTACTCAAGAAACCGGTGGAACTTTTCGACACAAAGGTATGTGAAGACTTTAACTTATCTGTCATTCAAAAATCTATCTATTCTATGTCATACTTCTTGAGACAAAAGTCGTATGCTATATATATAGACTTAGATCATACACATTTGGTATTTCGAGCCGAGTATACCTCGCCTATCTATATCTCGAAATATGTGTTGGTAAGCGTTTCGCTTCAACCATGTTTTCTTTACCTAGTGATGCAAGTCATGTATGTTTCGATCATCTTGAAAATTGCTCTGACGAGAAAGGTTTGTGAATAACAACTGAATAACATCCTATTAGAATGTTCCAATTATTGTAATGAGAGTTTATATTACATAACCATGTATTCCTTGAACCGAAGTTTTTCTAGCTTTATTGATCAAGAGGAATCAGTAGGATTGTGGAGTTGGCTTGCCAAGTCCGCGAACCCAGTCTGAAGACCCAGTCCGCGAACTGACGGAAGTTCTCGACCGATAATTTTTTCTGGATTTTCCAAAAATCGTTTGTGTGCTTAGTCCGCGAACCTAGACCGCGAACTGGCGGAAGTTCTCTTTCCGAGAATTTCTGCTGAGTTTGGAAAACTCAACTGATTGACTTAAGTCCGCGAACTTGTTTGTGAACTTAAGAGGTTATGATCTAGAGATGTTCTCTGAACATGAATATTAAATTAATAAAGAATGCTTTATGCAAACCGTGGGTATAATGTTCATAAGCCGATTCAATCGAATCGAATCATCTTTGCTTTAATTGTGTCTTATGTGGTATATGAGATTTCCTTGCAATTGAAGAACTCTCTAACTAGTTCATATGAGTTGATTGAACTAGTTATGGTAAAGAAAGTGGTTGGTATGAAATGCTCAAATGGCTAACCTTTTGGTTGGCTATTAATGAACCAACAATACACACGTTTGGGTACGGTTTAAAAACCTAGAAGCGTGCAATACAATTATGTGTGACAAGCTGAGATTTCGATCTAACGGTTGAGATATATTAGATTGAATCTAAATCAGGTTTTCATCCTAAGCTAAATATTGAATGCTTTGTTACTAAGCTAACATTGATTGCAAACCCTGATTTGAAAGGCATATAAGGGGACGTCTATCAACTCTACTAACTAATACCCACATGTTCGTGTGATACTAGTTTGTAAGCTAGAGTCGATTCTCCTCTAACCCTCTGGTTTTCTTTTCTCAAACCGGGTTAACGACTTAAAGACTTCATTAGGATTGTGAAGCCAGACCGATACTACTTTTATCGTAGTTGTGTGATCTGATCTTGCATCTTTTATGTACGAGTACAATATGTGATTGGCTTGAGATTGTGAGAGTTCTCCGATAGGCAAGATATAAAAGTAATCACACACGCCTTCGTCTCGTCGTTTGTGATTCCGCAACATCTTCTTTCGCTAGTCGATTAAGATTTTTGTAAGGTGATTGATTAATCACTTAACCTCACAAAAATTAGGTTGTTCTTCAGGAATATAAGACCGAATTATCAATTGGTTTCTGTTCACCTTGGTTTCATATCAAAAGACGAAACAAAACTTTAGGGCTTTTTTGTGGGAGACATATTTATCCTTTGATATACTTTTCTGTGGGAGACAGATTTGTTTATTGTAAAAGCCTGCGATTTTGGTTCGTAGCAACTCTTAGTTGTGGGTGAGATCAGCTAAGGGAATCAAGTGCGTAGTATCATGCTGGGATCAGAGGCGTAGGGGTGCAACTGTACCTTGGATCAGTGGGGGACTGATTGGGGTTCAACTACAGTCCAGTCCGAAGTTAGAGTCTAGAAATAATACAGGCTGTGCGTTTGATCTAATCAATTGGTAATCCAACCTTGGAGTAGGATAGAGTCTGTAGCGGCTTAATACAGTGTGTATTCAATCTTGACTAGGTCCTGGGTTTTTTCTGCATTTGCGGTTTCCTCGTTAACAAAACTTCTGGTGTTTGTGTTATTTCTTTTCCACATTATGTTTGTTATATAATAGAAATAATACAGGTTGTGCCTTTGATCTAATCAATTGGTAATCCACCCTTTGGTTGTTGATTGATATTGATTGATCCTTCGATACTGGTCTTTGGTACCGTCCAAGTTATTCCTTGTATTTGATTAGTACTCACAGTTTTTGTTTGAGGAAATCAAATAAGGATAGAGATATAAACTCGTCGATATACTTTTAATTGATTGAATCTTGTTGATTTTCTTGAAAGTATACTGGAGTTTGTCCATACAGATTGCTAAGCGAAATATTGGGTGGTGTTGTTAGACCCCCGCTTTTTCAGTATGAACTCCAAATTTATCAAACTCGGTTCATATAGTTTCATAATTCAATATGTTATATTTCATAAGAAGGAACATGGATCTAAATCAACTCCTAAGTTGTCTATAAATCAGAGTTAATGTTAAGATAATAAATACATAAAATCATGATTATCATGTTATTTATATCTTGATCAATTCTAACATATACTCAATATCTAAAAGCTACCCAATCATCAAAAACATGCTAGGAATATATTTAAAGGTTACCTTCATTAGTTGTAAAAGTTTCTATCACCATCAACCTTGTTGTCAAGAACACCAATAACAACTAATTCTACAACACGGTCATCACCCGAAACCAAACTCCATCTCCTACACATAATCTTTAACATCTTTCTCTTATCTATTCTATTTTTTAAAATATTTCACTTCACTCCTTCTCCTACACATTATATATATTGATATATTCCACTCTTCCTAAAATTCTATATCACACTCTCATACTCACAATCATCAACATAAAGTTCCATTATTACCTTTTTCATCTTCTATTTTTCTCTCAAATACTTACCTAATTATTTTGTTATCATGGTTCTATGTATTTCTTCTACAAGAATTATAATAATAACACCTCCACCTTGAGCTCTCCACGACTCACTTTCAAAGACAAACCCAAGACTAACACCACCTAGTCTAAAACACCAAAACAGGGAGAAGATAAACTTCCCAAAACAAATTTCAAATTAAAATAATTAAAACGTTAACACCTCTATTACACCCTAAATTAGATTTACTAAACCAACCCTGTAATACTACTAAGGGCTAACCATTTACTAATCAAAGGTCCAGCCTAAAGTACGGGTCCGGACAACGGTCAGGTCAACGGAAGTTTGACTAAATTCATGTATGAGGTTTAGATTGAACAAAATGTTGTCAATTGATTAGTTTCATTATTTTTTTTCCGTGTATATATTCTTTTTTGTATTGCAATCAATTTTATTTTATTTTAACATTAAAAAATTATGATTTATACGATATAGTACGAAAGATAACAGGGGTACCATTTGGATGATCCAACTACGATCATGAAAATATTATCTTGTATGATATCATCCCTGAAATATATGGTACCTTCATTTATCAAAAGTGTTAAAAACAACCAACACTAATCTTAGTTGTGCTTGGCTCCTCCCTTAACCACTACTAGTCTTTCGTCCTCCACCTCTTGTACAACTCATTGTCGCCAAAAATGTGTGTTGATATTATTTATCAAAATTATTTATTAATAGAAATAAATATTATAATTAATTAAGAAAATATTTATAATTAAAAAATGATTAGTTATTTATTATGAGCAATTAGTGAAACACTAATTAATAAAACACTTTATAATGTATAGATTATTTATTATGTGCAATTAGTGAAACACTAATTAATAAAGCAATTATGATATTTAAGTTGAACAAACCACCACCATTAATTTATCTTTTCTATTAATTCCAACCAAGGTGGAACACTGGTTAGAGACCACTCTTATGACATAATAGATCATGAGTTCGAACCTCCCTATTATAGTTTTTGAAAATCCATATCTTGACTTGAGCATTCATTTTTCATTCATAATATTGGAATTAATGTCACGTGTGCGAGTCGTATGGGTGGCACAGAGAACCACAACCCTTGATTTATCTTTGCCAGCACATCTTCCGACGGTGATAACTTTCTCGTCTGAAATCCGAATGACGCGTTCTTATAGTCTATTTTGCATAACTTTTCGAGATCTATCCAGTGGTGCTAATTTCATTTTAAAATTAGCATTTTATTAATTTCTATTAATTATGTTTCATATTTAATTAATCGAGTCATTAATGGCTAAACCGTCTTTTGATCATTTCTAGACCGGTGTAATAGTGTTGACGTGCTTGAGGGTCTTTACATTCTCCCCACCTTATAATATTTTCTTCCTAGAAAACTAAACCGTCTTTCTGGTCTTCAAAAACTCCCCACCTTATGGAGAAGCACTATCTCTCGTCTAAGTGCAAGTACTGCTCATACAAACATACGAAAGTTCAACTCATTTTAAATGAGTTTGAAACAATATGAAATAAACACAATTATAGATGACTTTCTACTACTAAAATATAAAATTTGTAGTTCTAGGCTCAATAGACTATTTTTTATTTCAATGTAATACTGGTTTTAAGTATATTAGAAGATATTCTATAATAAAGATTTTATATGAATCTGTAATCTATCAACCAGAGTTATCAACCTCCGCTATACTGATTTAGACACTAAAAATAACTAAGTCTAAGTTCTTCACATTAATTTTCTATCTCCATATATTGATAACTCTAAGTATAAGTTAAGATACTCAAAAAGTTCATATATGACTTTCGGGATTTGTCAAATATACTAATCTCGCTATCATTCTAGAATTGGATTGTCTACGTGTTCGCAATTTTAGATCAATTATTCTCTAATCTCTATTGAAATTTCTAACTATAATGTATTTGGTTCCAACCTATAATTTTTACTTCATATTTTATAAAAGTAACATACCTACACAAAACAAAGAATAAACAAATCAACATGTTACACAAATCAATCAAAGAACTCAACTCAAAAATATTTTAGTTCTTGATTGTTTTAAGTGATTAAGATTTATCTCGCAAACCCATCCCAGTTTCTAAGGTAATCTAGTTATATCTGGCACTGGCTATTATCCACTGTTCCCATGTAAGATCTAATTGTGAGCTCTGATACCAACTTGTGACGCCCCAAATCACAAACCTGCTTAGTTAATAAGATTACAACTAATTGAAGCATAAAATCTAGATTAACGATCTTAAGAATCTAGAATACATAAGCTAAGCCCAAAAGAAAACCCATACACTCTGATATTGTTTACAGAGAAGTATACATATATAAATTATAAATAAACATCTTAAATTCGCTGAAACTTTACGCTACAGAAACGAATATCTTCATGTGCGCCTTTTCTTCTGAATACTGAAATTGAAGTGGGAACAAATGAGCACATCATCCCAAAAAAGGGGCTCAACGAAAATATGCAACTCTCAAGTAATCACTAACATGCTTCACAATTCTAAAAGAATATAAATCGAAAGAACAAGAAGAAATTAATTATTCAGCTATTTATGCATTCATGAAGCAAGTGTCATTCTAACCTCGCCAAACTCATTACAGAAGACGACGCGAGAGCAACCCTAATCAATAATAATAACATCGTCCACACAGATTTCTCAAACAAACCATGATTCAGAATATTATTATCAAGATCAAGAAGTTAGTCAAACAAGTATAATATGCACACGAGAGATTTCCCCAAGATAAATAGTATATATAATAACGAAACTGGGAAGAATCCGCCATACTAGATAATATTATAACGGGAAGAAGACGCCTACTATATATTACGTATATACTATCGAAACGGGGAAGAAACCTTCCTACTAATATATTGAAACGGGGAAGAAGCCTCCCTACTAGGTAATATTATAACGGGGAAGAAGCCGCCCTACTATATATTATTTATATACTATCGAAACGTGGAAGAAGCCGCCCTACTAATATATTTAAACTGGGAAGAATCGGCCCTACTAAATAACATTAAAACGGGGAAGAATCCGTCATACTTAACTTAGTAAAGAGTCGTGGGTAATCACATACACTCCTTGCGGGGAAATCATACAACGCATATTACACGCACATCAAGGCACATACAAGCATCTACATGATAGTAAAACACACAAACATGCCAAAAGTAATAAAGACTCATCATGCTCGCAATAGAAAGAATGCTCAATGACAAGAAGGTTACAGAGTTCCCACCTGATTTGATGACAAGCCACGCTACCTTGTATTCCTCAATCCACTGGTTCATCCCTTGAATCGATCCTTGTTAATGTTGACTAACGGTTAATCACACAAGCACTCTAAGAACTTAGCCAATAGGATCATACAATAACCACAACATAATTTCATATAAGTCTCCAGTTATAGGCCAAGAGAAATGACAAATAGTTCTAGTTTTACATCAATGATCCTAAAACTTGTTATTCAATGTTCTAGGCATAAATTAATATCTACTTATCCAAATGGGGTCAAATTGTGTGTCATCGGAAAGCACATGAAAAATTCGACAACTTTGCAGAAGGAACCAAAAGCTAATTCAGACTATAAGGGGACATCAAAAGAATGAATCTGGCCCTATTTCCTAGCCCGCAGGTTGTTCTGGTCCGTACCGCCAAACCGACCGCTTAACCCGGTTCATCTTACTCTATTTGAATAACGATCCAGCTAATCTAACTCATTCGACTCGCTTTTCAACACTGTCAACTCTATTTGACTCACATAGTCAACCCAAAGACTCACTTCATCTTCCTTGCCAAAGTTAGAGAAACAATTCACTTGTTTTCAAGTCACGTGGTCGTTTTTTTGAAGGATCTAGTTCACCCATTTTTGATCAAAATGAATCAGTTATTGTCTCTATGGAAAGTTGAATCTCCGACTACAACTTTATAGTTTTGAGCCGGATCTAAATACGTCTCTAGAATACCTAATTCTATTCATGAAAACACTCTCTCACCCCAATAACAAGATTTGCCCAGATTTCATAACAGTCACCTAAATGGCTATATCTTACTCATATGAACTCCAAATTTATCAAACTCGGTTCCTATAGTTTGATAATCCAATATGCTATATTTCATAAGAAGGAACATGGATCTAAATCAATTCCTAAAATGTCTAGAAATCAGAATTAATGTTAAGATAATAAATACATAGAATCATGATTATCATGTTATTTATATCTTGATCGATTCTAACATATACTCAATATCTAAAGCTACCCAGTCATCAAAAACATGCTAGGAATATATTTACAGGTTACCTTCATTAGTTGTACAAGTTTCTATCACCATCAACCTTGTCATCAAGAAAACTAATAATAACTAATTCTACAACATGGTCATCACCCAAAACCAAACTCCATCTCCTACACATAATCTTTAATATCTTTTTCTTATCTATTCTGTTTTTTTATATATTTATCTTCACTCCTTCTCCTACACATTATCTATATTGATCTACTTCACTCTTCCTAAGATTCTATATCACACTCTCATACTCACAATCATCAACATAAAGTTCCATTATCATCTTTTTCATCTTCTCTTTTCTCTCTCAAAAGAATCCTACTTACCTAATTATTTTGTTATCATGGTTCTATATATTTCTTCTACAAAATTCTAATAATAACACCTCCAGCTTGAGATATCCACGACTCACTTTCAAAGACAACCCCAAAACTAACACCACCTAGTCTAAAACACCAAAACAGGGAGAAGATAAACTTCCCAAAACAAATTTCAAATTAAAATAATTAAAACGTTAACACCTCTATTACACCCTAAATTAAATTTACTAAACCAACCCTGTAATACTACTAAGGGATAACCATTTACTAATTAAAGGTCCAGTCTAAAGTACGGGTCCGAACAACGGTCAGGTCAACGGCCGTTTGACTAAATTATATTCCTCCGACGGTGATAACTTTCCCGTCTGAAATCCGAATGACGCGTTCTTATAGTTCATTTCGCATAACTTTTCGATATATATCCAGTGGTGTTAATTTCATTTTAAAATTAATATTTTTTTTAATTTCCATTAATTATGGTTCATATTTAATTAATCGAGTCAGTAACGGCTAAACCGTCTCTTGATCATCTCTACCACCCACTACATCCAATATCACCATTAATATTTATTAATATAATTTTTAATAAAATTATTATTTACTAATAAAAATATATATTTATTAGATCAATTAAGGGGACATTTATGATAAAGATTTAATTAATAATTTATTACGAGAAACTAATGGATACTAATTAACAAAACATTTATAATAATTTGGTTGAACAAACCAAGACCGTGGATCTATCTTCTTCCTAGACAAATTTTGGTCACTACTTACATAGCGTTTAGTTCAGCATAGATTTATCTAGCGCTTAACCCGTGCTGAAATGGCATGTGAATAATTTTTATCTGGATATTAAGTTTAATATTTGTTGATTATCGAGTTTACTCTCCTTATCATTACAAAAATGAAGACAAAACCAATATATATTTTTACTCTTCAGTCCAAAAATCTTTTATTATGTACTCATATATGATTCCTTTCTATTATGTTTGGTATTTTGACATTCTCCCAGATAATGTTTATTCTTGCCCTCTTTCACAATAAAACCAACAATATTTGATATGTTTTATAGTTTGCAAAGACAAAAACATATTATCGATCATTTGAAATGGTATTTCCCTTCTACATCTCCCTTACTTTAGTGACCGTGCAAAACCAAAACGTCGAACTATGTAGAATAAAAAAAAATTACATCACTCAAACTCATTCTTCCTATAAATAATTGTGTCCCATAAGCTCAGAATCATTGTTATTTTGTCCCATTCTAAAATGGTCCAAAAAGATTAAAACTCTGAATGGAATCTACAATACATATTACATTGTATGTTCTTATATTTGAATAACACAAATAAATACTAATTCATTTATCTAAGCCACTATATCGTAAAACGTCGAGACATTTCAGATGGAAACCCATTCGACTCAGAAAAGATATATCTCCAATTCTTAAAAACTCTCAGACAGTCTACGACATTGATTTTCTGAATGTGAGCCATTTCAGATGGCAACCCACCACCAAAACCACTAATTAACACTACCTTTTCCACCACCATCAGTATCGTCACCGGCTCCATGCATATCTAACCTCAAATACCACATGGGTCATCCCTAATTTCTATGTATATGATTATTAATAAATTTATTATTTATTTAATAAAAATATATTTAGAAAAATGTAATGGGTTGAAAAGTATTTTAAAAGTTATTATGATTCTTTATTAAAAAATTTATTATTTATCTAATGAAAGTATATTTATTAAGATAATTATAATACATTTATGATAAGACATTAATAAAATATTTATTATAAGAAATTAATGATTCAATAATGATGTGAACAACCAGAGCCATGGATTTAGCTTTGCCAAGAATGAATCCTGGCCGCTCTTTATCTTACCTAAGTTGTCCAAACTATGCTTTATAAGGGAGAAAAAGATCAATTTTCAAATTATTGAATATGGCCGCAAGATTCAAAGTACATAGATAAGTTTCAAGTATTTCATATGAATTGTCACAATTTTGCAGAAAAACTTGCTAGGCATGAATAATTGTAAAATCATTAGTAATGGACGTCAAAAAGAAATGGTACATAGATATTACCTTTAAATTCCTTTTTGCAGTGGCAAAATGCAATACAGTATTTCCTTGTCTATCCCTGGAACTAAAAGAAACAGTTTTGTTGTCAGGGTCTTGATAATCCAAATGGATTTCATCCCTGTTCATTCTATCTACCAAAGCTTTGAGCGAATTTAAGGAATTGGTCTTCACACACAAATGAAAAATAGTTTCTTTTTGGAACTCAGAGATCATACTCATTGCTTCTCCCTCTGCTTCAAGCAAAATCTCTACGATCTCTCTTGGAAGCCAAGTGCAAAGGGGGTCTTCCCCATAAATCAGTGAGCAAACAAACTCTTGGATTTTCAGCAATTAGCAACTCAACCTGTAGGATCAGAATCTCGCAGCAATAATGCCTCAGCGAAATTATTAACAAAACAACACAACAGTGTCGCAGAACAACTTCAGAAACGACACAATAAATGACGTCAGCTAAATCATGAGAAAAATGTGATGGTCCTGCGAAAACTATGGAGTTTGCGAGATTAACATTTGTAAGGTTGCGAGAATGTCGCAAGCCATATCCGAAAATAAAGGACAGATTAGCTGTCATCCATTATGTAATTCCCTATAAATATCCATTCAATGGTAAGAAAAGAGGGAGAGATCTTTTTGGAGAGTAGTAGCTAACAAACAGGAGAGAAAAAAATCAAGTGCGGTTGCTGTTCTTATTCCCTTTCTCTTTTCTTGTAAGATTGTTCAAGAGATTAATCAATAAAATAAAGATTATTAACCTAAAATGAGTTGAATGTTAATGAAATCTTGTGAGGGGTGTAGTGTAGGATTTCCTGCAACTACATAATGGCGCTAGAAACAGGGACTGAAGATTGAAGATTGTTCAAGAAAAAGTTGAAGATTAATATTGTGATTGAAAGTAATTGGTGAAAAACTTATATAATCTCTTACAATTTGTTAGTATCGAAAGAATGGCTAGAAGGAGAAATGTATCGGAACAACCGACAACTGTTAGAAGAAGAAGTAAAAGACTTGCTGGAAGGGAGAGAAGTGAAATGAGAGAATCTACTAGAATGAGAAATAATGGAGAAAATCAAGTTCAAACACCAATTCAACAAACACTAGTACAAGGAAGGAATATAGATTATGATAGAGTGAGTATACACACTTGGCGATCAAATTCAGCGGAAGAAGTAGAAGAAGAGCAGCAAACCAGGAACCATAGACAGGAAGAGAGAAATCAAGAAGCAGATGAAGGAATAATTCATGGAGATGAGGAAATTGGAGCGTCGGAAACGTTGAGACGAAGAATACATGAGGAAATAAGAGCTGAGGCAGAAGAACGTGCAAATCTAACAAGGCAAAATCACGAATTGAGGATGGAAAATATGAGACTACAGAGTAGAAGATCGAGAAGTACTACAAGATCATATTCAAGATCGACTAGAAGAGAGACGAGGCGAAACTCACCCACAGTTAAAGCTGGAAATAGTATTCGAGAAGAAATACCAAATCCTAATGAAGAACATCGCGAAGATAGAGAAAGAACTGATGATCGTTACGTTCCACAAAATGAAACTTTTGGTGATAGGAAAAATGATAGAAATCAAGAGAATGGACAACATCAGGGACGAAATAATCAAGATGGCGAAGGGAATCGAGAGGAAGGAAGGAGAATTTTACATGAGAGAGAAGCTCAAAGAAATCAACAAACGATTGAAGAAGAAATTGAAAGAAACTATGCTGAACAAGCACGTTTAATTCGCGAACGTGAAAGATTGAGAGCAGAAATGGAAGAGCAAGAGCTGCAGGAGGCGATTCGTAAGAATAATCACGACAATCGAGAAAGAAGACGTACAAAAAACCGGAATAACGGTAATCTCAATGAAGAGTATGATAGAGTACAGAGGAGGGCTGAAGGACAACGAATGGAATTGATAAGAAATGAACAAAATCATGGAGGGGAAAATGAGAGACATCATCATATGCGAATTCAAGATAGAGATGAGGAATATAATCGCAGGAGAAGACGAGATGAGGATGATGAAGAAGAAATGCATAATTTCGCAAGAGAAGAAACACATGAACGTAGAAGAATGAAAGCGAAATTAAGGAGACCAATGGATCAAAATTCAGACGTAAATGGACAAATCTTAAAAGAATTGGAAGAAATGAGAGGAATGATGAACAATAGAGGAGAAGTAGGCAGAAGACAATTAGACGAAGCTATAGAAGAAGCTGCTAAAATTCCATTTACAAGAGAAGTACAATTAGGAAGAATACCCCCGAAATGAAATTTGTCTGCTTTAACCAACATTTTTGATGGAACAACTTGTGCAATTCAACACATCAAAGCCTATGTGAGATTCATGTTACAGTGGGAAAATCATGATGCCGTATTGCGCAAATATTTTGCGTCCAGTCTAACAGGAGAAGCGTTAAAATGGTTCGAAGGTTTACCAAAGAATACAATAACATCCTTCAATCATTTGCAGGCTACATTCCTGGGGGCATATATAAGTAACAATTCTTCACGACCTGGTATTGAAGACGTGTTTGGATTAAAACAAAGGATTGGCGAAAGTTTGAAGATCCTAACTAAAAGGTGGAGGACTATGTATAGTGAAATGGCTGGCCGTGTGGATGAGAGATATCTTATCTTATCATTTATCAATGCTATGTTCGCAACTAATCTGTTGTATATCCAAGTTTTCGGAGTCAAAAATACGATCACAATGACTGAATTGCGAGAACTTCAGGAAGAATATATTGCTCTAGAGGAAAGGCAAAATGAAATGGAATCATACCCGGTTGCGAACACCAGTTCACAAGCAGTGAATGCAAGCTTATTACCCAAACTAATAAACACAGTGGCGAGCACTTCGCAAGTACAACAAGAAAAGGTGACGGGCAACAATCAATAGAAACTGGCGTCTATGGGAAGCCGAGATTAAGAGGAGTATGAAACAGAAAGAAATTTCTACAGTCGTGGTGGAAATAATAAGATTCAAATACTTGATCAGCCGCAAGAAATCTATGGAGGTAAAAGACAAAATTATAATAGAGGACAAGGAGGTCACAAGGTAGTATGGGAAGAAATCAAGATGCCACCTCTGAATGCAAGTGTGGAGAAAATATGGGAAGCTATAATTTTGATGGAGAATATACCAACACCATGGAACATGGGAACGGAACCACCTCCAAGCCACAGAAGTCATGAGTTCTGTTCTTATCATCATTTTCATGGACATACTACAAATGATTGCAGAAATGTAAAAGAATTATTCTGAGAATGATAGATCAAGGAAAACTAAACCACTTTTGGTAGGGACCCACAATCTCAACCATTCACCACACCACCAGAGCATCACAGAGTAAACACGGTGAAAGAAAAGGAAACATTCTTCAAAAGTTGGTGCAAAAGCAAAGAATCTATTCTGTCACTCTATCGTACATTCATACAAGACAATTGAAGATTTTCATGACAATGTTTTGAGTAGAGTGTTCGCAAGAGACAATGATGGAAGAGAAATTATGAACATTGCGAAAATCTCGCCACTAGAGGAATGGCAGAAACAGACTATTTCTTTTACCGCAGAAGAAGTCCCCGAAGGTGGAGAGGTACATGACAA
Organism: Papaver somniferum; assembly: GCF_003573695.1. Classification (NCBI taxonomy): domain Eukaryota; kingdom Viridiplantae; phylum Streptophyta; class Magnoliopsida; order Ranunculales; family Papaveraceae; genus Papaver; species Papaver somniferum. The sequence continues at coordinate 54,266,610 of NC_039358.1, read as the reverse complement.
TCCATTGGTAGTAAAATTAGAAATTAATCCAAAACCGAAAGAAGATGAAGCTGAAGATCATGGGCAATTAATAGGATTCTAATCGATACTGGAAGCTCTGTGAACATCTTATTATCATACTTATAAAACTATGGAGGAGATGATGATCTTATACCATCAACATATAAGATATATGGTTTTAATGGTACTGCCAACAAGCCTAAAGGGGAGGTTACTATGCGAATTCCATTGAAGGGAATATCTTCTGAAATCCTGTTCTGTGTCGTTGACGTAGAATCACCCTACAATGCATTAATTGGTCGACCTTGGCTACATGGGATTCTAGGTGTAGCTTCAACTTTCCACCAGTGCATCAAATTCCCTCACCCCAGCGGTGTAGGAATCATAAAGGAGATTGGGTTGAAGGAAAGAAATGTTACGAAACTGAGGTAGAATCCTGCGAAGGAAGAGCAAACAAGAAGGAAAGTTGGCGACACAAAATCAAAGAGACACAAAGAAGTGAGAGATTGATGGTGGATGCAATCGAACGAAAAGAAGAAGAAATGTTGCGAAACTAATGCTAGCTCAGAATAAGAAATGGTGAACATACCACTACCAAGGAAGCAGTAAGAAAATAACAAAGAAGCAGAGAATGGCAAAGGTAATAAAAATAAGAAGATGATGATTGATTTGTTGCGACACTCTCGCAACAAATAAAATTCTCAAAAATACATTTTATTGAATGACAAAATTGAGATTGCGAAATGCAAATACGATATGATGATGTGCGAGAATCTCGCAGAGATAATGAATTCTACAAAAGACAATCAGAGAAAATGACAAAAGAGAAAGGGGCGAACCTTTATGGCGTACACCCTAGTTCGCGAATACAATTTCGCAAGAGGCAAATGTAAGACCTAAAGTACGTCATATAAGGGGGTACCTGTTGCATGGCTCAGGGAAAGGCTACACCGCCACCGGAACCTGAGTCATGGAGATTTGGGGTCAATAAAGCCCATCCGGGAGAGGCACCTTGGATTCTCAGCTTAAGCATATGACTTAGGTTGGGACTAAGGTAATAAGGACTCTCCCAAGGAGTGCAGAATCTGACCAAGGCGCCGAGGTACACGGTTGAGTCAAGAGTGCCAGGGGCGTCTGGAGCGTACCTTGCCATTCTTGACAAGTCTTGGCTTATACTGCACTCGGCCCGAAGAAAACCCCACTTAGGGTGCAGTCTCGTAACCATAAGCCCTATAGGTAAAAGGGATAAGAGGCTGCGAAAACAACTGGTTGTTGTTAAGACCGGATGGGAGGAGCCAACCTTGTATGGTAGAGGTACGCCTCCTTGAAGGGGCAACCAGGGGGAAGATAAGGGCGGCACCCTCCATTAGGGAGCTGATAAGTGTCTTAAGACGCAAATGTCATGAGGCTTTTTACTCGCAAGGGTATTAAGGCTTGTAATATTTGTGCGATAATCCTGAAGAGGCAATAATACAAAAGAAAAAGACAAAACGAGATCAATGGGTTTTCACATGAAAGTGCGAAGACGTCCTGCGATTTCGTCGCAAGACGACAATGTCACGGGGCTTTATTTTCGCAAGAATATTTAGGCCTGTCATATTGTCGCAACATTCCTGAAGAGGCAATAATACAAAAGAAAAAGTTAAGGCAAGATCAATGGGTTTTAGCATGAAAGTGCAAGAACGTCTTGCGATTTTGTCGCAATGACAAGGGGTGGCATAATAAGACCTTTAACTAGGAAGGCAAAATAAGACCACACAAGAATGAAATTTTGAAAAGAATCAAAATTCACTTCGCATATGATTGCAAAATTATACAAAAACAACTGCGAAGTTGAGGCACAAAATAAGAAAATCTGCAAAATCTCTCATTTGGATACAAATAACAGAGGCAAGTATGGGAATGAATGAAATTAGAAAATGTTATTTGTCTCCACATGATAGATTTACGCAAAAATTAAAAATTAATGATTATGTTGATTAACCATATTGCAAGGAAGAATTGTTTTAATGAATGCAGGTCAAAATGAAAGAAACTCATATATTAAGGAATATGGGGAACCAAAAGAATTCGCAAATATACAAAAAGAAGGAATAAATGTACAAGTATTACAGAAGATCAAAGAAAGAAACAAAGACTACTTCTTAGTTGATCCTTCATCATCTTCATCAGACTTGTCTCTTCTTCCTCATCAGAACCTTTCTCCATCAGAACCTTCATCACCATCAGATTCCATCATCAGCTTCGCTATCAGAGATGTCAGACTAGGAATGTTCTTTGGGATCTCCTCCAAGAGACAAGGATAATCAGAGGAGGAATACTATGGTCATCACAAACCATTTGAATAGTTTGATTGCGAAAATGCAGAGCGTTTTCTTAAAGTTCGCAACAGTGATCTTGATTTGATTCTTTAATCTAGAATATTTGTCGTTGCGAGAAGAAAGATTCTTTGAGTTCCCTTTTCAGCTTCAAGTTCCTCAATTCTTTCGCGATATCTACTTTCAGAACTGCGAGCAAAAGGCAATCAATTAATAACTTGATGAAAATTCATAAGAAACAAAAGATTAGTGAAGAAGAACAGTTAATAACCTTCTCTGTCAGAAATCATATCTCTAATCAAGGTGTATGCTCAACTTGGAGACTAACATTTACACCTAAATCTTTTCTGGCATCGTCTAAGATTTTCGCAGCCCAAGCGAATTCATCCTCATTATTATAAGGAGACGAGAACGAATTTGGTTCTCTCTTTCGTTAAGCACGGCATTTTGGCGGTTAGCTTCATCCCGTTCAAGTTGAACTTCAAGAAGAATTTCTTGGAATTTCGCCAAAGTCTCAGCACCTTGGTTAGAAATGTGATCCTTATCATATATGAGACCGTTAATTTTGGTTCTTAGCTCATTGATTTTCTCTTTATAATTAAGATAGAAACGCTTAAATTGGTTGGCTAAGCCTAAACTAGATCTATGGTCAATCTCTAAGAAGAGAAATTTGGATCTCAGTTCATTCAGAGAAAGAGATGAAATTTTATCATTTGAGAAACTATTTAAAGATTTATTAAGGTGCTCAAGAAGGGTGTCATTATCCGATGCATTAATAATGAACGAAGAAGGTAGCTTCATCAGAAAGACCATAAATATCTGCAAAAGGGATTAATCAAATAAGATAAAACAACAAGATGAATGAATGAAGGGAAAGAAGAAGAGTAACATACCATAGAGTTGATTATTAGCTTGCTGAAGACTATAGATTTTATTCTTGTACGAAGAAGAATCAGTTTCTAGTTGTTTGTTCTTCTCGCGAAGATCTTTAACTTCAGCTTCTAATTGTTCGTTCTTCTCACGAAGACCCTTAACTTCAGTTTCCATATCCTCATTCTTTGTACGAAATTGAAGATTCTTCTTTTCAATAATTTCGCGTATCCTCTCCAGATCTGAGGCAACAACGCAAGAAGCTTTTCCAGACTGCGAGAAAATACAAGAAATGTTAAAATAGAGAGAAATTTTGAGTTACAATAATGAAGAGGAGGTAAAAATACGAAGGAATACCAGACTATTGAGAGAATTCAAGAAGCTAGGAGCCACTGATCTAGAAACCCCGCGAAGAGAGATATCACCATCCAATAAAGAAACATCGCAAATAGTGGCGAGAGCTTTGCAGGTATTAGCGAGATGACTATCTCCCATTCCTTGCCAAGAATCAGAAAAGATGCTAGAGAGCTTAGCCATAGAAGATTCAGATAGAGAATCTTCATTTGTAGCAGGGTTATCATCATCCTTATCATCTTCATCATTCTCGGAGTTTTCATAAGAAGGAGCATTTGATGGAGAGGAAGAATGGATTTTTCTCTTATTTGAAGGAGGAGCAGTTGGTTTTTCCCTGCGAATAGCACCTTTGCCTCTACCACCAGTCTTCGCAACATTAGTAGGCTCTTCTATTTTCTGCGATAACCTTCACACACAGATAGAGATAAGAAATAGAGGCAACAATATATTGTTTAAAATCATAAAAGAATATTTCTTACCTCATCTGTGTATGAGCGAAGATCTAACAAGGTATTGGCTTTCCCAATCCTATGATAGCTATTTTTCAGTTTCTGGATCTGTAAAATGTCGCAAGAGTTAGCGAACAAAAGAGTAAAGATAAATAAAGAAATGTAAATTGGGTGAAACTGGAAGAAACATACCTCTTTCACTCTATCAGGCCAAGAGAATGCCCAAGGTCGGTAAGCAGCGAGATTCGCAGGAATGACATTCGAACCAGCAATATAAGGTCCTCTCAGCATCAAGGGGAAGACGCACCATTTATCATCTTTGAATTGGCGAGGGGTTTTATTTATTCCAGAGTGCCAATCAATGTCATGCATGAGTATTTTATCTTCATCAATATTATCTTTCCTTTTCAAACGAACACCCTGGTGGACCCGGGAAAGTGTGAAAATTAAGCGTAATAAAAACGCGGGTCTACAGTAATACCGCAAGTGCACGGTCGTCGGTTGTAGCTCGTGCAAGTACGGGTCGATCCACAGAGATTGGGAGTGTTTTGTAGTTTCTAGCTATTTTGGGCTCTAAATGGCTATTGTTGGGCTTTGAATACCCTTTGAGTAAATTGGGTCTAATGGGTTTGTTTTTAACAATGAAATGAACTGAGCTTGGGCTCAGTTGGTCTTGAAATGAATTGAACTGGGCCTTAATAATGAACTTGGGCTTGGAGCCTTAATGAACTGGGCTTCAACTTTTGGTTCAAACCTGGGCTTGGTATTGAACTGGACCTATAGCCAAGCAATGAACTGGGCTTGGTTTCAGTGAACTGATTTGAGCTTTGGGCTCAACAGTTCAACTGTGAATTGGGCTCAGTGTTGAAGTGAGCTTTGGAGCAGCAGCAGCAGTAGGACTTAGGCCTTAACCAGCTGCAGCAACAGCAGCTGCAGGGAAAAGGCAGCAGCAGTGGAGCAGTACTGCAGGGCAGTGGAAGCAGACAGCAGCAGCAACAGGGTTGCAGCAAGCCAAGGGAAGAATACAGGGCAAAACAAGGCAATGAAGAACAAAGGCAGTTAACAGGAAAGACAATGGAGAAAATTTACAAGACAATGACTAAACAAGCAGAGAACAATGCAAATGAACCAAGGCCTAAGCCAAGGGCAGGGGAGATGGTGAAACTGAAATGGTGACAATGCAAGGCCAAGGCAGTGGCTATAGGCATACAAATAGAATGGGAAGAGAATTAGCTTGCTATGAGCACTAATTTCTCCCAATGCTCAATCAACACAATGCATCCTAAGCATACAAAAATGGAATGGCAAGATAATCAGCTTGCTCAACTGATGTGCTCCTAGCATTGACTGTCTTTTGACAGTACAATCAATCTTAAGCACAGTTGAGCACTGATTTCTTCCACTACTCAATCAATTCAGTGCTCTGAAAGCTCTAACCTAGCATATCATCACTTCTTGACAATGAATTGAAACAACAGTTGAGCATTTAAACTAACAAAGGCACATTAAACAGAGTAAACACTAACAGGATTAACATTAACAGGAACAACTTAGGATGGCAAAACAGGAACAACACATGTAAACAACACCATTAACAGGAACATCACAACATTTAACAGAACACATGATTAAACAGGAGCACAAATTTTAACAGAACAATTTTAACAGAACAATTTTAACAGAACTTGAAAGTCCTGGACACTGGCTAGTCCAGCATGACTTTACAACAACACCCACAATTCCATTTTATACCCAATACATCAATTAGGGTTATCACCCATTTTCCCAAAATTGAAAACAGTACATAATTAGGGTCTGTGAAAAGTTAACCCTTACCCTGAAATTGTCTCCTCTGTCGAACCCATCTCTCTTATGCGTCTCTGATGCTCTTCCTCAGCTCCTATTGTTCCCTACTGATGCCCTAGCTAGCTGTTTTACAAACTCCACACCCTAGGGCTTCACGGGATGTGAAATGGGCAAAACATCTAGCCTAGAGATATGGTGGTGGCAGTGATGGAACTGGTGGTGACGCTCTGATTTGGTCGGGAGAAGGAGGAGCAGCTCTGAAATTTTGGGAAGAAGGGGAAGAAGGAGGAGAAATCGATAGAATGGGAGAAGGGTCTGTTTGTTTGGGGTGTAGGTGTTCGGTCGCTAGGGTGTGAGGCGGGATCATCTGAAGTTGATGCGCAGCGAGGAGATCCGTTGGATAATCAGTTACTAATTGAATCGAACGGCACGATGTAAACAAGCTCTGAGCGACCGTTGGATTAGGTGATACAACGAAGCTGACGGCTCCAGATGGGGTTAGGTGCTGTAGTGTAAGGCGGAGATATCAAACTTTGATGAACAGCAAGGGAGCAACCGTTGGATTCAACTACCATCTAATCTAAAGGCTTGGAATTTCAGCGCTGTGGTGCTTGGCAGAGACTTCAGATTTTGATGCTCTATGAAGGAGCGACCATCGGATGCTTCTGAGAACTGATCTGATGGCTGAGAACGGAGGCGTTTTTGTGTGTAGAAAATGAGGTTGTGCGCACCATTCTTCGCGGCTTCCTTGCGTGATTTCTCCCGGCTTTTCACTACTTTTCTGCTCTTTTCCGCTCCGCAAGTCATCCAGACTTTATTTATTACCTAAAAATGCAAAATTAAGTAAGAAAAATATTTATTCTTGAAAACAATGAAAATACAGAATATGGGATAAAATGTAGAATTAATGATCAAAAGATGAGTTAAATGCCAACAAAAAGGGATAAATATATACAATATTTGGCACTCATCAAATACCCCCAAACCTGAATTTTACTTGTCCTCAAGTAAAACAAAACAAAGGAAATCCTACCTATACCACTGTCGCTGGTCTCTCGAATGCATTTAGCGTATGCACTAAGCCTTTTAAACCACTAAGTGTCCCTAGTGGACGAGTTGAAGTCTCGTGAAGGTTTACCAGAGGTGTGCCTACAAAACCTAAGGACAAAATATAAGCTCAGATTCCATCAAATGTGACATGTGCAAAACAGTTTAAGCTCACAGCAAAATGGAGATGTCAATCTAGCTATCAAAGGCACAATCCTAGCACTGATAACAAAAAAATACATGTGATAAGAGTGTAAAGTGTATCTACACATGTGTAAAGAAAGATCTGAAGTTATGACTACTAATCACCAAGAGATAGTTTCTCAGGCTAAGAACCAAGGTCGAAATCTAGCTAGCTGTCCGGACTTTACGAGAATTGTGAATGAGTTGGAGGTATTTCACAATTACTCGCGTTGTACATCAATGGCATACACCCTCCTTGCTTATTACAATGAAACAACAAAAGATGACTCTTTACATGACTCTTATTTACATTGACTATTCTCTTTTATTTTTGGAACAAGAGATGATGGAATTGATAAATACTTGATTTTTTTTTGTATTTTTCTGATATTTTTTTTTTTTTTTTCATCACAAGGAAACACTTTTGATACAAATACAAAAGGAAACAAAAATTACATGACACTTTGCAAGAGGTAGCCCTTTTTGATGCACCCAGTTAAATTCGATGGTTGTCTTTCTTAATGTAACCTCCACCTTCTATCCCAACCAACCAAAGAACAAGCTAGTCAAGTTTCGTTCAGTATTCTAAAGTGATTGGCAATCGTAACTTCCTATCAAACACCTTGAAGATCGAGGCCATACATGTATTGGTAGATCGTGCGCGTGCAAATTTCTTATCACTATGTGAATTGTGCTAGAATCAGGGTGCCTAAATATCTAGACTAAGACTCCTAATAATTACATATTTGCACAAGAGTCAACATTTCAAGGTAAATGAGCTCCATTTTTATGTTTTTTTTAATTTTTTTTTTTTTTTTCAATTTTTCAAAAAGAAGAAGGAGTTCGTTTTCAATTATGGCAAATTATCATGGTATCTACTCTATACCCCCAAACCTAAACTAAACATTGTCCTCAATGTTTCAAAATATGGAAAGAATTAAAATGCAACATATGGAAAGGGACATGCTGAGTAGAGTAAAAGGAGAGAGAATACCCGATTTCGGCGAAAGCAGAATTAAAACTCCGTTATTCAAGGCAAAAAAATCCAACATATTTCAGCCGAGATCATATTGGATTAGCAAAATATATACAAAAGGAACAAAAAGGTTTTTAAGAAATTTTTATCTACTGGATTATATACAAAAAATTCACCATACACTAACAATCTAAAGAGTTGAGGATCAACCCAAAAGACGAAGTGTAGAGGTTTCAACAGCTTCACACAATAATAAAATGGAAAAAATGCACGTGAAACTGTGAAACAAAATGAGCTACCCCCAAACCTGTATTTTACAGAAGATATAATTTTGAAAACAAAATCGCGCAGTTTCGGGGGTTCATCATGCACAAGGTCTAACTCAAAGTGAACTGTGCTAGGGACGGGCAAACATGCTAATTCCAACTGTGGTTCCTCAAATGTATTATACTTAGAAGCAAAATAGTCCAAGAGGACTTGGGAAGCACACAGTTCCAAACCTAGATTAGGCATTCTCAGAAAAATTGGTTTGACAATATCGGTACAAACCAAATCTAGGTTGGATGGAAGGCCATCAGATTGTGACTCATGTAGGAGAATAGGTACGTCATTATCAATCAAATCAAAATCTCCTAAATCATCTACACATGTCACATCATGCTCACAATCATCAAACAAATTGGCAAGATCACAATCAGAGTCATCAACATCATCAACAGATTTATTCTCGTGTATCGGCTCATCAGGGGAAACATCACATGGAATATTAGAAGACATATCATGCATTAAGGTCGGGGCAGAGACGCCTAATGTATTTGAACCCAAAGGTTCGATAACATTTTCAGTATAGACATGTTCTTCTAACATAACATCATAGTCATCATCATCATCATGATAGGGATTTTGCAATCTAGGATAATTTTCAATCCTAAGGTCGGAGCTATTACAAGAATAAAACTCTAATTCATGGGGGTGACTCATATCATGTGGTGTTGTTCCTGTTTCCCTAACGGATTCCCATTGATGGGTTTTCTCTGAAATCTCGGCTAAAAAATTCCATGCATCATCCACAGATTTATCAATAAACTCACCATTACACATAGACTCAACCATGGTTCGAGATTTAAAGTCTAGTCCTTCATAGAGGATGACGACAAGTCTCCACTTCTCAAATCCATGGTGCGGACATTCGCTCAACAAATCATTAAAACTTTCAAAATAGTGAAAAACAGTTTCCTCATCCAATTGGACAAAACAATTGATACTTTGACGAATAGCGATGGTCCTATGATGTGGAAAGAATTTTTTGAAAAATAGATCTGTGAGTTGGTCCCAAGTGTTGATTGATTGTGGTCTCAAACCGTAAAACTATGTTTTGGCCCTTTCCTTTAAAGAATATGTAAACAAACGCAATTTCAGAGAGTCTTCGGACATATGATCAGGTTGCATAGTTCGACAAATTTGTTCAAACTCTCTTACATGAGTATAGGGGTTCTCAGAATCGAACCCTCGAAATATAGGAAGTATTTGTATCATGCTTGCATTTATTTTAAAAGGGTTATTGGTTTGAGGTAATACAATACATGATAATGGGATTTTTATTGACGGATACATGTATTCATGGAGAGCACTAGGTTGGCCCATATTGTAAAGACACAAAGCCCACTATTTGGTTTTAATGGGTTTGGATTTTTGGGGAAAATATTTGGTTTTAATGGGTTTGGATTTTTGGGAAAAATATTTGGTTTTAATGGGAGACATTTTGGTTTTGTCGGGTTTGAAAAAGAAATTTGGTTTTTAATGGGTTTTAAAAAATTTGGACCTAATGGGAAAAGAAAACACTTTGGTTTATTGGGTTTTGAAAACTTTGGTTTTAGACTTTGAAGACAAAGCCCATTTGGGAGCTTTTGGTTTTGATGGGAGAAAATTTGGTTCTAAAGAGGTAGAAAGTTTGGTTTTTAATTGGGAGCAAAAATTTTGGTTTTAGTGTTGGGAGCAAGCCCACTGTTGGTCCTCTAATGGAATGGGAGGAAGGCTGCGCCCACGAAACACTAAGTTTTAATTTTGAAAGTTTAATTTGGCCCAGTTGGTTAAGGCCCGACGTTTGTTTTAAAACTTTGGTTTCGAGGTCTACTCTTGAGTGGAAGCAAGCCCACAATCGGTTACAAGCTCAGCTGGGTTTAAACCCAGAGTCCAAAATACAAGTCCAATGAAAGAATTTAAACAAGCCCACAAATTAAACAAACAAGCCCACAAATAAATTATTACAAACCCAACAGAAAATAAGAGAAGCCCAAAAATTGGCTTTAATATTACAAGCCCACAATTAAAAAATTGGAAGCCCACAATTCGGGTTCTCTTAAATGGGTTACCTTTTAAGCACAGCCCAGCTGCTCTGATATTGTTGCAAAAACCCAGTTGGGCTTTGGTTCTTTTCCTTGGTGGCGTCCCAGCAGAGGAAGAACAGGTTCAGAACAGCAGGTCCAACAGCAAATGAAGTGAAGCAGATGCAGATGCAAATGCTATGCAGTGAAATGCAAAAATAGCTAATAAAACTACTAGAAAAACACAGCACCAATCCCCGGCAGCGGCGCCAAAAACTTGGTGGACCCGGGAAAGCGTGAAAATTAAGCGTAATAAAAACGCGGGCCTACAGTAATACCGCAAGTGCACGGTCGTCGGTTGTAGCTCGTGCAAGTACGGGTCGATCCACAGAGATTGGGAGTGTTTTGTAGTTTCTAGCTATTTTGGGCTCTAAATGGCTATTGTTGGGCTTTGAATACCCTTTGAGTAAATTGGGTCTAATGGGTTTGTTTTTAACAATGAAATGAACTGAGCTTGGGCTCAGTTGGTCTTGAAATGAATTGAACTGGGCCTTAATAATGAACTTGGGCTTGGAGCCTTAATGAACTGGGCTTCAACTTTTGGTTCAAACCTGGGCTTGGTATTGAACTAGACCTATAGCCAAGCAATGAACTGGGCTTGGTTTCAGTGAACTGATTTGAGCTTTGGGCTCAACAGTTCAACTGTGAATTGGGCTCAGTGTTGAAGTGAGCTTTGGAGCAGCAGCAGCAGTAGGACTTAGGCCTTAACCAGCTGCAGCAACAGCAGCTGCAGGGAAAAGGCAGCAGCAGTGGAGCAGTACTGCAGGGCAGTGGAAGCAGACAGCAGCAGCAACAGGGTTGCAGCAAGCCAAGGGAAGAATACAGGGCAAAACAAGGCAATGAAGAACAAAGGCAGTTAACAGGAAAGACAATGGAGAAAATTTACAAGATAATGACTAAACAAGCAGAGAACAATGCAAATGAACCAAGGCCTAAGCCAAGGGCAGGGGAGATGGTGAAACTGAAATGGTGACAATGCAAGGCCAAGGCAGTGGCTATAGGCATACAAATAGAATGGGAATAGAATTAGCTTGCTATGAGCACTAATTTCTCCCAATACTCAATCAACACAATGCATCCTAAGCATACAAAAATGGAATGGCAAGATAATCAGCTTGCTCAACTGATGTGCTCCTAGCATTGACTGTCTTTTGACAGTACAATCAATCTTAAGCACAGTTGAGCACTGATTTCTTCCACTGCTCAATCAATTCAGTGCTCTGAAAGCTCTAACCTAGCATATCATCACTTCTTGACAATGAATTGAAACAACAGTTGAGCATTTAAACTAACAAAGGCACATTAAACAGAGTAAACACTAACAGGATTAACATTAACAGGAACAACTTAGGATGGCAAAACAGGAACAACACATGTAAACAACACACATTAACAGGAACATCACAACATTTAACAGAACACATGATTAAACAGGAGCACAAATTTTAACAGAACAATTTTAACAGAACTTGAAAGTCCTGGACACTGGCTAGTCCAGCATGACTTTACAACAACACCCACAATTCCCTTTTATACCCAATACATCAAATTAGGGTTATCACCCATTTTCCCAAAATTGAAAACAATACATAATTAGGGTATGTGAAAAGTTAACCCTTACCCTGAAATTGTCTCCTCTGTCGAACCCATCTCTCTTATGCGTCTCTGATGCTCTTCCTCAGCTCCTATTGTTCCCTACTGATGCCCTAGCTAGCTGTTTTACAAACTCCACACCCTAGGGCTTCACGGGATGTGAAATGGGCAAAACATCTAGCCTAGAGAGATGGTGGTGGCAGTGATGGAACTGGTGGTGACGCTCTGATTTGGTTGGGAGAAGGAGGAGCAGCTCTGAAAATTTTGGGAAGAAGGGGAAGAAGGAGGAGAAATCGATAGAATGGGAGAAGGGTCTGTTTGTTTGGGGTGTAGGTGTTCGGTCGCTAGGGTGTGAGGCGGGATCATCTGAAGTTGATGCGCAGCGAGGAGATCCGTTGGATAATCAGTTACTAATTGAATCGAACGGCACGATGTAAACAAGCTCTGAGCGACCGTTGGATTAGGTGATACAACGAAGCTGACGGCTCCAGATGGGGTTAGGTGCTGTAGTGTAAGGCGGAGATATCAAACTTTGATGAACAGCAAGTGAGCAACCGTTGGATTCAACTACCATCTAATCTGAAGGCTTGGAATTTCAGCGCTGTGGTGCTTGGCAGAGACTTCAGATTTTGATGCTCTATGAAGGAGCGACCATCGGATGCTTCTGAGAACTGATCTGATGGCTGAGAACGGAGGCGTTTTTGTGTGTAGAAAATGAGGTTGTGCGCACCATTCTTCGCGGCTTCCTTGCGTGATTTCTCCCGGCTTTTCACTACTTTTCTGCTCTTTTTGCTCCGCAAGTCATCCAGACTTTATTTATTACCTAAAAATGCAAAATTAAGTAAGAAAAATATTTATTCTTGAAAACAATGAAAATACAGAATATGGGATAAAATGTAGAATTAATGCGCAAAAGATGAGTTAAATGCCAACAAAAAGGGATAAATATATACAATATTTGGCACTCATCACACCCCAGTGAGTATTCTCTTTCTTCATGGATATCAATTCATAATTCTCAAAGAAACTCGCTACTGTGTATTTTTCAGCGATTATCTCCAAATCTACGAATTTAGGATCCCTAAGTTCTTTAGAGTAGAGAGATCCTTTACCAGCACCACGGTTAGCGAACTCCAACATTAGACGGATGCAATCTCCACTTAATTGAAAGATAGCTCGCGAGAAGTCTGGATGAGCGAGAATCTCATAAAATAAAGGAATGTCAGGATTATAAAGAGTAATGCGGAGACCTGCGAGAATTTGACCCAGCGAAACTATGATTGATTGATCATCACAATGTTGATCAGAGAAAAGTTTGATAGAAACAATTGATTTGGAACTTTCACCAGGAATGGTAGAAAGTGTGAAACCTTTCTCGGCAAGATTTTCTTGAATTTCCTTTAAGGTTTTCTCATATTTTTGACCACTTGGACGCATATCTGAATATAGAGTATGGGATTGGACGAAGAATTACGAAGATTGAAAAAGGAAGATAGAAGAAAAATTACAGCAGAGGAATTTACGGAGAAAATGATGAAGTTGCAGAGAAGATGAAAAAAGAGAGTAAAAAAGAAGAAAAGGGAGAGTAAGAAGATTATATATAGAGGATATTTTCGAGAAGATAAACACAATTAATTCGAAAAGACGTGAGCGGTTGAAAAGCAGCGGTTACAAAAGACGTGTCAAGAAACAGATGGAAGAAGAGATACGTGTGATAAATGCAGAATATGAAGTGATGGATAGCTGCGACATTTCTCACATCGTTCTCTACTTAGCAGAGAAGATATAAGAAGAGGCAAGATGTAGGATCAGAATCTCGCAGCAATATGCCTCAGCGAAATTATTAACAACACAACACAACAGTGTCGCAGAACAACTTCAGAAACGACATAATAAACGACGTCATCTAAATCATGAGAAAAATGTGATGGTCCTGCGAAAACTATGGAGTTTGCGAGATTAACATTTGTAAGGTTGCGAGAATGTCGCAAGCCATATCCGAAAATAAAGGACAGATTAGCTGTCATCCATTATGTAATTCCCTATAAATAGCCATTCAATGGTAAGAAAAGAGGGAGAGATCTTTTTGGAGAGTAGTAGCTAACAAACAGGAGAGAGAAAAATCAAGTGCGGTTGTTTTTCTTATTCCCTTTCTCTTTTCTTGTAAGATTTTTCAAGAGATTAATCAATAAAATAAAGATTATTAACTTAAAATGAGTTGAATGTTAATGAAATCTTGTGAGGGGTGTAGTGTAGGATTTCCTGCAACTACACAACCATTTCAACACTAGTTTGTTTTGAATCCAAGTGAAGAGGAGTCAAACCTCTTTCGTCTGTCTCAATTGTGAGATCCATACTGAAACTCAGTAACTTCTTTGCGAACTCGATATGCCCACAAATTGCAGCTTATTGCTAAATGATTTTGAATGGTGAGTTTTTTTAGAATAAGCGGATCTTCTTTGATTACCTCCGTAAGTGATTAAACATCTCCATTGATTGACGCATCGTGCAATTTCCTGTCCATGGTTCTCAACAATTGATGAAGAAGTTACTGATTGAAAAGAAGAGGAACAACAGAGGAGGGAGAGTACCAGTATGAGTTTCTTTTGTTTTCTGTATGAACTTTGAAACTATGTGGCACTTCAAAGAGAAGGCTGGTAATTTTTTAACATAATACAATTTTTTTTTCTTTAGTTTCTAACGCGTTTTTGCTACAAATACAATTTTCCCTCCCTTAAGTAGCATTTTTACTTTGACCCCTCATTTGGGGATTACAAGATAATTTTGGGGCATATAGAACAAGACAAAAACAGGCTTGAAAATAGTATTTCTAGGCTATCCCTTATCCAACCAATTTTCATAAATGAGAAAATACCCTTGTCTGATTAGTGTTAAAGTAGTGTTAATTTGATTAATCAGTTGTTAATGATTGTAGTTAGTTTAGTGTTAATTTAGGATAATAATTTTCTTTTTAAAGATAGTTAGTGAGTTATCTTAGAAAAACAAGAAGAAGAAGGAAAGAAGAAGAAGAGGAGGAAAAAAAAAAATTTTTCTTTGAGATTTTTGTGATTATTGAGAGATGCGTGATACAAATTCGAGTGAGGAAGGTGAATCTTCATCACGTAAAGCTAAGAAAATATATATATATCAATTACGATGGAGATCCGGAGATGGCTTATTTGTTGGATTATGAAAATGATTTTACCCAAAATCAACTTTTTTCTCAAGCTCAAGAGGATGACTTTATTGAGCCAAATCCCGAAGATGAGTACATGGATGAGGAACCCAATGCTAATAATACACAGATATGGTTGTAGATGTTCTTTAATGTCCGTTTTGTAGCTTGAATTCACCAAAAGATTGGATTTTTGTATCTAGTTCAGCGCAATAGGGTAAGGTTCGGCAGATATAATGTATGTCGAACCTTGATAAATAAGAACAGTTCGGTTTGTGCGATTGAAATATTTATACGCTGAACTGCCATTCAATTATTTTCGCGCCAAATAATTTACATGGTTTGGCTTGAATAGGATGTGCTAATATCAGCCGAACCTTATACAAAAAACTTTATGAGTTACAGTATAATGTTCGGCTCACACGTGATCCAGCCGAACATATAGTTTTTATTGTCATAAATTTCAAGTCTTATGGTTCGGCTTATAATATTAGTGGCCAATAATCCGATTCCATGTATGACAAGTAGTTCGCTTTATAAGTCAAACACGAATGAGCCGAACTTTTAGCTCGGCTTTCAAATAGTATTGCGGGTTAGCCGAACCTAATCCAAAACATGTTTGATATTGTTGTAGATTGTTCCTGAAATGGAAATTATGGAGGATCAATCACCGCCTGTTGATGTCATTCATGAAGATACTAAAGATCACTTCCAAACTGACTTGGTAGGTAACATAATTTATGTTTTTATTGATTTTCAAGTATGTTGTATTCAAAATCATTAATAAACCTTAATTTTTGTACTTGTGGATATGTAGACGTGGAAAACTAAAGAAGAAGTTGTTAAATGGGCTGAGGAACATGGTTGGAAAATCAATTGCGTCCTAGTTAAAGGTAGACAAAGCCGAAAGGAGCGGGTTGAGATGATTTGTGAGAAAGGCGGGAAGAAAGTAAGCAAGAAGAAAAAATGTGTGGTGTATATTGGGAAGACCGGGAAAAAATATAAGACTAAAACAAGGAAGATAAATTGTCCCTTAAAGATCGTCTTCAATTGGAACATAAATGAAAGAGTTTTCAAAATGAATAAAGATATGGATTGCCGCCATAACCACCCACGTCCAAAGGATCTTCATGGACATTATAGAGCCAGAAGACTCAAAGCTCATGAATATGCGAAGGTAGATAAAATGACACGGGCACGTATGCCACCCTCTAAAAGAATAACGCCAACTTTATGAAACAAATCTATAACACGAGAAGTAATTTTAGAAGAAAGGATTTGCAAGGTAGGTTAGTGATGCAACAATTATTGTGGTTGGCGCAAAAGAAGAACTATGCTTGCCAAAAGAAATATTTGGATGAATTCGGCCATGTGACGCACCTTTTTATTTCCCATCCGGAATGCGTAAAGTTGGAGTTATGCTTCCCACAAGTTCTCATATTAGATTGCACTTACAAGACCAATAAGTATGAGATACCTTTGATGAACGTTGTTGGTTGTACGTCAACCAAGTCACCTTTCACCGTTGCTTTTTGTTTTTTGCATGATGAGTTGAAAGAAAGCTATGTTTGGGAATTGGAACAAGTGAAGTTAATCTTCCGGGAGGATGCCCTTCCAAAGGTCATGGTAACCGACCAAGAGGAGGCATTGATGTTTGTTATAAGGAAGGTATTTCCGGATGCGCAAAACTTCCTTTGTACCTTTTGTTAGAGCATAGCTCGGTCAACCTCGCATGCGTTGCTATATCAAGCATGTTTTTTCAATTTTAGTGATCAAAACTATAAGTATTGATTTCTAGTCTATTACAGCTAAGTCTCGGACTAGGGTAGTAAGTGTAGTTGAGCTCAAGGACTTCATGGCGATTCATCAGACAAGAAGAAGAACTAATCAAGAAACCGGTGGGACTTCTCGACAAAAAGGTATGTGAAGACTTGAACTTATCTGTCACTCAATTGTCTATCTATTCTATCTCTTAATTCTTGAGACAAAAGTCGTATGCTATATATATAGACTATGATCATACACATTTGGTATTCGATCCGAGTATATCTCGCCTATCTATATCTCGAAATGTGTGATTGGTAAGAGTTTCGCTTCGACCATGTTTTCTTTACCTAGTGACGCAAGTCATGTATGTTTCGATCATCTTGAAAATTGCTTTGACGAGAAATAGTGTAACAACTATATAATGTCCTCTTAGAATATTTCAATTATTGTAATAAGAGTTTAGATTATATAACCATGTATTCCTTGAACCGAAGTTGTCCAACTTTGTTGATCAAGAGAAATCGTTAGGATTGTGGAATTGGCTTTGCCAAGTCCGCGAACTGACGGAAGTTCTCGACCGAGAATTTCTACTGGACTTTCCAAAACTCGTTTGTGTGCTTAGTCCGTGAACTCAGCCCGCGAACCCAGTCCGCGAACTGGCGGAAGTTCTATTCCCGAGAATTTCTGCTGGGTTTGGAAAACTCAACCGATTGAACTTAAGTCCACGAACTTGTTTGTGAGCTTAAGTGGTTATGATCTAAAGATGAATTCTGAACATGAGTATTAAATTACTAAGGAATGCTTTATGCAAACCGTGGCTACAATGTTCATGAGCCGATTCAATCAAATCGAATCATCTTTGCTTCAATTGTGTCTTATGTAGTACATGAGATTTCCTTGCAATTGAACAACTCTTTAACTAGTTCATTTGAGACAATTGAACTAGTTATGGTGAAGACGAACAAGGTTAATATGAAATGTTCATATGGTTAACCTTTTGGTTACTGTGTTGAACCAACATACGCGTACACGTTTGGGCACGGTTTTCACAAACCCAGTAAACGTGTATGTCAATTGTGTATGACAAGTTAAGTTTTCGATCTAACGGTTGAGAAATATTAGCTTGAATATAAATCAGGTTTTCATCTAACGGTGAATATGGATTGCTTCGTAACTAAGGCAAAACCCTGATTTGAAGACTATATATAGGGGACATCTAGCTTTGAGAAAAACTAATCCCTATATGTCTTGTGTGATACTAGTGCGCTCGCTAGAGTCGATCTTCATTAACCTTTGATTTTCTTCTCTAAAATCAGGTTAACGACTTAAAGACTTTATTGGTATTGTGAAGCCATACCGATACTACTTTATCGTAGTTGTGTGATCTGATCTTGCATCTTCTATCGTACAAGTACAATCTTTGATTGGCTTGAGATCGTGAGAGTTCTCCTATAGGCAAGATAAAGAAGTCACAAAAATCTTCGTCTCTCTGTTTGTGATTCCTTGACAAACTTCCTGCGTATTCAGGGAGGATTGTGGAGAGGTGATTGATTAATCTAGGCTGTTCTTCGGGAATATAAGACCGGATTGTCAATTGGTTTATGTTACCTTGATTTAATATCAAAAGACGAAACAAACTTTAGGGTTTATCTGTGGGAGACAGATTTATTCCTTTGATAGACTTTTCTGTGGGAGACAGATTTGTTTATTGTAGAAACTCTTAGTTGTAGGTGAGATCAGCTAAGGGAATCATTTACGTAGCATCCTGCTGGGATCAGAGGCATATGAGCATAACTGTACCTTGGATTAGTGGGAGACTGATTGGGGTTAAACTATAGGCCAGTCCGAAGTTAGTTCGTAGTAGGCTAGTGTCTGTAGCGGCTTAATACAGTGTGTGTTCAATCTGGACTAGGTCCCGGGGTTTTTATGCATTTGTTTTCTCGTTAACAAAACTTCTGGTATCTGTGTTATTTCTTTTCCGCATTATATTTTATATAATAGAAATAATACAGGTTGTGCATTAAGATCATCAATTATAAATCCAACCTTTGGTTGTTGATTGATATTGATTGATCCTTGGATATTGGTCTTTGGTACCATCCAAGTTCATCTCTCTTTAATCGAGACTCGCAGTTTGCTTGAGTTAGATCAAAATCGAGAGATTGAGATATTAACTCCTTGAGATAATTTTATCTAGATTGAGTCTGACTGTCTAGTTGATTCTCTATCAAATTAGTTCGTAGTTAGTCCATACAGATTACTAAAAGAAATATTGGGTGATGTTGTTAGACCCCCGCTTTTCACCTTTCATGTATGGAATAATGTTAGGAAGAAATGCCAAGGGATAATTCAACCGCTCAAGTTGAAAGATCTAGAGAAGATTGCTAAACTACCAGATGGAGAACGAGAAGTGAAGAAGAAATAATTCAAGAAAACATATGAGGCTAATTAAAGGATGTGGGCATGTTTCTCCAATGAATGAGATTCTTTGAGTTGGTCAATCACCGAAGAAGTGTATGAAGAAAATTTTGCAAAACTCATTGCGAATTGGGGCGTAAAATACCCGAAATCATTATTTATTTACGCAAGCAATTCTTGGATACCAACAAACATAGATTTGTTAGTGCATTTAAAAACCATCACAAGATCTTCGACAACCAAGATACAAG
Organism: Papaver somniferum; assembly: GCF_003573695.1. NCBI lineage: Eukaryota > Viridiplantae > Streptophyta > Magnoliopsida > Ranunculales > Papaveraceae > Papaver > Papaver somniferum. The sequence continues at coordinate 54,247,019 of NC_039358.1, read as the reverse complement.
TATGGTAGAGTTGGCTCACTATCGTTTAAAGAGGAACCTATTTGGGTGCATGGACACGTTCGTCACGGTGTTTGACGCAATGGAAGAAAGTCTAATGATGAAGCATGATGATTTCCTGGATGATAAGTGGCTCCGGGGACAAACCCATAGGGTCTCTCATTTGTGCATTAAACTTATACTGAATGAAGTGGATTTGATGGACAAAATGGATGCTAACTCCCTGTTAATGGTGGATTTTAGTTCAGGGCTAAAATTGTAAAACCAAAATCAATGTGCTGACACCCTGCAAAGGGTAAAGCCATTCGACAAACGATGAGTGCGTAAATCCTCTCGTTTTATTTATTTATTTGAAGCAATTCAATAAATACACGAAATTCACCCAGAATGGTGCATGTAGCAACAGTCCCAAATATTCTGTGAATTTATAACATTATTAATTAATGAATGAGTTGCCTTGCATTTCCTGTGTTGTTCTCAACAGGACTCTCATTATTGGTGCGGCATGACGACTGAGTGTTTACTCTCAACAAAATAACACGAATCTCCAAGTGTCAATGATGAGGCATGTACGAAATACCCTCAGGCCCTACCATTCTCTGACAGAGAGAATCTGACACCGACATGCTTGTATTAGCTCGGTCGAGCATGTTTAATTCCCTAAGGGAAATCTGTACTGTCCATGTCAGTCTCAGAAACAATCACGACCACGCAAGTTGGCCGCATGCTTTAACCAGCCTAGACGAACCCTAGCAGGAACAGGCAATCACCGCAACGACCACTAGCGGGCCCGTTTTTTCCCTGGCCGGTCGAATGCATGTCATGTCTCCAAAACAACCACCAAACGCCAGCCTGGAAAAGGATGGTCGAACTGGTATGAAGCAGCTTAGAGTAAGCTCGTACGAGCAAGATCACCAACAGCAGTCTCAAACTACCACGACCGTCCAACTTCGCCGGCATGATTGGACGGCGTGGATTATCCCATGACCGATCAGTCAAGTGTTGCTATGCACTCTGGAGGGACACTCTCTACCTACCTGACCGACTCTCTTACGGCCTAGCCAAGGAGCAGCCAACGCTTGCTTGAAGTATTGCCGGCGTGATGCTCCACGAGTCGCGGAAAATTCCACTAAGTGTCTTAAATTGATCGCAACCATCCGACTTCAACGACATGTTTGGATGGCTTAGATCAAGCCTATGACCGTGGGACAGGTACACACATGTTCAGCGCCGACCCAACGTGGGCCCCACACGGTCGGTTTACCCAAATGAGGAGTTTAGCTTGCCAAACCGATTGTTCGAAGTTACACACACGTGGCCAATAGGAAACCCCAATTAGGGTTTGCGGCATGTTACATGTGTCGTTAATCGATCACGAGCGTCCATCTTCGCCAGCTTGGATGAAGGGTGCATGTATAGACTCAGGAGGTCTGGAGAGTATCAATGTGATCACCGTGGGCCCATCTATGCCTATGACCGACCGACCAATACAAAATAGGTCTGGATGCCTCGAATCGCACGCCTTGAAGGTGGCATGTCGTGACCCCTTTAAGAATACTTTGCGGCATAGAATTCCTGTCGAAAATTGATCTCGGCCGCTCCACTTTTCCGGTCAAATTGAGTGGCCTACATCGCACCTTCATGAGACAAAGAGGTAAGGACATGTACACTGGAAAGCCGTCTACACGCATGCCCAGTCGGTCCGGCAAAAAACGTCTCCCTTGCTTGGTTTAGGTAAAGTTGAAGAGTGATGCTTGCGCACCTCTTCAAAACTTTAAAATTCCATCAACGGTCGCAGATGAGCATCATAGATCATCTCGTCCATCCAACTTTATTATCTTGGTCGGGCAGCCTAGGCTGGGAGTTAAATGGCCAATTAGGTGTCGTGGTGATCATCATCCGTCACTCTACCACATGAAGTGGTCGGCCAAGGGAGGGATTGCAAGTGCAACCTCCAAACGATCAATCGAAGATGGCTAGACATGCATTTGTTTTAAAACGCTTAATCCGCGACTTACACCGTTAAGCTTTAAAACAGCGATGCTTTATGCATATTGAATATATTCGATGCATTACATGCATAGAGTATACACGATATTTCATGAATA